>NC_059197.1:23111537-23711537 GCF_020615455.1 Coregonus clupeaformis | reverse complement strand
TGCAGGTGCGGAAATCAAGAGAGCTCCCGCCTAGCAACGTTGCCCGGCAACCAGGCAGGGAGCGTTCCAGAACCCTCGGGAAACTGGAGATCCCGAGCAGAAAAACTAATACCCAGACAGAAACCGACTCAGACTGCAGGGATCGTTACAGTTTGAGGTTGTGGACAGGTGTCTTTTATACTGATAACAAGTTCAAACAGGTGCCATTAATATAGGTTATGAGTGGAGGACAGAGGAGCCTCTTAAAGAAGAAGTTACAGGTCTGTGAGAGCCAGAAATCTTGCTTGTTTGTAGGTGACCAAATACTTATTTTCCACCATAATTTGCAAATAAATCCATTAAAAATCCTACAATGTGATTTTCTTGAATTTTTTTCCTCATTTTGTCTGTCATAGTTGACGTGTACCTATGATGAAAATTACAGGCCTCTCTCATCTTTTTAAGTGGAAGAACTTGCACAATTGGTGGCTGACTAAATACTTTTTTCCCCCACTGTACAACCTTAGGACTTCACGTTTCGTTTGTTTGTTGTTTTGTCGTGTGTTTATTCAGTGTAAATAAACATGTACGTATATCACGCTGCGCCTTGGTCTGACCCGTCATTAGACGAACGTGACACTAATATAGTCAAAATGTTTGCCATGCTGTAAGTTGAGCCAATGGCCACCATACCCCATACAAATTATGATTACATTTGGTCAGTTTTATGCATAATATGCATAGTAGTTTTGCAATGTCTCATGCATATGAACTCAAGATAGTGCATTTTTATTGTTACAGTGCAGACTTAATCATGCCCCGAGTATACAAATGTAAAACAAGCAGGGGCCTAGCCCCCCTTAAGGTTCTTGAGAGAGCAGCCAAGGAAGTGAGAGAAGGGAAGATGTCCATTCGAGCAGCAGGAAGGGATGAAAAAATTGATTGAATGACACTGAAGAGGTACATTGACGAAAAGGAAAATGAACATCTACCTGTGCGAAAGAGAGGCTATAGCAAGGCACACAAGGTCTTCTATGATGACATGGAGTCTGAGCTTGCTAAATCTATCAAGAATTTAGACTCGTTTCATGGGCTTAGTAGCCTCAAATCCAGAGAACTTGCTTACAAATTGGCACATTGAAACAACATCCCTGTCTCAGACAACTGGTCAAGAAATGGAAGGGTAAGTGATATTGAACAGATATATATATATCTGAATGTAGGTATACATTTAAGATATACAATATACCACACCCCCATGCCATGAATTTGTCACACCCTGATCTGTTTCACCTGTCTTTGTGATAGTCTCCACCCCCCTCCAGGTGTCGCCCATCTTCCTCATTATCCCCAGTGTATTTATACCTGTGTTCTCTGTTTGTCTGTTGCCAGTTTGTTTCTTCAAGCCTACCAGCGGTTTTCCCCTTGCTCCTGTCTTTCTCTAAGTTCCTGTTTCCCCGTTTTGACCATTCTGCCTGCCCTGAGCCTGCCTGCTGTTCTGTACTTTGTGACACCACCCTATTTTTGTAATAAACTTTTGTTACTTTGACACTGTCTGCATCTGGGTCTTCTCCTGAAACGTGATAGAATTAAACTTTGACCTACCAGCACCATCAGCCACAGGACACCATCACCCACTTACCCCAAGGTGGCTCAATTTACGCTGTCCCTATGCTCAATTTACCCCATACCTGGGGTAGGTTGTGCCAAGAGACCACTTAAAAAAAAAAGCTATGCTCTCAAAACTGTTATGTTAACATATAAATTCTGATTATTTCTAGGATACACAACAACCTGCTATATATGTAGACATATTTGTTAGAAATAATAATATATTTCCCTTGACGTAGTGATGCTGAATGTGAAAAATGTCTCAACTTACCCAACATGTTTTCTGCTTTGCCTATCACAATAATAAACAGCCTTCTCCTTCTGGCTTTCTTTGACACATTTTGTTAAATGATAGATGCACATAAATTGTGTGGTCAATGATGCCTTCCCACTGGGCACAGACGTCAATTCAACATCTATTCCACATTTGTTCATTGTAATTTCATTTAAATAGCAACGGTCATCAAAATTGTTCAAAGGTTTTAAAAACAATTATAGTAAATGTAACAGTTGGACAATGGATGAAGATACTCCAAAAATTTTGCTTTTTTATAATCCATCAGATATTGACTGAATTATAGCACATAAAACATTTGACTGGCACAAACAAATAATGAATGGAGTTTAGGGAGTTTAGTGGGAATTCAGGTATTCAATGTATTGTAAAAATTTCAAATTTTTTCTTAGAATGCACTCATATATACATTTTGTTATTGTATAAGGTATTTTGAAAAAATATTTTGTGTTAAAATAAAGAAAACGATATGTGCCTAATTTGCATAAATACACCAGGTGTATATTCATAAATGAATAAATTAAAATAAAGGGGTGGGACAGGGTTGCAACTACCAAACACTTGCTCTGTCTACCCTACCTGCACTCACCTGCGCTGTCTAGACTGCATCTTTAAATACTGTTGTTGTCACGTTCTCTTGCATAATTCAACAAGTGTGTCAATAGCAGGATACCTTCGGATAAAAAATCTACACGCTTTGCTCTAGATTACACCTACAGTGGCTTGCGAAAATATTCACCCCCCTTGGCATTTTTCCTATTTTGTTGCCTTACAACCTGGAATTAAAATGGATTTTGGGTGGGGTTGTATCATTTGATTCACACAACATGCCTACCACTTTGAAGATGCAAAATATTTTTTGGGGTAAAACAAACAAGAAATAAGACAAAAAAACAGAAAACTTGATCATGCATAACTATTCACTCCCCCCAAAGTCAATACCTTGTAGAGCCACCTTTTGCAGCAATTACAGCTGCAAGTCTCTTGGGGTATGTCTCTATAAACTTGGCACATCTAGCCACTGGGATTTTTGCCCATTCTTCAAGGCAAAACTGCTCCAGCTCCTTCAAGTTGGATGGGTTCTGCTGGTGTACAGCAATCTTTAAGTCATACCACAGATTCTCAATTGGATTGAGGTCTGGGCTTTGACTAGGCCATTCCAATACATTTAAATGTTTCCCCTTAAACCACTCAAGTGTTGCTTTAGCAGTATGCTTAGGGTCATTGTCCTGCTGGAAGGTGAACCTCCGTCCCAGTCTCAAATCTCTGGAACAGGTTTCCCTCAAGAATTTCCCTGTATTTAGCGCCATCCATCATTCCTTCAATTCTGACCAGTTTCCCAGTCCCTGCCGATGACAAACATCCCCACAGCATGATGCTGCCACCACCATGCTTCACTGTGGGGATGGTGTTCTCGGGGTGATGAGAGGTGTTGGGTTTGTGCCAGACATAGCGTTTTCCTTGATGGCCAAAAAGCTCCATTTTAGTCTCATCTGACCAGAGTACCTTCTTCCATATATTTGGGGAGTCTCCCACATGCCTTTTGGCAAACACCAAACGTGTTGGCTTATTTTTTTCTTTAAGCAATGGCTTTCTTCTGGCCACTCTTCCGTAAAGCCCAGCTTTGTGGAGTGTACGGCTTAAAGTGGTCCTATGGACAGATACTCCCATCTCCGCTGTGGAGCTTTGCAGCTCCTTCACGGTTATCTTTGGTCTCTTTGTTGCCTCTCTGATTAATGCCCTCCTTGCCTGGTCTGTGAGTTTTGGTGGGCGGCCCTTTCTTGGCAGGTTTGTTGTGGTGCCATATTCTTTCCATTTTTTAATAATGGATTTAATGGTGCTCCGTTGGATGTTCAATGTTTCGGATATTTTTTTATAACCCAACCCTGATCTGTACTTCTCCACAACTTTGTCCCTGACCTGTTTGGAGAGCTCCTTGGTCTTCATGGTGCCGCTTGCTTGGTGGTGCCCCTTGCTTAGTGTTGTTGCAGACTCTGGGGCCTTTCAGAACATATGCACGCACCACTTTTCCGTTATTAATTTTTTCGAATTTTGTGAAACAAATTATTTTTGTCAATTCACTTCACCAATTTGGACTATTTTATGTATGTCCATTACATGAAATCCAAATAAAAAATCCATTTAAATTACAGGTTGTAATGCAACAAAATAGGAAAAACGCCATGGGGGATGAATACTTTTGCAAGGCTCTGTATCTAAACATACTTTATATTGTTTGCGAGATCAAACATAATATCACTATAATCCGATTGTTCATTTTTGGAAGTTGCTTTCATTTCAGCGCATCTAATTTGTTAACATTTCAACTGTATTAAATGATAAAAAAATCTATTCCCAATATTTTTTTAACTCATCAAAATAATGTAATCTTTCTTCTCTTTCTTGTGATGTAAGTGTTGACATGATGCGTTAAATCCCCGATGAAGCTTTAGTGTTCTTATAGATTCAACATTAACGCAATGTATTCCATTGAGCCTAGTCTGATTAATCAAGCTGTAATGCACAATTAATTGGTATATACAGCCTGAGACATTTGTGTGCAAAATTATGTAAATGTTCCTTACAAGCCAGAATGTTGAATAAAATTACATTTATACTTGCTCTACCGGTTGTCTGTGTGATTTGTCCTTCTGCTGCTCGAAAAATTAGATCAAATTTCAACAGAGTAGTGTTATTAACTCGACTTTCTGTACGCTGGTCTCTATATCGGTTTGTACTTCCGGATTTTATTTTCAATACTGATGCAATTTGCATGTGACAAACACTTGCACAATATGGCCTAACTGAACCACAGACCAAATGGCAAACACTTCCAGCTGATTGCGAGGAAACGTGCTTCAGTCGACTACGTTCGGTTACATTCGGCAATTTTTTACATATTGTGCATCACGTGCAATGAGTCAAGAGATAAAAAATACATGGGACAGAAACTACCGATGCCACAAAAAGTCAGGTAAACAACACTTTGCTGTGGATACCCTATCTCCACCTCCTAATGCCAAAAGGACCAACATCATGTACAACCGGTAACTTAAGTAATGTCAAATATAATTGTATTGAACATACTGGCTTGTAGATACTGTTGCGTCTTTTTTACAGCGACTTCTTTCAGACTGATATCCATGGAGTAACCATGGTAACAGTCTGATGTTTAGGCAACATTGAGCCCATTTCAGCTATGTGTGTTTGCCAGGTCATTACAAACATTTCACGGTCGTAACGTTAATGGGAAAAAACGACAGGCACAAGCAAGAGTATGAGAGTCGCAGGTGTAAAATGAAAGCAATCAATCCAGCGAGATTTAAGTGACAAGTGGATTTTTTTACCCCTCAAACACAGGAAATAGATGTCTGAAAAAGACAGATCCTCAGGTTGGCGGAGCATGCAAGTTGCTAATTGAAATGACGTGGAAACAACGTTGAATCAACCAGTGTGTGCCCTGTGGGTCGAGCTGCATTCAGATTCTGAAATATCTACAAGATATGTTTTGAGTTTCTGTGTTAGATATCACGTCTCTCTAAATTGTTGTTCGCATGCTTTTGTTCGGGTTTTGTTGACCTGAGTTTTCTCATTGGATGTATCAGGCAATTCAATATCATCACCACAAAGAAGCTCACTCAAATGCAATCAGAAAATGTCTATTGACCCCATTAACAATCCGCATGACATACACACCAATAATCCCTGATAACGATGCATTTCCTGAATGACCGACATGAAATGGATCCAATTACAATTTCAGGGTTCTTGCATGGAATTACTTAATGAGAGCCAGGTGCCATTTGGATAGGGGAAATACACCGCTTATGCCAATATTTCTGGACACATCAATCAATATACATCGGCTCACAGTACAGATAGGCTTGGTATTGATCATGAACACGGGAGGGAAGACAAATTGCATCGCATTAAAGGCACCCTACTTTTCCTTCAATGAGCTTTGAGGTAATGGGAGCGGATGCACCGCCAAGGAACAGACATCCCGAGTGGCGCAGCGGTCTAAGGCACTGCATCTCAGTGCTAGAGGCGTCACTACATACCCTGGTTCGATTTCAGGCTGTATCACAATCTGGCTGTGATTGGGAGTCCCATATGGTGGCGCACAATTGGCCCAGCGTCGTCCGGGTTTGGCCAGGGTAGGCCGTCATTGTAAATAAGAATTTGTTCTTAACTGACTTGCCTAGCTAAATAAAGGTTCAAATAAATACAAATAAATAACAGTTGTTAAGCCAATCACTGTGCACATTCTGATGAAGAGGATTCTCCATAGAAGGGACTTGGCCCAAACAAACTCTTGGGCTTCACTGTCCAAACGGGGTCTATCTGATTGAACAACTAGCAATTAGGAGACACAACAGGCGAGGATGAAGGGAGGAAGAGCAAGCGGCAGAGACAGCCCGCAGAGCCTTAAAATAGTTCTGGGCCCAGCAGGGCCCAGGGAGGGCTGTCAGGCTTTCCCTGTGTGAGGTTTCATTATGCAGCTGTCTCGGGCTTGCTGGCATTGCCCATGCTCACAGGATTAAATTAAGTTTCCTGCCATAGTCATGAAAACACAAAGAATGTCCCCAGGCTCTTTTGACACATTGTTTATTTGGAGAGTGCACAGAGAGGCACACCAGTGTTGGATGCAGGGTCTCTGTATGCAGGGCAGTATACAGAGAGGAGAGAGGTTATGTAGGGAGGGTAAAGGTTAAGGCACACACACAAGACATACACAGACACGTGCACATGCACGCACACAAACACCCACGCACCATCCTTATGGTTATGGGGGAAGGCACGGAGAGAGAGTCCATGGACATATAACCAAGGTAATACCGGTCAAACTGGCCCAGAGCTAGATACCAATATTGAGGAGGACAGACATAGCAATAAGGCCTGGACTGTGTACATCAGTATGTGTCAATCCACATGGAGATGTTTTTTCTTACATGTTCAGAATTATATCAATGTATCATTTAGGTAAAAAGAAAAGCATTTAAATGTGATGTTAAATTATCAATGAAATAAATATTTGCATGTAGCAGTAACTAATCTACCCCTTGACCTTTAAACATCTGCATAACATTAGATCTAGAATTAACATTGAATATTACCATATAAGTAAAACCAAAGCGATTAAGCAAACAAATTAAACTCTCATTATGATGAGAAAAACAACAACCAACCATTAAGATCCATTCCACGATCGATGATCTAGCTAGGTAATTCCATTGCTATAGACCAAATGTCCCCACCATATTTGCAGTGGAGATACATTTCCATGATAAACTAATCTAAGTGAATGAATTAAAGGAAGATAACATTAGTGGTTAATTTAGGTTAATCAAAGCCAAGTATTTATCCGTGAGAAAAGCCAAGAGCATTCCCCTAATGATGCCACTGATTAAACTCTCTTCTTTGTCAATAACTACAGATGTAGGATCTTAACTTGATCAGCCAGTTGCAGGATATGTTTTCTGAACTGCAAGAAATCTAAAACTTGTGGTGTATTTGAGGTTTAAAAAGGCTTCTGAAGTTTGTAATTTCCTCCTGAAATTTCAGACTTGATTTTCGCATTTATGAAAAATGTATCAGCCCCTACAAAAATGTCCATTGAATATAATCCACATAATAATTCACATTTCCCGTTGCTGCAGGATAATTTTCCTGCTGTGGAAAACTGGCTAAAATTCTAATAAAATCAAATTGCATTTGTCACATGCTTAGTAAACAATGGGAGTAGACTAACAGTGAAACGCTTACTTACGGGCCCTTCCCAACAATGCATAGAGAAAAATATAAATAGAATAAATACACAATGAGTAACGATAACTTTTATTTTACATTTTTTAACTTGGCTATAGACACTATATATCTATTTAGCAGGGTCCTGTTGGTTCTAGACTTGGTGCATCGGTACCGCTCGCCGTGCGGTAGCAGAGAGAACAGTCTATGATGATCCTACTTCTGTATAAGGCTTGAACCACATTCAAGTCACACTTATAATGAAATTTCATGTGCCAAAAATAGGGTCTGAAGTGTTAAACTGCTCTCACCAAATCTCATTCTCTTTTCGCTACTGATTTATTGTGGGAATTTCACACTATTTGAATGATACATTCTTACACCTTGCATATTAAATATCATGTGCTGCTAAAACAATGTGTTCACATAGTAATAACATTAGCACATAATAGCAGGGCCCCAAAAGTGTACGTACATAACATTTAAAATAATATTAGCCTTATATCCCTGTTTTCACCAGTTTTCTTTCCATCAATCCATGTGTAGTTTATCTTGTAATTTAAATAGATGGACTGCTTGTGTATTTAGATTCCTAAAGGGGTTGGAGAAGACTGCATGCCATATTTATGGAATACATAAAAGAGGCTGCTATCACAAAAGCAGTGCTCTACATCAGCTGTCAGCATGCAGAGTTTGGCTCACTACAACACAATACAGTGGTATTTTTATTATCATCCTCTGTGCTACACTGTGCATGTGTAGTATTAGTATTATTACGGACACAGTGGCAATTTTAGCATGTAAATCTTGGTGGGGCAAAAAAATAAATATGTTTTAGATGCATGCCACCAAAGCCACTACACTACACAACACAACACAACACAACACTAAAAAATACATTAATTGCACTAAAACGGTGACAAATGGTGCCCACAAACTGTTAGGGCCTACAGAAAGCTGTCCCTACAGCAGAGCTTTCTTTTCAGCATCATGGAGTGAATCCTTACCACCACTACACCTGGCTATCAGCGGAGCCTTGTCTGGCAGCGAAACAGTTCATTCAGCCTCATTTACTGCCTTTTAAAAAACCATAGCTGATATGGCTGACTTGCTTAAACAAATGTAGTTATTACTGACTCCTTATGGATTTGTGTACAGTGCCTTGCAAAAGTATTCATCCCCCTTGGAGTTTTTCCTATTTTGTTGCATTACAACCTGTAATTTAAATGGATTTTTATTTGGATTTCATGTAATGGACATACACAAAATAGTCCAAATTGGTGAAGTGAAATGAAAAAATACCTTGTTTCAAAAAATTCTAAAGAATAAATAACGGAAAAGTGGTGCGTGCATATGTATTCACCCCCTTTGCTATGAAGCCCCTAAAAAAGATCTGGTGCAACCAATTACCTTCAGAAGTCACATAATTAGTTAAATAAAGTCCACCTGTGTGCAATTTAAGTGTCACATGATCTGTCACATGATCTCAGTATATATACACCTGTTCTGAAAGGCCCCAGAGTCTGCAACACCACTAAGCAAGGGGCACCACCAAATAAGAGGCACCATGAAGACCAAGGAGCTCTCCAAACAGGTCAGGGACAAAGTTGTGGAGAAGTACAGATCAGGGTTGGGTTATAAAAAAAATTATCTGAAACTTTGAACATCCCACGGAGCACCATTAAATCCATTATTGAAAAATGGAAATAATATGGCACCAAAACAAGCCTGCCAAGAGAGGGCCGCCCACCAAACCTCACAGACCAGGCAAGGGGGGCATTAATCAGAGAGGCAACAAAGAGACCAAAGATAACCCTGAAAGAGCTGCAAAGCTCCACAGCGGAGATTGGCGTACCATAGGACCACTTTAAGCCTTACACTCCACAGAGCTGGGCTTTACGGAAGAGTGGCCAGAAGAAAGCCATTGCTTAAAGAAAAAAATAAGCCAACATGTTTGGTGTTCGCCAAAAAGCATGTGGGAGACTCCCCAAATATATGGAAGAAGGTACTCTGGTCAGATGAGACTAAAATTGAGCTTTT
Source organism: Coregonus clupeaformis (assembly GCF_020615455.1). Lineage (NCBI taxonomy): Eukaryota > Metazoa > Chordata > Actinopteri > Salmoniformes > Salmonidae > Coregonus > Coregonus clupeaformis. Next base: position 23,701,864 of record NC_059197.1, on the reverse strand, counting down.
TGGCCATCAAGGAAAACGCTATGTCTGGCACAAACCCAACACCTCTCATCACCCCGAGAACACCATCCCCACAGTGAAGCATGGTGGTGGCAGCATCATGTTGTGGGGATGTTTGTCATCGGCAGGGACTGGGAAACTGGTCAGAATTGAAGGAATGATGGAGTGAATGATGGGTGAATAGTTATGCATGCTCAAGTTTTCTGTTTTTTTGTCTTATTTGTTGTTTGTTTTACAATTTTTTTTATTTTGCATCTTCAAAGTGGTAGGCATGTTGTGTAAATCGAATGATACAACCCCACCCAAAATCCATTTTAATTCCAGGTTGTAAGGCAACAAAATAGGAAAAATGCCAAGGGGGGTGAATACTTTCGCAAGCCACTGTCGTTAAGAACAACATTCTTCTTCAATAATAACGAACGCCAAAATGACTTTTGACTTTTGAACCATACACAAACATTATTACATTTATGTTCAGTAAATTCATAATGTTTATTCGTATATCATTAACACTTACAGTTGAACTCGGAAGTTTACATACACCTTAGCCAGTTTTAGCCTCAGTTTTTCACAATTACTGAAATTTTATCCTAGTAAACATTCCCTGTCTTGGGTCAGTTAGGATCACCACTTTATTTTAAGAATGTGAAATATCAGATTAATAGTAGAGAGAATGATTTATTTCAGCTTTTATTTCTTTCTCAATTAGTATTTGGTAGCATTGCCTTTAAATTGTTTATCTTCGGTCAAATGTTTCAGGTAGCCTTCCACAAGCTTCCCATAATAAGTTGGGTGACTTTTGGCCCATTCTTCCTGACAGAGCGGGTGTAACTGAGTCAGGTTTGTAGGCCTCCCTGCTCGCACACGCTTTTTCAGTTCTGCCCACAAATGTTCTATAGGATTGAGGTCAGGGCTTTGTGATGGCCACTCCAATACCTTGACTTTGTTGTCCTTAAGCCATTTTGCCACAACTTTGGAAGTATGCTTGGGGTCATTGTCCATTTGGAAGATCCATTTGCGACCATGCTTTAACTTCCTGACTGATGTCTTGAGATGTTGCTTCAATATATCCACATAATTTTCCTTCCTCATGATGGCATCTATTTTGTGAAGTGTACCAGTCCCTCCTGCAGCAAAGCACCCCCACAGCATGATTCTGCCACCCCCGTGCTTCACGGTTGGGATGGTGTTCTTCGGCTTGCAAGGGACCCCCTTTTTCCTCCAAACATAACGATGGTCATTATGGCCGAACAGTTCTATTTTTGTTTCATCAGACCAGAGGACATTTCTCCAAAATGTATGATCTTTGTCCCCATGTGCAGTTGCAAATCGTAGTCTGGCTTTTTTATGGCGGTTTTGGAGCAGTGGCTTCTTCCTTGCTGAGTGGCCTTTCAGGTTATGTCGATATAGGACTGGTTTTACTGTGGATATAGATACTTTTGTACCTGTTTACACTTCGCACCAAAGTTCGTTCATCTCTAGGAGACAGAACGTGTCTCCTTCCTGAGCGGTATGACAGCTGCGTGGTCCCATGGTGTTTATACTTGTGTACTATTGTTTGTACAGATGAACGTGGTGCCTTCAGGCGTTTGGAAATTGCTCCCAAGGATGAACCAGACTTGTGGAGGTCTACCATTTTTTTCTGAGGTCTTGGCTGATTGCTTTTGATTTTCCCATGATGTCAAGCAAAGAGGAACTGAGTTTGAAGGTAGGCCTTGAAATACATCCACAGGTACACCTCCAATTGACTCAAATGATGTCAATTAGCCTATCAGAAGCTTCTAAAGCCATGACATCATTTTCTGGAATTTTCCAAGCTGTTTAAAGGCACAGTCAACTTAGTGTATGTAAACTTCTGACCCACTGGAGTTGTGATACAGTGAATTATAAGTAAAATAATCTCTGTAAACAATTGTTGGAAAAATTACTTGTGTCATGCACAAAGTAGATGTCCTAACCGACTTGCCAAAACTATAGTCTGTTAATAAGAAATGTGTGGAGTGGTTGAAAAACAAGTTTTAATGACTCCAACCCAAGTGTATGTAAACTTCAGACTTCAACTGTAGCTCTAAGTATAAGCAAGTGCAAGCAAACAAGCTGCGACGAGGTATGCCTATACGTTCAGCACTTTCAAAATGGACACCGACAGAAATTCAGATAGACGTTAGTTCAGATAAATTCAGCAAGATGTTGAGGCCTTAACTTTACTCTTCTTTAAGTCACTACACAAACACGAGAGAGAGAGAGAGAGAGAGAGAGAGAGAGAGAGAGAGAGAGAGAGAGAGAGACTCAGTTAGTCTACCATTTGAAGTATTTTATTAGGCCTCTGTGGTCTAAAAAGGAAGGAAAATATAATCATGAGGATCCACTTTTATATTGAACCTGGCGACGACGAAGATGGCGACTTCGCGACTAACTCTCAGGAAACTTTGCGGTATTTTGTTGCCATCACTAGCACATTAGAGGCTGCTGCTGCCTATTGAAATCACTGGCCACTTTAAGAAATGGAACACTAGTCACTTTTATAATGTTTACATATCTTGCACTACTCATCTCATATGTATATACTGTATTCTATGTAATTCTATAATATTCTACTGTATCTTAGTCCATGCCGCTCTGTCATTGATTGTCCATATATGTATATATTCTTAAATTCCATTCCTTACTAGATTTGTGTGTATTGGGTATATGTTGTAAAATTGTTAGATATTACTGCACTGTTGGAGCTAGAAGCACAAGCATTTCTCTACACCCGCAATAACATCTGAACTTTTTGTTGAAAACTAATATTTGAATGGGAAGAGACTGTCACTGGCAAACATGGTTACAGACCCAACAACATAATATATAGTATCTCCTCCTCGTCAAGAAAAGCACATGAGCTAATTATAACACAAGCAAAACAATGGAATAATTCCAACATTGCCTAAAATGATGAATAAGATACTAATTAGATAGGCCTATAACAATTGAGATGTACAAACTATGGCATAAGGGAACGATTAGTGGATAAGAGGCCATCCGTAATTTCGATTAACACAATGAGCGAGCTAAGATGGACGTAGTCAATATAACTATTTGTTCAGCACTTTTGAAATGTACAGTGACATATTTCAGAACATGGGCCGTTCTTACAGTATTCTCCCTGTACACCAAGTCAGAACCGTAGGATAAATAAAGGGGGCATATAAGCAGACAACGAAAGCTCTATACAATATTTGATGATTACATTTTTCTAAAACAGGCTATAGGCTACATGTGTCCAAGACAGAACAGTAGGCTAAGTTCTGATGGGGAAAGGGGCCAAATTATTAGGTTGAGGCACATGGGCTACTAACATAGTACACAACATACACTTAGTATTACTTTCTTAGCTACAGTAAACATATATCCCTGGCATATTACATAATTTATGCAGCAGCATACAAGACATTTTTGGACTCACCGTTGTTGTGCTGTGCTCACTTGAACAGGAAGGTGGCGTGGCGGTCCTTCTTGTGGACAAATTTTGTCATCAAACTTTGTCATTAAAGTGGGGTATTTCCTGGATTTATGGTGCTTTCATGACAACTGGGAACTCTAAAAAAACAAGGTTGAATCATGACATCAGTGATCTTCAGGTCGGAGCTCTAGAAAGAGGCCAGAGTTCCCGGCCAGAGTTCCCGACTTGGAATTCTGAGTTGGAGCTAGTTTTTTTCAGAGTTCCCAGTTGTCTTGAACTCACTGAAGTCTGAGATTTCCCAGTTCCGAGTTTCCAGTTGTTTTGAACGTGGCAGAAGTCATGCTGGATTGACAGCATGGCCAATGTATTCAACCTTTTCTGGCCCATGGTGTTGTGTGTGAATGTTTATCCTTTTAAGCTTGGAAAAGAGCCCCTTTCATACAGATGTTTTAAATCCTTAAACCCAGACTTGGACCACACATTTTCTCCACCGAATAGCAGGCAGGGGAAGCAAAATAGTGATTGCTTTGCAACGCTTGCAGTTAGCCTCTCACTCCTTCCAAACCACTCATTGTTGAATTTGCTATTTCCAACTTGTTGGGTAATGTTTATGTCCAATGGCCGATGAGCACCGATACGTTTTATCTAGAATTTCTCTTCATGACAAGGATTGAAAAGGATTTGCCAGTAGATTGTCGACGTGATTCATTTACATTTACATTTACATCATTTAGCAGACGCTCTTATCTAGAGCGACTTACAAATTGGTGCATTCAACTTATGATAGCCAGGGGGACAACCACTTTTCTTAAATATTTTTTTATGGGGGTGGGGGGTGGGGGAGGGGGTAGAAGGATTACTTCATACTATTCCAGGTATTCCTTAAAGAGGTAGGGTTTCAAGTGTCTCCGGAAGGTGGTCAGTGACTCCGCTGTCCTGGCGTCGTGGGGGAGCTTGTTCCACCATTGGGGTGCCAGAGCAGCAAATAGCTTTGACTGGGCTGAGCGGGAACTGTGCTTCCATAGAGGTAGGGGAGCTAGCAGGCCAGAGGTGGATGAACGCAGTGCTCTCGTTTGGGTGTAGGGTCTGATCAGAGCCTGAAGGTAAGGAGGTGCCGTACCCCTCACAGCTCCGTAGGCAAGCACCATGGTCTTGTAGTAGATGCAAGCCTCAACTGTAAGCCAGTGGAGTGTGCGGAGGAGCGGGGTGACATGAGATAACTTGGGAAGGTCGAACACCAGACGGGCTGCAGCGTTCTGGATAAATTGTAGGGGATTAATGGCACAGGCAGGGAGCCCAGCCAACAGCGAGTTGCAGTAATCCAGACAGGAGATGACAAGTGCCTGGATTAGGACCTGTGTCGCTTTCTGTGTAAGGTAGGGTCGTACTCTGCGAATGTTGTAGAGCATGAACCTGCAGGATCGGGTCACCGCTTTGATGTTAGCGGAGAACGACAGGGTGTTGTCCAGGGTCACGCCAAGGTTCTTTGCACTCTGGGAGGAGGACACAATGGAGTTGTCAACCGTGATGGTGAGATCATGGAGCGGGCAGTCCTTCCCCGGGAGGAAGAGCAGCTCCGTCTTGCCGAGATTCAGCTTGAGGTGGTGATCCGACATCCACACTGATATGTCTGCCAGACATGCAGAGATGTGATTCGCCACCTGGTTATCAGAAGGGGGAAAGGAGAAAATGAATTGTGTGTCGTCTGCGTAGCAATGATAGGAGAGACCATGTGAGGATATGACAGAGCCAAGTGACTTGAGTATAGCGAGAATAGGAGAGGGCCTAGAACTGAGCCCTGGGGGACACCAGTGGTGAGAGCACATGGTGCGGAGACAGATTGTCGCCACGCCACCTGGTAGGAGCGACCTGTCAGGTAGGACGCATTCCAAGAGTGAGCAGCACCGGAGATGCCAAACTCGGAGAGGGTGGAGAGGAGGATCTGATGGTTCACAGTATCAAAGGCAGTGGATAGGTCTAGAAGGATAAGAGCAGAGGAGAGAGAGTTAGCTTTAGCAGTGCGGAGAGCCTTCGTGACACAGAGAAGAGCAGTCTCAGTTGAATGACCAGTCTTGAAACCTGACTGGTTTGGATCAAGAAGGTCATTCTGAGAGAGATAGCAGGAGAGTTGGCTAGAGACGGCACGCTCAAGAGTTTTGGAGAGAAAAGAAAGAAGAGATACTGGTCTGTAGTTGTTGACATCGGAGGGATAGAGTGTAGGTTTTTTGAGGAGGGGTGCAACTCTCGCTCTCTTGAAGACGGAATGGACATGGCCACCGGTCAAGGATGAGTTGATGAGCGAGGTGAGGTAAGGGAGAAGGTCTCCGGAAATGGTCTGGAGAAGAGAGGTTGTTGGGCGGGCGGCCGTCACAAGTCGCAAGATTTCATCTGGAGAGAAAGGGAAGAAAGAAGTCAAAGCATAGGGTAGGGCAGTGTGAGCAGGACCAGCGGTGTCATTTGACTTAATAAATGAGGATCGGATGTCGTCAACCTTCTTTTCAAAATGGTTGACGAAGTCATCCACAGAGAGGGAGGAGGGAGGGGGAGGAGGAGGAGGATTCAGCAGGGAGGAGAAGGTGGCATAGAGCTTCCTAGGGTTAGAGGCACAGGCTTGAAATTTAGAGTGGTAGAAAGTGGCTTTGGCAGTGGAAACAGAGGAAGAGAATGTAGAGAGGAGGGAGTGAAAAGATGACAGGTCCGCAGGGAGTCTAGTTTTCTTCCATTTCCGCTCGGCTGCCCGGAGCCCTCTTCTGTGAGCTCGCAATGAGTCGTCAAGCCACGGAGCAGGAGGGGAGGACCGAGCCGGCCGGGAGGATAGGGGACATAGAGAGTCAAAAGATGCAGAAAGGGAGGAGAGGAGGGTTGAGGAGGCAGAATGAAGAGATCGGAGGGAGAAGGATTTAGCAGAGGGAAGAGATGATAGGATGGAAGAGGAGAGAGTAGCGGGAGAGAGAGAGCGAAGGTTGCGACGGCACATTACCATCGAGTAGGGGCAAAGTGAGTAGTGTTGGAGGAGAGCGAGAGATAAAAGGATATAAAGTAGTGGTCGGAGACTTGGAGGGGAGTTGCAGTGAGATTAGTAGAAGAACAGCATCTAGTAAAGATGAGGTCAAGCGTATTGCCTGCCTTGTGAGTAGGGGGGAACTGTGAGAGGGTGAGGTCAAAAGAGGAAAGGAGTGGAAAGAAGGAGGCAGAGAGAAATTAGCCAAAGGCAGACATAGGGAGGTTAAAGTCACCCAGAACTGTAAGGGGTGAGCCATCCTCAGGAAAGGAACTTATCATGGCTTCAAGCTCATTGATGAACTCTCCAAGGGAACCTGGAGGGCGATAAATGACAAGGATGTTAAGCTTGAATGGGCTAGTGACTGTGACAGCATGGAATTCAAATGAGGAGATAGACAGATGGGTCAGGGGAAAAAGAGAGAGTGTCCACTTGGGAGAGATGAGGATTCCTGTGCCACCGCAGCGCTGGCCAGATGCTCTCGGGTATGCGAGAACACATGGTTAGACGAGGAAAGAGCAGTAGGAATAGCAGTGTTTTCTGTGGTAATCCATGTTTCCGTCAGCGCCAAGAAGTCGAGGGACTGGAGGGTAGCATAGGCTGAGATGAACTCTGCCTTGTTGGCCGCAGAATGGCAGTTCCAGAGGCTCCCAGAGACCTGGAACTCCACATGATGATGACTGCTTGTCTAGCTTGCTAGCTAAGATTTTGAAAGTATGATGTTGACATGATCAGTCCAATCAAGCTAGGGTAGATATAACGTTATTTGACGTCATTTTCTCTGTGGCCAATGACCTTGAGCCTTCTTGGATGGGCACTTCTAATGTAAATCTATGGCAGCACTCAAGGGGGCTTGAACTGCCTAGCTCTCCCTGTAGATTCTGCAGTGACGTAGTGTCCCCATGAGTGACAGAACACTAAGCCAATCACGGCGCAACTAGAGAAGATTACCAATGCCTATGCTCTGTATTTTCAGCTGGCTGCACCTCCACCACAGAAAGCACTGTGCTAGGCTGAAACACCTGCATTTTGGAGCTGCCTTCCTCACGAAAGCAAGAAAGAGACTTGTTTGTATGTGGCTTTATTTACTCAATAAATTTGTTTTTACATTGTTTGCAAACTGATATGTGACACGAATGAATGCCAAAATAACATGCAAAGCAAGCAAAAAAAAAGAAGCTAAACAGGCTTTGCCCCACCTGCCCTGAATGACGGGTTGCCACCGTACAGACTGGTAAGCTATGACCAATTATGATAATAATAAAAGCAGTATATGGGTATTGTTCATGCCACTGTTTTCTACAGTATTTCAACTTGGCTCATACATGCATGAGGCTGGTTAGATAGAACTGAAGAATCTGGAAAGGAAGGACAGAGAGAGAGAAGAAAGAAAAAGGAAAGTGAAAATATTGGAAGAGGAAGTAAGAAGAGGCGCGAAACAGCTGAAGGAAATGGAACAAACTATGTGAGACCTGAGCGAGGAGAGGAAACAAGGAAGTAGAGAAACCTCTCCACCAATGATGCACAGACCGGTTTCACCTCCCAGAGGGCACTATCTAGACATGGGAGAAGAGCATGAAGAAGCAGTGAGAGAGAGAGAGAGAGAGAGAGAGAGAGAGAGAGAGAGAGAGAGAGAGAGAGAGAGAGAGAGAGAGAGAGGGGCCAGTACCCACTGATAGCCTTACCTAATCTATTGGCGGGGAATGAAAGAGGCCCCAGCAACCTTAGAATGAGGTGAGAGCTAGTGCGGTTTTCATTTGGTGACGTCACTTGCTCTATGAACTGGAAGTATATACTTTGAAAGGATCGCAGATTATGTGTGGGGTGACTGGCAATGTACAGTGGGGAAAAAAAGTATTTAGTCAGCCACCAATTGTGCAAGTTCTCCCACTTAAAAAGATGAGAGAGGCCTGTAATTTTCATCATAGGTACACGTCAACTATGACAGACAAATTGAGAAAAGAAATTCCAGAAAATCACATTGTAGGATTTTTAATGAATTTATTTGCAAATTATGGTGGAAAATAAGTATTTGGTCACCTACAAACAAGCAAGATTTCTGGCTCTCACAGACCTGTAACTTCTTCTTTAAGAGGCTCCTCTGTCCTCCACTCGTTACCTGTATTAATGGCACCTGTTTGAACTTGTTATCAGTATAAAAGACACCTGTCCACAACCTCAAACAGTCACACTCCAAACTCCACTATGGCCAAGACCAAAGAGCTGTCAAAGGACACCAGGAACAAAATTGTAGACCTGCACCAGGCTGGGAAGACTGAATCTGCCATAGGTAAGCAGCTTGGTTTGAAGAAATCAACTGTGGGAGCAATTATTAGGAAATGGAAGACATACAAGACCACTGATAATCTCCCTCGATCTGGGGCTCCACGCAAGATCTCACCCCGTGGGGTCAAAATGATCACAAGAATGGTGAGCAAAAATCCCAGAACCACACGGTGAATGACCTGCAGAGAGCTGGGACCAAAGTAACAAACCCTACCATCAGTAACACACTACGCCGCCAGGGACTCAAATCCTGCAGTGCCAGACGTGTCCCCCTGCTTAGGCCAGTACATGTCCAGGCCCGTCTGAAGATTGCTAAAGTGCATTTGGATGATCCAGAAGAGGATTGGGAGAATGTCATATGGTCAGATAAAACCAAAATAGAACTTTTTGGTAAAAACTCAACTCATTGTGTTTGGAGGACAAAGAATGCTGAGTTGCATCCAAAGAACACCATACCTACTGTGAAGCATGGGGGTGGAAACATCATGCTTTGGGGCTGTTTTTCTGCAAAGGGACCAGGACGACTGATCCGTGTAAAGGAAGGAATGAATGGGGCCATGTATCGTGAGATTTTGAGTGAAAACCTCCTTCCATCAGCAAGGGCATTGAAGATGAAACGTGGCTGGGTCTTTCAGCATGACAATGATCCCAAACACACCGCCCGGGCAACGAAGGAGTGGCTTCGTAAGAAGCATTTCAAGGTCCTGGAGTGGCCTAGCCAGTCTCCAGATCTCAACCCCATAGAAAATCTTTGGAGGGAGTTGAAAGTCTGTGTTGCCCAGCGACAGCCCCAAAACATCACTGCTCTAGAGGAGATCTGCATGGAGGAATGGGCCAAAATACCAGCAACAGTGTGTGAAAACCTTGTGAAGACTTACAGAAAACGTTTGACCTGTGTCATTGCCAACAAAGGGTATATAACAAAGTATTGAGTAACTTTTGTTATTGACCAAATACTTATTTTCCACCATAATTTGCAAATAAATTCATTAAAAATCCTACAATGTGATTTTCTTGATATTTTTTTCTCATTTTGTCTGTCATAGTTGACGTGTACCTATGATGAAAATTACAGGCCTCTCTCATCTTTTTAAGTGGGAGAACTTGCACAATTGGTGGCTGACTAAATACTTTTCTTTCCCCACTGTATGTAGAGGGTCCCTGTTTCGAACCCAGGTAGGGACAGTGGGTAAAGCTTTCGCATTGGGGCTATAGACCTAGATTACTACGTGGATTGAGAAATGTGAAAGGTTGAATTAGATAGCTTAAGTAGAAGTATTCTAGAAAGGTCTATGAAAATATGTTACAAGGTCCCCGCGCCTCCCCCGTTGTGTAGGAAGGAGCAAGGGGAGGGGTGAGAGATAGTTCAAATGATAGGAATATCATTAAATGTATGCTTATCAACGATAGCAAGTATTTGTTTTATTAATTAGGGCCTAATCAGAGAGAATAGTTAAAGAAATTGAATAGCGAACTGAAATGGCGATAGAGCTGTGAAAATTGAGTTGAGGACAAAGGAGAATAATTTATGGCTCTGGTTAGCGAAAAAATATAAATAAAAAATAGAGACAGTCCAGCGAGTTAGATTTCAAGTAGAGGTCTAAATACTTGACTGGAAGGCAATGCTTTGATAAATTCTAATTGTTATTACTTTATTCGATAGGTTGCTTAACACTAGTGGTGTATGCAAATAGTTGGTGAATTCTATTTACCATTTAAGTGTTTGCATTAATTAAAATACTAGTATATCTTAAAAGACGTGTGTTCACCTCTTTTTTGTTCCTATACCAGATTTGAATTGACGCAACTTAACACTACCTGCCGCCTCTCAGTTAGCTTAACTGTTAGGCTTCCTGCCGCCTCTCTCAGTTAGCTTAACTGTTAGGCTACCTGCCGCCTCTCTCAGTTAGCTTAACTGTTAAGCTACCTGCCGCCTCTCTCAGTTAGCTTAACTGTTAGACTTCCTGCCGCCTCTCTCAGTTAGCTTAACTGTTAGGCTTCCTGCCGCCTCGCTCAGTTAGCTTAACTGTTAGGCTTCCTGCCGCCTCTCTCAGTTAGCTTAACTGTTAGGCTTCCTGCCGCCTCTCTCAGTTAGCTCGTCTTTGTTCCTCTGTTCCTCCTCTCTTCTGCAGCGTAAGGTGAACTCTTTCTGCTGGAGATAAAAAGAGAAGCTGTTTATTTGTGGTCTAACTGCTTCCTCTGGGTTGTGTATTAAAGAGGAGATTGATTCTGAACCGTGTGTGAGCCAGGAGCGCCAGAGTTGGGACCAAGACTTTTATCTTAACTGGGAATTAGAGGAGCAGCGCTCACACACACGCACAGAGCCCACACGCACACATACAGTGGGGAGAACAAGTATTTGATACACTGCCGATTTTGCAGGTTTTCCTACTTACAAAGCATGTAGAGGTCTGTAATTTTTATCATAGGTACACTTCAACTGTGAGAGACGGAATCTAAAACAAAAATACAGAAAATCACATTGTATGATTTTTAAGTAATTAATTTGCATTTTATTGCATGACATAAGTATTTGATCACCTACCAACCAGTAAGAATTCCGGCTCTCACAGACATGTTAGTTTTTCTTTAAGAAGCCCTCCTGTTCTCCACTCATTACCTGTATTAACTGCACCTGTTTGAACTCGTTACCTGTATAAAAGACACCTGTCCACACACTCAATCAAGCAGACTCCAACCTCTCCACAATGGCCAAGACCAGAGAGCTGTGTAAGGACATCAGGGATAAAATTGTAGACCTGCACAAGGCTGGGATGGGCTACAGGACAATAGGCAAGCAGCTTGGTGAGAAGGCAACAACTGTTGGCGCAATTATTAGAAAATGGAAGAAGTTCAAGATGACCGTCAATCACCCTCGGTCTGGGGCTCCATGCAAGATCTCACCTCGTGGGGCATCAATGATCATGAGGAAGTTGAGGGATCAGCCCAGAACTACACGGCATTACCTGGTTAATGACCTGAAGAGAGCTGGGACCACAGTCTCAAAGAAAACCATTAGTAACACACTACGCCGTCATGGATTAAAATCCTGCAGCGCACGCAAGGTCCCCCTGCTCAAGCCAGCGCATGTCCAGGCCCGTCTGAAGTTTGCCAATGACCACCTGGATGATCCAGAGGAGGAATGGGAGAAGGTCATGTGGTCTGATGAGACAAAAATATAGCTTTTTGGTCTAAACTCCACTCGCCGTGTTTGGAGGAAGAAGAAGGATGAGTACAACCCCAAGAACACCATCCCAACTGTGAAGTATGGAGGTGGAACATCATTCTTTGGGGATGCTTTTCTGCAAAGGGGACAGGACGACTGCACCGTATTGAGGGGAGGATGGATGGGGCCATGTATCGCGAGATCTTGGCCAACAACCTCCTTCCCTCAGTAAGAGCATTGAAGATGGGTCGTGGCTGGGTCTTCCAGCATGACAACGACCCGAAACACACAGCCAGGGCAACTAAGGAGTGGCTCCATAAGAAGCATCTCAAGGTCCTGGAGTGGCCTAGCCAGTCTCCAGACCTGAACCCAATAGAAAATCTTTGGAGGAAGCTGAAAGTCCGTATTGCCCAGCGACAGCCCCGAAACCTGAAGGATCTGGAGAACGTCTGTATGGAGGAGTGGGCCAAAATCCCTGCTGCAGTGTGTGCAAACCTGGTCAAGACCTACAGGAAACGTATGATCTCTGTAATTGCAAACGAAGGTTTCTGTACCAAATATAAAGTTCTGCTTTTCTGATGTATCAAATACTTATGTCATGCAATAAAATGCAAATGAATTACTTAAAAATCATACAATGTGATTTTCTGGATTTTTGTTTTAGATTCCGTCTCTCACAGTTGAAGTGTACCTATGATAAAAATTACAGACCTCTACATGCTTTGTAAGTAGGAAAACCTGCAAAATCGGCAGTGTATCAAATACTTGTTCTCCCCACTGTACATACACACACCTCTGAAATAGACACTCTATGCAACCTCCTGAGGGAGGAGCAATGCCCAGAACTAACTAAGCAAATACAATCAAATACAATGCTATCCCTTAAAATACACTATGGAGGTCACACTTCACGCTTACAAACACAAAGGTGAGGTGAGAAGGTTAAGTATGCAAAGTTATTAATGAAGAGCTAAGCCTCATACATTAACATCATAAACTCATTGTGGGGTACAGGACATTTAGTACCTTTGAGAACTGGGGTTTCTCATTGACACATGGTGAATATGAATGTCCTTTGGCTTCTCTTCTCATGTATGATAATAAGGAAGATATGCTGTGTACTAGATTCACATTACATATATGGTTCTCACTGGATGGAAATGGATAGATAGTTCCTCTAGATGAGGTGATGCCCTCATCAGAAGGACACAGACGAGAGGCCTAGGCTACATTTGTCATCATTCTTCCATCTGTCATCCCTCTTCAGGGACTTCACTGGCACTCTGATGACAGTCCAGACCTCAGGATGCTACAGTAGCTATAGGAGGACGGGCTCATTGTAATGGCTGGAATGGAATTAATGGAACTGAGTTAAACACATGGTTTCCATATGTTTGATGTGTTTGATACTGTTCCATTTATTCCATTCCAGCCATTACAATGAGCCCGTACTCTTATAGTTCCTCCCATCAGCCTCCTCTGCTGTACACCCCTAGAGTGAAAACCAACTACAAAGGCACTGAGAATATTGCTAACTGCAATTCCACCGTGTTCAAAATGATTTCTGTTAAAGAAAAAGATACAAAGAGATGAGTGAATGGGAGAATGCAAAATGTAGGTGAAATCTTTACTTCCTTATTGAGTGAATAGAAACCCCATCGTTTAATTTGTGTCCAGTAGGTTCAGAGATAGAAATGTACAGCTTTGAAGCAAATTATAATGAGCTATCCTCAATTACATTTAACAGACTTTGTGGGGATTATAAAAGGGGGAGATGGAGAGAGAGAATAAGAGCCAGAGTGAGTAATAGTGGATATTGTATTTTCATGCCAATAGGCCTATATGCAATGGCATGCAATGGCATTGAGGACTAGCTAATAAACATAATAATATGACAAATAACGCTCGAATTTTTCAGGCCCTTAGCAGAATTGTTTTGGGAAACGTCCTGATTGTCAAACAGTTGATAGACCTTGTCATAATATGAATTACCATATACTTACAACACCAAGAAAACTGTCCTAAAGAAAAATCCCTTTAAACACAATTGTCTATCTGACTCCACCAATTCAATCTAAACCCTGTTACTGGGGATTCGCCAAAGGAATTCTAATTGGGAACAAAAAAGGCAAATACAATTGTATGTCTAAATTCACCTCAGAGATTATGTGAAGCATTAAAACTCAAACACCCACGCATGGTGAGATCATGCAGAACTTTGTATAATTTACTCTCATTAACTCTCTGATGCAAAGACATACAAGTGTTCAACCTCTCAACACAACCTATAGCCTACTCTTGAAATCGAAGTAAACGTATAAAAAGTACTAGCCTACATATGTGTCAAGATAGTCAGATACATTGTGGTCCCCGGGTTCTGCATAAGATGCGATGCGCAATGATGAAATAATGACTTCGGTTTTAAAAAGATAGAAAATTCATAAAATGCCTCCCCCTGTTTTAATTCATGACCTAACGTTTGTCAGAAAGAAACAGAAACACAGTTTTTTTATTATAATGACAAAAAGCTTACACAGTATATTAATATTTCAAAGAGTTGGGTGGTGACTTGTGAGACAAATTTGCCGACGGCGTTCCTATTGGTTTAGAGGGAACGTGATGACACAGGAGTTCGGCATAATATTTTATAAAGCTTCTCTGTCCGTGGTGAGCCACTGTGAAAAAGACGACAGTTAACTCCTGATAGGCGACCTCAAGCGTTGGAAACCGAGAGCAACCTCGAGATTACTACTGTACATCATGAGTGAGGTAGGGTACTTTTTTTAAAATGAAAAATTGTAGAATGGAGAGGTATTTACACACGGGCGCAGCTCTTGTATGAATAGCCTAATTCTGAATAAATTGAGATACATTTACCCATCTTTCAATAATCCTCATGCTCCATAGCCGACGGATTGCTACCAACAAATGATGTGATTTATTTACCTTGAATCCACTGATGCTGCGAACAGACATGATTCACGTTTGCAGAATTGGATGCTGCAGCATCAAAGTGCCGCGCGGCAACGCGAGTTTGTTTGGAACTCCGCGGGCGCATGCATCTATACTGTCTGTATTATCCTCAACTCATCCCACCTGCCGTTTACAAAGATTTAAACGGGTTTACGGGTGGACTAAACAACTTTAGCCTACCCTTCATTCATGGGCACTGAGTTGCAATATGACCACGAAACTCTTGTTTATGCCTTTACAATAGATAAGTCCGAAGCCTAATTGTTTTTCGATGAAATATGGCATATAAACGGGAACTGTACCAATTGGAACAGGTTTTAAGTAATTGTTGCATGGACAGGTGAATTCCGGGTGCCTAGAGTATAGTCATTAATTTCCAATCTTAGGCTAATGAGTGTATTGAGAATATCACAGATCAAAATGTCTTATGAATTTTAACTTTTATTAAAATACAATGTCAATGATCCCTCACCATGAATTGCAATGGCCAATATACTATAGCACGCTGTAAACATTTCTTAACCATTTCCTTTAGGAACAAATAACTTAATGACTGCCATTAATATGTTACTTATCATGCATTCGAGAACGAATTATCTTTTCATCTCAATTCATATAAGCTACTGTACTACTGGCAGTCTATATGTTCGGTGATTGGTGAGATTGGTTACTGGCTACTATACACACAATAAAGCTGTAACCAGCACGGTCCTAGGCAACAAGAGCACTGCCAACTTCATAGGGGTTTACAGCTTGGAATGGAAAACTGCTGTTAGGTTTTGGCCTCTGATCCTTGGTCATAGATGTTCTGGCTTGATTCATTTCAAAGTGGTTGGAGGGGGATATTAATAGCCATTTTTTCTGTCACAGCAATAACATTTTTATCAGGCAGGGTCTCAAAAGTTCATTATTGAATATTCGCACATTGGTGGAGGTCACCAAACCCTTTTGCAGCTATGGTGTTAATAGCTTGCCTATACGTGACAATGTTAATATAGTTTCATAAGGCCATAAACTTTGGCACTGCACATTACAGTGTTAAAGGTCCAATGCAGCTGTTTTTATCTCAATATCAAATGATTTCTGGGTAACAATTAAGTACCTTACTGTGATTGTTTTCAATCAAAATGGTCAATAGTGTTGAGCGATTAGTGCTTTCTGAGGTCGGTTCGGTTTCTGCAAAAATAATTACAGTTTTCGATTTCAAAGCATGAAATAGAGCTTTTTTAGTGAGCATTCAATTGCCAAAACATTGAAAATATTCCATTGTCTCTGTCAGGTCCACATTGGGTATACATCAATAGAAAATAGGAAATTACTATGAAATAATAAAATATTTCAGTTGTGTATATTACTTAATCTTTATTTGATTACGTTATTCTTTTTCATTCCTTAAAGTCGTATATAATAATGGGATGCTAATTTCTCCGCCCTAACAATGGGAGTTATTATCCCAAAGGCGGGAAAGCAGGCGACAAATGTAGGTTCAAAATATGCCCATAGAAACTTATTGGGCTTATTTTGGACAGATTTTGGCGAAAATTAACACTCTCGCTTGGCCTCTTCCTCTCTGATCCATCTCCGTCCGAGACTGAAAAACTGACGCAGTGGACTGTGGGATTGTAGTTAATTTCCACGTTTCTGAGCTGAACTAGGTTGAATATTTGCTAACTGAAAACTACAACTCCCCTCAGCCCAGCATCCCACATAGTTTTTGACTTGATTTCTGTCGTGAATGATTTGATTTCTCTAGAGCTCACAAAAAAAAAGCGACCTAAATGGAATTCAAGTAATTGAACAGACGTCGGTCAATTAGTTGTTTAAAAACCGAAGAAAAACCGAAATGTCGGTTAATCACTCAGCACAAATGGTAAAAAATAAACAAAAATAGCTTCTTAGCAAGAGCAATTTCTCAAGCAAGAATTTTGCTAGGACTGTCTGGGAGTGTAGGGGAAAACGGAATACTAGCACAGAGGTTCGAAACTCTCTTTCTTGTTGGTGTATTAACTAATTTACTGCCTGGTGATATCAAAACTCCATCCCACCAAAACAGGCTGAAAACAGCTCTTACACTAAAAGGGCATTATCATAATTTTCACAATTTCACAGTATTATTCCAACCTCATAAATATATATATATATATATATATATATATATATATATATATATATATATATATATACACAGTTGAAGTCGGAAGTTTACATACACCTTAGCCAAATACATTTAAACTCAGTTTTTCACAATTCCTGACATTTAATCCTAGTAAAAATTCCCTGTTTTAGGTCAGTTAGGATCACCACTTCATTTGAAGAATGTGAAATGTCAGAATAATAGTAGAGAGAATAATTTATTTCAGCTTTTATTTCTTTAATCACATTCCCAGTGGGTCAGAAGTTTACATACACTCAATTAGTATTTGGTAGCATTGCCTTTAAATTGTTTAACTTGGGACAAATGTCTCGGGTAGCCTTCCACAAGCTTCCCACAATAGTTGGGTGAATTTTGGCCCATTCCTCCTGACAGAGCTGGTGTAACTGAGTCAGGTTTGTAGGCCTCCTTGCTCGCACACGCTTTTTCAGTTCTGCCCACACATTTTCTATAGGATTGAGGTCAGGGCTTTGTAATGGCCACTCCAATACCTTGACTTTGTTGTCCTTAAGCCATTTTGCCACAACTTTGGAAGTATGCTTGGGGTCATTGTCCATTTGGAAGACCCATTTGCGACCAAGCTTCAACTTCAACAAGACTGATGTCTTGAGATGTTCCTTCAATATATCCACATAATTTTCCTTCCTCATGATGCCATCTATTTTGTGAAGTGCACCAGTCCCTCCTGCAGCAAAGCACCCCCACAGCATGATGCTGCACCCCCGTGCTTCACGGTTGGGATAGTGTTCTTCGGCTTGCAACTCCCCCCTTCTTCCTCCAAACATAACGATGGTCATTATGGCCAAACAGTTCCAATTTTGTTTCATCAGACCAGAAGACATTTCTCCAAAAAGTACGATCTTTGTCCCCATGTGCAGTTGCAAACCGTAGTCTGGCTTTTTTATGGCGGTTTTGGAGCAGTGGCTTCTTCCTTGCTGAGAGGCCTTTCAGGTTATGTCGATATAGGACTCGTTTTACTGTGGATATAGATACTTTTGTACCTGTTTCCTCCAGCATCTTCACAAGGTCCTTTGCTGTTGTTCTGGGATTGATTTGCACTTTTCGCACCAAAGTACGTTCATCTCTAGGAGATAGAACGCGTCTCCTTCCTGAGCGGTATGAAGGCTGCGTGGTCCCATGATGTTTATACTTGCGTACTATTGTTTGTACAGATGAACGTGGTACCTTCAGGCGTTTGGAAATTGCTCCCAAGGCTGATTGCTTTTGATTTTCCCATGATGTCAAGCAAAGAGGCACTGAGTTTGAAGGTAGGCCTTGAAATAGATCCACAGGTACACCTCCAATTGACTCAAATGATGTCAATTAGCCTATCAGAAGCTTCTAATGCCATGACATCATTTTCTGGAATTTTCCAAGCTGTTTAAAGGCACAGTGAACTTAGTGTAGGTAAACTTCTGACCCACTGGAATTGTGATATAGTGAATTATAAGTGAAATAATCTGCCTGTAAACAATTGTTGGAAAAATTACTTGTGTCATGCACAAAGTAGATGTCCTAACCGACTTGCCAAAACTATAGTTTGTTAACAAGAAATTTGTGGAGTGGCTGAAAAACGAGTTTTAATGACTCCAACCTAAGTTTATGTAAACTTCCGACTTCAACTGTATATCACAGGAAAATCACGTTTTTGACTGCACTGGGCCTTTAAGTAATTTGACTGACAGCATGCAATACACATATTTGCTGAGCTAAATGTATAGCCTAATGTTGAATAACCGTGTTGTAATGCCGTTTTCCATGCTTTGTCCACCTATATACTCTTTACATACTGTAATAACCTATAGCCATATCCCATCCAAGTATCTGACATTTTGTTAGTTTGAATTGGGGCACAAGTATTCTGAATTGTCAGAAAGATGTTCAGCTCTCAATTCTGCTGAGAAGTCAGTCACAATTGTGGAAAAATAAAGAGTTAAAGAAGGCTTTTCTGCCACCCAGGGAATTAACAGGCTTACTGTGTTCTTACTTTTACATTCTGTCTTCAGAACATGAGTGACAAGTTAGCAGTTGAGTTTACTCACACATTTAGGCTGGTAGCACACCGACTCTGGGGTAGACTGTAGTGAGGATGACACTGTCACTTTGGGGACATTTTGTGCTGAAAATACCATCTGAGTTGTGGAAGAAACCTGCCGTGCATGTGCACGCACGCCTGTGCCCACCCATGTGTGTGTGCTCGCCCG
The DNA here is from genome assembly GCF_020615455.1 of Coregonus clupeaformis. Classification (NCBI taxonomy): domain Eukaryota; kingdom Metazoa; phylum Chordata; class Actinopteri; order Salmoniformes; family Salmonidae; genus Coregonus; species Coregonus clupeaformis. The sequence continues at coordinate 23,682,640 of NC_059197.1, read as the reverse complement.
TGTGTGTGTGTGTGCGTGTTGATTTTGCCTGAGAGCACTGTGGTCCCTGAGGATCTGCATCAGCAGCAGACTGTTAACCTCTCCAGACACTGTGGATCCTCTCTTAAGACACAGGCTAAGGGAGGCTTCCAGCCTAACAATGCCCTGGGACAGGATGCTGCTCCAAGTTAACACGAGAACCAGCAGAGGTTATTCAAGTGCATATTTATTTACAGTCTGGTGCTCTTCATTTCTAATTTCTTATTGTTAGCTTGGTCTCAAAATTTAGATTTGGGAAGGAAATGAAAGGAATTTGCCTCATTGTGCTTAGGCTATAGTTGTTTATCCAGCTTTGTTCACCACAATGAAAATTAAATGTTTATATTACCCTACAGGAATTATAACAGGTGTTGAATTATTGAAAGCTTGCCAGCCCTGACCTACGGGAAATTAAATGTCCCTTGTAAGATATGCAAGGCAACCTGAGCCTCCCATCTCCCGCTGATTCAGAGAAGTGTAATTTCGGTGAGGAGACGTCCGGTGCGGTTAGCGGACAGAATTCAAATAGGTTTTTCTGCTTAGTTGATGTGTTTTGTCAGGCTCATGCAGAGCAGAGTTGTTCTCATTCAAAGTTGGCTGCCTCTCTCCCACCAAGCTTGACATGAAGCCAGTAATTGAAGCAGAGCAGCCAGCACGTTCTGGATGGAATAGCCTAGCACTGGTCAGCAATGCAGCAGAGCAGCCAGCACGTTCTGGATGGAATAGCCTAGCACTGGTCAGCAATGCAGCACTTTGCTTTCTCCCCCTCCTCTCCTCTCCTCCCCTCCCATCGTCCACACGTACTTCCTCTCAGCACATTGTAGAAGTGCACAACTCTGGGCTATTATTTTGACAGCGTGTAAAAGGCTGTCAAAAAATATATTTCTTAGCCAGGCAATTAGTCTAGTGAATCTACTTTTCAGTTATCAGGGATTAAACATTCAGCTGAATAACCTGAATGTCAAAAGCTTTAGACTTGTCAAAATAATGAAATAATGAAAAGACAAGCTGGACTGAAAACTAGCATTCTCAGGGGTGATGGAGGACTAATATTGGGAAATGCTGATATAGCTACTTTCTCGATACTCCCAGTCTTTCCATTACCTAGAACAGGGCTCTCCAACCCTGTTCCTGGAGAGCTACCCTCCTGTAGGTTTTCAGTCCAACCCAAGTTGTAACTAACATGATTCACCTTATCAACCAGCTAATTATTAGAATCAAGTGCGCTAGATTAGGGTTAGAGCGAAAACCTACAGGACGGTAGCTCTCCAGGAACAGGGTTGGAGTCCTGACCTAGAGTAGAGACTATGTGTACTGTAAGTTATTGACACACAAAAAAAACGTTATGGCTTTGTCGGTTGATGGCTGTACAGTTCTTTATGGCTGTACAGTTCTCCACTCCACGTCCCAAAGCCTCAGACACAGGTTTGTGTAGCCGTATGCTGGATATTGAGGATGGCCCTGCACCTTGTGCACCACACAGCCCCACTCAAGCAATTGGCCAATCAATCATACCTGTACATCCGATATTACCTGTTGCTTGGCCTCTGAAAGCATTTTGCTGTCTTTTGTGGCCCCCGTTTTATGATGAAGATAGATACCACCGTCTCCTCGTTTGTGTGTAATAACAAAGCTCTTTTAGAAATAATCCAACATTACTTCAGGGAACATAAACTCTTTACTAGACTCATTTTCTGTCCATTTTGAATCGCATTAAGACATCAATGCACATTTTCCTGTAATCCAATATCATTGCAACATACATGTACAGTAGCACCATGAATCATAGCATCTTACTGTCAAATCAGCAGTGTCAGTGGTCATGGATGTTATCCTCCTGCATGCAGGGTTCCAACTCATTTCCTATTCGGAACAGAACGTTCAAATGAACTGTAGGATATTCTTGGATCTTATTAATCTTACCTCAGCACCTTCCCTCCACATCTTAGTATATGCTTACTAAGATCAAATATGTCTTGTATCACAGTGCTGTAACCTAATGCACCAACACAGACGTGTTGGATGCTGAAGTCAGTGTACAGTATGTGCAGGGAATTGGGTGTGTTCTTATGTGTTTCTTTTCTCACCATTAATTTTTACGACCTGCAACACTTTTGAACAAGTCGGCCCAGCTGTAGAATGGATAGGGAAGTTAATTACGTGACGGTAAATTAGCATAAGCTCAGCCCAGATCCATCCTGCCAGGTCATTACCACATGTTCCAGCTCCTTGGAGTATTAGAGTTCTTAATATCTAAAGAAAGCTACCAATTATTTGGATGACTGCAGTGAGAGACCATATGTTGTGTTCCACTAATTTGCATTTGCCTCTCCTTATTTCCTATTTCAGAGTAAATCCAGGAGTCCTTGGATGTTTATTCATTGAAAAAGCAGTTTAAATCCACTTTAAGGGACGATAGACATTTGACACTTGTCTTGAATAACCCCAAAACATTTAAACTGGGATGACAGAGCTGTCGTGCGATATTCACTACCCCTAAATCTACAGACAATGTGACCAGGACTGAATTTAAGAGATCTTAGCTGGAAGACGTGGCGGGTTTACTAGAATCGATTGGCTTTGCTTGAAAAACAAGTGAATCACTTATATAGGTCCATCTTTAAAAGCATCCTCCCTTGCTGCAGATACTATCAAGTTGCATGATGGCAGACATGTCAAATAGGATCTTTCAGCGAGGAGAAAATGTATTTCAGTCAGTTCATGAACCCATCTAGATACCCGCCTCCCTATCTATTCACCAGACACACTCTCCGTCACTCGCACACCCACACTTCCTATATGACCAAAATAACATTACCCCTTGACTTATTCCACATTTTGTTGTGTTTTTTCTCACCCATCTACACACAATACCCCATAATGACAAAGTGAAAACATGTTTTTGGAAATTTGTGCAAATTTATTGAAAATGAAATACAGAAATATCCAATTTACATAAGTATTCACACCCCTGAGTCAATACTTTGTAGAATCACCTTTGGCAGCGATTACAGCTGTGAGTCTTTCTGGGTAAGTCTCTAAGAGCTTTCCACACCTGGATTCTGCAATATTTGCCCATTATTATTTTCAAAATTCTTCAAGCTCTGTCAAATTTGTTTTTGATCATTGCTAGACAACCATTTTCAGGTCTTGCCATAGATTTTCAAGTAGATTTAAGTCAAACTGTAATTCAGCCACTCATTAACATTTACTGTCTTCTTGGTAAGCAACTCCAGTGTAGATTTGGCCTTGTGTTTTAGGTTATTGACCTGCTGAAAGGTGAATTAATCTCCCAGTGTTTGTTGGAAAGAAGTCTGGACCAGGTTTTCCTCTAAGATTTTGCCTGTGTTTAGCTCCATTCCGTTAATTTTTTATCCAGAAAAACTCCCCAGTCTTTAACGATTATAAGCATACCCATAACATGATGCAGCCACCACTATGCTTGCAAATATGGAGAGTGGTACTCAGTAATGTGTTGTATTTTTATTTATTTTACCTTTATTTAACTAGGCAAGTCAGTTAAGAACAAATTCTTATTTACAATGACGGCCTACACCGGCCAAACCCGGACGATGCTGGGCCAATTGTGCGCCGCCCTATGGGACTCCAAATCACAGCCGGTTGTGATACAGCCTGGAATCAAACCAGGGGGTCTGTAGTGACGCCTCAAGCACTGAGATGCAGTGCCTTAGACCGCTGCGCCACTCGGGAGCCCATTGTATTTGCCCCAAACATAACACTTTGTATAACTGTTTTAAAGTCACCATTTGTCACGCCCTGGCTCTGGGGACTCTTGTATGTTGAGCCAGGGTGTGAGTTTCTATGTTGTGTTCTAGTTTGGTATTTCTATGTTGGCCAGGGTGGTTCCCAATTAGAGACGGCTGTAGCTCGTTGTCTCTGATTGGGAGCCATACTTAGGTAGCCGTTTGGCATTGTTTTGGTGTGGTATCTTGTTCCGTGTATGGTTTGTGTAACCGTAGGACTTCACGTTTCGTATCGTTTGTTGTTTTGTTCGTTGTGTTGTACATTCAATAAATATTATGTACGCATATCACGCTGCGCCTTGGCCCGCTTCTTCTCAGGACGCTCGTGACAGAAGATACCACCTCGACTGGGTCAAGCAGCGTGAGGAGGAGAGAGGTTGGACGTGGGAGCAGAGGAGCGAGAGTCTGGCGAGAGCCATGGAGGCCTGGTCCACGGGGAGGAGAGACGCCCAGAATTTTTTTAGGGGGGGGGGCTCACGCCGTGGACGACGGGGCAGCAGGAGGTCGGGATAAAGTGGTTCAGCGGGTTGGCAAGGGAGGCCGCCAGGTTACGGGAGTCACTGGTCACCAGTGGGAAGGAGAATGTAGAGGCACGGCGAGAGGTACTGGGGTGTGTTGCCAGTCCGGTCCGGCCCGTTCCTGATCCCCGTGTAGGGCCAGTGGTGTGTGTCCCCAGTACAGTCCGGCCCCTTCCTGATCCCCGCGTAGGGCCGGTGGTGTGTGTCCCCAGTACGGCCCGGCCTGTTCCTGCCCCTCGCACCAAGCCAATGGTGCGCGTCGTCAGTCCGGTCCGGCCCATTCCTGCTCCCCGCACCAAGCCTGTAGTGCGCGTCGCCAGCCCGGCCCGGCCCGTTCCTGCTTCCCGCACCAAGTCAGCGGTGCGCATCGTCAGCCTGGTCTGGCCCATTCCTGCTCCCCGTACCAAGCCTGTGGTGCGCGTCGCCAGCCCGGCCCGGCCCGTTCCTGCTCCCCGCACCAAGCCAGTGGTGCGCTTCGTCAGCCCGGTCCGGCCCGTTCCTGCTCCCGCACCAAGCCAGTGGTGCGGCGTCGTCAGCCCGGTTCGGCCCGTTCCTGCTCCCGCGCACCAAGCCAGTGGTGCGCGTCGTCAGTCCGGCACAGCCCGTGCCTGTTCCACCGGTGCCTGGTCGGCACCGGTCAGCTGCTCCACTCCGGAGCTAGAGCAATCCGCTCCACCAGTGTTCAGTCCAGCTCCGGCCAGCAGGGCCAGACCGGACCAGGGGCACTTTGGGGGTTAGAGAGGAGTGGGGGTCATGCCCGGGCCGGATCCGCCGCCGAGGCGGAGTGCCCACCCGGCCCCTCCCCTGTTGTGTTTGGTTGGCGCGGTCGTTGAGCCAGGGTGTGAGTATGTTGAGCCAGGGTGTGAGTTTCTATGTTGTGTTCTAGTTTGGTATTTCTATGTTGGCCAGGGTGGTTCCCAATCAGAGACGGCTGTAGCTCGTTGTCTCTGATTGGGAGCCGTTTGGCATTGTTTTGGTGTGGTATCTTGTTCTGTGTATGGTTTGTGTAACCGTAGGACTTCACGTTTCGTATCGTTTGTTGTTTTGTTCGTTGTGTTGTACATTCAATAAATATTATGTACGCATATCACGCTGCGCCTTGGCCCGCTTCTTCTCAGGACGATCATGACACCATTGGCCTCATGGTGAAATCCCTGAGTGGTTTCTTTCCTCTCCAGCAACTGAGTTAGGAAGGACATCTTTTTTACATGTTTTATTTAATTTAACCTTTATTTAACTATTTAACGGCTTTATCTTTGTAGTGACTGGGTGTATTGATACACCATCCAAAGTGTAATTAATAACTTCACTATGCTAGAAGGGATATTCAATGTCTGTTTATTTGTATTTTTACCCATCTACCAATAGGCATTGCGAGGCATTGGAAAACCTCCCTGGTTTTAGTGGTTAAATCTGTTTGGAATTCACTGCTCGACTAAGGGACCTTACAGATAATTGTATATGTGGGGTGCAGAGATGAGGTAGTCATTTAAAAATAATTTTAAACACTATTATTGCACACAGAGTCCATGCAGCTTATTATGTGACTTGTTAAGCACATTTTTACTCATTAACTTATTTAGGCTTGCCATAACAAAGGGGTTGAGGACTTTTAATGTTTTATTATTTCTAAAAATGTCAAAAAACACAATTCCACTTTGACATTATGGGGTATTGTGTGTAGGCCAGTGACAACAAATCTAAAATGGATTCTTTTAATCCATTTTAAATTCAGGCTGTAACACAACATAATGTGGAAAAAGTCAAGAGGTGTGAATACTTTCTGAAGGCAATGTATGGATAGAATCACAGAGGAGCCATAGAGCATTTCATCTGATTTGGACACATCCCCAATAATTACCAATCCTCCTGATTTCAAACAGTGCTTTTCTGTCCTCCTCTCCCATCTAATTCTGCACTGACATCTTCACACATCATCGCACTCCCATTCCCGAGATTGGATTGCTTTATGCTACTCAAGAGGCCTTGCAGTTGCTCTGGAAGCATCCAGGAGGACTAGCAGCAATCAGATTGGACACTGTAGATCCACTGTTTTATTGTCTTGCAGTTTTCAATTGGTTACTTTCCTGCTACAGTTTGATGTATCGTTTTTAATAACAGGGTGGGGGGGGGTAATATTAATGTACTAAATGGGTCTGTTTGGCTCAGTTAGGGTAGAGACGTTCAGCTGTGATCAGTAAAGCTATTCTTTTGTGTGTGGAAAAGGGAATTTGAGAATAATCATTTGCATTAATCTACCTATATTACCATGAGTTGAGTTAGGACAGAGTATAGGGAAATCAGATTTGGCACAGAGAAATCAGATTTGAACGCACTTTTTCAGATATTCTCTAAACACTTTTCATCCTTTGCACTGTAGTCGATTCAAGTAGGAGACTGCCACTGCTGGAAGCCGAAGGCTTTACCAAGGGTTCAGAAGGCAGTTATTTAATCTTCAAAGCACAGGCTGTATCTTAGGGTACAAATCTGCAAAATGGACCAGGCCAGAGTTAAAGGATAAGCGGCACATCCCAATCTTTCCAGATTGGTTGCCTTCGAGAGACTGGAGGGCTGTCGTTTCTGCCTACTCTAGAATATTAAGCTGCTTTAGGGGATACTTTTGCTGCAGGATTAGGGGACTTTGGTGGTTTGTGTAGAATAGATGCTCTGCTGTTGTATTGTATGGCCTCCCACATTGCCAGACTGATCCTTGGGACAGTGTGTACAACAGGCAGGCAGGGCAAACTGAGGGATCTTCGTTCTCTAATGACACACAGGTTAAATAGGCTTAGCCTGTCCAAATGGCAATGTCCCGCTGCCGGGATAAAGTGCAACCACGCAAGCATAAATCATCACCCTGACCATTATTTTATGGGGAAGCTAAGCAGACCCACCCCCCCCCCCCATGCTGTTATGGCCAAGATTATATTTTCTCTCTGACAGAGAACATTTGTTCCCATATTAAATGAGATGGATTATTATTGTTGAATTGTTGGGTGATGTAACTGACACAGATGGTTAGAATCCTGGAAATGTTTTCCCTTATTCTAAACCTAGCGGCAAACAATATTTGTGTCGTTTTTCAATAATATCTGTTTCTTTCTTCCAAAACATGGAAAGTAAATAGTATATCAACTATCTAGACCTTTATTAACAGGCAAAGAAGATCTAACTGGCTATTTGCTCCAATTAGAAGATCATAAATCACTTGTGTCGGTGTTCAACATTCAACAACCAACATGCTGAGCTTTGAGAGGTTAAGTATTTTCAGGAAAATAAATAGTCCTTGTAATGTGAGTGGTATTTGTTTGATTACTATCGTGCTGCCAGTAAATGTTTCCAGCCCTGCACACAGTTTTATAATAGGCCTCTTCTGCACTGCATCTTGAAGAGGCAATGCCTATTGGTAAATTAAATCAATAAAACAAATGTATGACTTTATTTATTAAGCCTGTTGTTTAGGAGAAATGCATTGGAGGACAATAACACCACTTTGTCCATCGGATGATGGGTGAGACTCAGTCAGCAAGTAGAACATCCCAAGTATGTAAATGTCTCTATCATTGTAATGGAATTTCTATGGGGGTAAATGGTTAGCAGAACACTGAATGAGAATAGCTCAAATTAGCATCCGTGTGGGGGGACTTTGATACTCTTTGTATTGTAACTGCATGAATCCGGAAGCAATGGGTGTGGCTGTTATTACAATGTTATGGTGTCCCAGTCTGTTTTATCCAGACATTAGGTTTCCACAACTTCCCTCTTATAAAAATGTGAGTGCTTTATGTGCGATATTACTTACTGTGAGACCTACAGTTGAAGTCGGAAGTTTACATATACTTAGGTTGGAGTCATTAAAACTCGTTTTTCAACCACTCCACACATTTCTTGTTAACAAACTATAGTTTTGGCAAGTCGGTTAGGACATCTACTTTGTGCATGACACAAGTAATTTTTCCAACAATTGTTTACAGACAGACTATTTCACTTATAATTCACTGTATCACAATTCCAGTGGGTCAGAAGTTTACATACACTAAGTTCACTGTGCCTTTAAACAGCTTGGAAAATTCCAGAAAATGATGTCATGGCTTTAGAAGCTTCTGATAGGCTAATTGACATAATTTGAGTCAATTGGAGGTGTACCTGTGGATGTATTTCAAGGCCTACCTTCAAACTCAGTGCCTCTTGACATCATGGGAAAATCAAAAGAAATCAGCCAAGACCTCAGAAAAAAAATTGTAGACCTCCACAAGTCTGGTTCATCCTTGGGAGCAATTTCCAAACGCCTGAAGGTACCACGTTCATCTGTACAAACAATAGTATGCAAGTATAAACACCATGGGACCGCGCTGCCGTCATACCGCTCAGGAAGGAGACGTGTTCTGTCTCCTAGAGATGAACGTACTTTGGTGCGAAAAGTGCAAATCAATCCCAGAACAACAGCAAAGGACCTTGTGAAGATGCTGGAGGAAACAGGTATAAAGGTATCTATATCCACAGTAAAACGAGTCATATATCGACATAACCTGATTTTGGTCGCTCAGCAAGGAAGAAGCCACTGCTCCAAAACCGCCATAAAAAAGCCAGACTACGGTTTGCAACTGCACATGGGGACAAAGATCGTACTTTTTGGAGAAATGTAGTCTGGTCTGATGAAACAAAAATAGAACTGTTTGGCCATAATGACCATCGATAGGTTTGGAGGAAAAAGGGGGCTGCTTGCAAGCCGAAGAACACCATCCCAACCGTGAAGCACGGGTGGCAGCATCATGCTGTGGGGGTGCTTTGCTGCAGGAGGGACTGGTGCATTTCACAAAATAGATGGATATATTGAAGCAACATCTCAAGACATCAGTCAGGAAGTTAAAGCTTGGTCGCAAATGGGTCTTCCAAATGGACAATGACCCCAAGCATACTTCCAAAGTTAAATAATAATAAAATAATATGCCATTTAGCAGACGCTTTTATCCAAAGCGACTTACAGTCATGCGTGCATACATTTTTTTGTGTATGGGTGGTCCCGGGGATCGAACCCACTACCTTGGCGTTACAAGCGCCGTGCTCTACCAGCTGAGCTACAGAGGACCAAGTTGTGGCAAAATGGCTTAAGGACAATAAAGTCAAGGTATTGGAGTGGCCATCACAAAGCCCTGACCTCAATCCTATAGAAAATGTGTGGGCAGAACTGAAAAAGCGTGTGTGAGCAAGGAGGCCTACAAACCTGACTCAGTTACACCAACTCTGTCAGGAGGAATGGACCAAAATTCACCCAACTTATTGTGGGAAGCTTGTGGAAGGCTACCCAAAACGTTTGACCCAAGTTAAACAATTTAAAGGCAATGCTACCAAATACAAATTGAGTCTATGTAAACTTCTGACCCACTGGGAATGTGATGAAAGAAATAAAAGCTGAAATAAATCATTCACTCTACTATTATTCTGACATTTCACATTCTTAAAATAAAGTGGTGATCCTAACTGACCTAAGACAGGGAATTTTTTACTAGGATAAAATGTCAGGAATTGTGAAAAACTGAGTTTAAATGTATTTGGCTAAGGTGTATGTAAACTTCCGACTTCAACTGTAAATCAACCCAGATGTGAGGAATAACAGGTTTGAAAGGTTTTGACAACAATCGATTGCCTGACTAGTGGGTATCCATCTGACAATATGAAACATTGCAGAATGAAAACAGCTATCATTGTCACGATCGTTGAGAGACGGGTCGGACCAAGGTGCAGCGTGAAAAGCGTACATGTTTATTACCTCAATAAACATACAACAAAACAAGAAACAAAGGGCTATACACATACAAGCCTAACAGGAACAAGATCCCACAACTAAGGTAGGCAACATGGCTACCTAAGTATGATCCCCAATCAGAGACAACGAGCGACAGCTGCCTCTGATTGGGAATCACACCCGGCCAAACATAGATAGATCAACCTAGTTCTACAACATAGAAATACACTAACATAGATCTCAACAGAAAACTCACACCCTGACCCAACCAACAAGAGTTCTCTCGATCAGGGCGTGACAATCATAAATGTAAATGTGTAACGGGATGGTGTGGTAAATTATCTGAGCTCGACTGGTAATAACTCTGATGAGGGAGCACAGCTTGAGCTCCAGACCGGCCTTCCCCTCAGAAGATTTAGTTCCTTCCCTAAATCTACTGGCAATTTGCCACCAATATCAGGGTAGCACAGCAATTAGGTATAGAGCTGGAAACTGCAGCACAGACTAGGGTGAATGTTGGTGTCTACTATGGTTGTGGAATATGTGATGCAATCGCGCTGTTTTTCTTGAGGGTCATTGGCCTCTCATCTCCCCTAAAACTACCTGTAGGCAAGGTTACTGAGATGAAACAGAAAGTTGCGTGAGACGTCTCCAAACGGTCGTGGGTACAGTCTCAGCCAGCCTGGTTGGGTGACTAGAGCTGTTGTATTATTGATGGCATTTTCAACTCCCATTACTGGCTAAATGGAGCAACACTGGTGTGCTCATTTCTAAACTCACTCAAGTGGAAGAGAAATCTGCTGCCCAGACTGAAATTATGTCTCTCTGGATGAATTAGCGATAGACGTAGATCGAGTAAAGACACAGGCTACGATGTGGTTGGAGATTTGAGGCGTTTCCCATGGTGTTGGTCCAGGGGACTGCCTTACAGGTGGCCATAAATAATCTCTTCTGCTGACAGTCAACATCTGTCATTCAATCTCTCTCAACTCTTAATTAATTTGGGAGTTACCCGTCTCTTGGATGCACACAGAAGAGATCCCTTTAGTGATTTTGATTGCATCAGACTTGGTATGTTCTCTGACTTTGAACTCCCAAGATTAGTATTCTGTGGCCAATTCTACTTGAAGTGTGCATTTGGAGAAAATACTTTGACAAACCGTATCTTGGGAGCGTAATGCTCACCATATGGAGACAAGTGAATTCTTCCAAAAAGCAGAATAACTCACTCCACCATTTAGATTAACAGATGTGAAATTAGAGTCTCAGAAGTGATGATATGATTTGCGTCAGGGAAATCCAAGGACATTAGATCCTTAGAACAGCTTTGTCGCTTGTCTTCGGCAAGGTCCATTCTAACCTTTCCTGCAAGCCCGCTCTGACATGGGCATTTCTCAAAGTGACTATGTCAGAATCCCGCCTTGGATTAACAGACCGTCTGACCCAGGAGCCTGATAACGTCCTCTCTGGATATCACAGAAATGGCACAAAACTTCCTAGGCATTATTTTGTAGGTAGCCGCATAGTCCTATGAGACAAAGGTTCTTTAAGGTTTGGATTGAACACTAATGCAAGCTGTATACCTTGGGAACAGTACAGACTTATCATTAGTCAAAGGAAGTGATGGGAGTGAAACGTTTTCAATTTTCTCAGTACAGCTCAACACGCTTTAATGTTTGACAAACTGTCACTTCCCCTTGTGCATTATAAAGCCCCTCAGTAATTGTGATCTGTCAGAACGCTATACATACAAAGTAGATTGTCAAACATCAAACAGCCATTACCTGTCTAGATTTATAACCAGTCATTGTATGGAAAGTTGATGATCGGTTTTGTTATAGTGGCCCAAACAACCTCATGGCTTGTTTCAAGAGCCCTGCTGAACTGAACTTCCACGGTAGTTGCCACTCTGAGTTTGTACAGTAGGCTTCAATGGGAATTGAATTGAGCTCTCTACTCATCCAGCTCAGGATGTGGCAGTGACTGTCTCTCTCGGGGAGACCCACGGCTAGACCCACAGGATGTAAGTGAACTGGCATTGTGGTGCCAGGACAACAACTTCTCCCTCAACGTCAGCAAAACAAGGGAGTTGATTGTTGACTTCAGGAAGCAGAGGAGGGAACATGCCCCAATCCACATCAACGGGACTGTAGTAGAAAGAGTCACCGAGGACTTGATATGGACCAACAACACCACCACACTTGTCAAGAGGGCACAACAGCGCTTCTACTTTCTTATGCATAAATAATAGTCCACAGATGCTGAGACGCGATAGTCCGGCTTCCCATTGTGACATAGCTACGCCGCTCTGAGACCACCATCCGCGGGGAACGCACAGCCCGAATGTGCACCTCCCCACAATTCCCAACCAACTTGTCTCCGGTGCACGTCGTCTATTAATTTGAATGTGTTGACAGTTGGAGAAATTGCGTGAGCTGTGCTGAGAATTTGAAAAGTATGAATGCCAAAGGTTCAATATTCTAGAACACTGCTGTGCATACACGTACATGTTTGGTACTCTGATAGAACCTTAAGGCGGCTGAAGAAATTCGGCATTCCATCCCGGGTCCTCTCCAAATACTACTACTGAACCATCGAGAGCGTCCTAACTGGTTGCTTCATGGCCTGGTACGGGAATTGCTCCGTCCACGACCGCAAGGCCCTCCAGCGGGTGGTGAAGATGGCCCAGTACATCACTGGGACCGTGTTCCCACCCATCCAGGACAGCTAGTCGAAACGGTTCCTGAGGAAGGCCTGCAGCATCATCAAGGACCCCACACACCCCAGCCAAAAGCTGTTCACTCCCTTACCGTTGGGCAGACGGTATCGGAGCATGAGGTCTGATACCAACAGTCTCAGAGACAGTTTCTATCTACAAGCCATCAGACTGAACAAGAGGGAGAGGAAGCGATCGAGCCTTGTGTTTCTTCTGCTTTAATTTCCTGTGGCCTAGTTCTGAGTCTCCTCTTTAAATTCTTAATGGACATTGAGTGCCGCATGGAACTCTTTCGGACCGCTAATGCTGCCAAAAGCCTTAAAATAGCACTACAAACGGCTGTGTGGGATTATTTATTTATTTAAGTAATTCCACCCTTGCCACTAGATTTGCTGTGCATTTGGATAGAAGATGTGCCATTTTCTGCCCACCCACTGAGGTTTTGAATTTGCTAGCATTATACAGTAGGTATTATTAGTATAACCACAATAGGATGACAAATAGTTATCTTGTTCCCAGACACAGCAAATAGTAACAACAACAAAACGACATCCTTCAAGGAATGCAAGAGTTTGAGAAGGATGTAAACATTTGCTGGAATGTAACCATTTGCTGTAGATTCATGAGATCATCTTCTTCCTCTAACATGCACAGTTCAGGGAGAGGGCTATCTTCTCCCCTGGGGACACTATGTGGGATGCTTCCGGTCCAGCCATCCTCTAGGGGCAGCACATGTTGGAGGACGGATTCGTAATTTCACATAATTACGGGCCTAAATTTAACACCTTGTTCTTTTCGGCTCATTTGCAAGCTATTCTCCTGCCGCGTGGCCCACAAAGACAGGCAGAGCGCTATCTGGGTCGTCCGGTTACGGTGAGGGATGAGGGAAGAGTCACATGGACCCCCCGCGGCTGTGGCTGACATGAGTTTGGCGGCGATTACATGTGACAGACTGTCTGTCGGTCCGCCTCTAAACAAGTGCTTCTCTGGGACTGAAAGCGACTCAAAGTGGTGGGTGTTAGCTGAGCCAGTAACATTGACCAAAGCCAAAACATCCATAGAACATCCATCTCTTCATAATGCCAATTGTGTTTATGCATCAGGCATTACAGATTAGCAAACTAAAATGGTTCTGGCAGGGAAAAAAGGCTATTGATTTTCACATCCAATGAGCCCAGGAGGCTTCCAGGTCGTATGTGTTGTCATACTGTAGTGGTAAACATGGGGATGGATGGGGGGAATGTCCTCATTGTCTCCGTCTGAACAGAAACATGGGGATGGATGGGGGGAATGTCCTCATTGTCTCAATCTGAACAGCATCATGGGGATGGATGGGGGGAATATCCTCATTGTCTCGGTCTGAACAGCATCATGGGGATGGATGGGGCGAATGTCCTCATTGTCTCGGTCTGAACAACATCATGGGGATGGATGGGGGGAATGTCCTCATTGTCTCGGTCTGAACAGCATCTCTAAAGGATAGTTTACCAGGAACGGTTTGCATTGAAGAAGTAGAACCAAGCATTGCAGGCATAGTAGGTCTTGAAAATAGTAATCTGACCCTGAGTCACCTGAGTGGCACCTCCAAAGTGACACCTTTGTATTTTTTGCCAGGACTTCAACCAGCCATGTAGCTCCTAAAGTAAATCAGCTGGCTAATGGCACCCTCAACTACACTGTGATCAGGGGGGACTCCTTCACCTACTTCCCAGACCAGTGGTTACTTACTCTCTGTAGCACTGCAGTGCTCTGCTCCATCACGTGATCTGCAGCTGCACGCACGCAACATACTGTATACAGTCATCATCGTCCAGGGGGAAACCAATCCCACTGAGACTGGAGACGCTCGCTATTGAAAGAAACATACAGAAAAGTAATCTCACCAATTTCAAGGCTCATTAAGCTGTGTAACAAACGCGAGTTTTGAAGAAATAATTTGAAGAAGAGTGTTAACATGTTTTTTCTCTCTCTCAACATGGTAATTGGCGTGAATCAAAGCATTCTTACTGTAGCAGTTGTGTGTAAGAAGGAAAACAAATTATTTTTGGAGGGATAGCTACCTTTGTATGGCTTTCCTGACCATGTAGGAGTGACGAGTACTCACCAATTATGTTTCTTTAGAAATTGTGCATCGCAATTCACAAACATATTAAACAGTATGAAATAGTAAAGGTATGACGTCTGAGTGTACGTGTGTGTGTGTGTGTTTGTTTATGCGTTTTTCCCTTATGAGGGGTTTGCTAGGGTCAGCTCTGTGGGTGCGTAATACACATCCTTTCTGCACAAACATTCTGCAACCCCCTTCAGTAAAAAACAAAACAAAACTGTTATATGCAAATCTATGCACTTTGTTTGAAAGTGTGTGCATCACTTGTGGAGATAGCTTCCGAAGCCAGTCTAAGAGGTAGTCTGTGTGTGTACAGATGCCGTATCTTAATTTGATCATCTTGTTTTTGCAGGAATTTTCATGCACAGCAGGAAATGCACATTTGTAGTGTATTCAAGGTTTAAAAAGTAATTTCCACTTTAATTTCAGACTTGATTTTCCCTAATGAAAAATGTATCAACCCCTACAAAAAACGTCCATTAATTATAATCCACATAGCAATTCACATTTCCAGTTGTTGAAGGATTATTTTCTTGCTGTGTGAAACTGGCTCAAACGAAGATATGGCATGTGTATGTGTGTGGGTGGGTGTAAGAGAGAGAAGTGGGGGGTTACTCTTGACGTGGACTGACAGTTCAGAAAGCGGCAGGAGTCTTGACTGCCATGAAATAGAAGAACCCAGGGAAGACAGCTGAGCAGCACGCCGCCCGTGATGCCGGCAGACTGCGCCTCGGCTGAGCCTCGCCAGTCATTGTAAAACAGCTGATATTTATGACACCCAAATCTGCCACTATCCCTTCAACTTAAGCGAGACGTTGTCTTGCTGTCCCGTTCTTCCTCTCCCCAAAGGGTACCTATTTAGAAGAATACCTCCAACCTGCCTTGTGGATATTAGGAGATAAGATACAGCCTTCAATTCACCCCCTCCCAAGAGGCCTCCCTAGCATGAAATGAATGAACACTGATTACATTTCGTGGTAATCATTTGTTCTGCACAGCTCAAGCCCCAGTAAGAGCATAGCGTTCTACCTCTCTGGTTACATGCAAGAATACAAAACAGAGAAACCAAAAACCATTATGAATAACTATTGACCTATTACTGACATGTTGATGTTCCACACCATGCCTGGAAGGCATAATGACAGCATGGTTTATGTAACAGCCTCTCTCACAAAGAGAGGTGAACAAATCAGGAACCTCCCCAATGTGAAGCCCTCTTGTTTCACAGCCAACACAGGGAGTAGCATACTGTGATGATTGCTGAAATGTTAGGTAGGAGGATAAGGTGTCTGGAGGATTAATCTGGCTTTCTACAGCTACATTTTGTATGTCTTTCTCATAACTGTCCACTTCAGTCAGTAGTCTCAACTTCCCAACCACTGTGTCTGTGTTGGCCAAGTGAGGCTACTGTCCAGCTCATGTTAGCCAGGTGGAGAGGCATAGTGGAGGTGAGACCTGAGGCAAGACTATAATTAATGGTGATGAAGGAGTGTAACAGGTAATGAGTCTAGACACCATTCCTCACCGGCTATTATGGACCCAGTCAGAGCCATCCTCCTCCACCACCACACCACCAGGTAACAGCAAAGGGACAGAGAATGAATAGGTTCCATGGGATTCCCAGACCTAGTCCAGCTGAGAAAAGGTTGAGGACACATACACTACTGCAGAGGAGATGTTGACTAAAGAGGAAAATAGAAGGCAACCTCTCAGCAGAAAGGAGGTTGAAATCATTAAAAAGATTCCCTGTGTAAAGCTCTACTCTTAACTACCCTCCAAAGAGCACAGCCCAGTCAGAGGGAAACATATTTACATTTGTCTGATCTTGTGTACATTAATTCCTGCATCTGCATTTTTGCCTGACTAGGGAATCGTTTCTTTCTGCGTATGTGTGTGTGTGTGTGTGTGTTTATTTCCTTGATGTAACCTAATTGACAGCCCAGAGGCGTGAATGCTGCTGTAGCCACCATGGAATTTGCAATGTGTGTGTGTGTGAGTGTGTGTGTGTGTGTGTGCATGCTCATGTTTGTGTATGTGTTTGTGTATGGATGTGTGTCTGTGTGCAGGCATGTGTAACGGCCTAGTGTTTGTGTGAGTATATAACTCTAAATGCCTAATGAAAGGCGCACTGTGTATCCCTCTCTTCCCTGTCATTGCAATGTAATTAGTGTCTCTTTGCACTTGATGGGTTTCTACCCATCTCGCTCTCCCCCATATCTCTAACTGCAGCATAGCCTCCCAGCACTACTTACATTGTTGTTGTCCGTGTGGGTGTTTGTGTGTGTGAGTGTTTGTGTGTGTAGGTGTTTGTGTGTGTGTGTGTGTGTGTGACATCATACTGAGGATATCCCTGCCCATGTGCATGTGTGTATGTGTATTGGAGTGTGTGTGTGTGTGTGTGTGTGTGTGTGTGTGTGTGTGTGTGTGTGTGTGTGTGTGTGTGTGTGTGTGTGTGTGTGTGGGCATACTTTTGTATATCTGCAGACTGAGGATAGCCCTTTCCCCATCAGTAATCACACTCACCGAGCCACTGTTATTGCAATTTACAATTGTCTCAGCCTCAGCCTCAGCCCTAATGGTATTTCCTCTCCCCTGTCTTTCAGTGCATTAGTCTCTCATCACCTCTGGAGTGATCTGAAGCCCTGTTCTGTGTTGTCCGAGGACGCTTAACTCCATTATTTATCCCTACGTTTAAAGGAGGTGCGCTGTGCTGCTCCACAGTCTTGGTTAAGAAACCACAATGGCTACAATGTTGCTGAAATGTCATACAAACCACAGGGTCTTTGTGAATGAGTTGCCTTTAGGTTAACCATCTTTGAATGCCTTCGCAGCTCATGCATAGATTACCCCAAAGTTCTTGCAATGATTCTGCAATGTTGCTGCAACCTCACTGCTCCAATAACACAGATACAGGCTCGGTTGTGGTTGAGCTGAAGGGCTGCCTCCTGCCTCCAGCTTCAGTGCCTTTTGATCTTTTTTGTTGTTGTGTGTGTGGTTTTTGCATGGGCGCCCATGCAGTGCTCTCTCCTCTCCCAATCAGAGTGCTGCTGATTCTAGCGATGGGAGCCACGTTAGCGTTGCCTAGCGTGGCACTCACTCAGGACTCCCAGGCATACAGACAGGGCAGACAGGGCAGTCAGGCAGGCATCAGTTCATTTCATGGGCATTACAGGGCCCTGATGCGGAGACACGGCTCTTCCCTTTGAACTGGGATTAGCAGCCATCGAGAACAAAACAGCCTCTTTATCTACTGGGGCTTGTTTGGAGCTGCAAGGATGAAGGCAGGAGAACAGGAAGACCCTCTCCACTGTGACTTCATAAGAAACATCAGCCTATCCGTCTATTATGATAACTGTTTTGAGACAGGAGTTGCAGCTCCTCGTATTGTGACAAGGTAATGAGAGATCGTGTCCCGGGTGAGAGCTGGGAAGTGTTTTGACAGGGAAACAACAGCAGTGATTTCACATTTGCATATCTCACAGTCAGTAGAATAATAAGGTTTTATAAAATCCTAAATTGCATAAGAGACCTTTCTTGAATTAGACTGCTTCCCCATAAGGCTGGGTTGTTAGGCTTGTAAGGAAGTTTCAATCCCCCCATTCCTCCCCCCTCCCCTCCTGTGTTTGTGTTGTTGTGCAAACTCCCCATCCAATAGCATTTCCTCAGATTTGATTGGAATTGGGAAGAAAAAAGCCTCATGAAATGTTTCATGGATACACACATGGATGTTTCATGGGGCACACAGAATCATAAAATATATAGAATGATCCATCCAGATTTGACTGGTCTTTGCAGTACCAAGCTTTAAACATGCACAGTACACATATCAGTCAGTGGCTAACTTAAGACAGTACCATTATTGGCTCAGATTCTGGATCATCAGTTGAAAACCGTGCAGAGAGAGGAGGGAAGCATAGATGCTGCAGTCCCACCCCATTGAGCACTCTCTCTCTCTCCCTTGTCCCCCCTCTTTCCCAGACACGAGTAGGCGCTCAGAAAGATGATTCTGGCCATCCATCTTCTCCTTGCCAATGTTTGTCTGAGCTAGTCTTGGAACTGCAGGAGGTATCGAACCCCCTCTACTTCCCTCTTCATCCCCCTCTACTTACGTTCATGAGGACAGCCCTGATCATTAGCCGTAGGGAAACATAAGCTGACAACCTCAGTGTCTCCCCTCCATCCGGCTAGCTGGCTGGGAACTGGGATATATGGTGATGAGGAAGGTGAATTTGCAAGATCTGAAATACCTTTATGACGCCATTGGGTAGCTAATGCATCAGAGAAACCATTTCAAATAGATAATGTTGTAATAATGCAGGGACTCATATAATACACTATAGGCCTAGCCCTGATTTGTCTTTTAATATTTCAGGTGGAATAATTCAATTGTGGTCGACCATGAGCAGTGGCACATTGGGCAGGAAGTCCTATGTTAATTTTGTTTAGAGTTGTTGTGGTCCTTATGAAAGTTATATAGAGGGAAGTTTCTCCAGGGTGGTTGCTTGTAAATTATGTACACATTGAAAGAATGGTGTGGTAATGTTTGTGGCAGTGACATAATTTGGTTCCTTGTTGCTCCTCACCATTGAATCCCACTAGCTATTATTTATTGTGGCTCTAAAGATAAATGAAGACACCAACACAGTCCTGAGCACAGGTCCAGGGACATCAATTATAGGAGAGATGCTTAATGTTGAATTAGCATGGTTAGATCTGGTGGAGTAGGAAACAACAAGATCATCTGATGTAATCATCTTTTATTGCTGCGTTTAACATCCTTCATTGTGGTAAATGAGCCTTGGTATTAGAAGATTATCTTTTTGAGAGGACTATACCGTAAACATATATATTTTTCAGTCCGTTGATGCTTAACCTTTCATTGAAATAAATTAAGAAAATGTCCCAAACTGTGTAATCGTCCCTCACACCGAACGCTAAATGGGGTTGTTTAGATGCATAGCTACTGTAGTATATTGCTAGCTTGAGATACACCCATCATTCACACTTTGGAAAACATTCACACTTTGGAAAACATCTTGTGACACATAGTAACATCTGCCACTTTCCGTTACACTATTTATTTACATTGAAATGATTTGAAACGTCTCACCAGAACATGCCTGCTGCTGTGAACAACCCTAATGCCTTACAGTTCGTGAGAGGCTTAAGCTCCAACTTTTCACCCTGGTCCTCCTCAACAGTCTTTTTGCTCCTTTGTCATTCATTCCCTGTGATATCCCTTCTCTCACTCGCACCGCTGCCGCATATTAAAAGGATGAGTATAATATGATTCTAAGAATAGCCTCCCTAATCTCTCCATTGTGAAAGTGTGTGTCACTCCTGTACTTCTCTCTAATGTAATATCTGCTTTTACTGTGCCTGGGTCTTTTAGTGTACAGATGTAGGATCTAAATTTGATCACCCTGAGCTCCTGCAATGCAGGAAATGTGTAGTGTATTTGAGGTTTAGAAAAGGCTTCTTAAGTTTGTTATTTCAGACTTGATTTTCCCTTATGAAAGATGTCCATTAATTATAATCCACATAATAATGTACATTTCCTGTTGTTGCAGGATTATTTTCCTACCGTAGCAAACGGGCTCAAATTAAGATCCTACATCTGTAGTGCTATCTGAACAGTACCTGCACTCAGAAGCTCAAACAGCACATTGTGTCTGAACCCGGTGCACCTCGTAGTGGAGCCTCTGAGTGTTCACTGTTGTACTCAAATACCCATAGTCGACAAACTTACCCAGAAAGCTCTTGCAACCCAAATCAGAGCAGATGAAGATACCTTTTACACAACCGCTTCTGAATTTCCCCAGAGCATGGAGTTGATTTGCAAGTTAATGTGACGAAAGATGAGCTTTTGGAATGGAAAGTGATTAAAATCAGCAGCATCCATCAGAATGTAGGCGAGATGAGATGGCCTGTGATTTTACACTGTAGGTGACTCATACTGTTATTTTGCATCAGATATGGAAAGACATTAATTATAGTGTACACATGGTATTTCTGAGGACTGTGATGGTAGAGTCTCTGTGGGATCGATGAGGCTGTTTTTCCATAAACACTCCCGTAGCTCAGTATCCCCACTGCATCTCCTCACTATCTCCAGTTTTGATGACAACACAATTGCTCTGTGGCAATGTCAAACGTTAGTAAATGACTGGGCCTGGGGGATCAAGGCACTGCTGATGATCAGATCTCCCTCCTTAGGCCTCTCTCCACCTCCGTCACAAGGGTTGCAAAGTTTACGGGTAAACAACCAGAATTTTGGTATCTTTCAAGGATTTAATTTAATTTATCACAAGACATCTAGTGGCCCTTTTGGGTACTTCAGATTTTACAGGCAAATGTAATTATCTCTGGCCCTCTGTGTGGCCTTATCACGTAAAATATATGAAATAATTAAATACGATGATTTTCTAATGCAAAATGTAATGAGAAAGCTGAAAAACATAATCCTAAATATAAACCATCAATTTAGTGAAAACCATTGGTGTTTAATATGATGGGTTCAGCATTAAAAAATGTTATAATTTTTTTACACACATTTAGCATTTATCTATGTCAGTATGTATTTGTTTTCAGTGTTTTGGCGTCAAAGTGGTGGCAGTTGTGAAGAGTTGCAGAGTTAATTGAAAATAATGGCATTGTTGATTAGAAGCTTTTTTCTCTGAACCATACGGTCTATTCTATAGAATCTCATGGACAATATGGACAGATATAAAAAAATGAATATGATTGATTGCCATCGATTTTCTGTTAATGACCAAAATTAGTGACGATTCTGGTAACTTTGGTAAACTACCGAAAGCTGTGCAACCCTACCCGTCATGGTCCCAATCCCCATACAGTGGCTTGCGAAAGTATTCACCCCCCTTGGCATTTTCCCTATTTTGTTGCCTTAATTAAAATGGATTTTTTGGGGGTTTGTATCATTTGATTTATACAACATGCCTACCACTTTGAAGATGCAATTTTTTTATTATTGTGAAACAAACAAGAAATAAGACAAAAAAAAAGAAAATTTGAGCGTGCATAACTATTCAACCCCCCCAAAGTCAATACTTTGTAGAGCCACCTTTTGCAGCAATTACAGCTGCAAGTCTCTTGGGGTATGTCTCTATAAGCTTGGCACATCCAGCCACTGGGATTTTTGCCCATTCTTCAAGGTAAAACTGCTCCAGCTCCTTCAAATTGGATGGGTTCCGCTGGTGTACAGCAATCTTTAAGTCATACCACAGATTCTCAACTGGATTGAGGTCTGGGCTTTGACTAGGCCATTCCAAGACATTTAAATGTTTCCCCTTAAACCACTTGAGTGTTGCTTAAGCAGTATGCTTATGGTCATTGTCCAGCTGGAAGGTGAAACTCCGTCCCAGTCTAAAATCTCTGGAAGACTGAAACAGGTTTCCCTCAAGAATTTCCCTGTATTTAGTGCCATCCATCATTCCTTCAATTCTGACCAGTTTCCCAGTCCCTGCCACCACCATGCTTCACTGTGGGGATGGTGTTCTCAGGGTGATGAGAGGTGTTGGGTTTGCGCCAGACATAGCGTTTTCCTTGATGGCCAAAAAGCTCAATTTTAGTCTCATCTGACCAGAGTACCTTCTTCCATATGTTTGGGGAGTCTCCCACATGCCTTTTGGCGAACACCAAATGTGTTTGCTTATTTTTTTCTTTAAGCAATGGCTTTTTTTCTGGCCACTCTTCCGTAAAGCCCAGCTCTGTGGAGTGTATGGCTTAAAGTGGTCCTATGGACAGATACTCCAATCTCCGCTGTGGAGCTTTGCAGCTCCTTCAGGGTTATCTTTGGTCACTTTGTTGCCTCTCTGATTAATTCCCTCATTGCCTGGTCCATGAGTTTTGGTGGGCGACCCTCTCTTGGCATGTTTGTTGTGGTGCCATATTCTTTCAATTTTTTAATAATGGATTTAATGGTTATATATTTTTTATAACCCAACCCTAATCTGTACTTCTCCACAACTTTGTCCCTGACCTGTTTGGAGAGCTCCTTGGTCTTCATGGTGCCGCTTGCTTGGTGGTGCACCTTGCTTAGTGGTGTTGCAGACTCTGGGGCCTTTCAGAACAGGTGTATATATACTGTGATCATGTGACAGATCATGTGACACTTAGATTGCACACAGGTGGACTTTATTTAACTAATTATGTGACTTCTGAAGGTAATTGGTTGTGCCGGATCTTATTTAGGGGCTTATTGGCAAAGGGGGTGAATACAGTGAGGGAAAAAAGTATTTGATCCCCTGCTGATTTTGTACGTTTTCCCACTGACAAAGAAATGATCAGTCTATAATTTTAATGGTAGGTTTATTTGTGAGAGACAGAATAACAACAAAAAAATCCAGAAAAACGCATGTCAAAAATGTTATAAATTGATTTGCATTTTAATGAGGGAAATAAGTATTTGACCCCTCTGCAAAACGTGACTTAGTACTTGGTGGAAAAACCCTTGTTGGCAATCACAGAGGTCAGACGTTTCTTGTAGTTGGCCACCAGGTTTGCACACATCTCAGGAGGGATTTTGTCCCACTCCTCTTGGCAGATCTTCTCCAAGTCATTAAGGTTTCGAGGCTGACGTTTGGCAACTCGAACCTTCAGCTCCCTCCACAGATTTTATATGGGATTAAGTCTGGAGACTGGCTAGGCCACTCCAGGACCTTAATGTGCTTCTTTTTGAGCCACTCCTTTGTTGCCTTGGCCGTGTGTTTCGGTCTTTGTCATGCTGGAATACCTATCCACGACCCATTTTCAATGCCCTGGCTGAGGGAAGGAGGTTCTCACCCAAGATTTGACGGTACATGGCCCCGTCCATCGTCCCTTTGATGCGGTGAAGTTTTCCTGTCCCCTTAGCAGAAAAACACCCCCAAAGCATAATGTTTCCACCTCCATGTTTGACGGTGGGGATGGTGTTCTTGGGGTCATAGGCAGCATTCCTCCTCCTCCAAACACGGCGAGTTGAGTTGATGCCAAAGACCTCGATTTTGGTCTCATCTGACCGCAACACTTTCACCCAGTTCTCCTCTGAATTATTCAGATGTTCATTGGCAAACTTCAGACGGGCATGTATATGTGCTTTCTTGAGCAGAGGGACCTTGCGGGCACTGCAGGATTTCAGTCCTTCACGGCGTAGTGTGTTACCAATTGTTTTCTTGGTGACTATGGTCCCAGCTGCCTTGAGATCATTGACAAGATCCTCCCGTGTAGTTCTGGGCTGATTCCTCACCGTTCTCATGATCATTGCAACTCCACGAGGTGAGATCTTGCATGGAGCCCCAGGCCGAGGGAGATTGACAGTCTTTTGTGTTTCTTCCATTTGCGAATAATCGCACCAACTGTTGTCACCTTCTCACCAAGCTGCTTGGCGATGGTCTTGTAGCCCATTCCAGCCTTGTGTAGGTCTACAATCTTGTCCCTGACATCCTTGGAGAGCTCTTTGTTCTTGGCCATGGTGGAGAGTTTGGAATCTGATTGATTGATTGCTTCTGGTTCCATAGCCTGGTTCCTCTCTAGGTTTCTTCCTAGGTTTTGGCCTTTCTAGGGAGTTTTTCCTAGCCACCGTGCTTCTACACCTGCATTACTAGCTGTTTGGGGTTTTAGGCTGGGTTTCTGTACAGCACTTCGAGATATTAGCTGATGTACGAAGGGCTATATAAAATAAAATTGATTGATTGATTGATTCTGTGGACAGGTGTCTTTTATACAGGTAACAAACTGAGATTAGGAGCACTCCCTTTAAGAGTGTGCTCCTAATCTCAGCTTGTTACCTGTATAAAAGACACCTGGGAGCCAGAAATCTTTCTGATTGAGAGGGGGTCAAATACTTATTTCCCTAATTAAAATGCAAATAAATTTATAAAATTTTTGACATGCGTTTTTCTGGATTGTTTTGTTGTTATTCTGTTTCTCACTGTTCAAATAAACCTACCATTAAAATTATAGACTGATCATTTCTTTGTCAGTGGGCAAACGTACAAAATCTCCAGGGGATCAAATACTTTTTTCCTCACTGTACTTTTCCGTTATTTATTTTTTATAATTTTTTGAAACAAGTACTTTTTTTCATTTCATTTCACCAATTTGGACTATTTTGTGTATGTCCATTACATGAAATCCAAATAAAAATCCATTTAAATTACAGGTTGTAATGCAACAAAATAGGAAAAACGCCAAGGGGGATGAATACTTTTGCAAGGCACTGTACATCCCACAGGCCACTTCTGCCTTATTCATACAGTCACTGGAAGGGCCAGGCCACTGGCTATACTAGAGCACGCTAGGTAGTACACCAGATTTGGTTGTCAGAGCACTCAAGAGGACACAACCTAATTGACAAGAGTGCACAACAGCCCCTGGAGTCAGACCATCCAAGGCTCGGTCTTTGTCTGAAACCCAGAGGATCATGGGAAATGTCAAATTTTCCTGATGGAATCTAGAGGGGGTTTCCCTTGAATAACGCTTCTGAAAATACTATTAATACAGATTGAATGTCCTAAACCTAATATTTGTTGTGTCCATTGTGTGTTTTACAGAGACAAGGATCTGGTGCAGCGGGCGGGAACAGCAAAACATCTGGAGGACAAGGTAAACAAAACATAATTTTAAAGTACCGGTAATTAGAAATGTTTAAAAGCCTTGCAATATGGAACAGAGGACTTACTATATGTCCTTGTAGGGCCTTTAACCTGTCAGTGTTATGTATTTTTTATTTTTGTTATTACAAATTTGTCAACAACAGCATCTTAATGTAGGTTGTAATATGTCAGGAGTCTTCTTATAGGGTTAGATATGCTCCATCTGGCCATTAGCATTGAGAACCAAAGTTACAGGAAGTCACATTGGATTTCCTTACCAATAACTTACAGAGGCACCACACCACCAACAACACTAGCAGCAGAGCTAAAGTGCTGCTTTTTCAGTCACTCAATGTTTCCCCACGGGACTAAGTGCCCAATGAAACACTGCTGATCTGCGTTATGGCCACTAAATGAAGCCAGAGCCTGGTAAGCAAAAAAAAGAGAACAGTTGTCCACAGTGTTGCAGCCAGAGCAGCATTCTGACGTAGACAGAGAGGGAGAGAGGGAGAGAGGGAGAGAGGGAGAGGGGGAGAGAGGGAGAGGGGGAGAGAGAGGGAGAGAGGGAGAGAGGGAGAGAGGGAGAGAGGGAGAGGGAGAGAGGGAGAGAGGGAGAGAGGGAGAGGGAGAGAGGGGGAGAGAGGGAGAGAGGGAGAGGACGCACGTAGACAGGAACAGGAGCGGCCAAAGGGCTGTCCGTCAAACCCTGTCATGACCGTCACAGAGGGAGTTCAAAGTCCAATGTCAAAGCAGACTTGACATGTAGAAGATTCTCTTCAATGCCTTCAGAAAGTATTCACACCCGTTGACTTATTCCACATTTTGTTGTTACAGCCTGAATTCAAAATGGATTACATAAATACAAATCTCACCCATCTACACACAATACCGTATAATGACAAAGTGAAAACATGTTTTTATAAATTTTTGCAAATTCCGTTTATTTTTTATCCTGAAAAACTCCAAAGTCCTTAACGATTACAAGCATATCCATAACATGATGCAGCTATGCTTGAAAATATGGAGAGTGGTACTCAGTAATGTGTTGTATTGGATTTGCTGCAAACATAACACTTTGTATTAACGACAAAATGTTTATTGCTTTGCCACATTTTTTGCAGTATTACTTTAGTTTCTTGTTGCAAACAAAATAAAATAAATATTTTATTTTGTACAGTCATTTAGGTTAGTATTGTGGAGTAACTACTGAACAAAAATATAAAAGCAACATGGAACAATTTCAAAGATTTTACTGAGTTATATAAGGAAATAAATAAATAAATAAATTAAGCCCTAATCTATGGATTTCACATGACTGGGCAGGGGTGCAGCCATGAGTGGGCCTAGGAGGGCATAGGCCCACCCACATGGGAGCCAAGCCCTCCCACTTGGGAGCCAGCCCCACCCACTGGGGATCTAGACCCAGCCAATCAGAATGAGTTTTTCCCCACAAAAGGGCTTTATTACAGACATAAATACTTGTCAGTTTCATCAGCTGTCTGGATGGCTGGTCACAGACCATTCTGTAGGTGAAGAAGCCGGATGTGGAGGTCCTGGGCTGGCACGGTTACGCGTGGTCTGCAATTGTGAGGCCGGTTGGACATAATGCCAAATTCTCTAGAACGACGTTGGATGCAGCTTATGGTAGAGAAATGAACATTCAACTCTCTGGCAACAGGTCTGTTGGACATTCCTGTAGTCAGCATGCCAATTGCATGCTCCCTCAAAACTTGAGACATCTGTGGCATTGTGTTGTGTGACAAAACTGCACATTTTAGAGTGGCTATTATTGTTCCCAGCACAAGGTGCACCTGTGTAATGATCATGCAATTTAATCAGCTTCATGATATGCCACACCTGTCAGGTGGATGGATTATCTTGGCAAATGAGAAATGATCACTAACAGGGATGTAAACAAATTTGTGCACAACATTTTAGACAAAATAAGCTTTTTGTGCGTATGGACAGTTTCTGGGATCTTTTATTTCAGCTCATGAAACATGGGACCAACACTTTCATTTTTGTTCAGTATACAATGCTGTTGATCCATCCTCAGTTTTCTCCTATCACAGCCATTAAACTCTGTAACTGTTTTAAAGCCACCATTGGCCTCATGGTGAAATCCCTGAGCGGTTTCCTTCCTCTCCGGCAACTGAGTTAGGAAGGACGCCTGTATCTTTGTAGTGACTGGGTGTATTGATACACCATCCAAAGTGTAATTAATAATCCCCATGCTCAAAGGGATATTCAATGTATTTTAAATTTTTTTAAACATTTTTTTTACTCATCTACCAATAGGTAGGCATTGGAAAACCTCTCTGGTCTTTGTGGTTGAACCTGTGTTTAAAATGCACTGCTCGACTGAGGGACCTTACAGATAATTGTATGTGTGGGGTACAGAGATGAATCATTCACAAATCATGTTAAATACTATTATTGCACAGAGAGTGAGTCCATGCAACGTATTATGTACAGTGCATTCGGGAAATATTCAGACCGCTGGACTTTTTCCACATTTTGTTACGTTACAGCCTTATTCTAAAATTGATTAAATTGTTTTTTTCCCTCTCATCAATCTACACACAATACAGGTTTTTAGAAATGTTTGCAAATGTATAAAAAAACTAACTGAAATATCACATTTACATAAGCATTCAGACCCTTTACTCAGTACTTTGTTGAAGTACCTTTGGCATCGATTACAGCTTTGAGTCTTCTTGGGTATGATGCTACAAGCTTGGCACACCTTTATTTGGGGAGTTTCTCCCATTCTTCTCTGCAGATCCTCTCAAGTTCTGTCAGGTTGGATGGGGAGCGTTGCTGCACAGCTATTTTCTCTCCAGAGATGTTCGATCAGGTTCAAGTCTGGGCTCTGGCTGGGCCACTCAAGGACATTCAGAGACTTGTCCCGAAGCCACTCCTGTGTTGTTTTTTTCTGTGTGCTTAGGGTCATTGTCCTGTTCAAAGGTGAACCTTCGCCCCAGTCTGAGGTCCTGAGCGCTCTGGAGCAGGTTTTCATTGAGGATCTCTCTGTTCTTTGCTCCGTTCATCCTTCCCTCGATCCTGACTAGTCTCCCAGTCCCTGCCCCTGAAAAACATCCCCACAGCATGATGCTGCCACCTCCATGCCTCACCGTAGGGATGGTGCCAGGTTTCCTCCAGACGTGGCGCTTGGCATTCAGTCCAAAGAGTTCAATCTTGGTTTTATCAGACAAGAGTATCTTGTTTCTCATGGTCTGAGAGTCTTTAGGTGCCTTTTGGCAAACCCCAAGCGGGCTGTCATGTGCCTTTTACTGAGGAGTGGCTTCCGTCTGGCCACTCTACCGTAAAGGCCTGATTGGTGGAGTGCTGCAGAGATGGTTGTCCTTCTGGAAGGCTCTCCCATTTCCATAGGAACTCTGGAGGTCTGTCAGAGTGACCAGCTGGTTCTTGGTCACCTCCCTGACCAAGGCCCTTCTCCGCCGATTGCTCAGTTTGGCCGGGCGGCCAGCTCTAGGAAGAGTCTTGGTGGTTTAAGAATGATGGAGGCCACTGTGTTCTTGGGGACCTTCAATGCTCCAGAAATGTTTTAGTACCCTTCCCCAGATCTGTGCCTCGACACAATCCTGTCTAGGAGCTCCACAGACAATTCCTTCGACCTCATGGCTTGGTTTTTGGTATGACATGCACTGTCAACTGTGGGACCTTACAGTGGGGAAAAAAAGTATTTAGTCAGCCACCAATTGTGCAAGTTCTCCCACTTAAAAATATGAGAGAGGCCTGTAATTTTCATCATAGGTACACGTCAACTATGACAGACAAATTGAGGGAAAAAAATCCAGAAAATCACATTGTAGGATTTTTGATGAATTTATTTGCAAATTATGGTGGAAAATAAGTATTTGGTCACCTACAAACAAGCAAGATTTCTGGCTCTCACAGACCTGTAACTTCTTCTTTAAGAGGCTCCTCTGTCCTCCACTCGTTACTTGTATTAATGGCACCTGTTTGAACTTGTTATCAGTATAAAAGACACCTGTCCACAACCTCAAACAGTCACACTCCAAACTCCACTATGGCCAAGACCAAAGAGCTGTCAAAGGACACCAGAAACAAAATTGTAGACCTGCACCAGGCTGGGAAGACTGAATCTGCAATAGGTAAGCAGCTTGGTTTGAAGAAATCAACTGTGGGAGCAATTATTAGGAAATGGAAGACATACAAGACCACTGATAATCTCCCTCGATTTGGGGCTCCACGCAAGATCTCACCCCGTGGGGTCAAAATGATCACAAGAACGGTGAGCAAAAATCCCAGAACCACACGGGGGGACCTAGTGAATGACCTGCAGAGAGCTGGGACCAAAGTAACAAAGCCTACCATCAGTAACACACTACGCCGCCAGGGACTCAAATCCTGCAGTGCCAGACGTGTCCCCCTGCTTAAGCCAGTACATGTCCAGGCCCGTCTGAAGTTTGCTAGAGTGCATTTGGATGATCCAGAAGAGGATTGGGAGAATGTCATATGGTCAGATGAAACCAAAATAGAACTTTTTGGTAAAAACTCAACTCGTCGTGTTTGGAGGACAAATAATGCTGAGTTGCATCCAAAGAACACCATACCTATTGTGAAGCATGGGGGTGGAAACATCATGCTTTGGGGCTGTTTTTCTGCAAAGGGACCAGGATGACTGATCCGTGTAAAGGAAAGAATGAATGGGCCATGTATCGTGAGATTTTGAGTGTAAACCTCCTTCCATCAGCAAGGGCATTGAAGATGAAACGTGGCTGGGTCTTTCAGCATGACAATGATCCCAAACACACCGCCCGGGCAACGAAGGAGTGGCTTCGTAAGAAGCATTTCAAGGTCCTGGAGTGGCCTAGCCAGTCTACAGATATCAACCCCATAGAAAATCTTTGGAGGGAGTTGAATGTCCGTGTTGCCCAGCGACAGCCCCAAAACATCACTGCTCTAGAGGAGATCTGCATGGAGGAATGGGCCAAAATACCAGCAACAGTGTGTGAAAACCTTGTGATGACTTACAGAAATCGTTTGACCTGTGTCATTGCCAACAAAGGGTATATAACAAAGTATTGAGAAACTTTTGTTATTGACCAAATACTTATTTTCCACCATAATTTGAAAATAAATTCATTAAAAATCCTACAATGTGATTTTCTGGAAAAAAAATGCTCATTTTGTCTGTCATAGTTGACGTGTACCTATGATGAAAATTACAGGCTTCTCTCATCTCTTTAAGTGGGAGAACATGCACAATTGGTGGCTGACTAAATACTTTTTTCCCCCACTGTATATACAGGTGTGTGCCTTTCCAAATCATGTCCAATCAATTTAATTTACCACAGGTGGACTCCAATCAGGTTGTAGAAACATCTTAAGGATGCACCTGAGCTCAATTTCGAGTCACATAACAAAGGGTCTGAATAGTTATGGAAATATGGTGTTTCTGTTTTTTATTTATAAATTAGCACCTGTTCGTGCTTTGTCATTATGGGGTATTATGTGTAGATTGATGAGGATTTTATTTTATTTTATCCATTTTAGAATAAGGCTGTAACGTAGCAAAATGTGGAAAAAGTCAATGGGTCTGAATATGTTCTGAATGCACTGTACTCCTGAACTTATTTAGGCTTGCCATAACAAAGGGGTTGAATACTTAATGACTCAAGACATTTCAGCTTTTAATTTTGTATTAATTTGTAAAAAATTTGAAAAACAAAATTCCACTTTGACATTATGGGGTATTGTGTTTAGGCCAGTGACAAAACATCTGTATTTAATCCATTTTAAATTCAGGCTGTAACACAACAAAATTTGGAAAAAGTCAAGGGGTGTGAATACTTTCTGAAGGCACTGTGTATTTCAACAACAATTCAATATTCCTCATCCTAATCTATCTTTAACAAAACACAAGATTTCTGCGACACTATTCAACTTTAATGTCCTGACTCCATTTGATAAAAGAACAAACTTTTATACAATATATAACCCTTAGAATTCTTGTAAACCCAAAGCTCTGAGGATTGTGTGTTTGAACCAGAGATATATAGATGTATTGCCTGTCTCAGTCCAATCCTGGAGGAATTAACGGCTTTAGCAGGGAAAACTAATTTATCCCGCTGCCCGTCGTCCAAAGGATTTGATGGGAACCCTGAAACGTGCCTTTCTGAATTCTCATAGTTTTATATCCTCCCTATTACACGTGGAGGACACGTCCAGCTGACAAGACATTAGATCCTGATTCAGGAATAAGCTGTCCCTATTTCATCAGATAAGCATGGGATGTGTTTAATTCAGATGGCTTAACAAATGACCACAGATATTATTCGTGTTCGCAAAGTTCACTGGTGAAGTAAGTACACGAACTTGGAAAATGGAAGTGAAAATGAGTGGTCTTCAAACTGACGCCAAATATTCATGGTGATACTGGAATTATGATTGATCTATCAGTAGAATGCAGATCTATTACATGATTACTTAATTTTTTTAATTTGTATCCCCCTTTTTGTTCCCAATTTCGTGATTACGATCTTGTCTCAACGCTGCAACTCCCCAACGGGCTCGGGTCAAGTCATGCGTCCTCTGAAAGATGACCCAACAAACCGCGCTTCTTAACACCCGCTCCCTTAACCCGGAAGCCAGCTGCACTAATGTGTCGGAGGAAACACCTTTCAACTGACTACCGAAGACAGCCCGCTTCCTTAACCCGGAAGCCAGCTGCGCCAATGTGTCGGAGGAAACACCTTTCAACTGACTACCGAAGTCAGCCTGCAGGCACCTGGCCCGCCACAAGGAGTCGCTAGAGCGCGATGAGCCAAGTAAAGCCCCCCCCGGCCAAACCCTCCCCTAACCCGGATGACGCTGGTCCAATTGTGTGTCGTCCTATGGGACTCCCGGTCACGGACGGTAATGACACAGCCTGGGATGAAACCCCACACTGTAGCGATGCCGCAACACTGTGATACAGTGCCTTAGACCGCTGCGCCACTCGGGAGGCCACATTATTAATTTGTTTAACCTTTATTTATACAGGGAAGTCCCATTGAGAACAATGTTTCTTTTGCAGGGTAGCCCTGCTTCACAAAAGTGCAGCAAGAAATACAAAGTACATAAAAAAGAATCAGTGACACAATTATAACAAACGAAGGTGAGAGCATGAGAAATACAAAATACAATTACAGGTCATGAATGGTGAAATGACAGTGTAGGTCAACAGTGGGGGTTAAAAATACATAAGACCTCTCATAAGAGGTGACATGAACTTATCAATTCAACCTACTTCAGTGGTCCAATGATCCATGGTGGAATGTAAAGAGAAACACTGCTATAAAACGCTGTCATACATTATTCAACACTAGCAATTACTGAAATCCAAATCACCTCCAGCTCTTGATGGAGAAGAAAAAGCGACTTGGTACAGTATACAGGCAACCAATGTTATTGTGCTTCACGATTCAGGCCCACTCTCTTTGTTCACTTAATTAAAGAAAGTGAAGGAAAGCACACAAACACACACACACCTACGCACATGCACACAACAACACAAAAGACTGAAATGCCTTTGTTGTCTGACCTTGACAATTAATTGAATGCTTGGAAGGCAGGGGAAAAATGCTTCCCCAGCATCCTGGATCCCCACTCCGTACATATGCAAAGCTCTTAGGCTGCAGAGGAGGGAGTCCAACGGTGCTATTGACTCTCTCCCCCACTCTACATACAAAGCAAATAGAGGAAGGCCTTTCAGAAACCAAGGACACCAACAGAGAGAGATATGTATTCATATTCATTGGTATACCATATTCATTCTGTACTCTACATTTCTGAAGAACATCGTAGTCGAAGCCAAGGCGCTTTGCATGATAACCATCTCTACGGAGAGATGGAATGGAATTACTATCAGAAGGATCCCATTAAACGAGGTGTTCTCGATACGGAGGGAAATAGAACATGCATCTGGGGGAAGTAGATTAATCATAGATTATTTTTACAAAAACGAATACAGGTCCAGTCCAAACTTTCATTATATATATTCACGCTACAAGTGCCACCATAGCTGTCATGATGAGTGTGTGTGGATGACAGCACAGAGCCAACTGAAAGACACACTTTAGGGCCCCCCAAACAGGAGCATCAGCCAGGAGTTCAGAGATGTGAAGTCACCACAGCTACACTAATGACAGTAACATGCCCTGAGAAAGAGAAAGAGAAAGAGAAAGAGAAAGAGAAAGAGAAAGAGAGATAGAGAGAGAGAGAGAGAGAGAGAGAGAGAGAGAGAGAGAGAGAGAGAGAGAGAGAGAGAGAGAGAGAGAGAGAGAGAGAGATATTTTGCAGAAGCGTGTTCACATAAATTGCTCATTCACATAACCACAATATTCATATGACAATATGAATATATCTACCTAAAACATTTACAGTTCATCTGTAATATGAGTTTGGACAGAGTGCTTGATTGAATCCCAGCTGTCATACACTCTGCCCATTTGTTCCCTGGCTGTATGAAGTCCTACTCACCACACAGATTGTCCCTCTCATAGAAACAGCTGGGGGTGAGAGATGGCATGGTTAGATCATGTATAAAAGACATATCACGTATAAATTACATAGTTCACAGAGTTTATAGTTCAGAGATTTTATAACAGTTCATAATAATGTGCGAGGTATCCCCAAATGGAGAACTATGCAGATCAATATTTTTATTCAGATGAGGCACAGCATAATCTCCAACTCCCTCACCTTTGAGATCAAAGTCATCATGTACTATAATTAGCTATGGACTAGCTCTCAATGTGAGGCCCGATGACCCATTTTCTTATGCTCTCATAATTAGCACTACTGCACTCAATTATACCCAGAATAAATTCACCTTGTTCTGTTAAATATCACCAATATTTATGGAAAGTCCAAATTGATATCTGAATAAACCCATTACACACATCAGGATCCAATATAAAACAATTAAATACACAAATAATGGTTGTAAAAAATAAATAAAAAAGAGTAATAAACGTACCTCTCAAAAAACAACAAAATGATCTGCTCCCAGAACATAATACTATATTTTTAGTGCAAGTACATATTGAACACAGGAGGTTGGTGGCACCTTAATTGGGGAGGACGGGCTTGTGGTAATGGCTGAAGCGGAATCAGTGGAATGGTATCAAATACATCAAAAACATGGTTTCCATTTGCTCCGTTCCATCCATTATTATGAGCTATCCTCCCCTCAGCAGTCTCCACTGATATTGAAATTCACTTTACCTGTCACTATGACATGTCTATGTATGTATACGTCATCCCTTAAATACAATAAAAAGTAGCCACTATTAAAAAACTAAAACACAAAAGGCAAGCAATCAATGAGGCCCCAAGCTATTGATTCTGTGGGGACCTCACGCTTTAGTGCACCTCAGGTGGCTGGGGAGACGCAGAGGTGGAGCTAGCGTTTGTGGCATTTACCTGACCTTCACACACACAGCCACGCAAAGCCCCATGTGGGACTCACTCACACACACACACACGCACACACACACACGCACACATACACACACACACACACAAACACACACACACACACACACATTTCCTCTGATTAAAGAGGAGTGAGAGATGGCCCCCTGGTTCGCTTTGATGTCATTTCCTTTCCAAGTTATGGTCCTATGGGAATGAGAGTAGGAAATGTGTTATTCTATTGTATTAGGAGCGAGGCTTTTGTGATGGTAACATGTGTAGGTAATAATGAAATGTGCATTTTATTGCTTGTACATTCAGCACATATCATCCAAATATGAAGTCTACAATCCTGTTTTTGTCCTTCCTCTTTTATGAAGGACCTTTTCAAACATCCATCCAGCTCCGTTTTGTCACAGTACAGTATGTTGAAGTCGGCCAAGGAACCCATGCGTTGAGACAGGGTAAATCAATTCTCTGTGGCATGATGTCATATCGTTTCTGATAACAGTTGTTACCACCATCCAGCTGCCATAAACATATACTGTACTGTAAAAAAAAATGTTTTATATAAAAAAAAAACTGCTGCAAAAGTATTCTAAAGACTATTGAGTGTCACCCTGACACCAGGCATTACAGTCTCATAAGAGCAAGGACATGGCCATTGAAAGTGCTGCCAAGAGTAATAACTTAGATCATCTGTCCTGTGTGGAGAAAAGAGGACTCCTAAAGCTACCCCAGGGAACGTGATCCATCATTGTCATTCGGGCCAACAACATTAATTTTTCAGCTTGATGAAGAATCCCCCAAAAACGACCATGCAAGAACCTCAACTCTTTATTAAAACATTTTGAATGTAGACATTTCTAGTTTGGATAATGAGATCGTAATAAGATATCAAACTTAGCCCAACAGCCTTGAGTCCTGAAAGGAAAAAGGAAGGTGTTGTGGTTGGAAACACCTCTCTGTCCTTCACAGCACAAAGCTTATTAATACATCTAGTTGTCGATACCGGGGAGGGCGCAGTTCAATAGCTAATGCTGTGAGATGAATACAGCGCACATTAGAGCTTAGGAAAATTCAATACCAATTAATGCAGGGGTTGAAGGCAGTGACGACGTTAGGTCTGTGCTTCCGGGGCTTATGCCCCAGATGTTCTTGGTCCAGCCTCGAACATTTTTATGATTTATTTTATCAATGTTTTTATTTCAGGCTGTCTGACATGAGTTTCCATAACCCCACATCACTTGCGCTATGTAGTATTTTTTTATTTTTTTTATTTTTTTTTACTGACACATTTTGATGAAAAAAATAAACAATCCAACATACTGCGCTAGGCAGTAGCAGGCACTGCAAGAAGCCCCTGGAGTGATGCGCCAGTGCCTGCTGTGATTGGTAGAGATTTCACAACTCAGTGGACCGTTCACATCCCTTGACCCCTCCCCCACCCCTACAGTGCCGGTCAGATGTCAAGTCATCACAGAGTTTCTAAACCCAGAGGCGCAACATCGCGAGACTTCCCGGAACGCTTGCGAAACAGACCAAGCAGACCACTCCGGGTTTGAGAAGTCAACGATGGAAGTGAAAAATTCTTCCTTAGTTGTTAATTTTCTCAAAATCTAAAGACACAACCTAGATTCGAGCCAATGTCTTAAGTAGTTGAACATGTTATTACACCAACTTCTTAAAAGTGACAAACTGACAGGTTTTAATTTTCGTCAAAAACAACTTTATATCGAAGGAGTGCCTTTGATTTGATAGCCTGCACATGCGCAGTTCTGCTCGAGACAACCGTTAGACTTCATGACGTGTTTCTGCGCATGAGCTTGACATCGCTTACCTGTGTGATCTGGGATTTCTATTGGAGATGCAGTTTCTGTCTATCTTCCTACTGTACTGTCTTTGAAGTCATCACTTAGTCAGAGCCTGCAGCATCGCACAGAGCAAATATGGATATTCAGAACTTCTTCTGAAAGAGAGGCAAAGAAAGCGAGCTGATTGAACACAAGCAGGCAGCAGTGAATGAGGTGGAGAGGGCAGAACAGCCAGAAAGTCAAAGTTCAGCCGCAGCAGCAACAGAGTTAGTCTCAGGTTTGTGCAGGGTTGATGGTAGCTAACTAGCTAGCTAGCTAGTGTCCCTCAGCATAAGGGTTGGCTAATGCTAATAAGCTAGCATTAGCGCTCAGCATCCATAAGCTATTGGTTGTCAGCCAGAGTTATTTAACAGTATATTTAGTGAATGGGCAAGCTAAGGATGTTTTGTTTATGTAGCTAGCTTGGCTGGCTAGCCACTTCAGTAGCTACTAGTAGCTGGCTAGCTAGCTGAGACCGAAGAGATGAGAGAAAGTTTTTCTGACTCAAGCGCATATCTTCTGACAGTGACACAGTGCGCCCCTGTGGACTGAAGCTGAACTTTAGTACAACTAGATATTTAACCCTGTTTAAAATTGGCAATGTTGAGGTGGTAGAAGT
Source organism: Coregonus clupeaformis (assembly GCF_020615455.1). Taxonomy (NCBI): domain Eukaryota; kingdom Metazoa; phylum Chordata; class Actinopteri; order Salmoniformes; family Salmonidae; genus Coregonus; species Coregonus clupeaformis. The sequence continues at coordinate 23,645,257 of NC_059197.1, read as the reverse complement.
GATGAAATGAAATGAATCATAGAGGTCTTATAACCTATTCCATTCTACAGGTAAACATGATTGGCTCATGTCTGTTATTTCCATATAGGCTATGTAACTATTTGTAAAAATAACTGCCCATTATTAAATCGGTGAAATTATGTAATTTACCTTTTTGTTTTTATTACTATTTTTATTCACTTAGCTACTTTTTCTATTGTTATTGCATTGTTGAGAGGGGAACCTGCAAGTAAGCATTTCATAGCACTGTGCACTCCTCTTGAACAGAAGGAAAGGGGAAGGCAGCCAGAAAGAGAGGGGAAAAGATGGCCAGCTTTGTGGTTAGATTGTAGGTGAACAAAACATTGATAATACATAGGCCCTTAAAGGGCAACTCCACCACTTTTAACATTTGGGTTGTTATTATGAAGTATTTAGTGATATAACTCATAAAGTTTTCTGATCATATTGGAACTCCCTGCTATATGTTGCTCTGGTTGTCTTTGTCTAATAACATCTGTAAACCTATAGATTTATATTTATAGTTGTTCAAGGCTCAAACTGCCATGATTCCATTAGCCAAAACCACTCCCACCATCACTGTCGAATTTACAGCTCCGGCAGCCATTGCACCGTTTCCAAATAGCCTATATTTTCGTAGTGAATTACTTGTAAACGTCATACTTTTTATTAGTTCCAATAGGCCTACAGTGTTGTTGGATGGTTGCTTGGACAGTTGCTAAGGCTGTATTTGGCTGTTATTTTTTACTAATGTTAGCACCAAAGATAGAGCAGGCTTCAATCATGAGAGACGAGGATTCCGTAATGATTTGCCTGTACATTTCATAATAAATGTTGTATTCTAATATACTAACAGCATAATAACTGATTAAAGTGGTGGAATTGTCCTTTACGTTATGTGTCCTCAAATGTCATGGAATCTAAAAGTCTCACATCTGTCATGTTTGGAGTTGTGTGGCTCTGTTATGGACACTTTAATTTTTCTTTACAGTTGAGTTGCCCTGGTTGTGTCAGTATACAGTAACTTTAAAACTTGGTACCTTGCAGTTGAGCCAAGTACGAGGACAAATGAAAACAGCAGGCCAGTGGAGCACTTAGAACAGCAGCAGCCAGGGGCAACTGGTAGGGAAGAGGATGATTTAGGTGACCCACCCCCTCTTCCATGGCTGTTATCTATAAATGCATTTAGAGACTGTTTTTAATTTACAATGATTACATCAAGATAGCTAGCTAATAGGAAGTTAGCTATCTGATGACATTTAATTCACTTAGCCAAAGTTAGTTAGATAGCTAGCTAGCAGCTCAGTTGAGTTAGCCTACAAAGTGGCCTACTGTCATGACTGTAAGTCGCTTTGGATAAAAGCGTCTGCTAAATGGCATATTATTATTATTATTATTATTACTGTAGCCAGCTAGCTAGCTAGCTAATAATACATAGTTTTTTTTACATTAATAGGTTCTCCCACTGCCTACATTTTTTGGGTCCTTACAAAAACAAAATAATGTGCAATCTTCACAATATTTTCGGCGGTAGCAAAGCGCAGCAAGCAGCCATGTGGACGAATGGAGACCAGGAAAAAAGTTTGTCACCAGAGCGGTTTAGAACGTGTTGTGACGTATCACTTCAGCCGTGGGAGCGGATGGTTGGGGGGCCGGAACATAATTATAATCATTTGTACACTGCAAATTGACCACAACTAACCCCAAAAAGAGAAATGTATTTGAAAATAATAACAATACCTTGATTACATTGAGACACTATGTATTTTTGTTCTCTTTTTATTTTTTTTTACTAAAAACTTTAGGTGGCCCAAAAACATCACTCGGTTGCTGACCCCTGCACTAAAGGAACGTTTCCTGGAGCTAAAAAAGCTGAAAGGTTTTGATGCATAGTCCATCACTGAAGCAATAGAGCAAATGCTGGTGTCAAATGGCCTTGAGAATCTGCAGTGTGTGGCTCAGGTCTATGATGGTCTGTCAGTCATGAGCGGGGCAGTTGGTGGTGTACAGGCCCATTTCCATGTCAATCACCCAGAAGCGATATATATCCACTGTTATGCGCATGAGCTTAACTTGGTGTTATGCTACACCTGCAAGGCAGTCCCAGAAGCCGGCGACTTCTTTGACGCATTAGAGAGTGTGTACTCTTTTTCCAGGGTAGAGAGACCCACAGTAGCTACTGTAATTGAGTGCTAGCAGTGTCTGCTGTGGCAGATGGGAAGGTGCAAGTTACCTGAATGTATTGTATTGTATTTATATTGTATTATTATAAAATTAGTAGAAAAATATATATGGGAAAATATGAACAGAAAATATGATAACTGAATAATGAATTGATATTAGTCTGAATATTATACCTGTGTAACGGCAATTGAAAAAATTACAAACTAAATAAAAAGTTATTAGAAAAAATCTTATTAGATCTAGGGCTCTAATCAATCCGTATCGTGGAAATTCAGCGTTACAGCATGAGTGAAATTTAAAGGCAATGTTCCCGCGTTAGTGGAGACTGCATTCACGGTAAATGCTGCATACAGTGCCTTTGGAAAGTATTCATACCCCCTTGACTTTTTCCACATTTTGCTAGGTTACAGCCTTATTCTAAAATTGATTAAATTGTTTTTTTTCCCCACCGCATGATACTGCCACAACCATGCTTCATCGTAGGGATGGTGCCAGGTTTCCTCCAGACGTGACGCTTGGCATTCAGGCCAAAGAGTTCAATCTTGGTTTCATCAGACCAGAGAATCTTGTTTCTCATTGTCTGAGAGTCCTTTAGGTGCCTTTTGGCAAACTCCAAGCGGGCTGTCATGTGCCTTTTACCGAGGAGTGGCTTCCATCTGGCCACTCTACAATAAAGGCCTGATTGGTGGAGTGCTGCAGAGATGGTTGTCCTTCTGGAAGGTTCTCCCATCGCCTCAGAGGAACTCTAGAGCTCTGTCAGAGTGACCATTGGGTTCTTGGTGACCAAGGCCCTTCTCCCCCAATTGCTCAGTTTGGCCAAGCGGCCAGCTCTACGAAGAGTCTTGGTGGTTCCAAACTTCTTCCATTTAAGAATGATGGAGGCCACAATGCTGCAGAAATGTTTTGGTACCCTTCCCCAGATATGTGCCTCAATACTATCCTGTCTCGGAGCTCTACGGACAATTCCTTCGACCTCATGGCTTGTTTTTTGCTCTGACATGCACTGTCAACTGTGGGACCTTATATAGACAGGTGTATGCCTTTCCAAATCATGTCCAATCAATTGAATTTACCACAGGTGTACTCCAATCAAGTTGTAGAAACATATCAAGGATGATCAATGGAAACAGGATGCACCTGAGATCAATTTCGAGTCTCATAGCAAAGGGTCTGAATACTTATGTAAATAAGGTATTTCAGTTTTTTATTGTTAAAACATTTGCAAAATTTTCTAAAAACCTGTTTTTGCTTTGTCATTATGGGGTATTGTGTGTAGATAAGGCTGTAATGTAACAAAATGTGGAAAAAGTCAAGGGGTCTGAATACTTTCCGAAGGCACTGTATGTCGGCTCCATCGGAAATGTACCTTTACATTTCTAGCACACAATCTGCAGCATTTCAGCGATACAGAATGAATAGAGCCCCTAATCTCTCAATGTTTATCTCAAAGTGCAACAAATTCATGCATTTAGCTGTTGAAATTCCTTATTTTTTTGCTGGGTGAGGATGACCCCAGACCCCCCTGCTGGCTTTGGGCTAAGCCCCAAATGTCTTAAAAACCTAGAAGCGCCCCTGGTCGAAGCTAGCCTTGACATAGTAGTAAGCATTTCCGTCTTGAATAGGGAGAGAAAGGCACTCAAACCCACCCCCAGGGAGACCGGGATAGCTAGCTGCCAGTCGATACATGAGTTGCTTTTCTATTTTATTTCTCTCTCTTTCTCCCTTTCTCTTTATGTGGATCATATTGAAGCAGATCAATTCAATGGGAGAATGTTCCATGCAAGAATCAAAAGATTTAAATAGCCCTCCTCCATCTCTGCTTTGTAGAGAAACTGTTATCTAAAACAGTTTGGAGTGGATATTGATCATTGTGGTTTCCCATTTCTATTAGAATTGTGTTTTATCACACCAGATCTGGTAAAAGGCTTCTCTGGTTCAAGTACCTTGTATGTATAAATCCTTCCCTCTTTATCCAAACATCATCTAACCATTTTTCCAGAGATTGCAAACTTATATTCTCAATGCTCATTCTATTTCATAATGCTCACTTTGGAATTTAGTATACAGAGGGAAAATATTTTAAACATATATTTCAACATTTTAACTTTTAATTCATCAACTGTTCAATACTTTGGCACAGAAAGTTACTACTTATCCATTTGAACATTTCCTGTTGTGAGATGATTGGCTCACACCACTGGTTAGGAGTGTGAGCTGAGTCCGTCTATAGAGAGAACTGGGGATTAGCTACAGCAGATCAATGTGTTCCTTGTCCTCAGGCATGGAAAACCACTGTCTGTTCACCCCCTGGAATTGCATGGCCAAACCTTCCATAATGAAGGCCTGAGAGCTACAGGGGAAATTATAATCTTCTGGACCATGTTGTGTTCTATGAATAAAATTGTGGTGCCCTTTCTTTTGGTATGCATTATTGTGCTTTAGATCAGGGTTTCCCATACTTGGTCCTGGGGCCCCCCCTGGGTGCACGTTTAGTTTTTTGCCCTAGCACTACACAGCTGATTAAAATAATGAAAGCTTGATGATGAGTTGATTATTTTAATCAGCTGTGTAGTACTAGGGAAAAAACAAAAACGTGTGATTCTACTGTATGTGTACATTCTGTATTATGTATTGTGTATTCAGAGGGTCTCCCAGTTGCAGGAACCCAGAGTAGTAGTGCAGCACCACTCTGTGGAGCACTCTGTGGAGCACTCCTCTGTGGAGCCTTCTGTGGAGCACCACTCTGTGGAGCCCCACTCTGTGAAGCCCTCTGTGGAGCCCCCTGTGGAGCACCACTCTGTGGAGCACCACTCTGTGGAGCCCTCTGTGGAGCACCACTCTGTGGAACCCAGTGAGTCACAAGCCTCATTTCCTCTTCCTCCAGATGCATCCAAGAAGTCCCAGGAAGTCCCAGCGGAGGACTTTGACATCGACATGGACGCCCCGGAGACTGAGAAGGCGGCCGTCGCCATCCAATCGCAGTTCCGGAAGTTCCAGACTAAGAAGAAGACTGACGACAAGTCATAGTGGCCGCAGGGTTTCCCTGTAGCTGTGGAGACCTGGCAGGTGCAGCTTGGCGTGGTGGCGTTTGCATGTATACATATTCATACCATACAAACTCAAGGGGTGGGGTGGGGTGGGGGGAGAAAGCAAAGCAGAAGCCTGTCGATCACTGACATGTCTGTGAAACTCCATACGTAACCTATTATTTGATTGCTGTACCAATAAATGGCAAAGTTCTGAAGATCGGTTTTCTGTCCCACCATTTTGTCCATCCATGGTGTGTAGCTTGTGTAATGTAATGTGTTAGAGAATGTATTTAGTATTTATTCAGCTTTTTACATCCACCATCCGTTCTGTATTTATCAGGGTTTCTCCATGTAGAATAGAAGATGATTTCACCACATTATAATATTAATGCATTTTTCTTATCCGCATGGCACCCTCAGGCTATGATCTACTGTGTAACAATGTACATTGAATTTAAATAAACATTCTGTGTGGACAAGTGCATATGTCAATATAGCAATTAGAAAGCGAGTAAATTACCTGTAGGTATATATCAAGCTTGGCATGTTGTTGTTGTAAGCCACTAGGCTATCTATGATGGATGGCATTAGCATACCCCTGCTCTGCAGGCTAGCATGGGGACTTGATCATATCCCTGTGGAACTCTAAAAATAGAGCATTGTTCAGAATGAGGAGCACCACTCCTATGTTGTCTTCCCTCCCTCCTCTACAGTGTTACCATCCCAATGAGCAATAATCCTAATTGATTGATTCTCCTTATTCGATTCCGTCCTCCTCCTTCTTCCTCATGGTTGTTAGAGCTCTACTTACTTGCAAACAAATTGCTTCATCCGTAACTAACTGGGAGTTTTTGCCTGAACACTGTGATGAATATTTTATTGGCTATTGAATGTTTTAGAAGGGTCATCGCTACGCTGCCTTCCAAATCCCAATAATTTAACCAGTTAGATACAGTGAGTCAGGTCCAGAATTATTATTATTTTATAGGAAATACAATAGTTCAGAGAAAGAGATTTTGTAATACAAATAATTATCAAAAAGATAGGGGTCAAAATTATTGACAACCCCGTTTTCAATACCTCACCTTGCAAGGATAACGACACTGAGCCTTTTTCTAAAATGTTTGATGAGATTGGAGAACACAATGGGAGGGATTTTAGACCATTCCTCCATACAGAATGTTTCCAGATCCTTGATATCCTTCGTCTGCGCTTATGGACTGCCCTCTTCAATTAAAACCACAGGTTTTCAATTTGGTTCAAGTCCAGAGACTGAGATGGCCAAAGCAACAATTTTATTTTGTGGTCAATTAACCATTTCTTTGTGGATTTTGATGTGTCCTTGGGATTATTGTCTTGCTGGAAGATCCACTTGTGGCCAAGTTTCAGCCTCCTGGCAGAGGCAACCAGGTTTCTGTCTAAAATGTCCTGGTACTGGGCAAAGTTCATGATGCTGTTGACCTTAACAAAGGCCCCAGGACCAGTGGATGCAAAATAGCCCCATAACATCAAAGATCCACCACCATATTGTAAAATAGGTATGGGGTTATTTTCTGCTTATGCGTCCTTATTTCGACGCCAAACCCACCACTGTTGGCTGTGGCCAAAGAGCTCTATTTTCCAACAAATGCAAACACCTAGAGTTTGCTAAACTGCATTGGCACTTGGATTGGAACCGGTGCTACGGTCAGATGACATGAAAATAGAGCTCTTTGGCCACACACATCAGTGGTGGGTTTGGGGTTGAAATAAGGATGCATAAGTAGGGTTGTTAGGGTGACAATATTGCCACACCGGCAGTCAGGAGTCATGACTGCAGTCAAATTCCACTTGACTGTTTAGTCACGGTAACTAGGCTTCTCCAAGCTCTGATGCTGCTGCTGGTCATTAGTAGCCTACCAAACTTGCTAACTGCCTGGTACTCAGCACTCTACTGTCCCTGTCATCACTCTGACATCAATGCAAATCAAAAATCTAATCAAACACTTCATGAGAGCCCATGACCTCATGTTGCACAACATTTCTATAGGCTATGCAATTGTGTGAGAAAACAGAGTTTTGATGGCCTCTATTAAAAAGAGGAGGATCCCATCAGCTTTCTACAGTATAGGCTAAGCCTAATATATTAATTGTTGTACTTTCCTAATATTAAGCACATTGCTTTGCTTTACAACAGGAGTATAGCCTACCTAGCTGGCATGAAAACGAACCAGGGAAAAGCGTCCTCCATTTGCTGTTTAAGTGAATAGATGACATGTATTTTTTTCCCCTGCCCTGTTCCGAGATAGGTGCATGATAATGGTCCATTGTAAATCAAAACTAATTTCACACATATTATTTAGATTTTACATTTTTGTTCTTTAGCAGACGCTCTTATCCAGAGCGACTTACAGTTAGTGAGTGAATACATTTTTCATACTGCCCCCCCGTGGGAATCTAACCCACAACCCTGGCATTGCAAGCGCCATGCTCTACCAACTGAGCTACAGGAGGCCTGAGATACAGCATAGCCTATGTAAAGACAAGATTAAATCAAGAATAGTCTGATGGGTGAGAAAATGAACCTATCACTTGTAAATTATATATTATCACTTGTGAATGATGCCCAGCTTGTGTGCAGTAAGGCAGAAACAGCGCATGCCTTTTTAAGTGAATGTTTCATATCATAGTCGCACACCTCATGTAGCCTAGCCCATAGGCCTCTGTTTTGATAAGGTCTGTATCACAACTAACTGGCATACATAGGCGGTGCGTGAGTTTCAAGTTTGGGGAAGATCATTTTCACCATTAAAATGCACCTTTATAATGTATCATAATAAAGCATTACATGCATAATCGCATTTGCGGTCACTTTTGAGAATGGTGTTTTCTAATTGATTGCATTTTAGAACATTCGCGCTTATAGCCTACTGCCATGTGCGCATTGCTGCGCGTATAATGTGAAGAAATGGCCTAATAGTTCATCAACATTTTAAGCTAAATGTTCTGTTGCATCAGCCTCGTTGCTTTTAAAATGTTTTTTTTTTTTATGCGAGTGGTTGTATTAATTTGGGATCTATCGCATCCCACAAATGTCACAGACTATGTTTGGAATATTTATTTCTCGCATAGAAGGACAAGTTGACCAATAGAATAGGTCTTTTTTTGTACTATGGGGGATAGTAGATTGACATAGGCTAGTGCTTTTGCTGTTCATTAGGCTTACTCATCTTGTTGGCTGACGAAAAGTAAATGTGGACAGTTCTTCTAACATCTTCAGTATGTGGGTATGTGTGGATGAATTGTGATGGAAGGTGTGGTGTGCATTTTTGTGTTTGAAAAAGTGTGACGTTAAGTGAGTGAGAAAGGAAATGGTTGCATATCCCAGAACCAATGTGTGTCTGTGAGCAGGGGTTGTGAGAGAGAGCTTTCAATTTTGTGCAGATGAGGGATATACATTTTAAAATATAGTATACATCTAATAATTTTTTTTATTGTCCTATCATGATGGAACGATCCCCAACCCTATATCCTGGACACCCACCTGAGCGACCCATACATCAAAGAGAAGTCTCCATCTGTTTTATGGACCTGCTGTGTGTTGCCTATATGCAGCCAAAACAGAAAAATAAATGCGGTCAGAGACCTACTTGAGCAGCACCGCCCCCTCAAGATTCTGAGCCTGCCTGGCAGGGTTGGTCCTACAAAGCCAGAGCCCCCTGATGGGAGAGCATAATATACAAGGACATTCTCAAAGCTGCTAATGAGAACCTTGACGACCTTGTACCTAGCCGGTGGGGATTCCGGTGGGTTACCCCCACCCAGGTAGTGGCAGTGCTGGCAACACTGGCTGCAGTAACCCATGGGGAGGGGGTCACACTCTGACAATCAGAGAGGGGGCTTATTATTGTGGCCCAAGTGGCACAAAATAATCAAAGGTCTGACTGCACGGAGATGCTTGGGGAAAATGGTTACAACGGGGGACCAGAGTGTTTGTGTCTCAGGTGAAGAGAGTGGATCTGATCTCCATCACCTAGGACTTGACATAGACTAAATTGATTAATCAAATCTCACATTGTTGTCAATTTTTGCTCAATCTTGCATGCTTTCTCAAACAGCTGTAACTGTATATGCATTCGTAAATCAGGTCCTTTCTTGAGTTGGGCTCTGGGATGTAACAACCGTTGAGCATCTGATCTTATGGTTGATTGTGGAGGAAAGGGGTTGAGTGTGTTAGAGTATGTGCGTATGTGTTTATCCCACATCTGTTGCAAGGGGGTAAGGATGTTAGGGAGAATATAGGATGAACCACAATAATTGTTTGCTAAAATAATGATTGCTTGTCAAAAATGTAATGTAATACAATGGCAATCCGGGTTATAGGTTAAAATCCTACGCATGAACTGCCAACATTATTACGCATATTAATTGATAATGATGGAAAATAAGATATGCAAGATATTTGAATAGATATATATTTTTAAATAGCTATATAAATATATTGAAGTGAGAGCATTGGAAATGCTTTTGGTGGTTGACCTGCTTCTGTTTTGTGGGTGGCACTGTGTGCTGTTTTCGATGGATGGGTCCTGGCCTCTCGGGGGCCTAGGGATCCAGAGGGACGGGGGTGGTATGCCGATCACTGGGATGCCGGCCCAACTTGGGGAGGGGCTTTAGCGTGGGAATTAGTGGAGAACAATTGGAGGGTTACTTAGTAGCAATGCAAATATCATGGTACAGCTATATGGACACTCAATCACTATGGTATATTTTATTGGTACATTTACAAACATATATAATGATAAATAGATTTGAAACTTGTATCTCATTATGGTATGTGGTGAAATAAGTATAGCCAGTTATAATTGTAATGGCTTAGCAGATAATAACAAAAGAAGAACAATATTTACATGGCTCAAAGAGAAGGAATATAATATATATTGTTTACAGGAAACTCATTCAACAACTGTAAATTAAGTTGCGTGGAAAAAGGAATGGGGGGGGCGAAATATACTTCTCCCATGGGCAAAGAAACTCAAAAGGGGTGATGATATTAATTAACAGTAATTTCGATCCGAATGTGCAAATTGTCCAAACAGATACGCAAGGTAGATGGATTATTTTAAATATGTTATTGGACCATAAACAGATATGGCTCATTAACCTTTACGGACCAAATAATGATGATCCATTCTTCTTTGACAATATATATAATAAATTATCAACCCTGCAAGCAATTCCAGACTCTATTATTATGGTGGGAGATTATAATACCATTTTAAATAGCTCAATGGACCGTAAAGGAAATCACACTACAAACAATCACCCTCATGCTCTTAAGGAAATACTGAATGTCATGGATACATTACAACTAGTAGATATATGGAGGCTTAAATATCCTGATCTAGTGAGATATACATGGCGGAGACTCAATCAAGCTAGTCGTCTTGACTTCTTTCTTATGTAATTCTCGTTGGCACCAAAAGTTTAAAAAGTGTTGATAGGGGACAGAATGCGGTCGGACCATCATATAATTGGCATATACAGTGGGGAAAACAAGTATTTGATTCACTGCCGATTTTGCAGGTTTTCCTACTTACAAAGCATGTAGAGGTCTGTAATTTTTATCATAGGTACACTTCAACTGTGAGAGACGGAATCTAAAACAAACATCCAGAAAATCACATTGTATGATTTTTAAGTAATTCATTTGCATTTTATTACATGACATAAGTATTTGATACATCAGAAAAGCAGAACTTAATATTTGGTACAGAAACCTTTGTTTGCAATTACAGAGATCATACGTTTCCTGTAGGTCTTGAGCAGGTTTGCACACACTGCAGGAGGGATTTTGGCCCACTCCTCCATACAGACCTTCTCCAGATCCTTCAGGTTTCGGGGCTGTCGCTGGGCAATATGGACTTTCAGCTCCCTCCAAAGATTTTCTATTGGGTTCAGGTCTGGAGACTGGCTAGGCCACTCCAGGACCTTGAGATGTTTCTTACGGAGCCACTCCTTAGTTGCCCTGGCTGTGTGTTTCGGGTCGTTGTCATGCTGGAAGACCCAGCCACGACCCATCTTGGGATGGACCCAAGATCTCGCGATACATGGCCCCATCCATCCTCCCCTCAATACGGTGCAGTCGTCCTGTCCCCTTTGCAGAAAAGCATCCCCAAAGAATGATGTTTCCACCTCCATGCTTCACGGTTGGGATGGTGTTCTTGGGGTTGTACTCATCCTTCTTCTTCCTCCAAACACGGCGAGTGGAGTTTAGACCAAAAAGCTCTATTTTTGTCTCATCAGACCACATGACCTTCTCCCATTCCTCCTCTGGATCATCCAGATGGTCATTGGCAAACTTCAGATGGGCCTGGACATGCGCTGGCTTGAGCAGGGGGACATTGCGTGCGCTGCAGGATTTTAATCCATGACGGCGTAGTGTGTTACTAATGGTTTTCTTTGAGACTGTGGTCCCAGCTCTCTTCAGGTCATTGACCAGGTCCTGCCGTGTAGTTCTGGGCTGATCCCTCACCTTCCTCATGATCATTGATGCCCCACGAGGTGAGATTTTGCATGGAGCCCCAGACCGAGGGTGATTGACCGTCATTTTTAACTTCTTCCATTTTCTAATAACTGCGCCAACAGTTGTTGCCTTCTCACCAAGCTGCTTGCCTATTGTCCTGTAGCCCATCCCAGCCTTGTGCAGGTCTACAATTTCATCCCTGATGTCCTTACACAGCTCTCTGGTCTTGGCCATTGTGGAGAGGTTGGAGTCTGTTTGATTGAGTGTGTGGACAGGTGTTTTTTATACAGGTAATGAGTTCAAACAGGTGCAGTTAATACAGGTAATGAGTGGAGAACAGGAGGGCTTCTTAAAGAAAAACTAACAGGTCTGTGAGAGCCGGAATTCTTACTGGTTGGTAGGTGATCAAATACTTATGTCATGCAATAAAATGCAAATTAATTACTTAAAAATCATACAATGTGATTTTCTGGATTTTTGTTTTAGATTCCGTCTCTCACAGTTGAAGTGTACCTATGATAAAAATTACAGACCTATACATGCTTTGTAAGTAGGAAAACCTGCAAAATCGGCAGTGTATCAAATACTTGTTCTCCCCACTGTACATTACTCTTACTGAATTTCCACGTGGTCGAGGATATTGGAAATTTAATCAAAGCCTATTGGATGATAACTTGTTTTTAACATAGGTACAGCAAATCCCCTTATTGTATGGGACACCTTTAAATGTGCCTTTAGAGGCCATGCAATTCAGTACTCATCTCGAAAACAAAAGCAATTTAGGTCAAAAGAGTCCATACTAACAAAGGAAATAGAAGGTCTAACAGAACAGATAGATAGCAATAAAAACTGTAACATAGAGGCTCAGAATAAATTAGAGGAAAAACAAAAAGAAATGGAGAAACATATTCAAGAATATATCTTCAACATAGGAATGCTACCAAAAATAATTGACTGAAACTGGTTACAAATGACAGTCACCCATGATTCACCAAATTATATTTTGAAGAAGGAGGAAACAAAGTACTTTAAGCATATGTTTTCGTTTCAGTCGCCTCCATCTCCTCTAACTGAAGCTAATTGTAGAGATTTTTTTTCTATTGATAATGTAAAATTAACAGCCATACAGAAAGACTCATGTGAAGGTGAAATTACAGAGGAGGAACTTCTGGATGCAATTAAAGACTTTAAATCCGGGAAAACTCCAGGGGTGGATGGCATACCAGTCGAGGTATACTTTTTTGATATACTCAGAGGACCGTTATTAGCATGTTTTAACCACTCCTATGTAAATGGTAGATTATCAGACACTCAAGAAGAAGGTCTGATTTCATTATTACTGAAACAGGATACAGGTGGAAAATATAAAGATTCAGTCCATTTAAAAAGTTGTAGGCCCCTTACACCTCAGTGTTGTGATGCAAATATTCTAGCAAAATGTATAGCGCATAGAATTAAAAAGGTATTGTCGGACATTATTCATTCTAATCAGACAGGTTTTTTACATGGACGATACATTGGAGATAATATAAGGCAAGTACTGGAAACAATAGAACCCTATGAAAAATCTGGGAAACCAGGCCTGCTATTCATAGCAGACTTCGAAAAGGCATTTGATAAAGTACGACTGGGGTTTATATATAAATGCCTGGAGCATTTCAATTTTGGAGAATCTCTTATAATTTGGGTTAAAATCATGTATAGTAACCCTAGGTGTAAAATAGTAAATAATGGCTATATCTCAGAAAGTTTTAAACTGTCAAGAGGAGTGAAACGAGGTTGTCCACTATCGGCATATCTATTTATTATGGCCATCGAGATGTTAGCTATTAAAATCAGATTCAACAATAATATCAAGGGATTAGAAATCCAGGGCTTAAAAAACGAAGGTGTCATTGTACGCTGATGATTCATGTTTTCTTTTAAATCCACATCTTGAATCCTTCCACAGCCTCATAGAGGATCAAGATACATTTTCTAACCTCTCTGGATTACAACCAAATTATTATAAATATACTATATTACGTATTGGATCACTAAAAAATACAATGTTTACATTACCATGTAGTTTACCAATAAAATGGTCTGATGGTGATGTGGATATACTCCGAATACATATCCCAAATGAAATAAATGATCTCACTCCAATTAATTTTAATAGAAAGTTAGCAAAAATAGATAAGATCTTGATACCATGGAAAGGTAAATACCTGTCAATTTGTGGAAAAATCACCCTGATTAACTCTTTAGTATTATCACAGTTTACCTATTTGCTTATGGTCTTGCCTACGCCTAGCGAACAGTTTTTTTAATTATATGAGAAAAAATTATTCAATTTTATTTGGAACGGCAAGCCAGACAAAATTAAACAGGCCTATTTATATAATGAATATGAATTCGGAGGACAGAAATTATTAAATATTAAAGCATTAGACCTATCACTAAAGGTTTCAGTCATACAAAAGTTATACTTAAATCCGAATTAGTTCTCTAGCAAATTAGTAAGATTGTCCCGCCCAATGTTCAAGAATGGCCTTTTTCCCTTTATTCAGATTACAACCTCTCACTTTCAGTTATTTGAATATATCACTATTTCTAAAACAAGCCATAGAAAGTTGGTTGCAATTTCAATTTAATCCTCCAGAAACGACAGAACAAATAATGCAACAAATATTGTGGTTAAACTCAAATATACTAATTGATTAAAAAATATATATTTTTAAAGGTATAATCTTCGTAAATGATATCATCGGTAGGACTGGTGGAGTTATGTCGCACATGCAGCTAACAAAAACATATGGAAATGTCTGCTCTACCCAAAATTACAACAAAATAATTGCAGCATTACCGCAAAAATGGAAGAGGAAAGTGGAAGGGGGAAAATGTAAGGAACTTGTCTGTCGGCCTTGCATTAAAGAACATAATTGGTTAAAGAAAACTGTGATAAATAAAAAAGTATACCAGTTTCATTTAAGGACCAAAGGATTGACAGCCGTCCCATATAGATTGCAAAATAGTTTGGAAGAGATTTTTGACGTACCGATCCCATGGCATAGTGTTTATGAACTGATACGCAAAACGACGGCGGATACAAAACTTATAATTTTTCTATTTAAATTATTATATACAATTCTTGCTACCAATGAAATGTTATTTATATGGGGGATACAATCTTCCCAGCTCTGCAGATTTTGCTGCGAAGAGACAGAATCATTAGATCATTTGTTTTGGTACTGTCCATTTGTAGCTTGTTTTTGGACACAGATCCAGGAATGGCTAACCCTGCAGATAACATTACTGGGTGATCTGAAAAGTCATAGTCAAT
Organism: Coregonus clupeaformis; assembly: GCF_020615455.1. NCBI lineage: Eukaryota > Metazoa > Chordata > Actinopteri > Salmoniformes > Salmonidae > Coregonus > Coregonus clupeaformis. The sequence goes on along the minus strand of NC_059197.1, from coordinate 23,630,214 downwards.
CGATCAATAATATAATAATACTTTTAGCAAAAATGTTTATTTTCAATTTACAATCTGTAGAAACAATGAGAATAGAAAGGTTCAGAACTTTTGTAAAACACCACAGTACAGTTGAAATATATATGGCAAATAGAAATCCAATATGGATGGTGGTTAAGAGATAGATGGGTGGTGTTGAATGGAGTTGAGGATGGGACTAATAACAACTAACAACAACTAATAACAACAAGATAACTAATAATGTAAGCATACTGTGTCCATAATAAGTATATAGGTTATAGGTTGAGAGCTTTTGTGAAAGAGCACAGTTAGAAAGATATGGCATATAGAAGCAAACCGGATGGACATCATGAAAATGATCAGAGAGGTTGAGGGTAGAGGAAGTTCAGGAGTAAAAACAAACAAAATATAATTATTGTAAAATTGACTGTGTCCATAAAATGTATATATTATGTATAAGCTGGAAGTAGAGGCCTAAGCATTGTTGTTCACTAGTTTACTCCAATTAGGGAAGTGGTGGTGGGGTTGGAAAATAATAAAGGGAAATGTATTTTTTTTAATGAAATGTATATGTATGTGTATATATGATGTATATATGTATGTGTATGTCTATGTATGTATGTATGTATGTATGTATGTATGTATGTATGTATGTATGTATGTATGTATGTATGTATGTATGTATATATGTATGTATATATATATATATATACAGTGGGGAAAAAAAGTATTTAGTCAGCCACCAATTGTGCAAGTTCTCCCACTTAAAAAGATGAGAGAGGCCTGTAATTTTCATCATAGGTACACGTCAACTATGACAGATAAATTGAGGAAAAAAAATCCAGAAAATCACATTGTAGGATTTTTAATGAATTTATTTGCAAATTATGGTGGAAAATAAGTATTTGGTCACCTACAAACAAGCAAGATTTCTGGCTCTCACAGACCTGTAACTTCTTCATTAAGAGGCTCCTCTGTCCTCCACTCGTTACCTGTATTAATGGCACCTGTTTGAACTTGTTATCAGTATAAAAGACACCTGTCCACAACCTCAAACAGTCACACTCCAAACTCCACTATGGCCAAGACCAAAGAGCTGTCAAAGGACACCAGAAACAAAATTGTAGACCTGCACCAGGCTGGGAAGACTGAATCTGCAATAGGTAAGCAGCTTGGTTTGAAGAAATCAACTGTGGGAGCAATTATTAGGAAATGGAAGACATACAAGACCACTGATAATCTCCCTCGATCTGGGGCTCCACGCAAGATCTCACCCCGTGGGGTCAAAATGATCACAAGAACGGTGAGCAAAAATCCCAGAACCACACGGGGGGACCTAGTGAATGACCTGCAGAGAGCTGGGACCAAAGTAACAAAGCCTACCATCAGTAACACACTACGCCGCCAGGGACTCAAATCCTGCAGTGCCAGACGTGTCCCCCTGTTTAAACCAGTACATGTCCAGTCCCGTCTGAAGTTTGCTAGAGTGCATTTGGATGATCCAGAAGAGGATTGGGAGAATGTCATATGGTCAGATGAAACCAAAATAGAACTTTTTGGCAAAAACTAAACTCGTCGTGTTTGGAGGACAAAGAATGCTGAGTTGCATCCAAAGAACACCATACCTACTGTGAAGCATGGGGGTGGAAACATCATGCTTTGGGGCTGTTTTTCTGCAAACGGAAGAGGATGACTGATCCGTGTAAAGGAAAGAATGAATGGGGCCTTGTATTATTATTATTATTATCGTGAGATTTTGAGTGAAAACCTCCTTCCATCAGCAAGGGCATTGAAGATGAAACGTGGCTGGGTCTTTCAGCATGACAATGATCCCAAACACACCGCCCGGGCAACGAAGGAGTGGCTTCGTAAGAAGCATTTCAAGGTCCTGGAGTGGCCTAGCCAGTCTCCAGATCTCAACCCCATAGAAAGTCTTTGGAGGGAGTTGAAAGTCTGTGTTGCCCAGCGACAGCCCCAAAACATCACTGCTCTAGAGGAGATCTGCATGGAGAAATGGGCCAAAATACCAGCAAGAGTGTGTGAAAACCTTGTGAAGACTTACAGAAAACGTTTTACCTGTGTCATTGCCAACAAAGGGTATATAACAAAGTATTGAGAAACTTTTGTTATTGACCAAATACTTATTTTCCACCATAATCTGAACATAAATTCATAAAAAATCCTACAATGTGATTTTCTGGATTTTTTTTCCACATTTTGTCTGTCATAGTTGACGTGTACCTATGATGAAAATTACAGGCCTCTCTCATCTTTTTAAGTGGGAGAACTTGCACAATTGGTGGCTGACTAAATACTTTTTCCCCCACTGATATATATATATATATATATATATATATATATATATATATATATATATATATATATATATTTGCGAGATAAAAAAAACATATGGGGGATTGGAAGTGTTGCAGACAATTACATTGATGGAAGTTACAATCTATCTGCAATATTAAAGCTGATCTACCCCCTAAAAAATAAAAATAAATAAAAAAATGATTACAATTTTGACATACCTGCAATGTGTTGAATCATGTGACAGATAGGCCTTGACCATAGAGCTGTATAGAGATCATTACTTGGAAATATCCCGGTTTTGCATGGACATTGCAATGAGGGCTTCCATCATTTTAAAGTAGTCAACTGGGTGGAGATTCCTATGAGTTGGGAGCGATCAGCCAATGATCAGAGCATTGTCTTCTTCTTCAAATTGGTTTGCCTAGTTTGTAAATGGCTTAAAGCTATATGACCGCCATCTACTGGCCACAATAAATGACTGACACAATATTTGGTTCAAGACTCCAGCACTGCAGGTGGCAGTAAGTCACCAATATTAGCTTGACACAAACATAAAAAGAAGAAGAAAATTGACTACTTTAAAATTGAGATAGCCTCAATGGCATTGCCAATGCAGGCACAGATGCCATAATGGCACAGATACAATGTTGCGACACTATACATCTCTATGGCCTTGACTTACTTTCCCTTCAGCCACTTGATGGTGGGGGGTGGAGCTCCGACCGCCTTGTTGGGCGGTGTCCTTCATCCAGGGTGTAGTCACTGTTCTGTTGAACGTCAGGATCCTGGCAGGAGCTATGGGCGTTACACACATGCATCCCTGTGACTGTACCATTCTATTCCAATGGAAAACAATTATGAATAATAACAGAATGCAAGCAATATCCTAGATGTCATATCAATCAACACCATACCGCAATCACTAATCCTTCAGCAACATTAGTTTTGATTCCCAGCTTTCAATAGTTACACTGTTACACAGGCAACCCGTACCTTTGGCCCGAGGTTCCACTGTGATGGTCTCACTGCTGTTGCCTCGCCCAGCGGCTGTCACGGCAACCACCCAGATGCTGTACTTTCTGTTACGGGCCAGGTTTGGCACTCTGTAGAAATATACATCAGGAGAAGCCTCAAACTCACTCATCACCTGGAGAGAGGGAGGGAGAAAGGGAAGGGGTTTACACGTCTGTGCATTTATCATACAACTTGAACATGAGCTTTCTCTCTCCCTACAGGACTTTCTAATACAGTCCAGAATGTCAGGACTGGAGGCGGCATTATAATGAGCGCTCAAGGCTGCTGTGAGAGCTGTGTTAATAATAATACAGCTCTGTACCGTGGGGTGCAGGTTGGAGCAGAAGACAATGTACTTCCTGATGATGCCGTTGAGTTTGAGAGGAGGGAGCCAGGACACAAACACCACGGAGCTGGTGGAGGCTGCAGACTTAACCCCCGCTGGAGGCCCAGGGACTAGAGGGAGGAAGGAGGGAAAATATTAGGTTAAACATACATATATACTGTATATATGAATAGAAACATTGAATATGGGCTTATATGGCCTTATTGCAGACAGTGCTTTATTACATGCATAGTTTGAACTTTTGCAGGAATCATGCTTTGATGTCAATGTGAAAGCATAAGCAGAAAATAACCCCATACCTACTGTGACATATGGTGGATCTCTGATGTTATGGGGTATTTAGATTTTTGTTTAGTTTCTTTTTGACCATTTTAATTTCAAACAATCACAGTAAAGTACTAACCCTAAGGTAAAAACGGCTACATTGGACTTTAAATATATGGTTCTGGTTAAAGGTCCAATGTAGCCATTTTTATCTCAAGTACCTTTTTTTCTGGGTAACAATTAAGTACCTTACTCTGATTGTTTTCAATTAACATTTACATTATTTAGCAGACGCTCTTATCCAGAGCGACTTACAGTTAGTGCATACATTATTCTTAATTTTTTTTTTTTCATACTGGCCCCCCGTGGAAAACGAATCCACAACCCTGGCGTTGCAAACACCATGCTCTACCAACTGAGCTACCTCCCTGCCGGCCATTCCCTCCCCTACCCTGGGCCAATTGTGCGCCGCCCCATTGGTCTCCCGGTTGCGGCCGGCTACAGCAGAGCCTGGATTCGAACCAGGATCTCTAGTGGCACAGCTAGCACTGCGATGCAGTGCCTTAGACCACTGCGCCACTCGGGAGACTCAATTAAAATTGTCAAAAAGAAACAAAAATAGCTTCTTAGCTAAAAGCAATTTCTCAAGTAAGGATTTTGCTAGGACTGTCTGGGAGTGGTCTGAGTGGGGGGCCTAATTGGAGGAGCCTAATGGGAAGGATATGTAAAAAAAAAAAAAAAAAAAATAGCTGTTATTAGCAGAGGAGGGCAAACTCTCTTTGTTATAGGTCTATAAACTTATACCACCTGGTGATGTCGCCAGGTGGTCCAAAACCCCACCCATGCAAAACAAGCAGTAATTTCAGGCAATCTTTTCAAACAGCACTTACACTAAAAGGGAATTAACATAATTTTCCTAATTTCACAGTATTACTCCAATCTCATAGTGTGGAAATAGATATAAAACACAGGAAAACCATGTTTCTGACTGCACTACCCCCTTTAAGAGTATTTGTACCAGACATTTTTCTCTGGGATAATGAAGTGACCTGAGGTGGCCAGTGAGGTGCCTGAGCCTCTTAGACTACAGCATCATTATAGGGATTAGCAGGCCTCTGGGAGCAGCTCAATTGGACTTTATCGAGGCCAGTAGTGACCTTTGAACTGCACCTCATTGATCTTTCGTAGTGATTGACTCGGTAGCCTTGTAAACGGAGAAGATTTAACTGCTGCTTGGCCGATTTCCTTGATATGTAACGACATATAGGGCCATATTGGCAACAAAGTCTTAGTCAGACACAACGCAAGTGTAGAGTATTACGTTTACCTCATCAAGATGCTTTCCAGATATTGAAACAGTGAAAATGACAGTTTGCCAGTGATTTACTGTAAGAGTAAAGTCACTGTCTATGCAGTTTTCAATAAAAAGTAAGGGAACAATGGCCTTCAGAGCTCTTGTGAAGGTCATTCCTCGCATGAGAAGATACATCATTCACTCCAGCTCCCCCTACAGCACAGCACATAACGCACCCTGTTGGATGAACTAGAGTGCCATAACCCACCCTGCTAGGATGAACCAGAGTGCCATAACCCACCCTGCTAGGATGAACCAGAGTGCCATAACCCACCCTGCTAGGATGAACAGTATGCCACTGGCTGAGGGTAATACTTCTCCTGAGATGTGAGTAAACAAGTGTCCTTTAGGTGTTTTGGGTGTGGGTGTTCCAGCTGAGCCCAGGCTGCAATATTTTCCCCTCTCACTTTAGCCCTGTTTATACCTGGTGCTAACATGCGTCCTTTGTCCACATTCTGATTTTGCCCACTTTGCATTTACACATGGTAATAAAATGTGTCTCTTGCCCGTCCACTGTGTCAGCATTGTGACCAGATTTAATGGTCCGCCCTCTGTATGCAAATATGTATTTATTTATTTTAAGACACATATTGATGTCATAAGTGGTATAATGATGATTTAAATGGCTTCACTGTCCAGATTTGTTTACACTTTTAGGTTAATTAATAATTTGGGGTGTGCTTGTATTTGTCCTGTTACACACTTCTACAAGTGTGTAATGGAAATGTGTTTCTTGCATATCCCAACGCCCCCTGAGACACCCGCAGGGTCACAGCCGACGTCACTATCGTCCAGCGCCCCTAGAGCAATTGGGTTTGGCCTTGCACAGCAACAGATTGTTCACTTTGTCGGCTCAGGGATTCAAACCAGCAACCTTTTGGTTACTGGCCCAATACTCTAACCTTGAGACTACCTGCCACCTGGCTACCTCCGGAGGTGGTCAGAAACATCTGATCACAATCAGATCACAATGTGTCTTTTAATCCTCTACACAAGTCCAAAAATGTGGGCGCAATCAGAGTGTGGACAAGATCTTCTCTCACCTATAAATTGGAGATAGATTGAAGCACCATGGGTCCGATAGGCCGGCACAGGCTTCACAACGCAGACATTACAGTTAGATACAGCCCTAAAATCAGCAGCATCTCTCAGATGAAGAAGCTTAATCTCACTCCACAATCTTGAGGAAAAAACAACACCTGTTTTGATAAACATAGAGTATAGTGGAATTGTGGTGTTACACATAGACGTACTGTATGATGTGTTAGGGCTTTCACACATAATACACTCAATATTTTAACAGAGGGAGAGCCCATCTGAATTCAGTGATGATACTGTATGTCTACTCTTTTTGATAGAACACCCTTCAAGGGCATGTTCTTGTCATCATAGAAATAGATGATATTTCTATGCTTGTCATTGTGGTGAAATATAATATATCGCCCATAGAGGAATAATACACTCATGGATGAGTGTACACCATAAAACATATTTACCCTGTACTGTACTTCCATTTTAAAGCAACAGCAAGGTACAATATATGTACACTACCATTCCTCATATTCTAGACTGGACATATACACTAATTAATTTCACAGTATAAGGTTACTGATAATAATTAATCATCCATATTGTTATGGGAACTGACAGTTCAGTGATTGCGCCTCGCATCACTGCGCCGACCCACTTCTTCTAAATATATTTCCAGAAAATAAAAGCAAATAATGTGCAGATCACTTCCTGAGTTCCTGTCAAGCGTATCCTTCTATAATGAGAGCTTAGGTTACCATCTCTAGACAGCAGTGATCCACACACTTCCCCCATCTCTTGATTTGTTGGTTAGTGCTTCGGCGTTTCCTCTGTTGAGAGGCTGTACAGGTTTAGACAGCACAGAAAAATAAGGCTGATTGTAGCTATATCCTACTGCAGATTTAATTCATTCTATTTTATATTTCCAGCTACTACAGTATAATAATAGTTTCAATTATATGGATTTAATTCACTAGAAAATAATATTTGTGAAAATTTGTTTTTGATTGTGTTGAGAGGTTCATTGCTCAAGATATAGCTCAGTGTTATATACTAATGGGAAAATTCCACATGGGGATTATGTTTGAACTTCAGCGCTATATTAATAGCTTCCACAAAATCGAATGAAGTTTACCTTCACTGATCCTCAACTTTTTTGTTCTTTAGCTCCACTCAAGTCACTTTTGATTGATACGAGAGCTGAGAACTTTCATTCGGAGTTTCCCTAGATCCTCTTACATAGCAAACGCTTATCCTTGGGGACAGTTGAAATGGAATGCTCATAGCTTAAACAGAAACTTGATGCTGAATGCATTCGTTTGCATTTTTTGAGAGTGCTGAACAAAGCCGCATCCTGCTGTCACTCTGAAAGCCTGATTAAAACTTTATGATTGAATCCCAGCATCACTATCAGACTGGGCCAGTGCCAGTAACCCACCGTGTTCACAGAATACAAAGTCAAAATCTGTAAGGACTGGATAGGTGAAAGAAATATAGTGGAAAGTAAACTCCACTTCGCTTATTAGGCCGAGACAGGACCACATACAGTTCTCTCAGAGACTAAAAGGGGTAGAGGCCACTGGACGAGGTTAGGGTTAGGTTTAGGTTTGTGGTTGAGGCTAGGGTTACGTTGAACCAGGATGTGGATATGAAGCTAGGGTTAGGGTTAGGGTTGTGGTTGAGGATAGGGTTAGGGTTGAACCGGGATGTGGACATGAAGCTAGGGTTAGGGTTAGGGTTAGGGGCCATAATGGAATCAGCCAGGACTCAGTTTTCAAGCTGGCCTGTCAGAGAGATCCAATAAGTGGGAAATAAAGATGGACTATAACAACATCAATGCTCCCCTTGCTCTTCTAAAACCACTGTCATTACACATGGACATCTTTCATTGGGGCGTGGGGGTAATGGAGGGCCTACAGTATAACCTCCCCTTATCTCCAAGGAAACTTTGAGCCAGGTGTTCAATGGTGATTTGAATAGACTTAACTGCTCTCTGGGAGCAATGAAGGAAACCTGGTCATCCCTGATGTAAGATCCAGGTTGTTATGTATTTTTATGTGCCCATTGGGGTGGGTGAAACTGATTGGGGTAATGTAGTGTATTGCAAGTCACTTACTTGGCCTGAAATCAATGTGACCGGTGGTCAGGGAGTTCCTCTGTGATGGAGGTACATGTACCACTGAACAAACAGTGCCTTTGTCTTCTACCAGGTATGAAGTACAAACACACAGGGTTGCCTTCAGATAAACCCTCACACCGCAGGTATTGCTCTCTGTGTGGAGAACGATATCAACTTTGCCTTTAGAGCGGGGTAAAAGTTCTCAGAACAGGCTATTTAAATAGAATAATATTGGACCAATATATCTAAAATCAATACTAATGCCACTGTGGACTTCCACCCTGATGGAAATCCACCAAGACAAATAATCTAACCAGTGAACTTGTCAATTAATTTGATTAAACCTCATGAAAATGGACCTATTCATTTAAAAAGATCAAACATTCATATACTCTGGCTCAGTGTTTCTGAAAGGACAGTGATCCCCATTATAATATAACCTCATTCAACCCTCTATGTTTCCATACTGTAAGTCATTGAGAACTCTCTTTGCTTCTCTGTCTTTCACCACCTTGAACAATGGCCTAGAAATGATTGGCACAGCCAGCAGCTAGGTTGCTCCAGTAGCCTCACTCATTCTGGGCCACCCCCTGAACTACTGAGTATTTCGAACCACTGTAATGGGTCACACCTATTCACAGGTGCCACCATCCAGTTATAGACATAGTTCTCAGGTGTGTTCATCCGGATTTTAAAATAAATTGATTTTACAGCAGTTCACATGTTGATCCACCTATCTTTTTGGAATTCCTGCATGCATTAATGTGTATTTCCAATTAGAAAGAAGAACTGTATCTTAAAGAGTATAAGTTATAGAAGATATAGACACTATACCAATTTCTACAACATGGATTTCCCTGTTGTTTGAAAAAAGCATGTATTGCGGCATTTTGTGGTCATTACAATGGGGTAGAAATCACCTACGCATATTTCAGGTATGTAATCTCTCCAAATTTCTCAATTTCCTCCATAGGGGGTCAGCAAACAGAGAAAAAAGCCAGCTCTTGCAGCAGGCCTGACTGTCTCAAGGTTGAACATCTACAGGACATGTATATAACAGCACTTTTGTTGTTCATCCTGGTGGTAACAACTGGATTTAGTCAGATAATGTGAACATGAAGGTCGGAAAAGATGTTTTGTTACTGTAACAGTCATCATGCACAGATTAAACTTGCAACAGAAACCTAATAATCTCTAATGGTTCCGTCTTCTATGGCCTCACTCAAGTAAAGGGACCATTTTACCACGTAAAACACACAAAGGGCGGACCATTAAATCTGGTCACAAAGTGTAATGAATGCCCCTTCACGATCAAAATGATAAATATATTTCAGAGTTAAGGAAAATTGGGGAGAATCCCCAAGAGCATAGAATGTCTTTGGAGGTACTGCCGTCAAGGTCAGACAGAGTGTTGTGTCCTTAATGTTCGTGTAGAAACATCATCCCAGGGGTGACCAGTAACAGGCGACCTAAAATTGTTTGACCAACTCCAGGCAGACTGGCCTACTTACATGTTTTACCCCAGATACTCATTGACTTTGTTTGACAAGGACTGTATAACAGTCACTAGGATGTCCTATATACAGAGAAGTACTGAACTGACCCAAAACATGCCTTGAATCTACATGCACACACTTTCAACTATCAATGAATAGGAACCACAAATAACATAGATACATATATTTACATTTACATTTTAGTCATTTAGCAGACGCTCTTATCCAGAGCGACTTACAGTTAGTGAATACAATTATATTTTTTTTATACTGGCCCCCCGTGGGAAACGAACCCACAACCCTGGCGTTGCAAACGCCATGCTCTATCAACTGAGCTACATCCCTGCCGGCCATTCCCTCCCCTACCCTGGACGACGCTGGGCCAATTGTGCGCCGCCCATGATACATCTTGTAGAATAGAGGCACTACCCGCAGTACAATAGAACATCTTACATGTGATAATGAGGTACTATAAGATACTGATAATGAGGTACTATAAGATACTGATAATGAGGCACGATACTGATAATGAGGTGAACATGAGGTACTATAAGGTATGAGGTAGGTTGTGAACGGTCCTAATGACATCCCCCACCACCACAACACATGACCACATACTTGTTTAATTTGCAGTCCCTCATGTACTGTATAGCCTCCATACTGTATGGATAGTAATTAAAAGGAACTAATTAAGAGGAATCGAGAAAGCCGCCCGTCAATCAGGACCGTTCTACCCTGGACCAATCAATATCTCACAATCTAGGAGCTCCATATTCCTCTAGCCGATCAGAGGGGAGAATTCTGTCTGGCTGATTTAAGAGAGCAGTTAATAAACTTGCAGCGTGCCCTGGCTGGTTGCGTGTAAATCTCAGACCACCACCATGGTTAATTTGGTTTGAAGGCCTACTTCAGAGGAAGTTGGGATGGGGGGCAAGAAGATGAATACTGTTATGTGGCATAAGGTGATAAATCCACCCCCTCACCAGGAGGTTGCCAACCCAACCAAGTCTCCCACCTAGTCCAGTTTGGTGATAAACGCTAAAAATATAAAATGTATTGTCAGAAGCATCCAGCAGCGCAGCTCAGACCCTTCAGTTAGGACAAGGAAAAGACAGCTTCAGGATCAATAGATCGAGAAGAGAGAAGAGTGAAGAGAGAGGGAGAGAATGCCAGAAGGAAATTGGGGGAAGACTGGTCTTGTGAGGAGATGAGGAGGACAAGGGCTGACAGATGAAATTAGCACGGGGTTACCTCCAGAAAGATGCCCAGTATTTCATGAGCTCCAAATTGCCCCCGTCTGATGCCTGTTCTTCTGGCACCTCATTATGAGGCTCAGGGGAGAGTGGTGGTCTATTCCAAACCTGCCCAAACTGACACTGCAGCACAATCCCCTCAGAGCCTCCCTAACCAATAGAAATGTCCTCAGTGCATTATCTCTGACCTCTAGCCGAATCAGCTCACACACACACAATTTTAGAATTTCAGCCCATCTCAAAGTGGGGAAAGCCATGAACCCCCTCTTCTACTGTACATTCACTCCCTGTGAGGCTGTATGGTCCTTGTACACTGTGCTACAAACCTATCTTATAATTTCCGAACCCCAACGACACTTACTGAATGAGCTCATTAGCTTATACTGTAAGTAACACCATTTTTACATTTGGATGCAGGCTATGATTTAAGGAAAAGGTGTGAATCTCTCCTGATTGACACTGAGGCATTCACGTCTTCTTTCCCCAGGGGAAGGTCGTCGTGTCTCTATCTAAAATCTGATTAGATTTGGAGCTTCTCTCCGCTGTGCGCATTGGGAGGTGGAATAATGGCCTCCGGTCAGAGGAACAGAAGCACTCTATTCCTCCATTCTATACTTACTGTTAGAGAGTAAAATCAGCACTCATATATTACATTCACTACTGTACATGGCACTTACTTATCGCTGTCATGGGGCATATACTGTACATATTGTTGCTGTCTGATGAAAACCTCAAAAACAGAAGCTTGGTAGGAAATTAATGAACATACAATTATGAAACATCAAAACCTATTTAGGATATTTTGAATACGTTTTCATGGTCCTAGAGTCATGAAATGTTCAGAGTACATTGACGGGTTGCTGCTTTTAATACATGTAAAAAAATAATTTAAAAAAAGGTTTTCATCAGACAGCGACGATAAGTGTAGTTATAACCACCCTTCCCACGTAAAGGGAGGATCATCTTCTCCCCAGTTACATCATGTTAGTATGTACAGTATATAGATGATATCAAGTCAATTAGGAATATGTCATCATGTACTGAAGATGTTTTTCAAAACCCAACATATTTTCCCACTCCAAGTGCCCACATCTGTCATTACGTAAGGCCCACAGCTGTGATGTGACTCCTTAGGCTCAGTAGAGTGTATCATCAGATCTCCAGTGCTACATTATAGATGGTGTGTCTACATGCAGACCCATTTGGACAGCAGACAAACCCAATAGCGCACCTCCGTAGCGTTCCTAACTTTCCAGAGAGGTAGTAGATTCATTAAGATGTCAGTACCACTCCCTGCAGTGGCATAGTGCTGTGTATGTGTGTGTGTGGTGCTCCATACTCCGGCATAGGGGGATCAGTGTGTGACAATGTGAACCTGATCTGGGACACAGTGTCGGTGTGGGGATGAATCATTTATTGGATTCTGTGTGGTAGAGTCTAGCGACTCTCCAAACGGCTGGATAGACTACAGCGTCGTCCTGTCCTGCCCTTGAAGCTTCCTATAAGAATGTCAAAAATGTACTGTACAGCCCTCTCTAAAGCAAAACCAATTTCTCCTCATTTATTGTCACAGAGGTGCTGTGTTGAGTGACTACACAGCGCCCTCTGTTGGGGGTGACAACTCCAGGCCAACCCAGTGAGAGCCATGTAGAGAAGTCAGATCAGAAGAGCATAACACTCAACCAGTGTTGAGGACTTTGATGACCCCAAAACATGGACTAAGACACAGGAAGTCTCATCTTTCATTAGTTTGTCATCTCACTGAAAGGTGAGGTCACAATGATGACAGGTATGATGTCTAGTCAATACCCTTCACTGCAGCGTTAAAATTAGATCTGGGCTTTCAGGTGATGCATGTATTGGATTGTCACAGTTGTCCACATACCAATAAGTCGTCACTACTGTAGATAAATCATACCTAAATCATCCTCTGTAGCTCAATTGGTAGAGCATGGCGCTTGTAGCGCCAGGGTAGTGGGTTCGATCCCCGGGACTACCCAAACGTAAAAATGTATGTGCACATGACTAAGTCGCTTTGGATAAAAGCGTCTGCTAAATGGCATATTATTATTATTTAACCAGAGAGCCCTCTGCACTAAGGGTGATGGGGTCACTGGAGTCAGATACCCCCCTGAGGTCTGATAGGGAGCAGTGATGTCAATTCCCTGCCTGCCCTCCACTAGCTAATATAATGTGAGACACCCGATCCAGGTGACCTGTTCAGAGTCATTTATCATGTATACACCCAGATCAATTATTGCAGTGTCTACATAGGGAAGGGTGTTTCTGTTACACAACACACAGGCTATGGAGCGATCTGTGTGCTGGGCTCTGAGGTGGCTGAGAGGGTAGAGATGGAGGAATAAAGAGAGGAAGTGTCCACATCTCAAATCAAACCCACGTGTGCAAACATGACTAAGGACTTTATTAACCAAATCATTTCCCCTGTAATATCCACAAATAAAAGTGATCTCTTTTATATATATTCACATTGTATAATTTTTATAGTGTGACAAAATTATCTTTTGGATTTTCCAGCCATTCTTATAATTGTCATAGATCAGTCCCCATGCAGTCATTGGAAAGGTTGAAGAATGTAGTAACAATCTGAGTAGATTGAGTAGACGGCATGGACAGACAGGTTCAGCTTTAATGCAGTTATTTTCCTCTCGCTACCCAATCCTCGTTTGATCACACTGCGACATACAAAATAAATAAATGAAGAAAGCAATATCCTCCTGCAGAGTGCTCCTCTTCTTCTTCTTCTTGTTTTTAGACATTTTTATATTTTTATATATAATAATAATAATAATAATAATAATGACTATAATTACCCTTGATATAAATTCAATAGTATTTTTCTCTGTCAAATTTAAATACATTATTTTGGCAATCTTCATATGGTGTTTAGAATAAAATAATCCTCAAATAGAAAAGAAACCGGAGAAACGAGAGCCAGAAGAGGAAAGAAGGGAGAAAGAACAAAAGAATGAAAGAAAGGAATATAGAAGAGAGAAGAAAGAAAGAAAGTAAGAGAAAGAAAGACAGAAAGAATCAAAGTAACGCATCCACTTGGAGTCAGAAATATATATATATATATATATATACAACTTTAGTTGTTGTTGAAAAGTGTCCATCATCATCATTGTTCTGTGCCAGCTCTCAGTGTAGAGCTGCAGTACAGTTTACAGTCTAAGTCCTGGAGTGTGTAACGTAACTCCTTGTGTTATACCAATGTGTAGGACTTTGCGTAGGGGTTGTTGCTCTGTTTTAGGTGTCCTCTGGAGTCTAGCAGGGACTCCTGTGAGCTGCTGAGCTTGGCGGCCTGCGCCTGGGCCAGGTCTCCGGTAGCCTCACGGCCAGTAGCCTCACGGCCAGTGGGCTCATGCTGGGGCAGTGTGGAGGCAGTCCCTGGCTGCCACTGCTGCACCTCCCTGGACGTGGGCACCTCCATGGGTGTGGGCTCCAGGAGCGGGGGCCGTTTCAGTGTGCGGCTCTTCTGGGGCTCCAGACACGCCTGGCCCAACGCCACTGCCTCCCCTCCTCCTCCTTCTCTTCCTCCGTTACCACCGTTGGACCCCCGGCCTCCTGATGCAGAGCCACGGTTTAACAGGAAGTCCATGCGTAGGTACGGGGGCAGGTGCACCAGCTCTCCTCCTAAGGGATGAGACCAGAGAGGGGGTTAGAGGGGTACCCAGTCAGGAAGGTTAGAGGGGTACCCAGTCAGGAAGGTTAGAGGGGTACCCAGTCAGGAAGGTTAGAGGAGTGCCCAGTCAGGAAGGTTAGAGGGGTACCCAGTCAGGAAGGTTAGAGGAGTGCCCAGTCAGGAAGGTTAGAGGAGTGCCCAGTCAGGAAGGTTAGAGGGGTACCCAGTCAGGAAGGTTAGAGGGGTACCCAGTCAGGAAGGTTAGAGGAGTGCCCAGTCAGGAAGGTTAGAGGGGTACCCAGTCAGGAAGGTTAGAGGGGTACCCAGTCAGGAAGGTTAGAGGGGTACCCAGTCAGGAAGGTTAGAGGGGTACCCAGTCAGGAAGGTTAGAGGAGTGCCCAGTCAGGAAGGTTAGAGGAGTGCCCAGTCAGGAAGGTTAGAGGAGTGCCCAGTCAGGAAGGTTAGAGGAGTGCCCAGTCAGGAAGGTTAGAGGAGTGCCCAGTCAGGAAGGTTAGAGGGGTACACAGTCAGGAAGGTTAGAGGGGTGCCCAGTCAGGAAGGTTAGAGGGGTACCCAGTCAGGAAGGTTAGAGGGGTACCCAGTCAGGAAGGTTAGAGGAGTGCCCAGTCAGGAAGGTTAGAGGGGTACCCAGTCAGAAAGGTTAAAGGGGTACACTCACTACATACTGAACTGGGAGGACAATTCTCAATGTCAGCATAACTCGGTTACATTCTATTCCATAGTGGTCTTTTCATAAGGTATGTACTTACTGTCAGGATATATGGCATATGATAGGAAATCAAATTAGTTGAGGAAATATGATTTCAGTTTGGATAATGTAATCTAATCTATCATATTGAGTCGGGAGGATACAGATTCTATAAGGATTTCAGGACGGTATAATTTTTCATGGCTTGGCGACGGGATATCTTATCCTTTGATATTGCTGCATTAACCTGTCAGATTCATATTTAAATCACTTTTCAATTTCTTCAGGATTATCACATCAAACAAACCTGCACTGCCCACTCTCAAACTCTCCTCATCTATACCTGGGGTTAACTGAAGCAGAAAGGTGGTTCAAATCTCATTCGGAGACAGAATCTTTGCTGTCCAGGAGCCAGAATAAACCAAGCCTGTGACGTAACCCAAGTGTACATTTAGTTAATGACACTGCAGCACTTGGGCTTCTCTACACAGTATTCCCCCATGCAGACAGTGAGTGAATCACTGGACATGGTTGAGTGGATGATGATACAATCACGTCTGCTGTAAATGTATCTCGTCCACTGAATAAATTACATATTTAATTTAGGAAATTAGCTCATCACAAAGACATGTCCAGTAGCCAGAGATGTATGAGTCGTACTAAAGATTTTACACTTGATTAGGAGTGATGTCTTCAATATTAATCTTTCAGAGGCCACAGAGATCAGCATGCTTCAGTGACTGGCCTTTTCAATGCCAAATAACTATCCCCCACCACCACCGCCGCCGCCATCACCACCCCGCCATACAGAGGAGGACCGGCCCGTCTATGTGGATTGTATCCTACATGTGACCTTAGTGACTGAATTCCAGAGTTCACGGGGAGCATGCATAATTTACTGTGTATATAATAGGCTATATTAAAACCAGTAAATATGATAAATGGCGACCAGCTTTAATTGAATTAAATATAGATTTAAACTTTCTTTGGGAGCTCATTAGGAATTGATTTAGCTGAAATCCATCAGGCTATTAATTGCAGGGCATGGATAATGGCACAATTTTTATCAACTACACAATAATGATTCCCAGCCATGCAATAAGTCTCTAAGCTGGGGGTTTGATGTATATGAGTGTTTTAACATTCTGTGTGACCAAGTCGATCTGTGCTGCTGGGGAAGGAGCTGTTCTCATTTTCTGTAATCTGGCCTTCCAATGAGCTTCCACAACTACCCACACACTAGTAAACAGACAGACACATTGCACACACATCCCCACACACACACAAACACACAAATACACAGAGACACATTCACTTGTTTAAAGGCCCATGACACAAGAAACAGTGTTGCAGTAAATGTTTATGAGCTGAGAACCTCAAGATCATCCTCTATAATTGGCTCCCTACAGTAATTGTACAGTTGCCCAATGTTTCCATCCAGCTTGCCCAAATGACTATGGTCACACACTCACACATGAAGAAATGAGCTTTCCAAATCCCACATGTAGTGGACTTCTTGTCAAAGTCATAACCCCAGGTTGACCAACTGTATCAGTATCAGGTGTGTGTGATTGTGATTGAAACGTGTCAGAGTAACAGGAGAGAGGGCTGTCCCCTCCTCTGTGTCCCTATGTGACTGACAGATGAGGTCACAGGGTCAACTCAGGGCAAAGGTATATTACTACAGAAGGGGGGGACAGTGGGCCACTGTCAGAAAGACCGACAGACGTCCATCAAGCACTTTTGTATGCCATCGCTATTGTATGCCAGCATCGACATGTATGTTTTATATTGAAAATTACATTTTTTCTTGAGGAATCTGATGCTACTATGTGACACTCATTGGGCAAAAACACCATAAAAATGAACTGTGTTCAAACTAACATGAGTAAATTCCACAGTGTGTGCCACAACAGAGCTGGATGATGCTATACCAGACTGGCAACAACAGTCTTCAACAGGGACTTATTGTAGAAACCTCTAAAGCTTGTCTATGTGTCGCTGGTGTTGCCCAGCTCCCACTGGATGCAAGTGACACCAGGGTTAGCACGACGTTACAACAGGCTCTGCGTCTGAAAGACCGATATCACCCTGAACGTCTTCATTGTGGCAGTAAAGTGCTGTTTTGTATTGACAGACAATAGCTTTAGATTGGCTTGACAGATAGCCTCTACTTGCCCTCAGCTGATGGTTTAAGCCTCCCGTTGGCTGATGACTGTGGGCAGCTGGCTCGTGTGCGCACCATGAAAACATAATGAGGGACGGAAACTCAAGACCCAGCTCAGATAGCCAAAACCTGTCTACCTCGTCTCACTCAGCCCAACCCAGCTCCTGCCTCCAGACACCATCAACACCTAGTCTTCCTACCGCCAGCCCAGACTGACAACACGGCAGGCAAGGACTCGCTAAACGCACAATATACAATCTGTCTCTGTGTATGTGTATTCTTTACAAAAAGTATTTGAAAAATGTGCATTTCCTCATGTCTATGTATTTCAACCCATTCTGTTTGGTCTGTCCACAAGCTGCGCCAGACAGTGGAACCAATAGGAATGGGAGGTGAGGAGCAGCAGGTCATATGAGGCCAACCTGGGGGAGGACAGTGTCAGACAGACGGACAGACGGACAGACGGATAGATTGACAGACGGACGGGCGAACACAGACGGACAGACAGCTCCTCCATGTGCAGACATTGCTGCAGAGCACTGAATATGAATACAGCACTGTGAGAGGGGTATTACTGGGGTTTTAATAGTGTTTGTACTTCATCAAGCATTAACAGCATGCCAGAGGTGTTATCTGAGGAAGTGTATCTCATGATCATTATCATTATTTTGCAATAGGTGTATTGTAATATGCAGTGTTAAATGAAAGCTATGAAACTTTGAACAGGCCCAGAGAGCTGTGGAAGTTACAGTAGTAATGTTGTGGCCCAAGGCCTAATTGGAGCAGAACTGAACTGTTATTTATAGAAGTGTTTTCCAACTCCGGTCCTCCAGTACTCCCAACAGCACAAATTTGTGCTGTAGGCCCGGACAAAAACACTTGATTCAAATTGTCAAGGGCTTGATGATTAGTAGAATCAGGTATGCTTGTCCAGGGCCACAACAAAAATATGTACTGTTGGTGGGTACTGGAGGACCGGAGTTGGAAAACAGCGATCTAGAGTAATGAGGAAAATAATGTAGTTTCAGTTTGAACTGTACTGTGTGTGTCCTGTATATGAGTGCTGCCTTCTCCTCACCCGGTCTGTGGGCCTTGGGTGCGGCCATGTTCATGACCCGGCTGACGTCCTGAGGCTTGGGCGGGGAGGCGGTGAACCTGCAGATGCCTGACTCGGACGGCGTGCTGGACGTCAGGCTGTCTGTGTAGTCGTTGGTGCCGGCCGTCATTTGCTCCGAGGACGTGTCGGAGATGAAGCACTCTGTGATGGTGAACTTGGCGTGCCGCAGGTGCTCCTCCATCTTGGCGTGTTCGTAGGCCCGGGCCAGCTCCTCGTACGTGGACGACGCGCTCTCTGTCGACACCATGCTGCTCCGCGCGCGGTCTGCGTAGTCACACACACACACACACACACACACACACACACACACACACACACACACACACACACACACAAAAAAAACATCCATTATAGTATATGCATATAGCTGAAATTTCCTAAGAAATATAGAAAATATCTTAAAACATACCGTGAAAACTCTGACCCTTCCACGTACAGTAGTAGTGGTCTCCCCTTTGCTGCAGACTAATGTTGTATGTGAGACATAGGGTCAGTCCAGTACCTGTGTCCTGCGATGGGCTGACGCTGTAGCTGTCGCTCTCCTTGTCCACAGAGCCGGTGGCGCGCGGTGTGGGCAGTCTCCAGTCTGTGCTGAGGGTGTGGGAGGAGGTGGGAGGTTGGGGCCGGTTCAGGGTCCACTGGCTGGCGTAGCGGTTCCTGCTGGCTGCAGGGCCTGCTTTGGCTGTGCGGCGTGCTGTGGGGTCTGGGGGTGAAAGGGCCAAGGTCATTACTGATGATAGGCCTAGGCAGTGTTGGAAATGGCACCCTATCCCCTATGTAGTGCACTACTTTTGACCAGGGTCCAAATGGAATAGGGTACCATTTCGGACGTACCACTGAAGAGCTACTAGACAGTAAATTACATACTATATATTGAGTCTTAATTGTCTGTGTATCAAATTACACAAATATCTATTGATCAATAATAATTTATAGGTTTGAAACTATCATCCTAAACTTTCACAGTAGATATAATATTCCCCAAAGCCAGAAATAGTACCATAGTGTGGTCCTCTGTAGCTCAATTGGTAGAGCATGGCGCTTGTAACGCCAGGGTAGTGGGTTCGATCCCCGGGACCACCCATACGTAAAAATGTATGCACACATGACTGTAAGTCGCTTTGGATAAAAGCGTCTGCTAAATGGCATATTATTATTATTATATTCGGTCTGACCCAGACATTTAACGTACTGTGCTATGCATCAATGGCACCAAATCAGAATGGCCCTTTAGAACGGCCATGATTAGATCCGGCCTGGAAAAGTCAGAGAAGAATAGCAGTGGTAATAGTAGTAGGTCAGAGTCAAGTAATTCCATCAGTGGGCTGGAGACTGGAGCACCAAGCTGTGTTTGCCCAACACTCTGGATAGATGTGGCTGAGTCAGCAGATCAGGTTCAGGCCCACTGTGCTGCCTGGCCAGCCTCAATGAGCCCAATCAGGTGAGCTGTCAGGTGGAGCCAGATGCCTCTCCACTCTTCATCAGTTCAGCTCCACTGAAGCTCAGCAGCAACAGAGCCTCCATAGGCCACTGTGCAGCCACTGCCTTGGCTCCCACTGCTCTGGGCTGTTGGCTCTGTGAGGGCATCTGAGGGCTGAAAATTCTAGTTTGCTTAGAATGGATTTGGGATCAGGGTATGTGGATACCTGGAGGTTTATTGTTAGAGCTATTGTTTATAAAAACTCTAGAGTCTAAACACTGATTGGAGGACTGGGGTTCAGTTACAGGCACCTGAGAGATAAATATGTACAATGATTTGAAGTTACAGCAGATGCTTGGATTGAATGCAACTATATCAGAAAATATTAATCTTGAGAGAGAGCATTCTCTTACATAACTACAAACAAATAAACAACAATGAATTAGCCCCATTCCTCCAGGGGACGACATTAGGCTAGTAGCTTACTTTATGTCAGAGTAAAGGTAGTGAGGCGTGGGATATAGAGGTGATTAAATAGGTAAGGCTCTTACTGGTTCCTGGCCGGGCATCGGAGACGTCCACCAGTGGGCCGGTGGCCTGAGATAGGGACTGATAATGGACTGTGTGCGTGACAGTGGACGACTTCTGTTTGGACGTCTCCCCAAAGTCATTATCAGTCAGCAGCACCGTCGACCTGTCGTCTGACAGACAGAAAACAGGGAGGAAGACAATTACATTTTACATTTACATTTTTTGTCATTTAGCAGATCCTCTTATCCAGAGCGACTTACAGTTAGTGAGTGCATACATTTTCATACTGGCCCACCTTGGGAAACGAACCCACAACCCTGCCGTTGCAAGCGCCATGCTCTACCAACTGAGCTACAGGTTGAGTTGTTAGAAAAGATGATCAAATATAATGTGCAAGGGATAAGCATAGTGTAAGCTGGCAGGGCAGACAGGGGTCTCACCGATAGTCTCCATAGTATCTCTCTCCTCGATGAGCAGCTGGGCTCGGGGGATGTCGATGTGCATTCTCATGGTCTGCTGCTTGTTCGATGTGTCTGGTGTCCGTGTGTTTTTACTAGGAGATAGAAATGTCAGTTAGGAGGTATTGTTGTATTGTTTTTAAGTATTCTGTCATAGTTTTAAAGTAACTGTCCAGTGAAAATCTCACTTTTAAAAATGAATATTATGTTAACTCATACCAAGATAATGTTGTTGACTCGTCCTGTACTGGCCAAAGCACAAATTAGAGAAAAAAAACACTTCAAAAACCCCACCTCAAACTTGTATCTCAAACAGAAAAAGACTTGCTATTTCCTCATAGAGTATTATGTCATACTCCTGAGGAAGATGAGCTGGCCAATCAGCAGTCTAGAGGGGGATGAGCTGGCCAATCATTGGTCTACTCGCATTAATATTTTTAATGACTGGTATACGCCCACACCATTCTGTTGTTGGGGTACACCCACACCATTCCAACACAGAAAAGCTGCTTTTTAACATACTTCATTACCATTTTTTGGAAGGAAACCTATTTCACTCATATTGTAAGTAATTATAGGTCATATTTCATAGAAATCTGGAAACACTGGACAGTTACTTTAAAGTATTTAATGATTCCTATCTAAAGTTAAGATGTATTCCTCTTCACGTACCTCATCAGCATTTCTGCCAGGCTTTTTGCATCTGTGAAGTCAGCATGAAATATGTTAGTATTAATGCAGAGTTGTGGTTGACAAAAGCTTACATATTGAAATCATAGGCACCAAGACAATTTCCTAGATGTGCAAAACTAGAACATTAGTGTGGGCAAATTAATAGTGGAACACTGGATCTGATCAGACCGTTCTACGGTGTCACAAACTCACAATTCTACTCTACTCAAGTGAATTGATCCTCACTCTCTTGAGCATAAAGCTCTAAAAAGTGCTTGTGTGTTATTGTGTGCCTTGTTTCTATTGTGTGTGTGTGCGTGTGTGCATGTGCACGTGAGTGTCTGTGTGTTCTGACTCACCGCGTAGCCTCTTGAGCCTCTGCTCCCTCCTCCTCCTCTTCAGCACCATCAGGAGGATGAAGACCATGACAGCAGCTACCAGGATACAGGTGATGGTCACTATCATCTTCAGCCCCTCGTTGCCTGACATGTTGTCTGTGATGGGGTCCACTGTCTTCAACAGAGGAGGGATAGTGCCTGCGGGTAGAGAAACCAGATAAGCTTGGGGAACCTACCATCCAGAGTATTAGGCATTACTATTTACCACCAGGGTTGGGACTTGGGAGGACTAAGAATCGTACTCAAATATGTTTCTTTGGAAGGACTTCTTTGGTAAATGAAATTATCATGGTTTAGGAAAAAATATTGTCATCCTAGAAGACCACTGAACTGAACTCACTTCCATCAGCGTTGAGCGTGGCGAACGTGATTTTCTTCTCGGCGGAGCCGGCGCTGTTGACCACCTTCATCTGCAGCTCGTACCAGGTGGCCTCCGCCAGGTCATACAGGATGTAGCTCTTGGTTAGTGAGGTGCGCTGGGCTGTGGTCCACGTTGCCATGTCCACCGGACGGTACTCCAGGGTGAACGAGGTAATTGGGCAGCCGCCATTGTTCCACCCAATTAGATTGAGCCTGACCCGGGTGGAGTTGATGCTGGCAAACAGCTCGTGTTCTTTGGCAAACTGGGGCTCTGGAAATAAGAGTGGTGAAGAGACTAGATGTAGACTTTAAAGGATGCTTGTAACATTATATTCATGAAACAAATCAGGTCACATAATAATTGAGCTAGTTCGAGGAAATGCTTGGTAAATCTTTAGATAGGACTGTTGAGTTAGAGTCAATTACCAATCTAAAAAATGTTAGCTGACATGGGCTAATTGAGTGACTATCAGTGACTGACATAACAAGAGAAAAACTGCTGATGCACAACCATTTTTATTAATTTTTTTGCACCTTGTGTATTCTACTATTCTAACTTGCAACAGTAACTTGAGACTCCAACTCAGTTTAAAAAAGAAAAATAAACAATTGATCCGAGGGCCAGTAGCCCATCCCTGCTATAGAGACTTTACCTATAGCCCATCCCTGCTATAGAGACTCTACCTATAGCCCATCCCTGCTATAGAGACTCTACCTATAGCCCATCCCTGCTATAGAGACTTTACCTATAGCCCATCCCTGCTATAGAGACTCTACCTATAGCCCATCCCTGCTATAGAGACTTTACCTATAGCCCATCCCTGCTATAGAGACTTTACCTATAGCCCATCCCTGCTATAGAGACTTTACCTATAGCCCATCCCTGCTATAGAGACTCTACCTTTTCCGTGGGTCTTTGCTTCAATGATCTCACTGATGCGTCCGGGGCCCACTCCGTTCTGAGCAGTCAGGGTGAACTTGTACCAGGTGCCACACTTCAGGTTCTCCAGACGGTACGAGCGCTCGCTAGGGCTGATGGGAAAGCTGCCCCACTGCTCACTGTTGTCCTCTGAGTACTGCAGGATGTAGCCTAGAGAGAGAGAGAGAGAGAGAGAGAGAGAGAGAGAGAGAGAGAGAGAGAGAGAGAGAGAGAGAGAGAGAGAGAGAGAGAGACACACAGACAGACAGGTAGACAGAGAGAGAGAGAGAGAGAGAGAGAGAGAGAGAGAGAGAGAGAGAGAGACAGAGACAGACAGAGAGAGAGAGAGAGAGAGAGAGAGAGAGAGAGAGAGAGATAAAATCTCTCCCAACATACTCCAAGTTAATCTTATAACTACATTACCCAGATAATCACTCACAGTGCTGGCACAGCAAAGTGGAACCTTGTAGTATTTGCACTTAGACATGGGCTAAATGCTTATAAACATGCATTTGAGATTGATTAACATTAACATTAAATGTAACATAAGGGAGGACAACAGCACATGATCATAGCCACTATTTACTCTACACAGATACAAGGGAAATAAGGCACTGTATTGTGTTAAGTGCAAGGACTAGACAAAACCATTTGACTCGTGACATGAAAACAAATACCATAGGAAATCATCCTGGACATCCCTTATAATCTCCTTTAAAAAGTCTGAGAGGCCAGAAGCGCAATGTTGTGTTCCAGTGATGACCAGCTATGATAAATCACCAGTGCTACTCCTTCTGTGATTGGCCTTTCTTCTTGACTGAGTGGTTTAATCTTCCACGTTAACCCACCTAATCTTCTTTGTTCCTTTTTAATCTATTCCCTCTCCACTGTTTTAGCACCCCACTCAGCGCAATTACTAAGCCTGTCTAAGATAATGAGAAGTGGGGGGCCTTGTAAGATGATTTTGTTCACCCAATGTCCTAATAGGGTACTAGCCATGTTACTGAAGTGCCATTGGTGTGTCTTAGTAGTTACCAGTGACTTGTTGAGGTGTCGTTGGTGTGCCCGAATGTAGGTCTACTTTATCTCTTGTTGAAATGTCATTAGTTAGTGTGTCTGAATGGGGATCTTTGTCTTGTTGAAGTGTCACTGGGGTGTCGGAAAGGAGGTCTATGCCTTGTAGAGGTGTCTCTGGTGTGTCCAAATGGCCTAATGTCACTCACCTCTGATGGAGCTTCCTCCATTGTCCCCAGGTATCCAGGACAGAGTGATTGACGTGGTGGTTGTCTTGGTAACTGTGAGGCGTGGTTGGTCTGGAGGAACTGTAGAACAAAAGGAATTATGTTTATAACCAGATCCATGACAACAAAGCATCAGTGCTACATCAAACTAGCCTCAAAGTGTCCTCAGAAGAGCTACGTAGAAAATTAGTATTGGACAGTATTGGACAATTATCCTTGGACATCTCTCTCTGTCTTACCTTGAACCTGCAGGTTGAGCGTGATCTCATCTGAGCCCCAGTTGTTGCTGGCCACACAGCTGTAATTCCCAGAGTCCTCTGCTTTCACCGTCCGGATGATGAAGCTGCCGTTGCTATGGACACTGCGGCGTCCGTCAATCAGAACAGGGGCAGGGGTACCATTGCTGCTGAGAGGTAGAGTTGACCAGATGATGTTCAGTACAGTATGTGATCATAGTAAAGACATGATTACGATTTTGACATTCCTGCATTGTGTTGAATCATGTGAAAGATGGGCCTTGACCATAGAAATGTATAGAGATCATTCCTTGGAAATAACCTGGTTTCATATCAAATCAAACTTTATTTGTCACATGCACCGAATACAACAGGTGTAGACCTTGCCGTGAAATGCTTACTTACAAGCCCTTAACCAACAATGCAGTTCAAGAAAGAGTTAAGAAAATATTTACCAAATAAACTAAAGTAAAAAATTATAAAAAGTAACACCACAAAATAACAATAACGAGGCTATATACATGGGGTACCGGTACCTAGTCAATGTGTGGGGGTACAGGTTAGTCAAGGTAATTTGTACATGTACGTAGGGGTAAAGTGACTATACATAGATAATAGACAGCGGGTAGCAGCAGTGTAAATGGGGGGGGTCAATGTAAATAGTCCGGGTGGCCATTTGCTTAATTGTTCAGCAGTCTTATGGCTTGGAGGTGGAAGCTGTTAAGGAGCCTTTTGGTCCTAGACTTGGTGCTCCGGTACCGCTTGCCTTGCGGTAGCAGAGAGAACAGTCTATGACTTGGGTGACTGGAGTCTTTGACAATTTTTGGGCTTTCCTCTGACACCGCCTAGTATATAGGTCCTGGATGGCAGGAAGCATGGCCCCAGTGATGTACTGGGCCGTATGCACTACCCTCTGTAGTGCCTATACGGTCAGATGCCGAGCAGTTTCCATACCAGGCGGTGATGCAACCGGTCAGGATGCTCTCGATGGTGCAGCTGTAGAACTTTTTGAGGATTTGGGGACCCATGCCAAATCTTTTCAGTCTCCTGAGGGGGAAAAGGTGTTGTCGTGCCCTCTTCACAACTGTCTTGGTGTGTTTGGACCATTATAGTTTGTTGGTGATGTGGACACCAAGGACCTTGAAACTCTCGACCCACTCCACTACAGCCCCGTCGATGTTAATGGTGGCCTGTTCGGCCCACCCTTTCCTGTAGTCCACGATCAGCTCCTTTGTCTTGCTCACATTGAGGGAGAGGTTGTTGTCCTGGCACCACACTGCCAGGTCTCATCGTTGTCAGTGATCAGGCCTACCACTGTTGTATCGTCAGCAAACTTAATGATGGTGTTGGAGTCGTGTTCAGCCACGCAGCATTCCTCCTCCTCCAAACACGGCGAGTTGAGTTGATGCCAAAGAGCTCGATTTTGGTCTCATCTGACCACAACACTTACTCACCCAGTACTCCTCTGAATCATTCAGATTTTCATTGGCAAACTTCAGACGGCCCTGTATATGTGCTTTCTTGAGCAGGGGGACCTTGCGGGCGCTGCAGGATTTCAGTCCTACACGGCGTAGTGTGTTACCAATTGTTTTCTTTGTGACTATGGTCCCAGCTGCCTTGAGATCATTGACAAGATCCTCCCGTGTAGTTCTGGGCTGATTCCTCACCGTTCTCATGATCATTGCAACTCCACGAGGTGAGATCTTGCATGGAGCCCCAGGCCGAGGGAGATTGACAGTTATTTTGTGTTTCTTCCATTTGCCAATAATCGCACCAACTGTTGTCACCTTCGCACCAAGCTGCTTGGCGATGGTCTTGTAGCCCATTCCAGCCTTGTGTAGGTCTACAATCTTGTCCCTGACATCCTTGGAGAGCTCTTTGGTCTTGGCCATGGTGGAGAGTTTGGAATCTGATTGATTGATTGCTTCTGTGGACAGGTGTCTTTTATACAGGTAACAAGCTGAAATTAGAAGCACTCCCTTTAAGAGTGTGCTCCTAATCTCAGCTCGTTACCTGTATAAAAGACACCTGGGAGCCAGAAATCTTTCTGATTGAGAGGGGGTCAAATACTTATTTCCCTCATTAAAATGCAAATCAATTTATAACATTTTTGACATGGGTTTTTCTGTATTTTTTTGTTGTTATGCTATCTCTCACTGTTCAAATAAACCTACCATTAAAATTATAGACTGATCATTTCTTTGTCAGTGGGCAAACGTACAAAATCAGCAGGGGATGAAATACTTTTTTCCCTCACTGTATGGTCACTGTGGGGACGATGTCGTCGAAGCACTTATTGATGAAGCCGATGACTGAGGTGGTATACTGCTCAATGCCATTGGATGAATCCCGGAACATATTCCTGTCTGTGCTAGCAAAACAGTCCTGTAGCGTAGCGTCCGCGTCATCTGACCACTTCCGTATTGAGCGGGTCACTGGTACTTCCTGCTTTAGTTTTTGCTTGTAAGCAGGAATCAGGAGCATAGAATTATGGTCAGATTTGCCAAATGGAGAGCTTTGTATGTGTCTCTGTGTGTGGAGTAAAGGTGGTCTAGAGTTTTTTTTCCTCTGGTTGCACATGCTGGTAGAAATGAGGTAAAACGGATTTACGTTTGCCTGCATTAAAGTCCCCGGCCACTAGGAGCGCCGCTTCTGGATGAGCATTTTCTTGTTTGCTTATGGCCTTATACAGCTCGTTGAGTGCGGTTTTAGTGCCAGCATCGGTTTGTGGTGGTAAATAGACTGCTATGAATAATACCTCGAGACTTTCGCATGGACATTGCCATTCAGGGCTTCCATCATTTTAAAGTAGTCAACTAGGTGGAGATTCCTATGTGTTGGTAGCGATCTGCCAATGATCAAAGCATTGTCTTTTTCTTCAAATTGGTTTGCCTAGTTTGTAAATGGCGTAACGCTATATCACCGCCATCTAGCGGCCACAATAAATGACTGACAATATTTGGTTCAAGATTCCAGCACTGCAGGTGGCCGTGAGTCACCAATATTAGCTTGACACTTTTTCAAACATCAAAAGTAGAAGAAACTTGAGATAGCCTCAATGGTGTTGCCAATGCTGTCACAGACGTCATAATGGCACAGATACAACGTTGTGATCTCTATACATCTCTATGGCTTCACTTACTTTCCCTTCAGCCACTTGATGGTGGGGGGTGGATCTCCGACTGCCTTGCAGGGCAGAACGATGTCCTTCATCCAGGGTGTAGTCACTGTTCTGTTGAACGTCAGGATCCTGGCAGGAGCTATGGGCGTTACACACATGCATCCCTGTGACTGTACCATTCTATTCCAATGGAAAACAATTATGAATAATAACAGAATGCAAGCAATATCCTAGATGTCATATCAATCAACATCATACTGCAATCACTAATCCTTCAGCAACATTAGTTTTGATTCCCAGCTTTCAATAGTTACACTGTTACACAGGCAACCCGTACCTTTGGCCCGAGGTTCCACTGTGATGGTCTCACTGCTGTTGCCTCGCCCAGCGGCTGTCACGGCAACCACCCAGATGCTGTACTTTCTGTTACGGGCCAGGTTTGGCACTCTGTAGAAATATACATCAGGAGAAGCCTCAAACTCACTCATCACCTGGAGAGAGGGAGGGAGAAAGGGAAGGGGTTTACACGTCTGTGCATTTATCATACAACTTGAACAGGGGAGTAATCTTCATGAGCTTTCTCTCTCCCTACAGGACTTTCTAATACAGTCCAGAATGTCAGGACTGGAGGCGGCATTATAATGAGTGCTCAAGGCTGCTGTGAGAGCTGTGTTAATAATAATACAGCTCTGTACCGTGGGGTGCAGGTTGGAGCAGAAGACAATGTACTTCCTGATGATGCCGTTGAGTTTGAGAGGAGGGAGCCAGGACACAAACACCACGGAGCTGGTGGAGGCTGCAGACTTAACCCCCGCTGGAGGCCCAGGGACTAGAGGGAGGAAGGAGGGAAAATATTAGGTTAAACATACATATATACTGTATATATGAATAGAAACATTGAATATGGGCTTATATGGCCTTATTGCAGACAGTGCTTTATTACGTGCATAGTTTGAACTTTTGCAGGAATCATGCTTTGATGTCAATGTGAAAGCAACGATCCACATTATATTTACATTTACATCATTTAGCAGACGCTCTTATCCAGAGCGACTTACAAATTGGTGCATCTTACAAGTGTATCTCAAGCCAGGATTTGTATCTCACCATCTTCCTTGGTCCGGGTGAAGATCTGCTCACTGCGCACCCCATCTCCGGCCCGGGTGAAGGCCAGCACCTGGATGCTGTAGTTGGTGTATTTCTCAAGACCATCCAGCTCCAGAGACGGGTAGGAGGTGGTCACGTTCCTGATCTCTCCCAACTCTGACAATGTCAATTACAAACAACCTTTTATCACTCACTCTCACACCATGTCTAATCAAGTCTATTATGATAAAGTAACTACAGTTACCACAATAACACAATAAACCTATAACATGCTCCCTGTAGGACCACACTGCAAACTACCATACAAGACGATGCACATACACAGTAAGCTACTGTGATTTTTGACCGAGGTAGTATCTGTGATATAGTCATGACTGAGTACTGGCAGTAGTGCTCTGTCTGCTGCGTCTCTGTCCTTGACTGATTGTCCTTGTAGACAGAGCTGAAGCAGTGACTCTCAGTGAGTTACTGAATCCTGTTTATTATTGATGGAGCTCCGACAGGCTGCAGGCTGGATCCCATCCACAGGGCCTGAGCAGGAGCAGGGTGTTAGCTCTGGGTGCTGCCCACTCTGGCCCCATGGTACCTCCATCCAAATAACACACCTCACTAGAATGAAGCTACTAAACATCTAATGGACTAGATTATATACAGAACAGGAACCCATTTTAAATGGATATGTGTCTATTGAGATATAATAGTCATTGGATAGTTGATTTGTAAGTAATTTGAAGGAGAAAATGGCAACGTTGCTGAGATATTACAAACGTTCAACAAGGCACACCCATGATCTAGTGTTGCCTGTTGAGAAAACTAAAAACTAAACCACAGCCTCACCTAGTGGCGCAAATCTGTCAAGTACAAGATCAATGACATGCTACATAGCACAGTTAATATAGACAATTAAAGAATGGGCTAAAACCATTATAATCATAGTGCTCACACCACCAGTGGTCCGCTAAGTGCCTGCTAGCTGGTGTGTTCTGAGTGTGTGTTAATAAGCCCCTACCTCCATCTGGCAGGTTGGCCCAGTAGATTACTCTGTAGCCCTGCAGGTTTCCGTTGAGGGCCTCTTTGGGCAGTGTCAACCAGGACAGAGAGATGACTTCTGGAGACTTGGCCATGGCCAGTACATTCTCAGGGGGACGTGAGGGGACTGTCAAGGGACAGGAGGGGAAACGAAGTTAGGACAAATGTATTGACAATGGTACACTGAACAAAAATATAAACGCAACATGTAAAGTGTTGGTCCCATGTTTCATGAGCTGAAATAAAAGATCCCTGAAATGTTCCATACGCACAAAAAGCTTATTTTTCTCAAATGTTGTGCACAAATTTGTTTACACTTATTTATTTATTTTTAGTCATTTAGCAGACGCTCTTATCCAGAGCAACTTACAGTTAGTCAGTGCATAAATTTTTTTCATTCTGGCCCCCTGTGCGAAGCGAACCTACAACCCTGGCGTTGCAAGCGCCATGCTCTACCAACTGAGCTACACGGAGCATATTTACACCCCTGTTAGTGAGCATTTCTCCTTTGCCAAAGTTTGGTGGACCTTGTGCTAGGGACAATAAAAGGCCACTCTAAAATGTGCAGTTTTGTCACACAACACAATGCCACAGATGCGTGCAATTGGCTGCAGGAATGTTCACGAGAGCTGTTGCCAGAGAATTGAATGTTCATTTGTCTACCATAAGCCGCCTCCAACGTCGTTTTAGAGAATTTGGCAGTACGTCCAACCGGCCTCACAACCGCAGATGACATGTAACCACATCAGTCCAGAACCTACACATCCGGCTTCTTCACCTGCGGGATCGTCTGAGACCAGCTACCGGGACAGCTGATTAAACTGTGGATTAGCACAACCGAAGAAATTCTACACAAAATGTCAGAAACCGTCTCAGGGAAGCTCATCTGTGTGCTCGTCGCACTCACCAGGGTCTTGACCTGACTGCAGTTCGGCGTCATAACCGACTTCAGTGGGCAAATGCTCACCTTCGATGGCCACTGGCACGCTGGAGAAGTGTGCTCTTCATGGATGAATACCAGTTTCAACGGTACGGGGCAGGCAGACAGCGTGTATGGCGTTGTGTGTGCAAGCAGTTTGCTGATGTCAACGTTGTGAACAGAGTGCCCCATGGTGGCGGTGGGTTTATGGTATGGGCAGGCATAAGCTACGGACAACGAACACAATTGCATTCTAACGATGGCAACTTGATGCACAGAGATACCGTGACGAGATCATGAGGCCCATTACCCATTATTATTATATTATTATCATGCCATTCATCCGCCGCCATCACCTCATGTTTCAGCATGATAATGCATGGCCCCATGTCACTAGGATCTGTACACAATTCCTGGAAGCTGAAAATGTCCCAGTTCTTCCATGGCCTGCATACTCACCAGATTAGGGCCTATATGAACTTTAACTCAGTAAAATCTTTGACATAGTTGCACGTTGTGTTTATATTTTTGTTCAGACTAGGCTGCAATATCTCCCCCTACTGACTTCTTACTGTATTAGTGATTTCAAATATTTTGGTTTGAGGTAATTCATCAATCATCCAGAAGATGGTAGTCTACCTACGGCAATTAATTTTCACTCTGTGCAACATTCTCATGCTATCAAGAAGTAAACTAAACATACACACACACACACCTCTACCCACGCCCCCGTACTAACCATCCTCCAGTGTTTTGGTGATGACCTCCTGAGAGGAAGGGCCGGTGCCAGCACGGTTAGCTGCCTGCACCACCACCCCATACTCAGTGAACTTCCTCAGGTTGTCCAGGGTGATGCTCTCGCTGCTGTCCCCTGTGGTGTCCATGCTGATGATGTTAAACTGGAAGCTGCCTCCAGAGCTGTACTCTCTGTAACCCACCTGGTATCCCCGAATCACCCCATTCTGAAGGTGCTTATGGGGGGCCTGAGGAGGAGGAAGAGGAGGGGGACAACGACAATATGTTAAAATGCTGCTTTAATTATAATTAGGGTAACAAGTTTGGTCAAATGCTCTGCATTACTATTGTCATATCATATGATCAGACTGTACATAGACAAAGATAGAAACAGGAATATAGCTCTATCCCACAGGGCACAGACGTCAATTCAACATCTATTCCATGTTGGTTTAACATAATTCCATTGAAATGATGAGGAAACAATGTTGATTCAACCAGTGTGTGCCCAGTGGGATGCATCTCCATGATAAATAGGATCAGATTGTACATAGACACAGATAGAAACAGAAAAATAGCTCTGTTTAACTCCATGAGGAAACAGTACCTTCCAGGTGACTTTGATGCTTTGTGGAGAGGTGGCCTCCAGTTGTACTTCCTGTGGAGGACCATCAGGGGCTGAAGAACAGGTGTAATATTAACACAAAATACTCTTACGAGAGAGTCAGTTGACTGTTAGAGAAAGCGATTTCATAGGCTCCTTTTTTCTGGTTGGTGCGTGGCGCATGAACTAAGTAGAAAAGACCCAGCTGCTATCACATTGGTGCCTATGGGAGAGCCACCCCTTAAGTAGACCAGAACTGTGACCATTTTTTTCAATGGTAAAAGGCCTTTTTGAATCATTTTTATAATCCACCATCATTGACTGAGACAATTCAGACATTACAGTTTTTCTCAATTGCTAAAACACTAAACCCTATTGTCTGAATCAAATGCTCAGTTGCCTGAACCCACTGATTGAATCAATCACTCTTTTGGCAAAACCATAAGCACTTTTCACCTGTTTAGACATAACTTGCCAACACATTTTCATTGTGATGCACCCGTGCTGCATAATGGTGAGCACAGGTGACAAAAGTCAAACACAATTAGAGCACAGGTGTCACCACTTGAACACAACAACTCAAAATTGATCACACTTGTGGCTAATGATGTGAGGGAACATATACAGTAAGCCAGTTCAGAGAGCACTGGTTTGTGAGGCCCTACAATGCATAGAAATCTGAGAGGAAGAGTTCGTGTGAGAGGAGGTCGAGGTGGTCGAGGTGGTCAGCGAAGACAAAGAACAGTAATATCTGATGAAATCAGAGCTACTGTGATTGACCATGTTCTTGTCCATGGTATGAGCATGAGGGAGGCTGGACAAAGGGTACAACCAAACATCAGTAGATTCACTGTGTCCACCATAATCCGAAGATTTAGAGAAGAGAACAGGTAATTACCTTTTTTTGACATTATAGTACAGTATGTAAATGTTGACAGCAATTACTGTATGACATACTATATACTGTACCACAGTATACTGTAAGTAAATATATGTTTCAGTACATCACTGTACCAATGTACTGTAGTATTGTAATGGAGGGTTGGTCTAACTGTTTGTAGGCCTAGTATTCCATGTATATTTTTGTAACTCCATGTTCTCTTTTTGTAGAATTGAAAGACTGCCACATGGGGGTGGGAGGACAGGTATGTTCTCCCCACACCAAGAGACCCTAATTGTTGATATGGTCCTTGAGAACAATGCCATTAAACTGAGCGAAATTCAGCAGAAGATCATTGAGGACCATTTAAATTTTGAGGGTATCAACAGTGTCAGCCTCTCTACTGTTGATCGTGTCCTCAAGCGCAACAGACTGCGCATGAAACAGCTATACAGAGTGCCCTTTGATCGCAACTCAGACAGAGTCAAAGAGCAAAGATTCCAGTATGTACAGGTTGGCATATATCCAGACACATTCAATGTTGATTACTCTAAGTAGTGATTTACTCTAGTGGCCTAAATCACTTTTTCCGTATCACTTACAAAACTATATCTATTTCTACAGAGGGTTTTTCAACTGGATGCAATGGAAAGACCCCATCAATACATCTACATGGATGAAGCTGGGTTTAATCTCACCAAAAGGAGAAGGAGAGGCCGTAATGTGATTGGCCATCGGGCCATTGTTGGTGTTCCTGGGCAGCGTGGTGGCAATGTCACATTATGTGCTGCCATCAGCAATCATGGGGTTGTCCACCATCATGCCAACCTGGGGCCCTACAACACTCACCAGCTCCTCATTTTCCTCAATCACATGCGAGATGCTTTGTTAGGGCAGCAGGATGAGAATCCCATCTATGTTGTTGTTTGGGACAATGTGAGTTTTCACAGAGCCCTCCAGGTTAGAGAGTGGTACAATATGAACCAAGGTTTTATCAATCTTTGCCTTCCACCGTACTCCCCTTTCCTAAACCCCATTGAGGAATTCTTCTCCTCATGGCGGTGGAAGGTATATGAACGCCAACCTTACACCAGGGTAAATCTCCTGCAAGCCATGGGACTTGCCTGTGGTGACATAGGTGTGGAGGCATGCCAAGCCTGGATACGGCATGCCAGGGGTTTTTCCCCCCGTTGCCTGGCCAGACAAAATGTGGCCTGTGATGTGGATGAAGTCCTGTGGCCTGACCCAGTACGGAGACATGATGCTGTGGCTGAGTAATGCACTTATTTGTATATTTTTGTACTTTATTTGTATATTTTTGGGCTTACTGTACACAAGTGGCAAACGCATAAGATTTCTGTTTGTTTTTACAAGTGCTACATGTAAATGCACAAGATTTCTGTTTTGTCTTTTTGTACAAGTGCTAAATGCACAGGTTTTTTTTGTTTTGCAACATGCATTTAGCCTACAGTGAACAATAAACGTTTATTTCTCCAGCTTTATGTCCTGAGCATTGTGTTTTCTATTTTTCTACGTAGTATTTAGTGACTGTTCAGTAGTGTTTTTTATTTTGATTGACTCGGGGCACGATTTGACAACATAGTTCAGTTTTGAGCACAGATTGAACTGTTTTGAGGTGAAAGTTTGGTTTTGCAAGAAGAGTCTGAGGTTTTGTGAATGTAGCTTGAAAATTGGGTTTTGTGTTCACAGTTAAGAGAAAAGGAGAGCAGCTTTCAAGAAATGTGTCTTAGCAATCGAGAAAAACTGTAATTATTTTGAGGAAATATCTCACTAGATGGTGCTACAGTGCTAGGAATCCCTTTGCTCTGTTATGAACGAGAGATGGACCTTTACCGTATTCAAGATCTGAAGACAAACAGAATATATGTGTCAACCTGGTTTGGAACATAACTACAAGATGTTTTGGCCCAGTGAAGGAGAGATCTGTGTGGGCTGACCTGCTTCGTCAGTGGTGATAGTGAGCTCGTTGCTGGTGTCGCTCTTGCCGATGTCGTTCTTGGCGAATATGCGTATGTTGTAGGTGGAGGATGGGTGCAGGTCTATGATGGTGGCCTGGTTCAACTGGGGGGACACGTCTTTGGTTATCTGGGCTGAATTCCACGAGGCTGGGGGGCAAACACAATTAACCTATTAGCATCTCTGTATGACATGACAATCAACAACAAACGAGTTAGCTAATGCAAAAACAGATTTAGTTATAACTATGTCATATACAATTTCATATGTATTTCTCACATTATTCCATAGGCCTATATGCCAGCCCTACCTGATTTGTTCTTGCACTCAATGTCATATCCTGTGATGGGGCTGTTTCCGTCGAAGCCCATGGTCCAGCGGAGGGCGATTGTCCGGTCTCTGACCTCTCGGATCTCCACCTCAGGAGGGTCCGGAGGTTCTAAAAGGGTTTAACACCACACACACAGATTAGATACAGAGGTTTACCTGTTCACTTAGTTGACCTGACCAGGAGAAAACAACCTGCAGGCTCAAGTTAACTAAGGCCCAGAGATATTAGCTCATGTGGTCAGGAAAAACTTACAGTAGCAACAAAAAGGTACCACTATGGAGAAACAGCTTAAGAAGCTGGAGCTGAAGCCAGGGGTTTACCTTGCACTGTTAACTGAATGATCCCTCTGTCTTCACCATAGGAGTTGATGGCATGGCAGGAGAAGAACCCAGAATCTTCCCGAACAGTGGGCAAAATCTGAAGAGAGGTCAACGTAGTTTTCAACCAGGAAACATCTCCATAATATACCAAAATAGTTTGATATTCAACTGATCATAACCTAACCAGGCTACACAAAATGTCAAATTTCAATCACTGCAAGCACAAAAGCTACTATGATAATTCATGCTATATTGAGAACGTACTAAACTAATAGCTCAGTATAAACACAACAATACACATCACCCCCTTTTGAGGTGGAGGCCCCTGGCCCACCTTCAGAGTGGAGATGACCTCGTCAGCCACCTCTTTGACCACAACGGTGTAGCGGCTGGTCTCTGGGTTGATGATGCGTTCCTCCTTCTCCCAGCGCACCATGATGGGCTTCTCCCCGTGGGCCGTGCAGCTCATCTCCTTCTGCTGGCCCACCGTGGCCATGGTGGTGTTGGGGTACGATGTGATCATGGCCGGGACTGAGTGAGAGGGTGAGAGGAGAGAAAGAGAGAAAGGGAGAGAGTGAAGCAGAGGTTGGAACTTCTACGTAACTTAATAGAGACTCATACATTCTCCTTTAACTGGAATCTGCCACCCTAAAGCCTAAGGGAGGACTCATTCCCAACGTCACGGATGAGAAAAGAAAACTATGGAGAGGCATGAACTCATATCTAGATCTCCCTGGTTCCCACAATGCATTGAACACTAATGGTTCAAAAACAGGCCAGGTAAGCAATCTTGTCTCTGCTACAACATCTTTGATACAGACAGACAGAAACTGTTTGCGTGTTGTTCCTGAGGCAGAGAGTCTCAGACAGAGACAGAGCCAGGGTGCTACAGAGCGGAGGAAAGCTGTGACTAGTCTGAACTCCCCGCAGTGTGTGTAGAGCTCGTCTGGCGTTACGGCACTACGGCGCACAACGCTCATTAGCAGCGGCGCTGTGTGTGTGTATTTGGGGAAATACCCCAGTCCAGCTATAAACTGCTGCAGGTGTCCTCTACTACTGTACACACACACAAAACACAGTCCTGTACTGTCTCACACAGGTCTGTGTATATCACAGTTACATTGAAAGCCTTGATGATACAACCTGCTGTACTGATATCTGTTACAAATGCTGCACATACTGTATGTACAATGCACTGTTGCTGATGTTTGAGAGAGGAATGGACTTCAAGGCAGACAAAATAATGTACTGTATATGAATGTGTATGTACATACGGTATGTCTACTGTACGTGTTTAACAAGATCATACATACAGTATGTTCTACTGGCTAAGACAATGGGATAAGTCTGGGGGCTGGTGCTGTATACATTCTCCTCTGTGTGTGTGTGTGTGTTAAAGGAGCTGTTTCTCCAGGCGCTAAGTGGGTAGTACGAGCAGAGAGGACTCATGACAAGTCTCAGAAACACTGTCTGAGAGCATGTTCCCCTGCAGCAGTGGAACTGTGATCTCTCGCCTCTCTCTCCTATCCCACCAGGACGGCTATGATTTAATGATGAGAGCCCACTTTGATTATTCATACACAGCAGACAACACTACTCCTCTGGCCCCTCTACTGTCTCACTACCCCTTCACACACACACTCCGAGCCTCAACCTCTCATTTTTACATTTGACATTTTAGTAATTTAGCAGACGCTCTTATCCAGAGCGACTTACAGTTAGTGAGTGCATACATTTTTTCATACTGGCCCCCCGTGGGAATCGAACCCACAACCCTCTCCACTGCCTTCTACACACACAGTCACACAAGAAGGCAACACTCATACACAGAACACACACACACACCCACACAAATTCAGTAAAACAGAAAAACACATGCAGCAAAAACAAACCACTCATAATCCCAGGTGACACACTCTCTACATCTCCCTCGTTCGCTCTGCATCACCCCGATTGAGGTTCTCGGTGCAGAGGGGTGTGTGTGTGTGTGTGTGTGTGTGGTGTGTGTGTGTGTGGTGTGTGTGTGTGGTGTGTGTGTGTGTAGGAGGGGGTGCGGCTCCGCTAGCTAACAGCCCCTCTCTGACAAGATTGAATGTGTCAGACTAAGGTCTGCCAACGTTTAAGCCTCATCTCTTATTCACTCTCAAGCTTCACCAAAGAACGTTGATTTATTTTGCATGACAACTATGAATTTCAAGTGA
Organism: Coregonus clupeaformis; assembly: GCF_020615455.1. Lineage (NCBI taxonomy): Eukaryota > Metazoa > Chordata > Actinopteri > Salmoniformes > Salmonidae > Coregonus > Coregonus clupeaformis. The sequence goes on along the minus strand of NC_059197.1, from coordinate 23,591,925 downwards.
TGCACATTAAAATATCCTCCTCAGCCCTTCTCTAAATGTTATTGCTCCTTAACAGGGGTAGTTTCTCTGTACATCTGAGGCAGCAGGCAGCGCTGTGGTAGGCGGCGTCAGCAGGAGACCTGCCTGATGTTCTCTTACTCCTGCCCCCGCGAGACGGAGGGCATGCATTGATGAGCGCTCCACCTTCGAGGAGAGGAGTGAAGAGGGGGGGAAAAGAAGAATCCTAGTTCTGATGTGCCTTTCAAACAACACAGGCAAACGATCTGCTATTGTTATCACATGCATAGCTCTGGAAGAACCCAGCTCCTCCACTGTGTGATCAGCACAGTTCCACCTGATCAAATTGCAGGGAAATGTCTGTCTGTTGTGGCTGTCTGTTAAAGCTACAGAGACTGGCTGCTCTGTGCTGTCGTGGTGTCATCCTCTGTTTGCTATGACACTCCCAATACTGCTACAGTAAAGGGCTCGGGTGTCAAAGACGACAGAGAACAAACAGGCAGCTCAAGGTGTTCTCCATCTTAAAACAACCTGAGACTTGTTAAAGAAGGTTGTGGGGACAACAAAAGGCTGCTCCCAGCCAGACTCCTCTCTCCAGCCTACATTCTCCAGCCCCCCAGGCTACCAGTATTATTTTTGATAGCCCATAATTGCTTGGTTGATGTATATTTTTTTATATCCAGCTATGTTACAGAGCCTGGTAATAAAGCGCAGGAGGGAGAGAAAGAGGGAGAGGGAGAGGGAGAGAGAGAGAGAGAGAGAGAGAGAGAGAGGGGGAGGAGGTTTCTATTCCTATCGGTCTGTCAGGTCCCAGTCAGGGCTGGCAGAAGGAGACTGAGGAGGAGGTTGCCATCTTGGATGGAGATGGACTACAACTGACTGAGTAAACAATCATCCAGTAGCATTATTAAAAGGTGTGAATTGCAATAAATGCCAGTCTTGAAATTGTGCATGATGAACAGACCATTATAGAGTTTAATTTTGGTAAAGGGAAATCCCAAAAACATTGGTTTATCAAATCAAATTAAAACATCTTACTGTAGGATTTGTAGTTGGCTAGGGTGTACACACTTTGAGTAAAATGTGTTATCTGCACAGCAGGAGTAAAATCATGAGTTGTTTTATCTTTTTGATCTGTACCCCTTCTCTGTAAGAGAGGGACTGAAAATAAGGTAGAACATCACATGCAAATAGCTGTTCCCCTGGGCCCTTACTTAGTTTGTCTCTAATTGAAATATTGACGGGTTTAAATGAAGCAGAAATGCACTGAAGAGCTTCATCGGCCTGGGACACACATGCATGCGCACATGCGGACGCGCACACACACTCACACACACTCACACACACACTCACACACACGATAGCTAGGAGAGGGGGGGCAGGCAGCAGTGCATACTGAGACACTAATGGTCTTCCTTTTCAATCCACTCAAGCGAATAAGTACACTTTTACAGAAAGCATCTTGAGTCTACGAGTGCACAGTTCGGGGTTTATAAGGCATGAAATGTGATATTTTGATGAGTGACAAGAGTACAGCTGTACCATCATGTAATGACAGCTTCCAACCCCCCAGTAGCAAGATGGATACCACTAACAAAACCTCCAAAGACATCACAACTCTGGCCTTTCTGGATAATCAGAATTTTCCCCTTTCCAAGACGTCGATCATCATTAAACTAAAATAGTCTTGAGAGATTTGAGTAAAACTAAACAGGAAATGAGAGTAGGCTATAGGAGAGAACGAGACAGAATCTATAAAGTAGGGAATCTATACAGTATGCTACACAGAGACACGCTCACAGTGGGTACCCTTTACAATTAGTGTTACTCTAACACCCCTTACTGTAACAGCCCTAAATCTCCCTCCGTTTTCCTGATTAAGCTTTTGAAGGATTATGGAATCTGGTGATAAGGAGCTCTCCACCTAACTCCCCAGTCCTGCATAGGCCTACAGTACAGTACAATGTAGTCAGCTCACACATACACACACTTACAGGAGGCTATGAAACATTATGAGACTGATACATCAAAAGCAAATCTCTTGCTCTCCCCTCCTCCCCCTGTACATTCCCAATGATATCGTGTGTCCTGGGGCGTGCTGGTCTCAGTGTCATGGCGGAAGCTGATCTGGGGCTGAGGCTGAGGCGACGGCGCTGTGTGAGGATAATACGCTTCAACCCTCATTTCATCATCTCCTCTCCTCGCCGGGCATCCTGGGAAAGTAGGCCACCACGCCATGCAATGCCTCACTGGGCCATACCCCCAAACACACACACACACACACACACACACACACACACACACACACACACACACACACAATGAAATGCATATAGCCTATAATACACCCACAGATTTACAGTACACACACACACACACTCACACTCCTCAGGCCGGCCCAGTGTTCTTCTTACAGGCCATACAATACAGGGATGACTGGTTGAGTGGAGCCACTCTATTCTCCCTGTTCTCCTGCACAATTACTCTCCCACATAACAGGAGACAAATACCACCTGGGAAAAGAAGGCAGGGAAGAGAGGAAGAGGCTTTTTGTGACTGGAAGCGCCTTGCTGTTGTTGGGCCTGGCTACGGTGTACAGCCAACTGTCTGTCAGTGATAATTAGCCATTAACCAACTGCATAGCTACTATTAATGGCATGCTGACCTGTGTGGTAATGTAAAAAAATAAATGAATGGTGCCCGGGCCCAGCTAGTTGCTGATTGGCTGTGTAAATGTGCTGTCTCTAGGAGGGCTGAGAGTCAGTGTCACCACAGGTCCAGCGCTGCATGGCAACCATGGCAACCATGGCCTCCAGTGAGCTAATATACTGATGGAAACACAGAGTGCTACATAAGCACTTCCATGTTAGCCTCATTAACTATGACAAGCTCATACTGTACAGTACACTGGGTGGGGTAGGCCAGAGCATCGTAGCCATGCTGGCTAGCATACAGCCACTGTCTGTTGCATCTTCTCAGTGTCTTAGCCACACCATGATCAGAGACTGTCTGTCTAAATAGATTGTTCATGCTTGTTTGCACAAATCAGAGTAAGTATATGAAACGCAAAGGTAGGGAATGGAACCTGAAAGTATGTGCACGTCTGTGTGTATTGATGATGTGTGCATGTGTATGTATGGTTACTGATGTGTGTGAGAGTGTGTATTTTTGTACATTATGTGAATCTGAATGGATGCATGTTAGAGAAAGTGTGGGTGCACGTGTGTAAATGTGGGCTTGTGTGTACTGTGGGAGCGCACGTGTGTGTGACCATCTTTGCGTGTTTGTGTGTGTTTGCATATTTGTGTAGCAGTCAATGCCAGGAGGGAGCTGCTTTTGGCTCTGACTGAGAGAGTAGCTTAGCGGGGGGTAGGGTGGGGGGGGGGCTCCTGCAACAACTTGATAAGAACCGTAAATAAGCTCTACTCACATCTGAGCACCATCAAATGAGAATACTTCCCCCACGCAGCGAAGCCAGACTGGCAGTGCCAGGAGACTGGTGACCAGGTCATTAACATACTCCACATGCTGCAGCCACACCAGTCAACACAGCAGAGAGAGACACACCACAAACTGTCTGGACTCCAATACAAAACGATGTCCTGTCCTTGTTTCAGTATGTCATGACTCATTACTCAGACTGTATCTGTTTCAACTGTGTGATGATTCAATGTACCGTTTCTACAGTAGCCTATAGGCCATCTGAGCAACCTTAAGGTCGATTGTTCAATGACTAAACCTTTGGAATGACACAGCGTCTAATGAGTGACCTTATGTCACTTAACTGTGTCCCAGTTTCTCTCCAAGTCCCACTGACGTTAATGATGCTTAGCCTGGCCATGGCCCAGGCCTTGGCTCTGTCTCAGGTTGGTTTTGAAAGTGATTAGTGATGCTACAGTTACATTAGACTGCTGCTGGTACTGATTAAAATAGACCTGGCAAGGCAGGCCCTCTCCCCCTTGTCGGTTACACATGATGTCTACAAGGCTATAGGAGAACACTGTAATACAAAGCAATACACAGCCAGGGACAGGGCTGATACCAGAAGATAACATATAGGGTGGTACAAGACATTTATGTGACTTCTGGGAAATACAGATTGAGAGATGGCATACTGGTGACCTTATAAAGGTGCTTTATGTCATTTCAAATTAGGTGTAGGCGATGTAAGACAAGTAGGGCAACAGTATCATTATCAGAGAACGAGAGAGAGATAGAGAGAGAAACAGAGAGGGGGAAGAGTGAGACAGAGAAAGCAGGCCAGAGAACGAGAGAGCACAGTGGTGTAGTGGTGTAGTGCTCGCTCCCTCTCTCTTCCACATGGCAGATTGCGCTTGAATGAAGAGTTATGTAATGGAGGGGGCATAAGTCCTTAGCTGCTCACGCACACACACACACACACACACCCAGGGCCAAAGGACCAGTGACTATACTGTGGGGTCAAGATTTCACCCTTATATTCCCCTCCTTTGCTCTGACCTAAACTCACAGACCCGATACACACTTGTCATTTGATGCTTCACCCAACAATACCAAACAGAGTTAATCTAATATGAAGTCAGAAAGAAACGTTACAGTGGTTTTGGAGTCTTACTTTTGACGGTGAGGTACATGGACTTGCTGACGTCAGCTCCCACGTCATTGCTGACCTTACACAGGTAGTAGCCGCTGTCCTCCTCCAGCACGTGTTTGATGAGCAGAGAGCCGTTGACCAGCAGCTGGATACGGGAGCCAGAGTTCAGGGCTATAGGCTGGAACTGGGGAACCCCGTTACCTGGGGAGGAGACAGGAGGGACGGGGCCATGAGTCACGGATGATACAACCAGAGATCCACATTTCAAATGCATTTAGCACCTTTCAAAATGTTGTACGTATTTGTAAAGGACCTTTGTATTTTTGGCATAAGCAATGTCAGGTTAACAGCACATTTGGGTGGTGTTCTACAATTTCCACGTACTAATTTAAACCCAAAGCTACTACTGTTTTTGTTTTAAATGCTCATGTTTTGGGTCAAAAGGGCAGACTATTGACAGATGCGCATCCTTATTCGACTTGTACAGTGTGTGTAACGCTTCAGTGACAAAGCTTTAGGGATTTAAGGACAGTAAACATGCATCTTAACGCTGCCCCTAAACCTCAGCAGCTGCTGTGGAGAATGTAGACACTAAAATGAGGTAATCATTATAGAGATAGTGGCCATGTTCAACACCAGAGCAGATTGCTAAGGAAGAAAACAACAAGACTGCAATGTGGCCTTGAAACAAGGAATCAGCCAATGAAATGCAGAGCAGTTTCCTTTACACAGCAAAGTACTTTTTTCCCCCTTTGTTTTTACATGTGAGGATGTATTTATCCACTGACTCTCAGGATTTGCTGTCTGTAAGCCATGTTTGGCATCTTTCATGTGAACATGTAAGCATGTAAATTTACAAATCTACACATCAAAGACTGAACATTGTATTGTACATATATTTTTGGGTAAATACAATCTAATCCCCAAAGCATTGGTTTTGTCTTGGTGAAACACAAAGATTAGTATGTACATGCTATTTGTAGGTCAAATATTCTTCAATTGTTGGGCACATCTCCCTGGTGGTGAGGTATACTTCAGCATACTAGCATACAGCATTATACTTTTCACATATTAGGGAAGTATGTGTTCTATAATCATCCATGTTTCTGTTGGAGGTAATGTTGGACAGTCTCATTCAAAAAGGTCTAAATTACTTCAGTACTGTAGGAAATGTGTAATACTGAAAATGTTCAGGTCAACGAGTTGCCTGGGAATGAAAATCCACTCAGAGCTGTAAGTGGTCTACCTATGTTACAGTAACAGCAACACATCCAGGCTCGTTCATAGTAGAATTAAACATATGTCTGAACTGGGCCAGATATTAGCATGCGATAAAGTTAGCGTGTAAAGATAAGGACATTTAGTGAACTGTGGGTTTTGGTCCTTAATTAAAAATCCAGTCAAGTGCTTCTGGTTAGCGAGGGGTCAAGTGGCAGTATTATTCCCACTATGTTGCCTTGTAGAGGAGGGAGGGAGGGAGGAGGGGGGGGTGGGGGGGGAGGGGGGGAGAGAGAGAGCGAGAGAGAGAGAAGAGGCCGTGCTCTTGAATGACGGATTTTAGCAGTTATGCTAATACCAGCTGACCTTTCCTTCTTCACTGTTCTATCTCTATGTGGCTCTGCTAGCACCTGACTGCGAGAATAAAAAGCATCTCCAGCGCCACAAAATACAGCAACACAGACACATGCACTTACAAATTAGAGCTACATCTCAGATAAAGGCGTCGGCCGAGTCTTCACTCTGTCATCGCCGCGCAGACGGACCAAGGTTCTGTCAGACATTATTAATCAGACAGGGGGTCTAAGACATTCAGGAGCATCTCTCTCACATCAAACCCAATCTCCTCTCGGTCCCAGGGAGCCCAAGTCACAAGCAAATCTCATCAAAGCCTGGCTGCTGTCTGTCTGGCCCTGTCCCCACGCCTTTGATGCCTCTCACACTGCCCCCTACGCCACCCCATTGGTTGGATTGGTTGTTGTCTCTCCATTGGGGGAAGCTTTCATCCCTGGTTATGGACGAAGCAACAAACACCTGGGTTCCCTCTTCAGCTATCCAGGTCAAGTGCTATGCCACTTTGTTCACCTGCTCTCTCACACCTCACTGGTAGTTCCCCCACCTCACAACCGACAGTGGCTGTACACCTGCGACCTGTGACAGTGTGTGTGTACACCTGAAGTTGTTGAACCACATCATACATGGGCTGTGGATGAAACAAATGTAACCCAAATGCCTACAATTACAGTTACTCCCTCCAAAACAGCTGCTGTTGCATCCCCAAACAATGTCCATTAATACGTTTGTATAACCATTTAATTAATGCTACGACAGTCTTCTGATGCTTGATTTCCGTATCTGTTTACCTTTGGAGTGCTTCCATACGAGGGTGGGGCGTGGATAACCCTCAGCAGAGCAGTTAAGGGTCACAGTTTTGCCATAGATCCCATCCTGGTCTGTGGGCTGCACCACAAACTGGGGAGGAACTGGAGGAGCAGAGGGAACCACACACAGACTGACTTACTAGTACTTCTGAGACAGAAAGATAGTAGGAGAGATAGATTAAGATTGAGAAAAAGAGTGCAGTGGAGAGAAAAACACAGTATAAAGACAGATGAGAAGCAAAGGAGAGAGGAGCAGAGAAAGAAACAGAGAGAGAAAGAAAGACAGAGTACGAGTCAGGGAGTGAGAGGAGGGAGCCTAAGAGAGATACATCTAGAAGCAGTGACAGAGACAGAGGAACAATGTGTTAGCCTCCTCTCACCTCTGACAATGAGCTGACTCTGGTGCTCAACGGCTGCAGCCTCGTTGCGTGCGATGCAGGTGTAGTTTCCGTTGTGGTCTGGGGACAGGTTGGAGATCCGCAGCGAGCTGGTGAACTCTATGTTGTCGATGGTGACCCCCAGACTGGCAGGGATTGGCCGCCCATCCTTCTGCCAGGTGATGTCCAGGGGCTGGTCACCTGACATTACCACGCAGGGGATGAAGACGCGCTGACCAATGGAGAACCGTTGGAATGCAAAGGGCTGGATGTACGGTGGAACTGGAGGGGAAGAGGGGGAGAGATGACCATAACCACATTAGGCTGAGAGACAATACACTATACCGGTACAATCTCCTGTGTGTCATACTTCAATCAATCCCTTTGGTCATTGGAAATCATTGACTCTGAACTCAAAAGGACTGAGAGTAAATCATCACGTAATTCCACTTTAGTCAGTCCTCCAGTCTAGCCAAACATTCTGTACTCTGAGTCAGAGCAAACAGTACCAAGCACAGGTGTACTATTCCAGAAACACTTGGAGGGGTGATTCTGTATTTTGGTGACTCATGTCACGTCAGTATGTCTAGAAAGAGAAGATCAAATAAAACCTAATGACTCTCAAGTAGGGAAAAAACACCATGTTATCCAAATGAATGGAGAATCAGGCCCCATGCTAGACTAGATAACAACCTAGATGTGAGATCCTGCTCAGTAAGTCCACTATAGCACCTTCTCAGGGGACTCTCCAGCCATCTCACAAGTTAGCCGCATTTGAGAATAACATTGAAATAAGCAGCACTTGAACACTGATTTAATTCACAACAAAGTAGGGATAATGGACTCCTGGGATCTCCCCAGCCGCTTCAGAATGTTAAGCATGAGCAGAGCAAATTAACTAACGTACTTGTAGCGGGAAGTGTTGCTTTATATCATGTGGTCCCCCTTTTCCCCACCCCACCCCAGGCTCATCTCGTGGAAATGTCTTAAGCAGCGGCTGCATCATTCATGACATGGATATGAGGTGTGGGGAATCACTCGCTAACATTCCCATTACGTATTCTTGGGTCTCTGGTTATCAAGCTCAATCACTACTGTATGTGCAGTCATACTAATGACTCTAGTTTAGTCTCACATACCAAAGGAGTTCAGTCGTAGCAGTGGTGAATGTCAGGCAGTGTTACTGTAGCTTATGGTACACAATGTGATGTGATGGCCCTGGCCAATGGGAGTATGACCTGCGAGGTCACTTCCTATCTCTGCCTACAGCGTTTCCATGTTCTACTGTCCACACTCGCATACCTCTTAGAATACTTATGTAGCACATGGGGATGTGTGTAACCTACTCCTCACCCCGAAGTGTCCCCACTTGCGCCAGTGAATAGCTAGCTTTTCACGTGGTGCCGACTGGTAAGACGCTTCAGGAGGGTGGTCACGTGTGCTAGCAAGGCAGATGTCCTGAGTTCGCGCTGGGTATGGGCCGAATCGGGAGGAAGTGGTACTCGCTAAGCAAGCAGGGTGACGTCCTTTGCACTTACCCAAGTGTGGTATGCTAGTGTGGATATTAGAACAGATCCCTTGTTTACTATGTACTGTCACAGTGCATGAGTCAGGGAGACGGCTCTTCCTACCTTTGACACTGAGATGGACGCTCTGATTGGTCTCTTGTTGAGGTTTGACCAATACCCTGCAGTTGTACTCTCCCTGGTCCAGCTCCTGCACGTTGGACAGCTTCAGAGTGCCGTTGTTCTCGAAGGCCCGCTGCCGGTGGTTGAAGGGGAGCAGGTGGGAGTTCTTATACCACTTGATGGAATAGTACGGGTAGCCAATGACGCGACAGTGGATGTACGCGTCCCGCCCTGCGATGGCTGTGATGTTTTTCATTGGACGGATGCTGGCAGCCCCTAAAAATACAGAGAGGGAGAGAGAGCTCTCTATAAACACATTTATGGGTGAGGGGATAGTGACATGACAGTCAGCAACATCAAGCCGTATGTATTGACAGCACAGCCAAATGTGTTCGTTTTTTACCACAGGACCTCATGGTAGACTCTGAAGAGAGGGCTGTGAAATCAGGACCATATTAGACAAGGACAAGGTAGGGTTGGCTGACAGCTGAAAGACAGAACATTTTAGTGGACAATATTCACTGTATGAGTTATCTGCATTACAAATCCAAGAGCCACTTGAAACTAACTGTCTGAATAAATAAACTATACATTCAACAACAAAAAACGAAGTAAGAAACTATATTCCCTTTTGCAGTCTAAAGACAAAACCACCACCAGCCTAGAAACATGCAGTACAAAGTTGACCTATGTACCTACAGTATACACCACACTGGGCTGAAAACCTACAAAGAAAAGAATAATCAATTGGTCAAATGTGTTCAAACATCTACACATGGAACAGGAGTGCAAATCAGCTGAAGGGAATCATCTCAGCAACAGTGATCTGGATAGAGGATCAGATTACTATTAAAGACAGGAAGAGAGGTACTATAGCAAACAGAACTTCCCTGTCCAACAAATGAGACACAATCAATAGGACAGATATGTTATGGATGGATCATACATACACAAACACACACTAACAAAACATGGGTGGTTGTGACCTGGCATTGTCATTGACATTGACAGTATGAGGGACTGACATGCAAACAGGCCAACAACATATGGGCAACTAGAAATAGTGTCAGGATAGAAAAAGCAAAAGAACTGGAGTATCACAATCACACAAAGAGGGACAATGTGACAAGAGAGATTCACACAGGGATAAAAACACCATGGAATAAATGAGGGGAAACTAAACAATGGAGTCCAAAAGCTGCAACTGAAACTGAGAAATAAAGGGAGTGAAGAGAAAGAAAGAAATACAAAACAAAATAATCTGATAATGAGCTCAAGTAAAAAGGTTAGGAATCTGTAGGCACTTTGCAAAGGAGGGAGAATACAACAAAAACCTAAAAGGAACATGCATTTCACTTGGAAACCAAACAAACATGAGTTAGGTGTATGTTTTTGTTGTTTTGGAGGAGCTGATCTGACAAGCACCTCTTACGTTTATTCGAGCCTGGTGGTAGACTGCCCCGGCCGAGTTCCTGCAGGTGCAGCGGTACACCCCTCCGTCCACCTCCTTGGTGTGGGTGATGTTCAGCTGGCTGACCACGTGGCCCTCGTGGGTCTCATAGTGGCCGGGATGGTGGTGGCTGTCCTTGATGACCGGGTCGTCGTCCAGGTTCCAGGTGCAGGAGGGAGGGGGAGTGCCTTTGACGTTACACACCAGGAAGACCGGCTCGTTGGGGTTGACCACCTTCTCACTGAAGGAGGACAGAATCTTCGGAGTGCCGTCTGAAAGGGGAGAGAGAGAGGGAGACCATAGGTAATGGTTAATAGGACTACAGCGGGAGACTCGGACAGAAAATCTGACAAATCTCTGCATCATGTATTGTATGGACAATTAAACACGTATTCTATACAGACATTAGAGTCAGCTAAGGTATCGCTCACATAAAAATAAAAAATAAAATCCCTACAAGTATGAAAATAGTGTGCAACACAAAACCAAAAAAATATCTTAATGAATGAAAGCAGCAATAGAATATCTATCCTCTGTCACTAAAAGCTGTACATCTACCTTTTTTCTTTTTCTCCCATTATTGGGGGCAGTCTTGGCCAGATAAAAAACAGCTCTATTTTAGAGTGGCCTGCTGTTGCTCTCTGATAACCCTGGCATGTTCTACATCATTATAGATTATCAATATCCTCCTTATACAGTTCCGTGGCCATGCCAGACAGTTGCCCAAGCAACCAGGCTCAGTTAAGCAGTTTAAAGCTGACTGGGGTAGTAACCCTAATAACAGTGGCTGTTCTGCAGCAGCACAACACAACGCATTAACACAGGCCCTGCATCAATCCAGGGCCAAAATCCCTTTCTGCTAAGTCACTGCTGCTGCTACTACACATACATGTACAAGAAACATACACACAACATAAAACCGTAACGGCTCATGCTATAGTCAACTGCCAAGCGGTACAGTACACATTAAAAAAATAACACATGGTGATATATTCTAACCACTGTCTTGTTACAACAACACTCATATATCCAATAACTGCCATTGCAACATTGATCTTTATAAGAAACCTCTGCTGTATCTCACCCTCCAAGATGACCTGAACAAAATCCTGAGCTGACATTTTGTTCTTCCTGGCGAAACATTGGTAGGCTCCGCCGTCACTCTTGGCCATGCCCTCCATGATCAGATTCTCCCTGCTGATGCCTGTGATCCGCACATTGTTGCCGGGGTAGATGATCTCTCCGTTACGGTACCACGACAGCTCGTACTCATCAGAACCACTGACACTACAATGCAAGGACACCTTACTACCCACGCTGCCCTTCACCTTTCGTGGGCTGACCACCGCCTTCAGGGGCTCTGGACACCAGAGAAAACACAGAACACACATCAAAAATCACAAACCAAACTGACGGCCTATGACATTGTTATACCGTGTCACAAATATTTTGTCGTCGAACATTATCAAAGAAATAGATCAACAAAGTGACAGAGCTATAGCAGCTAATGCAGAAACATCATGGCTACCAGACTGGGATAGCTCCTGATGTGTGAGTGTGATGTGGTGTTTGGACTCACGTTTGACCAGAAGCCGGCCCACCACTTCAGCGTTGCCATAGCTGTTCCACACTTCACAGACGTAGGTGCCAAAGTCGGTGGGCTGGGCGCTCTCTATCAGCAGGCCCGTGACACTCTGGCGGAAACGTGTGTCGGGCTCCAGGGGGCTGTTGTCCTTCAGCCAGCGGTACTTGGGCATCGGATGGCCTGACGCCTTACAGGGCAGCTCTACTCGATGGGACGCCATGACCTCCCGACGGTCAAAGCCATCCAGAATCCCCGGCTCTGAGTTAGTGGGATCTTATGAGAGATAAGAGAAAGAAGATGCTATGATAAGAATAGAGTTCACTATTAGAAGAGATAGTGTTACAATAGCATTCACAGTGTTGTGGACTTTGTATTACTGCAACATGGTGTACTGTACAGAAATCTAGATGTTTCTGGGGTACCGTTATTTAGGGTATTTAGGGCAGCACAGACTGACCTGACACAAAAAGCCGGGCGCTGTTGCTTTGCCTGGTCTCGCTCGTGTAGCGATGCCGTGTGGTGCAGCGGTAGTTATACAATCCATCCTCATTCTGGACATCCAGAATATACAAGGCTCCCGTGGTTGTGATGAGAAATCTAGGTCCTGGAAGAGAAAGAGAGAGAAAGAGGAGGGATTATTCACATAAAAAAATACAGTAGGTTGTCTGGCCAATCAGCTCATAGGAAGCTACTGTAGTACGCCATCCAGCTGGAAAAGACACCCAATCCCACAATCCATAGCATTCACAAACAGTACTGAATGGTCTAGATAAACTCTATTGTATATATACAGTACCAGTCAAAAGGTTGGACACACCTACCTATTCAAGGGTTTTTCTTTATTTTAACTATTTTCTACATTGTAGAATAATAGTGAAGACATCAAAACTTTCAAACACATATGGAATCATGTAGTAACCAAAAAAGTGTGGCCGGCAGGGATGTAGCTCAGTTGGTAGAGCATGGTGTTTGGGTTGTGGGTTCGATTCCAACGGGGGGCCAGTATGAAAAATAAAAAAATTATGTATGCACTCACTAACTGTAAGTCGCTCTGGATAAGAGCGTCTGCTAAAATGTTAAAAACAATTCTCTCAACCAGCTTCACCTGGAATGCTTTTCCAACAGTCTTGAAGGAGTTCCCATATATTATTATTATTGGTGTCCTTTAGAAGTGGTTTCTTTGCAGCAATTCGACCATGAAGGCCTGATTCACACAGTCTCCTCTGAACAGTTGATGTTGAGATGTGTCTGTTACTTGAACTCTGCGAAGCACTTATGTGGGCTGCAATTTCTGAGGCTGGTAACTCTAATGAACTTATCCTCTGCAGCAGAGGTAACCCTGGGTCTTCCTTTCCTGTGGCCGTCCTCATGAGAGCCAGTTTCATCATAGCGCTTGATGGCTTCTGCGACTGCACTTAAAGAAACTTTCAAAGTTCTTAACATTTTCTGGATTGACTGACCTTCATGTCTTAAAGTAATGATGGACTGTCGTTTCTCTTTGCTTATTTGAGCTGTTCTTGCCATTATTTGGACTTGGTCTTTTACCAAATAGGGCTATCTTCTGTATACCCCCCTACCTTGTCACAACACAACTGATTGACTCAAACGCATTAAGAAGGAAATAAATTCCATACATTTACAAGGCACAGCTGTTAATTGAAATGCATTCCAGGTGACTACCTCATGAATCTGGTTGAGAGAATGCCAATAGTGTCAAAGCTATCATCAAGGCAAAGGGTGGCTACTTTGAAGAATCTCAAATAAAAAATATATTTTGATTTGTTTAAAATGTATTGGGTTACTACAGGATTCCATATGTGTTATTTCATAGTGTTGATGTCTTCACTATTATTCTACAATGTAAAAAATAGTAAAAATAAAGAAAAACCCTTGAATGAATAGGTGTGTCCAAACTTTTGACTGGTACTGTATATCCTTAAACATATCATACCAATACCTTTTACCTGAGATAAACTTCACATTTGACCTCTGCCCTCCCTAGCGCCAGTAATCTATCTGGTCTGAACCTCTGCGACATCAACCAAATCATCTTTGGGTGTCACTAGCAGTTCAGTCTGTGAGTAATATTATGTTAATTCTGGGGATCAAACCCGACTGAGTGGGGTTGTCAACATTCATAAGGAATGATACCTTCCTCTCGCAATCATATGCATGCGTTATCCCCAGGAGAGCAGATTGATGTCAAAACTGATCGAAAAAGCAATTTACAGGAGATTGTCTTCACTGTGCTGTGGCGAGCATGCTAAGACAGAGACAGCTTAGTGAGCATTTAGGCCCCAAGGAACACCAGCCAGGGGCAGCTTCAGTTAAAACCAGCTACAGTAGCAGGGCTGTGCCTTGTCTCTGACAATGAGGAGGGTGTCTTCAGATAAAGCCTGATCAAAATAGACTGTAAAACGTCGTGCTTACAGGCCCAATGTGGCCTGAAATCTACAGAGAATCAATGACAAGTCAAGCATAGGATATCAGTGATTTTTTGACAAAGTGATCAATTGGTAAATAAATACAAAAGGACCGGATAAAGAAATGTTTTACCTTCATTTAATATTGGCATATTTAATAATTCATTCGATATCTATTGTTTATACAAATAAGTCATTAAAAATAAATCCACTTAAGAAAGGTAGTAAAAATAACAAGAGAGAGGAGAGGGAGAAAGAGTCTGCAGCTATTGTAAGCGTTGACCTAGTTAGAATAGACACCAGAGTCCATGGATTTGATATCCTGAAGGGGTTTCTAGCGCTTGGTTTAAATGCAGTTGTGTGAGACGGGCAACCAGCAGTGAGATCCGTGGGGAGGGAGAGAGAGAGAGAGAGAGAGAGAGTGTGTGTGTGTGTGTGTGTGTGTGTGTCCTTATCATTGCCAGGCGTTTCTTTAAAGGTTGAGGAGATCAGATACATCAATAATAACCCCTGCAGCAAAATTATATCTCTTTCATATTGATATTCATAAATTATATGTATGATTTACTTCAATATTGTCAACAATACATTGCGCATTCAAAGTGAAAATATAAAATTGTGTGATTTGTATCAGAGTATTTGATATCACCAACATAGGCCAATAGCAATTATGTCAAAAAATAAACAACCTTTTTTATTTTCTCCATTTTGATTCTGTCTTTGGTAGACCTGCAATCTCACAGTGGAATCCATCTTGAGCGAGACAAAATTGTATTTCTCTCTAGCCGCTGAGCTGCCTGTGTTCTGCAGCAATTGTCTCCCCAAGCACCTCCATGCTCCTCTAGTGTCTTTTAAGCTGTCAGTCCTCTGTTATTGTGTTATGACAGACTGAAGAGCAGGAAGAGTGGATGCTAGAGAGAGGACATGGGCTCAGCAGACTGCAGCAGAAAATCAAAATGAAAGAAAATCTATTGTCTTTCTCCTATCTCGCTCTCCTTTCTATTTGTATTTCTCTCACCTTGCCTCTGACTCCTTCTCGACCATCTGGCTTTTGATTTCACAGCACTCAGAGATATTCTGTCCCTTTTCTTCTATCAATGTGAGCCTGTAACATATCCTCCAGAAATATAGTACTGTTATACACCGAGTATACCAAACATTAGGAACACCTTCCTAATATTGAGTTGCGCACCCCCGTTTTCCCCTCAGAACAGCCTCAACTAGTAGGGGCATGGACTCTACAAGGTGTCAAAAGCATTCCACAGGGATGCTGGCCCATGTTGACTCCAATGCTTCCCACAGTTGCGTGAAGTTGGCTGGATGTCCTTTGGGTGGTGGACCATTCTTGATACACAGGGGAAACTGTTGAGCGTTTTATTTTAAACAGCAGCGTTGCAGTTCTTGACACAAACTAGTGTGCCTGGCACCTACTACCATACCCTCTTCAAAGGCACTTCAATCTTTTGTCTTGCCAATTCACCCTCTGAATGGCACACATACACAATCAATGTCTCAATTGTCTCAAGGTTTAAAAATCCTTATTTAACCTGTCTCCTTGTCACGCCCTGGCTCTGGGGACTCTAATATGTTGAGCCAGGGTGTGTAAAGTCTATGTGTTTTGTTCTAGGTTTCACATTCTAGTATTGTTGTTCTATGTTGGCCAGTGTGGTTCTCAATCAGAGGCAACGTGATTCAGCTGTTGCTTGTTGTCTCTGATTGAGAACCATACTTTAGCAGCCTGTTTCCCCACAGAGTTTGTGGGATCTTGTTTCTAGTCTGTTGTGTTAGACCGTGAACTGTCACGTTATCGTTTTTGATCGTGTCTCTAATAAAGAGTATGTTTGCCTGCAACGCTGCGCCTTGGTCCTCATCTCTGTTAGACGATCGTGACAGAAGATCCCACCCGAACTGGACCAAGCAGCCTAGTGAGGAGCAGAGAGGGTGGACTTGGGAACAGTGGAGGAAGAGCTTCGACTGGGTCAAGCCGAATGAGGAGCTGAATGGCGGGAATTGGAAGCAGAAGAGCGAGAGTTGGGCGAGAACCATAGAGGCCTGGCCCACGGGGAGGAGAGACTCCCAGAAAATGTTTAGGGGGGGGCTCACGACGTCGGGGCAGCAGGAGGCCGCGATAGAGCGGCCCAGCGGGTTGGCAGAGGAGGCCGCCAGGTTACGGGGGCCACTGGTCGAAGAGGGGATGGAAGATGTAGAGGCACGGCGAGAGGTACTGGGGTGTGTTGCCAGTCCGGTCCGGCCTGTTCCTGATCCCCACGTAGGGCCAGTGGTGTGTGTTCCCAGTACGGTCCGGCCTGTTCCTGCCACTCGCACCAAGTCTACGGTGCGCGTCGCCAGCTCGGCCCGGCCTGTTCCTGCTCCCCGCACCAAGCCTGTGGTGCGCTTCGTCAGCCCGGTCCGGCCCGCTCCTGCTCCCCGCACCAAGTCAGTGGTGCGCTTCGTCAGCCCGGTCCGGCCCGCTCCTGCTCCCCGCACCAAGTCAGTGGTGCGTTTCGTCAGCCCGGCTCGGCCCGTTCCTGCTCCCCGCACCAAGTCAGTGGTGCGTTTCGTCAGCCCGGTCCGGCCCGCTCCTGCTCCCCGCACCAAGTCAGTGGTGCGTTTCGTCAGCCCGGCTCGGCCCGCTCCTGCTCCCCGCACCAAGTCAGTGGTGCGTTTCGTCAGCCCGGCTCGGCCCGTTCCTGCTCCCCGCACCAAGTCAGTGGTGCGCTTCGTCAGCCCGGTCCGGCCCGCTCCTGCTCCCCGCACCAAGTCAGTGGTGCGTTTCGTCAGGCCGGCTCGGCCCGCTCCTGCTCCCCACACCAAGCCAGTGGTGTGCGTCGTCAGTCCGGCACGGCCCGTGCCTGTTCCACCGGTGGCTGGTCCGGCACCGGTCAGATGCTTCACGCCGGAGCTAGAGCAATCCGCTCCACCAGTGTGCAGTCCAGCTCCGGCCAGCGGGGCCAGACCGGACCAGGGGTACTTTGGGGGGTTGGAGAGGGAGCGGGGATCAGGCCCGGAGCCGGATCCGCCGCCTAAGCGGAGTGCCCACCCGGTCCCTCCCCTGTGGTATGTGGTGGGCGCGGTCGGAGTCCGCGCCTTTAGGGGGTACTGTCACGCCCTGGCTCTGGGGACTCTAATATGTTGAGCCAGGGTGTGTAAAGTCTATGTGTTTTGTTCTAGGTTTCACATTCTAGTATTGTTGTTCTATGTTGGCCAGTGTGGTTCTCAATCAGAGGCAACGTGATTCAGCTGTTGCTTGTTGTCTCTGATTGAGAACCATACTTTAGCAGCCTGTTTCCCCACAGAGTTTGTGGGATCTTGTTTCTAGTCTGTTGTGTTAGACCGTGAACTGTCACGTTATCGTTTTTGATCGTGTCTCTAATAAAGAGTATGTTTGCCTGCAACGCTGCGCCTTGGTCCTCATCTCTGTTAGACGATCGTGACACTCCTCCCCTTCATCTACACTGATTGAAGTGGATTTGACATCAATAAGGGGTCATAGCTTTCACCTGGATTCATGGAAAGGTGTCCTTAATGTTTTGTATACTCAGTGTATATGTATGTATACATTAAGCTTCTGAAACTGAGGCGAAGTCATTGAAACAGGCAGCCTTGTGTTTGTGATAAAGGCAGAGCATCAAAAGCTCTCCCTCCGTTCTCCAGAAACACACTTAATCTAATCACCTTCACTTTTCCCTGGACTAAATCGAATTACTTTGAATGCTAAATAAGGCACGACTTGTAGATGAGAATGTGTATTCTCCTTCTTAAGGGGAGGGGGTTCTGGCTCCTCTGGTGACATAGACCGTGTTTCCCAGTTCCATAGAGAGACGACGGATAGGATGATTCTGGCCATGTGGCTTCCCACTGGGCACAGACGTCAATTCAACATCTATTCCATGTTGGATCAACCTAATTTCATTGAAATGACATGCAAACAACGTTGATTCAACCAGTGTGTGCCCAGTGGGTTAGCTCTGATCTTATTGATAGAGTGATTCTACACACAGCTGTGTATTCAACTTTGCCAACAGCTAATGTGTGATAGGGAGACTCCAGCAATATGCTAAGACAGAAATACAGATTGTCACGGTTTCGGCCGAGGCTGCCTCTCTTCCTTGCTCGGGCAGGCTTCGGCGGTCGTCGTCTCCGGAGTACTAGCTGTTGTATGTTTCGATGTTCATTTGGTTTTGTCTTGATGTTGTACACCTGTTATCGTTTAGCGTTCATTATTGTCATAATAGTTCTCGTTGTGTTTGTCATGTGTTGTGTGTGATTGAACTTGCTGTCGTGTATGTCTGTGCTTCGTTCTCTCCTCTGTGTTGGAGAGGTTCTCGCACGTGATTGTGCGTTATTGTTATTTTGTTTGATTTTACGCCTGTGTGCGTAATCGCTCGTATTCCAAGCTCTTTTGACTCGTTTTGAGTTTTGGTTCACTAAAGTCTATTGGACTAATTTCCTGCGTCCTGCGCTTGATTCCTGCACCACACCTTCACAGCACACCTTCTGACAGAATCACACACCGAAGATGGAATCAGCAGGAGCCGCAGCAGCACCTGAGTCTCTGGAGGAGCGGGTCCGCGAGCAGAACGACCAGATCCTTCGTATCGGGACCGCCCTTCAGGACGTGATCAACACGCTTCAACGCTGGGAGACCAGAGGGACACCCACACCTCCACCTTCCGTGCCATCACCATCGGCCAGTCAGCCCATACAAGCTCCGGAACCCAGGGGAATTCGGCTCTCGCTCCCGAGGGCATATGATGGGACCGCTGCCGGGTGTCAGGGCTTCCTTCTACAGGTGGAGCTATACCTGGCCACCGTACACCCGGCGCCCTCGGGACACGAGAGAGTGTCCGCCCTCATCTCCTGTCTCACCAGCAAGGCGTTGGAATGGGCCAACGCCGAGTGGAGGAGAATAGACGCCTCCACTATCACCTACTCAGAGTTCTCCCGCCGCTTCAGGGCTGTGTTTGACCATCCACCTGAGGGGAAAGCGGCGGGGGAGCGTCTATTCTACCTCCGGCAGGGGAGGAGGAGCGCCCAGGAGTTCGCTTTAGAATTCCGAACTCTAGCGGCGGATGCAGGGTGGAATGAGCGGGCCCTCATCGATCACTACCGCTATAGTCTACGAGAGGACGTCCGTCGGGAGCTGGCCTGCAGGGATACCAGCCTCACTTTCGATCAGTTAGTGGACATGTCCATCAGGCTGGACACCCTGCTGGCTACCCGCGGACGTTCCGAGGAGGGTCCGTCCATTCCATCCTCCAGCACCTCCGAGCCGAGCCCTATGGAGCTCGGGGGTGCTGGCGCTAGAGAGAGGAGGGGTCGGAGCACGAGGGGGGCCGTCCCCTGCACCAACTGTGGCCGTGGAGGACACACCGCGGCTAGGTGCTGAGGAGGGTCTCCTAGGGGAGAAGACGACAGGCTCCGCACTGGGGAGTCCTTCCAGGTGAGTAGGCGCCCCACTTACCCAGAGCTCTCTGTTGCGCACTTCTGTATACCTGTGCGATTTCCACAGGTTGCACCTCATTCCCAGCATAAGGCGCTAGTAGATTCAGGCGCGGCTGGGAATTTTGTTGATAGTAAATTTTGTTTAGAATTAGGGATTCCCCTTCTTCCTGTTGACGTCCCATTCCCCGTTCATGCCCTAGATAGCCGTCCGTTGGGATCGGGCTTGATCAGGGAAGTCACAGCACCACTTAGGATGTGTACGCAGGGGGGTCATGAGGAGATTATCCAGCTATATCTGATCGACTCTCCTGCGTATCCGGTGGTGCTGGGATTGCGTTGAGTATCCATAATCCATGTATTTCGTGGCAGGAGAGGGCTCTGATGGAGTGGTCTACCCAGTGTGTGGGGCGATGTTTAGGTGTTTCCGTGGGGGCTACCTCGGTGGAGAGTCCAAACCAGGTGCCCGCATTGCACATTCCCCCCGAGTATGAGGATTTGGCTATTGTGTTCAGTAAGTCGAGGGCGACGCAGTTACCTCCTCATAGGCAGGGAGATTGTGCGATAGACCTCCAGGCAGGAGCTGCGCTCCCACGGAGCCATGTGTATCCTCTGTCTCAAGAGGAGAAGAGAGCTATGGAGACTTACATAGACGAATCTCTGAGACAAGGATACATACGGCCATCCACTTCCCCTGCGTCCTCGAGTTTCTTTTTTGTGAAGAAGAAGGATGGAGGGTTACGCCCGTGCATTGATTACCGTAGTCTCAATCAGATCACGGTGAAGTACAGTTATCCACTTCCTCTGATTGCGACCATGACGGAGTCATTGCACGGGGCGCGTTTTTTCACAAAATTAGATCTCAGGAGCGCTTACAACTTGGTACGCATTAGAGAGGGCGATGAATGGAAGACAGTGTTTAGTACCACCTCGGGTCATTACGAGTATCTTGTCATGTCATACGGGTTGATGAACGCTCCTTCAGTTTTCCAATCATTCGTGGATGAGATCTTCAGGGACATGCAGGGGCAGGGGGTGGTCATGTACATAGATGACATTCTTGTGTACTCGTCTACCCGAGTCGAGCATGTGGCCCTGGTGCGCCGAGTGTTGAGGAGGCTGTTGGAGCACGACCTGTATGTCAAGGCAGAGAAATTTCTGTTTTTCCAGGAGTCGATCTCCTTTTTGGGTTATCAGTTGTCTGCGTCAGGGGTGGAGATGGAAGTTGACCGGGTGTCAGCCGTGCGTAATTGGCAGACTCCAACCACTGTTAAAGAGGTGCAGCAGTTTTTGGGGTTTGCAAATTACTACCGGAGGTTTATCCGGGGTTTTGGACAGGTGGCAGCTCCCATAACGTCTCTTTTGAAGGGGGGTCCGGTGCGTTTGCAGTGGTCAGCCGAGGCGGACAGGGCTTTTGGGAGACTGAAGGACCTGTTTACTTCGGCTCCGGTGCTGGCGCATCCGGATCCCGCTTTACCATTTCAGGTAGAGGTGGACGCGTCAGAGGCCGGTATAGGGGCCGTGCTTTCGCAACGGTCCGGCACGCCACCTAAACTCCGCCCCTGTGCCTTTTATTCCAAAAAGCTCAGTCCGGCGGAGCGAAATTATGACGTAGGGGACAGGGAGCTGTTAGCCGTGGTACAGGCCCTAAAGGTGTGGAGGCATTGGCTTGAGGGGGCTCAACACCCTTTTCTCATTTTGACTGACCACCGTAACCTGGAGTACATCCGGGCAGCTAGGAGACTGAACCCTCGCCAGGCGCGGTGGAACATGTTTTTGGCCCGGTTCGTATTTAAGATCACATACATCCCTGGGTCACAGAACGGTAAGGCAGACGCACTGTCTCGGCGGTATGACACGGAGGAGAGGTCCGTGGAGCCCACTTCCATACTGCCGGAGTCTTGTCTGGTGGCACCGGTAGTGTGGGAGGTCGATGCTGAAATCGAGCGGGCGTTGCGCACCGACCCTAGTCCTCCTCAATGCCCGGAGGGTCGGACGTACGTCCCGCTCGAGGTTCGGGATCGATTGATATATTGGGCTCACACGTCACCCTCCTCTGGACATCCTGGTATTGGCCGGACAGTGCACTGCCTTAGTGCTAAGTACTGGTGGCCCACGTTAGCCAGGGATGTGAGAGTTTATGTGTCCTCCTGCTCGGTGTGCGCCCAGTGTAAGGCGCCTAGACATCTGCCTAGGGGTAAGTTACAACCCCTGCCCGTTCCACAACGACCATGGTCTCACCTCTCGGTGGACTTCGTCACTGACCTTCCCCCCTCACAGGGGAATACTACTATACTGGTCGTTGTGGACCGGTTCTCTAAGGCCTGTCGTTTGCTCCCTATGCCGGGCCTTCCTACTGCCCTACAGACCGCCGAAGCTCTATTCACCCACGTTTTCCGGCACTACGGGGTACCCAAGGATATTGTGTCTGATCGAGGTCCCCAGTTCACCTCCAGAGTCTGGAGAGCATTTATGGAGCGTTTGGGGGTCTCGGTGAGCCTTACCTCGGGTTACCATCCAGAGAGTAATGGGCAGGTGGAACGTGTGAACCAGGATGTGGGTAGGTTTCTTAGATCATACTGCCAGGGCCGGCCGGAGGAGTGGGCACGGTATGTTCCCTGGGCAGAAATGGCCCAGAATTCCCTACGCCACTCCTCAACTAACCTAACCCCTTTCCAATGTGTGTTAGGTTACCAGCCGGTTCTGGCACCATGGCAGCAGAGCCAGATCGAGGCTCCTGCGGTGGATGAGTGGGTGCGGCACTCGGAGGAGACGTGGAACGCTGCACACGTCCACCTGCAGCGGGCCATCCGTCGTCAGAAGGCGAGCGCCGATCTCCACCGCAGTGAGGGGCCGGTGTACGCACCTGGTGATCGAGTCTGGCGCTCTACCAGAAACCTACCCCTCCGCCTGCCCTGCCGGAAGCTGGGTCGGCGGTTTGTGGGGCCGTTTAAAGTCCTGAGAAGATTGAACAAGGTGTGTTACAGATTACAACTGCCTAGTGACTATCGTATTAACCCCTCGTTCCATGTGTCTCTTCTCAGGCCGGTGGTAGCTGGTCCACTCCAGGAAGATGAGATCAGAGAGACTCCTCCCCCCCATTGGACATCGAGGGGGCACCGGCGTACACCGTGCGGTCCATCTTGGATTCGAGATGTCGGATGGGGGGTCTCCAATATCTCGTGGAGTGGGAGGGGTACGGCCCGGAGGAATGGTGCTGGGTGCCGAGGAGAGACATTTTGGACCCGTCTCTCCTGACAGAATTCCACCGTAGTCACCCGACGCACCCTGCTCCGCCTCCTCCTGGTCGTCCCCGAGGCCGGGGTCGGCGCACGGCTGGAGCCGCGCGTCAAGGGGGGGGTACTGTCACGGTTTCGGCCGAGGCTGCCTCTCTTCCTTGCTCGGGCAGGCTTCGGCGGTCGTCGTCTCCGGAGTACTAGCTGCCACCGTTGTATGTTTCGATGTTCGTTTGGTTTTGTCTTGATGTTGTACACCTGTTATCGTTTAGCGTTCATTATTGTCATAATAGTTCTCGTTGTGTTTGTCATGTGTTGTGTGTGATTGAACTTGCTGTCGTGTATGTCTGTGCTTCGTTCTCTCCTCTGTGTTGGAGAGGTTCTCGCACGTGTTTGTGCGTTATTGTTATTTTGTTTGATTTTACGCCTGTGTGCGTAATCGCTCGTATTCCAAGCTCTTTTGACTCGTTTTGAGTTTTGGTTCACTAAAGTCTATTGGACTAAGTTCCTGCGTCCTGCGCTTGATTCCTGCACCACACCTTCACAGCACACCTTCTGACACAGATCTGTAGTCAAAGACATGGAAATAGTAGTACAAAATGCTACAATGCCTTGTCGAAAACCTCAATGGGAAAAATCTATGGGAAATAGGTGTGGGATTGTATGGACATTGTACGGACAGGTATCTTGGCTCTGCCTGCTCCTCCACACTCTCTCCTTGTCCTCCTGGACAGGGTGTTCTGTTCTGATGGCATGTTCGGAGTCTAATTGGTGGCTGCTCCGAGGTCAGTGGTGCACTGCGTCGTGCCGGTGATCTGATCTGATCTCTAATCTGGTCTGATTGAGGTCAGATCACTGGGCTGCTGACCTCACCATGCAGGGACAGGGAGCCAGCGAGCTCCTCTCCTCCTCAGCCTGTAGTGCAGCAGGGCGGCTGAATGGACACCCGGCTGGCTGACCACATGGCTCCATCATGGCTGTCAGAGTGTACATAGGCTACATTCACCAACAGCCCAGTCCTCACACCCTGGATAATATAAAACATACTCCGCCCTTTCTCTGGACCTTCCTCTCCTTCAGCCACCTCTCAGACCCTCTTTGCACTTTCTCCTCCTTCCCACCTCTTTCTGTCCTCTCTACTTATTCAGCTACATGTACTGTATGGGTCCTGACTCCTGTTATTTGAGGTTAGAAAGGGTTGCTAGCCATCCTATAGAGGTGAGGGGGAACCTTGTACCTGCAGGGTCAATAAAATAATCCTATCTCTTCCAGTACACAGAGCCCAGCCCACTAGACAGCTGGCCCAGCCACACCACACCGACCCACGGGTAGGGTAGCATAGGGACGCGGCGCACTGTGGAGCGTCAATAATGAATGTGTGTGTAAGGGTGACGAAGCGTGTCGCCATCTCCCCTCTTCTCCTTTGTGCTACAGCAAAACACCCCTTAAGGCCACATAGTAACTCCTTTGATCTTTGAGAGGATTAGGGTTGAGTGATGGATCAAAGACCTGTAAAATCAAGAAGTGATTTTAGAGGAATTATTTGATGGCTTGTTGTGATTGGCCTGTAAAGAAAGCGGCCTCTATTTTGCAGTGACTGGTGTTATTTACCTCTGGTCAGTAAATTAAAGATGCCTTTTTATTCATCATAAATCATTCAGCTGGGTTGAATCAATCCATGCAAAAAATGCCCAGCTGCCATGAGATGAACTATGCATATTTAAACACAAATCTTATATGTGAAATATGTTATTTGAATAAATCATGTGGAGTTAACCTTTTTCCAAACACCTTTTTCCTACTCTCTCTAGTTTTGATCAAAGTGCTGGTTTGAACCTGTGATTCAGGACTATATCTGAAGGATATGACTTTATCTGAAATAGCATATAGAATGTACTTTACAGAAGAAAACCTCTCAAAGTAGCAAACAAAAGCATATGCTATACAGTAGGTCTGATACGCTAGTACCAATTATGGCTAGATTATACAATTATCAAAAACATTTCAGCGAGCACTATTGGCACATATCCCAGTGGACTCTTGAAAAGGTTGACCTCCCAGCCTTGCTCACTGCACGATGAGAGACAGACTGCAATTCAAATCCTAGTTTGGATTGTGAAGGTAGCCACTAACACATATGAACAGTGTAGCAGAGTATAGAATGACCTGTACAGTACTTTAGCACAACCAACAATGGTTGTCCTGAATTAGCTTGTTTTATACATCAATAATAGTATTTCAAACTCCCTCTTCAAGCTGTGATGTCAATGAGCCTTCAACCCTTCTTAGTAATACAAGGCCTATACAGGAAACGATCCAGCCTGCATAACATCTGGGACCTGAGTTGTTCAGCACTGTGGATCCTATAAACACACAGCTTAGGGCTCAGACAGACCGATAGAGGTTGCTGGCTGAGAGTACTTAGCACCTCAATGTAATTTGCGAACCGAGCGCGCACCGATTTTACATGTAGAATTGCATGAAAAATGTAGGCAGTTTGGCATCTACAGTGGGTGGTCCCTAAAACACAGGGTGCTGAACGACCGGCAGACGAATGGTAGATGCACATTCAGTGCAATGTGTGTGAGCCTTTAGTCTGAGCCTGGCTGGGCACAGAGGCAGCAGGCAGGCAGGTAGCTACTGTATTGTACTTAAATTTATCATTAATACACCTTCCCTCCATGTGCTCTCTGCATACCTGGTGCCATTGTGGAGGTGTTCTCCCGCCGTGCCATTCCGCGACCACGCACCAACCAACCAACGGCTCTCATCTCCACACCATCACACTGCATAATGAGCGAGTGCTATTCTTTCCTCTGAATTCAAATTCATGATATAAATAAGCCTGTTTAATTTTGTCTGGCTTGCCGTTCCAAATAAAATTGATTTTATTTTTTTCATATAATTAAAAAAACTGTTCGCTAGGCGTAGGCAAGACCATAAGCAAATAGGTAAACTGGGATAATACTAAAGAGTTAATCAGGGCGATTTTTCCACAAATTGACAGGTATTTACCTTTCCACGGTAGCAAGATTTTATCTATTTTTGCTAACTTCCTATTAAAATTTATTGGAGTGAGGTCATTTATTTCCTTTGGGATATGTATTCCGAGTATATCCACATCACCATCAGACCATTTTATTGGTAAACTACATGGTAATGTAACATTTTTATTTTTTATTGATCCAATACGTAATATAGTACATTTATCATAACTTGGTTGTAATCCAGAGAGGTTAGAAAATGTATTTAGATCCTCTATGAGGCTGTGGAGGGATTCTAGCTGCGGATTTAAAAGAAAACATGAATCATCAGCGTACAATGACACCGTTGTTTTTAAGCCCTGGATTTCTAATCCCTTGATATTTTTGTTGGATCTGATTTTTATAGCTAACATCTCGATGGCCATAATAAATAGATATGCCGATAGTGGACAACCTTGTTTCACTCTTCTTGACAGTTTAAAACTTTCTGAGAAATAGCCATTATTTACTATTTTACACCTAGGGTTACTATTCATGATTTTGACCCATTTTATAAGAGATTCTCCAAAATTGAAATGCTCCAGGCATTTATATATAAACCCCAGTCATACTTTATCAAATGCCTTTTCTAAGTCTGCTATGAATAGCAGGCCTGGTTTCTCCAATTTTCCATAGTGTTCTATTGTTTCCAGTACTTGCCTTATATTATCTCCAATGTATCTTCCATGTAAAAAACCTGTCTGATTAGAATGAATAATGTCCGACAATACCTTTTTAATTCTATGCGCTATACATTTTGCTAGAATTTTTGCATCACAACACTGAAGTGTAAGGGGTCTCACATTTTTTAAATGGACTGGATCTTTATATTTTCCACTTGTATCCTGTTTCAGTAATAATGAAATCAGACCTTCTTCTTGAGTGTCTGATAATCTACCATTTACATAGGAGTGGTTAAAACATGCTAATAACGGTCCTCTTAATATATCAAAAAAGGTTTGGTATACCTCGACTGGTATGCCATCCAACCCTGGAGTTTTCCCAGACTTAAAGTCTTTAATTGCATCCAGAAGTTCCTCCTCTGTAATTTCACCTTCACATGAGTCTTTCTGTATGGCTGTTAATTATCAATCGAAAAAAAAATCTCTACAATTAGCTTCAGTTAGAGGAGATGGAGGCGACTGAAACGAAAACATATGCTTAAAGTACTTTGTTTTCTCCTTCAAAATATAATTTGGTGAATCATGGGTGACTCCGTCAATTGTAACCAGTTTCATAAAATTATTTTTGGTAGCATTTCTATGTTGAAGTTTAAAAAAGAATTTGGTGCATTTTTCCCCATATTCCATCCAGTTTGCTTTATTTTTATAATATATTACACTTGATCTTTCTTGAATAAGTTTCTCCATTTCTTTTTGTTTTTCCTCTAATTTATTCTGACCCTCCATGTTACAGTTTTTATTGCCATCTATCTGTTCTGTTAGACCTTCTATTTCCTTTGTTAGTATAAACTCTTTTGACCTAAATTGCTTTTGTTTTCGAGATGAGTACTGAATTGCATGGCCTCTAAAGGCACATTTAAAGGCGTCCCATACAATAAAGAATTGGCTGTACGTATGTTATGTCGGAAAAAATCCGTTATAAATTCCTTTGTCCTAGTTAAAAATAAATAAATTGATTACATTTCCAATATCCTCGCCCACGTGGAAATTCAGTAAGAGTAATGTATACGCCATTACGGTATTTTTTATTGGTAAATGTACAAACATATATAATGATAAATAGACTTGAAACTTGTTTCTCATTATGGTGTATGGTGAAATAAGTATAGCCAGTTATAATTGTAATGGCTTAGCTGATAATAACAAAAGAAGAACAATATTTACATGGCTCAAAGAGAAGGAATATAATATCTATTGTTTACAGGAAACCCATTCAACAATTCTAGATGAAGTTGCGTGGAAAAAGGAATGGGGGGGGGACAAAATATACTTCTCCCATGGGCAAAGAAACTCAAAAGGGGTGATGATAATAATTAATAGTAATTTCGATCCGAATGTGCAAATTGTCCAAATAGATACGCAAGGTAGATGGATTATTTTAAATATGTTATTGGACAATAAACAGATATGGCTCATTAACATTTACGGACCAAATAATGATGATCCACACTTCTTTGACAATATATATAATACATTATCAACCCTGCAAGCAATTCAAGACAATATTATTATGGTGGGGGATTATAATACTGTTTTAAATAGCTCAATGGACTGTAAAGGAAATCACACCACAAACAATCACCCACATGCTCTTAAGGAAATCGTGAATGTCATGGATACATTAGAACTAGTAGATATATGGAGGCTTAAATATCCTGATCTAGTGAGATATACATGGCGGAGACTCAATCAAGCTAGTCGTCTTGACTTCTTTCATATCTCATTCTCGTTGGCAACACAAGTTAAAAAAGTGTTGATGGGGACAGAATGCGGTCGGACCATCATATAATTGGAATATACATTACTCTTACTGAATTTCCACGTGGGCGAGGATATTGGACATTTTAATCAAAGCCTATTGGATGATAATTTATTTTTAACTAGGACAAAGGAATGTATAACTGACTTTTTCCGACAAAACATAGGTACAGCAAATCCCCTTATTGTATGGGACGCCTTTAAATGTGCCTTTAGGGGCCATGCAATTCAGAACTCATCTCGAAAATAAAAGCAATTTAGGTCAAAAGAGTTTATACTAACAAAGGAAATAGAAAGTCTAACAGCACAGATAGATGGCAATAAAAACTGTAACATAGAGGCTCAGAATAAATTAGAGGAAAAACAAAAAGAAATGGAGAAACATATTCAAGAAAGATCAAGTGTAATATATTATAAAAATAAAGCAAACTGGATGGAATATGGGGAAAAATGCACCAAATTATTTTTTAATCTTCAACATAGGAATGCTACCAAAAACAATTTAATGAAACTGCTTACAATTGACGGAGTAACCCATGATTCACCAAATTATATTTTGAAGGAGGAAACAAGGTACTTTCAGCATATGTTTTCGTTTCAGTCGCCTCCATCTCCTCTAACTGAAGCTAATTGTAGAGATTTTTTTTCTATTGATAATGTAAAATTAACAGCCAAACAGAAAGACTCATGTGAAGGTGAAATTACAGAGGAGGTACTTCTGGATGCAATTAAAGACTTTAAGTCTGGGAAAACTCCAGGGTTGGATGGCATACCAGTCGAAGTATACCAAACCTTTTTTGATATACTAAGAGGACCGTTATTAGCATGTTTTAACCACTCCTATGTAAATGGTAGATTATCTGACACTCAAGAAGAAGGTCTGATCTCATTATTACTGAAACAGGATACAAGTGGAAAATATAAAGATCCAGTCCATTAAAAAAATTGGAGACCCCTTACACTTCAGTGTTGTGATGCAAAAATTCTAGCAAAATGTATAGCGCATAGAATTAAAAAGGTATTGTCGGATATTATTCATTCTAATCAGAAAGGTTTTTTACATGGAAGATACATTGGAGATAATATAAGGCAAGTATTGGAAACAATAGAACATTATGGAAAATCGGAGAAACCAGGCCTGCTATTCATAGCAGACTTCGAAAAGGCATTTGATAAAGTACGACTGGGGTTTATATATAAATGCCTGGAGCATTTCAATTTTGGTGAATCTCTTATAAAATGGGTCAAAATCATGTATAGTAACCCTATGTGTAAAATAGTAAATAATGGCTATTTCTCAGAAAGTTTTAAACTGTCAAGAGGAGTGAAACAAGTTTGTCCACTATCGGCATATCTATTTATTATGGCCATCGAGATGTTAGCTATTAAAATCAGATCCAACAATAATATCAGGGGATTAGAAATCCAGGGCTTAAAAACAAAGGTGTCATTGTACGCTGATGATTCATGTTTTCTTTTAAATCCACAACTAGAATCCCTCCACAGCCTCATAGAGGATCTAGATACATTTTCTAACCACTCTGGATTACAACCAAATTATGACAAATGTACTATATTACGTATTGGCTCAATAAAAAATAAAAAATTTACATTGCCATGTAGTTTACCAATAAAATGGTCTGATGGTGATGTGGATATACTCGGAATACATATCCCAAAGGAAATAAATTATCTCACTTCAATAAATTATAATAGAAAGTTAGTAAAAATAGATAAGATCTTGCTACCATGGAAAGGTGGGTGCCTGTCAATTTGTGGAAAAATCACCCTGATTAACTCTTTAGTATTATCCCAGTATACCTATTTGCTTATGGTCTTGCCTACGCCTAGCGAACAGTTTTTTAAAATATATGAGAAAAAAATATTCCATTTTATTCGAAACAGCAAGCCAGACAAAATTAAACAGGCCTATTTATATAATGAATATGAATTCGGAGGACAGAAATTATTAAACATTAAAGCATTAGACCTATCACTAAAAGCTTCAGTCATACAAAAGTTATACTTAAATCCGAACTGGTTCTCTAGAAAATTTGTAAGATTGTCTCACCCAATGTTCAAGAATGGCCTTTTTCCCTTTATTCAGATTACAACCACTCACTTTCAGTTATTTGAAAAGGAAATCATCTCCCAGATATCACTATTTCTAAAACAAGCCATAGAAAGTTGGTTGCAATTTCAATTTAATCCTCCAGAAACGACAGAACAAATAATGCAACAAATATTGTGGTTAAACTCAAATATACTAATTGACAAAAAAACTTTTTTTTTTAACAAAATGTTTAAAAAAGGTATAATCTTTGTAAATTATATCATCGGTAGGACTGGTGGAGTTATGTCGCACATGCAGCTAACAAAAACATATGGAAATGTCTGCTCTACCCAAAATTACAATCAAATAATTGCTGCCTTACCGCAAAAATGGAAGAGGAAAGTGGAAGGAGGAGAAAGTAAGGAACTTGTCTGTCGGCCTTGCATTAAAGAACATAATTGGTTAAGGAAAGCTGTGATAAATTAAAAAGTATATCAGTTTCATTTAAGGACCAAAGGATTGACAGCCGTCCCATATAGATTGCAAAATAGTTGGGAAGAGATTTTTGACGTACCGATCCCATGGCATAGTGTTTATGAACTGATACGCAAAACGACACCGGATTCAAAACTTAGAATCTTTCAATTAAAATTATTATATACAATTCTTGCTACCAATATAATGTTATTTATATGGGGGATACAATCTTCCCAGCTCTGCAGATTTTGCTGCGAAGAGACAGAATCATTAGATCATTTGTTTTGGTACTGTCCATTTGTAGCTTGTTTTTGGACACAGGTCCAGGAATGGCTAAAGGATTGCAATATTTACCTGGAGCTAACCCTGCAGATAGCACTACTGGGTGATCTGAAAAGTCATAGTCAATCGATCAATAACATAATAATACTATTAGCAAAAATGTTTATTTTCAATTCACAATCTGTAGAAACAATGAAAATAGAAAGGTTCTGAGCTTTTGTAAGACATCACAGTACAGTTGAAATATATATGGCAAATAGAAATCCTATATGGATGGTGTTAAAAGATAGATGGGAGGTGTTGAATGGAATTGAAGGATGGGACTAATAACAACTAACAACAAACAATAACAAGATAACTAATAATGTAGGTACGCTGTGTCCATAATAAGTGTATGGGTTGTAGGTTGGGAGCTTTTGTGAAGGAGCACAGTTAGAAAGATATAGCATATAGAAGCAAACCGGATGGATATCATGAAAATGATCGGAGAGGTTGAGAGTAGAAGAAGTTCAGGAGAAAGAACAAACAAAATGTAATTATTGTAAAATTGACTGTGTCCATAAAATGTAGATAGTGGGTATGGGCTGGAAGTAGAGGCCTAGGCGTTCACTAGTTTACTCCAAGTGGGGAAAGGGTGGCGGGGTTGGAAAGTAATAAAGGGGAATATATATATATATTTTTAAAGGATATGTATGTGTATGTATGTATGTATGTATGTATGTGGGGGTGTATGTGTGTGTATGTGTGTATATGTATATGTACACACATACATACAGTGGGGAGAACAAGTATTTGATACACTGCCGATTTTGCAGGTTTTCCTACTTACAAAGCATGTAGAGGTCTGTAATTTTTATCATAGGTACACTTCAACTGTGAGAGACGGATATTTGATACATCAGAAAAGCAGAACTAAATAATTGGT
Organism: Coregonus clupeaformis; assembly: GCF_020615455.1. Lineage (NCBI taxonomy): Eukaryota > Metazoa > Chordata > Actinopteri > Salmoniformes > Salmonidae > Coregonus > Coregonus clupeaformis. The sequence goes on along the minus strand of NC_059197.1, from coordinate 23,559,635 downwards.
ACAGAAACCTTTGTTTGCATTTACAGAGATCATACGTTTCCTGTAGGTCATGACCAGGTTTGCACACACTGCAGCAGGGATTTTGGCCCACTCCTCCATACAGACCTTCTCCAGATCCTTCAGGTTTCGGGGCTGTCGCTGGGCAATACGGACTTTCAGCTCCCTCCAAATATGTTCTATTGGGTTCAGGTCTGGAGACTGGCTAGGCCACTCCAGGACCTTGAGATGCTTGTTACGGAGCCACTCCTTAAGTTGCCCTGGCTGTGTGTTTCGGGTCGTTGTCATGCTGGAAGACCCAGCCACGACCCATCTTCAATGCTCTTACTGAGGGAAGGAGGTTGTTGGCCAAGATCTCGCGATACATGGCCCCATCCATCCTCCCCTCAATACGGTGCAGTCGTCCTGTCCCCTTTGCAGAAAAGCATCCCCAAAGAATGATGTTTCCACCTCCATGCTTCACGGTTGGGATGGTGTACTTGGGGTTGTACTCATCCTCTTCTTCCTCCAAACACGGAGAGTGGAGTTTAGATCAAAAAGCTCTATTTATGTCTCATCAGACCACATGACATTCTCCCATTCCTCCTCTGGATCATCCAGATGTTCATTGGCAAACTTCAGACGGGCCTGGACATGCGCTGGCTTGAGCAGGGGGACCTTGCGTGCGCTGCAGGATTTTAATCCATGACGGCGTAGTGTGTTACTAATGGTTTTCTTTGAGACTGTGGTCCCAGCTCTCTTCAGGTCATTGACCAGGTCCTGCTGTGTAGTTCTGGGCTGATCCCTCACCTTCCTCATGATCATTGATGCCCCACGAGGTGAGATCTTGCATGGAGCCCCAGACCGAAGGTGATTGACCATCATTTTGAACTTCTTCCATTTTATAATAATTGCGCCAACAGCTGTTGCCTTCTCACCAAGCTGCTTGCCTATTGTCCTGTAGCCCATCCCAGCCTTGTGCAGGTCTACAATTTTATCCCTGATGTCCTTACACAGCTCTCTGGTCTTGGCCATTGTGGAGAGGTTGGAGTCTGTTTGATTGAGTGTGTGGACAGGTGTCTTTTATACAGGTAACGAGTTCAAACAGGTGCAGTTAATAAAGGTAATGAGAGGAGAACAGGAGGGCGTCTTAAAGAAAAACGAACAGGTCTGTGAGAGCCAGAATTCTTACTGGTTGGTAGGTGATCAAATACTTATGTCATGCAATAAAATGCGAATGAATTACTTAAAAATCGTACAATGTGATTTTCTGGATTTTTGTTTTAGATTCCGTCTCTCACAGTTGAAGTGTACCTATGATAAAAATTACAGACCTCTACATGCTTTGTAAGTAGGAAAACCTGCAAAATCGGCAGTGTATCAAATACTTGTTCTCCCCACTGTATGTGTGTATGTGTATATATATATATATATATATATATGTATGTATATGTGTATATATGTATATATATATATATATATATATATATATATATATATATATATATATATATATATACATATATATATATATACAGTGGGGAGAACAAGTATTTGATACACTGAGAAGGGGTCAAATACTTATTTCCCTCATTAAAATGCAAATCAATTCATAACATTTTTGACATGCGTTTTCTGGATTTTTTTGTTGTTATTCTGTCTCTCACTGTTCAAATATTCCTACCATTAAAGTTATAGACTGGTCATTTCTTTGTCAGTGGGCAAACATACAAAATCTGCAGGGGATCAAATACTTTTTTCCCTCACTGATATATATATATATATATATATATATATATATATATATATATATATATATATATATATATATATATACAGTGGGGAGAACAAGTATTTGATTCACTGCCGATTTTGCAGGTTTTCCTACTTACAAAGCATGTAGAGGTCTGTAATTTTTATCATAGTTACACTTCAACTGTGAGAGATGGAATCTAAAACAAAAATCCAGAAAATCACATTGTATGATTTTTTAGTAATTAATTTGCATTTTATTGCATGACATAAGTATTTGATACATCAGAAAAGCAGAACTTAATATTTGGTACAAAAACCTTTGTTTGCAATTACAGAGATAATACGTTTCCTGTAGGTCTTGACCAGGTTTGCACACACTGCAGCAGGGATTTTGGCCCACTCCTCCATACAGACCTTCTCCAGATCCTTCAGGTTTCGGGGCTGTCGCTGGGCAATACGGACTTTCAGCTCCCTCCAAAGATTTTCTATTGGGTTCAGGTCTGGAGACTGGCTAGGCCACTCCAGGACATTGAGATGTTTCTTACGGAGCCACTCCTTAGTTGCCCTGGCTGTGTGTTTCGGGTCGTTGTCATGCTGGAAGACCCAGCCACGACCCATCTTCAATGCTCTTACTGAGGGAAGGAGGTTTTGGCCAAGATCTCGCGATACATGGCCCCGTCCATCCTCCCCTCAATACGGTGCAGTCGTCCTGTCCCCTTTGCAGAAAAGCATCCCCAAATAATGATGTTTCCACCTCCATGCTTCACGGTTGGGATGGTGTTCTTGGGGTTTTACTCATCCTTCTTCTTCCTCCAAACACTGCGAGTGGAGTTTAGACCAAAAAGCGATATTTTTGTCTCATCAGACCACATGACCTTCTCCCATTCCTCCTCTGGAGGGAGCTGAAGGTTCGAGTTGCCAAACGTCAGCCTCGAAACCTTAATGACTTGGAGAAGATCTGCAAAGAGGAGTGGAACAAAATCCGTCCTGAGATGTGTGCAAACCTGGTGGCCAACTACAAGAAACGTCTGACCTCTGTGATTGCCAACAAGGGTTTTGCCAACAAGTACTAAGTCATGTTTTGCAGAGGGGTGAAATACTTATTTCCCTCATTAAAATGCAAATCAATTTATAACATAACATTTTTGACATGAGTTTTTCTGGATTTTTTTGTTGTTATTCTGTCTCTCACTGTTCAAATAAACCTACCATTAAAATTATAGACTGATCATGTCTTTGTCAGTGGGCAAACGTACCAAATCAGCAGGGGATCAAATACTTTTTTCCCTCACTGTATATATATACACAGTGAGGGAAAAAAGTATTTGATCCCCTGCTGATTTGGTACGTTTGCCCACTGACAAAGACATGATCAGTCTATAATTTTAATGGTAGGTTTATTTGAACAGTGAGAGACAGAATAACAACAAAAAAATCCAGAAAAACTCATGTCAAAAATGTTATGTTATAAATTGATTTGCATTTTAATGAGGGAAATAAGTATTTCACCCCTCTGCAAAACATGACTTAGTACTTGTTGGCAAAACCCTTGTTGGCAATCACAGAGGTCAGACGTTTCTTGTAGTTGGCCACCAGGTTTGCACACATCTCAGGACGGATTTTGTTCCACTCCTCTTTGCAGATCTTCTCCAAGTCATTAAGGTTTTGAGGCTGACGTTTGGCAACTCGAACCTTTAGCTCCCCCCACAGATTTTCTATGGGATTAAGGTCTGGAGACTGGCTAGGCCACTCCAGGACCTTAATGTGCTTCTTCTTGAGCCACTCCTTTGTTGCCTTGGCCTTGTGTTTTGGGTCATTGTCATGCTGGAATTCCCATCCACGACCCATTTTCAATGCCCTGGCTGAGGGAAGGAGGTTCTCACCCAAGATTTGACGGTACATGGCCCCGTCCATCGTCCCTTTGATGCAGTGAAGTTGTCCTGTCCCCTTAGCAGAAAAACACCCCCAAAGCATAATGTTTCCACCTCCATGTTTGACGGTGGGGATGGTGTTCTTGGGGTCATAGGCAGCATTCCTCCTCCTCCAAACACGGCGAGTTGAGTTGATGCCAAAGAGCTCCATTTTGGTCTCATCTGACCACAACACTTTCACCCAGTTCTCCTCTGAATCATTCAGATGTTCATTGGCAAACATAAGATGGCCTTGTATATGTGCTTTCTTGAGCAGGGGGACCTGGCGGGCATTGCAGGATTTCAGTCCTTCACGGCGTAGTGTGTTACCAATTGTTTTCTTGGTGACTATGGTCCCAGCTGCCTTGAGATCATTGACAAGATCCTCCAGTGTAGTTCTGGGCTGATTCCTCACCGTTCTCATGATCATTGCAACTCCACAAGGTGAGATCTTACATGGAGCCCCAGGCCGAGGGAGATTGAGAGTTATTTTGTGTTCCTTCCATTTGCGAATAATCGCACCAACTGTTGTCACCTTCTCACCAAGCTGCTTGGCGATGGTCTTGTAGCCCATTCCAGCCTTGTGTAGGTCTACAATCTTGTTCCTGACATCCTTGGAGAGCTCTTTGGTCTTGACCATGGTGGAGAGTTTGGAATCTGATTGATTTATTGCTTCTGTGGACAGGTGTCTTTTATACAGGTAACAAACTGAGATTAGGAGCACTCCCTTTCAGAGTGTGCTCCTAATCTCAGCTCGTTACCTGTATAAAAGACACCTGGGAGCCAGAAATCTTTTTGATTGAGAGGGGGTCAAATACTTATTTCCCTCATTAAAATGCTAATCAATTTATAACATTTTTGACATGCGTTTTTCTGGATTTTTTGTTGTTATTCTGTCTCTCACTGTTGAAATAAACCTACCATTAAAATTATAGACTGATAATTTATTTGGCAGTGGGCAAACGTACAAAATCAGCAGGGGATCAAATACTTTTTTCCCTCACTGTATATATATATATATATATATATATATATACATATAAAAACATGGGGGATTGGAAGTGATGCAGACAATTACATTGATGGAAGTTACAATCTATCTATAATATTAAGCTGACCTACCCCCCCCAAATTTTTTTTTTTAATAATAATTATAATAATTATAATTATAATTATATGATGGTCCGACCGCATTCTGTCCACTATCAACACTTTAAAAACTTTTGGTGCCAACGACAATTACATAAGAAAGAAGTCAAGACGACTAACTTGTATATCTCACTAGATCAGGATATTTAAGCCTCCATATATCTACTAGTTCTAATGTATCCATGACATTCACGATTTCCTTAAGAGCATGAGGGTGATTGTTTGTGGTGTGATTTCCTTTACGGTCCATTGAGCTATTTTAAGAACTTGTGTTTGTCTTGTTATTCTGGGAAAGAACTCCAATAGATTCTTAAATAATTTATACCTTCAGATTAAATCAATGTATTACTATTATTCAAATTTGAGTCTTACAGAGTTATTGTAAATAAGTTATTGTAAGTCTTCTTAGAATACTAATTTTGTCCAAGAAAGGACTGGTGCCCCGTTAATCATTTCATAGTAATAAGCATACAAACGATCTTACAATGCAGTGTTTGTTGACAAATTACTGATCACACAAACAACTTGAAACACCTGTGAAGGGAGTCTACTTGGTAAGAGAAGTAGATTTTTATCAGCACCCAAAACCATCCTGTGATTCTATTGGACCATGGGAAAAAGTTCCTCCTATGTACTGTAAATAATGCAGTGCAGTTCCATTGAATTGAACCCTATGTCCATTACCCCCTTGCCTGTTCTCCTACAGTATTTCTGTCTGAGTGAGTAGAGTTCTGGACTTAAAGACATTAGTATACGGGTTGTCTACATCAGCCTCCCAGAGATGCAGCTGAATGATAGGCCTAACTATGAGGCTCGACACTGAATCTGAAGCCCTGGCTTTTAATAGGGTCTGTTCTCAGTAATTATGCTGACACAATTTGATCAGTGCAGGCTAAGTATCTTCATCTGAAGGAGATGGGGGGAAATTAACGCTGATGTAATAAGTACCATTTGTCACTCTTAAGACGGAGGTGTTGACAGCTACTGACGTTGTCAGGGCAACTGTTGCCTCTCCCTCACTTCCAGCAAGCACCCCATCCCCCCCAAATAATTGAGTCAAATACTGTACTGTGCATTACACACACACACACATGCACACACTCACACACACACACATGCAAAATAACCATTATTCCTCAGGGTGATGTGTATCAGGCAGTCCCCCATCATGATTGAGAGCTTCTGTATGCTGCCTTGAGCTGCCCTACTTCAACACTGGGGGGTGCAGTCACTGCTACATACTGGCTAGTATTACCTTTGAAAATAGTTTGCATGAAACAATGCACGAAGCCCACATGAAACAACATGAAATAGTGATAATAAATCTGTCAATCAATTACAGCACAGAGAAAAAAAAAGCCAAAATTATTGACAATGCCTTTCATAAATGATGCATGGTTTGTCAGGTCATTGAATCAAATCTTATTTGTCACATGCACCGAATACAACAGGTGTAAACTTTATTGTGAAATGCTTACTTACAAGCCCTTGCCCAACAATGCAGTTTAAAAGTAAGAAATATTTGCACACAAAAAAAGGCAATGGTAACACAATAAAATAACGAGGCTGTATACAAGGAGTACCGGTACCGAGTCAATGTGCTGGGGTACGAGGTAGTTGAGGTTATTGAGGTAATATGTACATGTAGGTAGGGGTAAAAGTGACTAGGCAAATCAGGATAGATAATAAACAGAGTAGCAGCAGCGTATGTGAAGAGTGTGAAAGTGTATCTACAGTGCGTTCTGAAAGTATTCAGACCCGTTGACTTTTTTCACATTTTGTTACGTTACAGCCTTATTCTGAAATGGATTAAGTTGTTTTTTTCCTCATCAATCTACACACAATACCCCATTCTGACAAAGCAAAAACTGGTTTTTAGAAAATGTTTGCAAATGTATTAAAAAAAAAAAACGGACATATAACATTTACATAAGTATTCAGACCCTTTACTCAGTACTTTGTTGAAGCACCTTTGGCAGCGATTACAGCCTTGAGTCTTCTTGGGTATGACGCTACAAGCTTGCCACACCTGTATATGGGGAGTTTCTCCCATTCTTCTCTGCAGATCCTCTCAAGCTCTGTTAGGTTGGATGGGGAGCGTCACTGCACAGCTATTTTCAGGTCTCTCCAGAGATGTCCGATCAGTTTCAAGTCTGGGCTCTGGCTGGGCCACTCAAGTACATTCAGAGACTTGTCCCGTAGCCACTCCTGCGTTGTCTTGGCTGTGTGCTTAGGGTCATTGTCCTGTTGGAAGGTGAACCTTCGCCCCAGTCTGAGGTCTCTCTGTACTTTGCTCCGTTCATGTTTCCCTCGATCCTGACTAGTCTTCCAGTCCCTGCCGCTGAAAAACATCCCCACACCATGCTTCACCGTAGGGATGGTGCCAGGTTTCCTCCAGATGTGACGCTTGGCATTCAGGCCAAAGAGTTCGATCTTGGTTTCATCAGACCAGAGAATCTTGTTTCTCATGGTCGGAAAGTCCTTTCAGTGCCTCTTGGCAAACTCCAAGCGGGCTGTCATGTGCCTTTTACTGAGGAGTGGCTTCTGTCTGGCCACTCTACCATAAAGGCCTGATTGGTGGCGTGCTGCAGAGATGGTTGTCCTTCTGGAAGTTTCTCCCATCTCCACGGAGGAACTCTGGAGCTCTGTCAGAGTGTCCATCGGATTCTTGGTCACCTCCCTGACCAAGGCCCTTCTCCCTCGATTGCTCAATTTGGCTGGGTAGCCAGCTCTAGGAAGAGCTTTTTGTTGTTCTTCTTCCAAACTTCTTCCATTTAAGAATGATGGAGGCCACTGTGTTCTTGGGGACCTTCAATGATGCAGACATTTTTTGGTACCCTTCCCCAGATCTGTGCCTCAACACAATCCTGTTTCTAAGCTCTACAGACAATCCCTACGACCTCATGGCTTGGTTTTGCCTCTGACATGCACTGTCAACTGGGGGACCTTATATAGAAAGGTGTGTGCCTTTCCAAATGTCCAATCAATTGAATTTACCACAGGTGGACTCCAATCAAGTTGTAGAAACATCTCAAGGATGATCAATGGAAAAAGGTTGCACCTGAGCTCAATTTCGAGTCTCATAGCAAAGGGTCTGAATACTTATGTAAATAAGTTATTTCTGTTTATTATTTGTAATAAATTTGCACACATTTCTAAAAACCTATTTTCGCTTCGTCATTATGGGGTTGTGTGTGTAGATTGATGAGGACATTTTTGTATTTAATCCATTTTAGAATAAGGCTGTAACGTAACAAAATGTGGAAAAAGTAAAGGGGTCTGAATACTTTCCGAATGCACTGTATGTGTGTGTGTGTGTGTGAGTGTGTCCATTGAATGTGCATAAAGCCAGCGCAAGTGAGTCCGTGCCCCCAAAAAAAGGGGGTCAATGCAAAACGTCCAGGTATCCATTTGAATAACTGTTCAGCAGTCTTATGGGTTGAGGGTAGAAGCCGTTCAGTAGCCTTTTGGTGCCAGACTTGGCGCTCCGGTACTGCTTGCCATGAAGTAGCAGATAGAACAGTCTATGAATTGGGTGGCTGAAGTCTTTGACAGTTTTTAGGGCCTTCTTCTGACACCGCCTGGTATAGAGTTCCTGGATGGCAGGAAGCTCGGCCCCAGTGATGTACTGGGCCTTACACACTACCCTCTGTAGCGCCTTATGGTCGGATGCCAAACAGTTGCCATACCAAGTGGTGATGCAGCCAGTCAAGATGCTCTCAATGGTGCAACTGTAGAAGTGTTTGATGATCTGAGGGCCCATGCCAAAGCTTTTCAGCCTCTTCAGGGGGAAGAGGCGTTGTTGTACCCTCTTCACAACTGTTGGTGTGTTTAGACCATGATAGGTCCTTAGTGATGTGGACTCTGAGGAACTTGAAGCTCTCAACCCGCTCCACTACAGCCCCGTCAATGTGAATGGGGACGTGCTCGGTCCTCCATTTCCTGAAGTCCACAATCAGCTCCTTTGTCTTGCTGACGTTGAGGGAGACGTTTTTGTCCTGGCACCACACTGCCAGGTCTCTAACCTCCTCCCTATAGGCTGTCTCATCGTCGTCGGTGATCAGGCCTACCACCGTTGTGTCGTCGGCAAACTTAATGATGGTGTTGGAGTCGTGCGCGGCCACGCAGTCGTGGGTGACGGGTGAACAGGGAGGAAAGGAGGGAACTAAGCATGGACCCCTGAGGGGCCCCCATGTTGAGGGTCAGCGTGGCGGATCACTAGCCAGTCAGGAATTCCAAGATCCAGCTGCAGAGGGAGGTGTTCAGTCCCAGGGTCCTTAGCTTAGTAATGAGCTTGGAGGGCACTATGGTGTTGAAAGCTGAGCTTTTGTTCAGGTGGGAGAGGGCAGTGTGGTGTGCAATAGAGATTGCGTCATCTGTGGATATTTTTATTAATTTTTTTGTCATTTAGCAGACGCCCTTATCCAGAGCGACTTACAGTTAGTGAGTGCATACATTTTCATACTGCCCCCCCGTGGGAAACGAACCCACAACCCTGGCGTTGCAAGCGCCATGCTCTACCAACTGAGCTACAGGGGACTACAATAGGAGTGGGTCCAGGGTGTCTGGGTGTCTGGATTAGTGTCCCGCTCCTTGAAAGCAGCAGCTCTAGCCTTTAGCTCAGTGCGGATATTGCCTGGATAGAGTTATGTTCAGATTTGCCAAATGGAAGGCGAGGGAGAGCTTGTTATGCGTCTCTGTGTGTGGAGTAAAGGTGATCTAGTTGCACAGTTTACATTCTGGCAGAAATGACGTAAAACCGATTTCAGTTTTCCTGCATTAAAATCACTGCCGACTGGGAGCGCCGCCTTTGGGTGAGCATTTTCTTGTTTGCTTATGGCCCTATACAGCTCGTTGAGTGCGGTCTTAGTGCCAGCATCGATTTGTGGTGGTAAATAGGCAGCTACAAAAATACAGCTTATCATGAGGTATTCTAACTCAGGCGAGCAGAACCTCGAGACTTCCTTAATATTAGAGATCGTGCACAAGCTGTTGTTAACAAAGACACACACCACCCCCCTTGTGTTTACCCGACGCTGCCGTTCTGTCCTGCCGATGTACAGAAAAACCAGCTAGACTTATATTTTCCATGTTCTTGTTAAGCCACCACTTGGAGAAATGTAGGATATCACAGTTCTTCAGATTACGTTGATCTGAAGAACTTGAACAGAGCTCGTACAGTTTATTCTCCAGTGATTACTGTTCTATCGCCGACGTAGTCTCGTCAGCCTCTATAACGCAGTCTCTTCCTTTTTCGAGTGTCGGGGATTTGGGCCTGGCCCGGGATGAGCAGTATGTCCTTTGCCGTTGTCTCATTGAAGTAGAAATCCACATCCAAACTGAGGTTAGTGATCACTGTCCTGATGTCCAGAAGATTTCGGTCATATGGCGGAAACATTATGTTAACAAAAAAGTTTCGATCAGCGGGGAAAAAACACACAAAATAGCACTATTGGTCAGGAGCCCGTAAAACGGCTGCTATTCCTTCCAGCTCCAATAAGAGAGCATATACAGTGGGGAGAACAAGTATTTGATACACTGCCGATTTTGCAGGTTTTCCTACTTACAAAGCATGTAGAGGTCTGTAATTTTTATCATAGGTACACTTCAACTGTGAGAGACGGAATCTAAAACAAAAATCCAGAAAATCACATTGTACGATTTTTAAGTAATTCATTTGCATTTTATTGCATGACATAAGTATTTGATACATCAGAAAAGCAGAACTTAATATTTGGCCTTTGTTTGCAATTACAGAGATCATACGTTTCCTGTAGGTCTTGACCAGGTTTGCACACACTGCAGCAGGGATTTTGGCCCACTCCTCCATACAGACCTTCTCCAGATCCTTCAGGTTTCGGGGCTGTCGCTGGGCAATACGGACTTTCAGCTCCCTCCAAAGATTTTCTATTGGGTTCAGGTCTGGAGACTGGCTAGGCCACTCCAGGACCTTGAGATGCTTCTTACGGAGCCACTCCTTAGTTGCCCTGGCTGTGTGTTTCGGGTCGTTGTCATGCTGGAAGACCCAGCCACGACCCATCTTCAATGCTCTTACTGAGGGAAGGAGGTTGTTGGCCATGATCTTGCGATACATGGCCCCATCCATCCTCCCCTCAATACGGTGCAGTCATCCTGTCCCCTTTGCAGAAAAGCATCCCCAAAGAATGATGTTTCCACCTCCATGCTTCATGGTTGGGATGGTGTTCTTGGGGTTGTACTCATCCTTCTTCTTCCTCCAAACATAGCGAGTGGAGTTTAGACCAAAAAGCTAAATTTTTGTCTCATCAGACCACATGACCTTCTCCCATTCCTCCTCTGGATCATCCAGATGGTCATTGGCAAACTTCAGACGGGCCTGGACATGCGCTGGCTTGAGCAGGGGGACCTTGCGTGCACTGCAGGATTTTAATCCATGACGGCGTAGTGTGTTACTAATGGTTTTCTTTGAGACTGTGGTCCCAGCTCTCTTCAGGTCATTGACCAGGTCCTGCCGTGTAGTTCTGGGCTGATCCCTCACCTTCCTCATGATCATTGATGCCCCACGAGGTGAGATCTTGCATGGAGCCCCAGACCGAGGGTGATTGACCGTCATCTTGAGCTTCTTCCATTTTCTAATAATTGCGCCAACAGTTGTTGCCTTCTCACCAAGCTGCTTGCCTATTGTCCTGTAGACCATCCCAGCCTTGTGCAGGTCTACAATTTTATCCCTGATGTCCTTACACAGCTCTCTGGTCTTGGCCATTGTGAGAGGTTGGAGTCTGTGTGTGGACAGGTGTCTTTTATACAGGTAACGAGTTCAAACAGGTGCAGTTAATACAGGTAATGAGTGGAGAACAGGAGGGCGTCTTAAAGAAAAACTAACAGGTCTGTGAGAGCCGGAATTCTTAATGGTTGGTAGGTGATCAAATACTTATGTCATGCAATAAAATGCAAATTAATTACTTAAAAATCATACAATGTGATTTTCTGGATTTTTGTTTTAGATTCCGTCTCTCACAGTTGAAGTGTACCTATGATAAAAATTACAGACCTATACATGCTTTGTAAGTAGGAAAACCTGCAAAATCGGCAGTGTATCAAATACTTGTTCTCCCCACTGTATATTTATTGATGAATGCACTTTTAAAAGCTTGTGGAAAAGGCTGGCTTTGCATTTGGTCAATACTGAAGTATGATTGTGATATTGTTGTGTTACAATACTGCGGACAACTTCTGTATCTAGACTAAACTAGAACTAAATATCCCACCTTTCTTGTCCCAATTTTGACATATTTAGCCAACAGCAAAAAAATATCATACCTACCCCCTAAAAATAAATAAATAAATAAATACAAATTATCATATCTACAGTTGATGTCGGAAGTTTACATACACCTTAGTCAAATACATATAAACTCAGTTTTTCACAATTCCTGACATTTAATCCTCGTAAAAATGCCCTGTCTTAGGTCAGTTAGGATCACCTCTTTATTTTAAGAATGTGAAATGTCAGAATAATAGTAGAGAGAATGATTTATTTCAGCTTTTATTTATTTCATCACATTCCCAGTGGTTCAGAAGTTTACATACACTCAATTAGTATTTGGTAGCATTGCCTTTAAATTGTTTAACTTGGGTCAAACGTTTCGGGTAGCCTTCCACAAGCTTCCCACAAAAGTTGGGTGAATTTTGGCCCATTCCTCCTGACAGAGCTGGTGTAACTGAGTCAGGTTTGTAGGCCTCCTTGCTCGCACACGCTTTTTCAGTTCTGCCCACACATTTTCTATAGGATTGAGGTCAGAGCTTTGCAGAGGTGTGGACTCGAGTCATGTGACTTGGACTCGAGTCAGACTCGAGTCATGAATTTGATGACTTCAGACTCGACTCGACAAAATGTACAAAGACTTGCAACTCGACTTGGACTTTAACATCAATGACTCGTGACTTCACTTGGACTTGCGCCTTATGACTCGAGAAGACTTGCTACTTCCCATGAAAACTGGGGAAAAAAAATTTCACACGGCCGCGCCGCTCTCCGTTTATCTGCATCTGTGAAAAAATGTGCACCATCCACCTGTATGCATACAGAGAGCGCGCGCTGCCTGCACGTTATCCAATCACTGTAGTCCCACGTTGTTTTGATTCGACAGCATCTAAGCAGGCACATTGCAAGACAACCAATGAAGCACATCAAGCAACAACGCGCCAGTTGTCAAAATGATACCGAAGATAGTTTGGTTTGGCTATAAAAATTACGAGGTAGTCGACAAAAAACGAGTTGCAATCTGCAAAACATGCGGATCGAAGATTACAGACGGAGCTGCCACAACGTCCAACTTTGTTCGACACCTGAAGTTGCACAAAGAAAGGTAAGTTTTGAACGAATGCTACGCACCTTATCGGATGTACCGTAACTTACTAGCTAGCTGCTGCATATTTACTGTATCAACGGACAAACGCACGTCTCCCTTGCTGGTTCATGCTTACAAAAATATGGATTTTTGAACTGCTATTATATGGACATTCTAAAACGCTTTCGTGAAAAACGCTTAACGTTCTTTAATGTACTAAGACAGTGTTATTAAAAGACCAAACTCTGTAAATATCATATTAATAAAGTATACTATGTACAAAACATCAGATGAGCCCAGAATATGAACGCAAACACGTTTAATAACACGTTGCGTTTTCCTCCCATAGAAAACTATTATAAGAAAAGGCTTAACGTGTCTTAATATACTGAGACAGTAATATTAAAAGACCAAACTATAAATATCATATTAATAAAGTACAGTATACTAAATGTACAAAACATCAGATGAGGCCAGAATATGAACGCAAACACGTTTAACAACACGTTAAGTGTTTTCCTCCCATAGAAAACCATTATAAGAAAAGGCTTAACATGTCTTATGTAGGCTACTATGTATTCTGGGCTCATCTGATGTTTTGTACATAGTATACTTTATTGATATGATATTTACTTAGTTTGGTCTTTTAATAACACTGTCTTAGTACATAAGACACGTTAAGCCTTTTCTTATAATGGTTTTCTATGGGAGGAAAACGCAACGTGTTATTAAACGTGTTTGCGTTCATATTCTGGGCTCATCTGATGTTTTGTACATAGTATGCTTTATTAATATGATATTTGCAGAGTTTGGTCTTATAATATTACTGTCTTAGTATATTAAGCATTAAGCAACGTTAAGCGTTTTCACGTTAAGCGTTTTAGAATTCAGTTTCAGAGTTGCTGGTGTGCTGCCTCATTGAGGTCGTTTATGTAATTTTGGTTAATCACAACTAAGCAGAACTGTCGCTGAAGACAAAATATCACAATTAAACAATGAATGCACCCCCTTTCACAACTCGGATGTAGTTGGTGCATCCCTAAACCCATCCAAGTACAACAGGAAACATAGTAAGACGTATACATTGTAAAGAGGAAAATGATAACACAGTCACAGTAGATCCACCATTAGCCTTCCCTTTTCATATCATGCCCAAACAGCAGACAGCGCATGGACAGAGTGCTACCGTAGTCTACAGTAGGTCTGTGAGGCAGCGCACCACTGGGATATATACAGTATATAATAAAATAATAACGATTATAGTAGTAATGTTCAGAGATGTAATAGATTATTATAGTGCAGTTCTTAACTAATGGGAATATTGTTTAGCTTATTTTTGGTTTAATTTGGTTTACTTTAGTTATTTAATTTATTCAATTATTTTGTTTTTCTATACTTTTCATGCCAACTTGCCATGGCCCCCTAGAACCCCCTCGCGGCACCCAAGGGTCCCCGTCCCCACTTTGAAAACCACTGCTATAAAGCATATGACTTCAGTTTCTTGAGGGAAAGGGCTTTCTTATGAATTTTGAAGCAGTGAAAATATTCTTAATATTGCATACACTGAAACTGAAATGTATTATCGTAAACCGTAGTGTACAATAGGCAATGAATATTAACACAACAACATTGATATGAGTAAAGAGTAGTTTCAAATACAACATGTGTGGCTGTAAAGGATTTTCTGACATCTGTTTCATATTCTTCTCTGTTACAGGTATGAAGAATACCAGATGAACAAAATCATCGTAGATGAACCACAACAGCCTTCAATCTCACAATTCCTTGACACTCGTGTAGGGCGTTACAGCCTGACCCACCCACAGCAGAAGGCCATCTCCAATGCGATACTGTCTGACTTGATTATTGATTGCAATTTCCCTCTGTCTATTGTGGAAAATAAGAGCTTTCGTCACTTTCTGGCTGTGCTGGACAGCAAGTATACCCCAGTATGTCGCCGAACGCTGACCACAAAAACAGAGAGCCTTGCTGAGGAGAGACGGTCAAAGTTAAAAACTCAATTGAGCAACACTGACCATGTTTCAGTCACTGTGGACATTTGGTCTGATCGAAAGATGAGGGGATTCCTTGGTGTCACTGTGCACTGGATGGAGCGAGATGCAGAGAGGGTACAGCTAAAGACTAATCTCTTGGCCTGCAACCGCTTCAAAGGCTCTCACACAGCAGAGCGAATCTGTGACCAATTTGAGGCAATATGTGATGAATACAACATCAAAGCTAAATTGGACTATATAATTAGTGACAATGCTGCTAACATGCGCAAGGCATTTACAGTCTGCTTCCCCAGCGAACAGGAGGAAGATGAAGATGCTGGAGATAATCTTGATGATCCTGAGCTATGGCATGACTTAACCCAAGAAGACCAGCAAACCGTCGATGCTGCTATGGCAAAGAAACAGCGCCTGCAGTGTTTTGCACACACATTGCAGCTGGTTGTGGGAGACGGTTTGAAAGAAACAAAAGCGGCATGTCCTTCTCTCTCCAAGTTATCAAAACTTAGCTCCCTGCTCCACACAAGCACAACGTTTAAAGACATCTTCGATGGTGAATTTGGGGAGCACAGAGGCATCCCTGCTGCAGTGAGCACGAGGTGGAATTCCACACTGCGGCAGGTAAAAGCAGTCCTTCATTGTGATCAGCAAAAGCTCTGCGCAGTTCTTGAGAAGGCCGGGCATAAAGAACTGTCATTCACACCACGAGAGTGGAATCTGCTGAAGGAGTTGGTGGACATCTTAAAACCGTTCGGAGAAGCAACTGATTTGACACAGGGGGGAGAAAGTAATTACAATCAGTGCAGTTGTTCCATCCATCTTGTCCCTCAATCACCATCTTGAGAAGCTGAAGCCTCAAGTTCGTTTCCTGAGTGGCCTGGTCAGAGGTCTGCAGGCATCCCTGAAAAAAAGATTTCTTGGGATCTTCATTAATGTAAAAATGGCCCAGTCTCAAGAAGGGATCACTGCCCCCTTTTCAGACACAGTCTACCTGAAAGCAGCTGCCTTGGATCCAGCCTTTTGTCTGCTGTGGATTGAGCCCCATGTGCTGGTCAACCGTGACATCAAGGCAGAGGTGGCACAACGAGTTAAAGGTAAATATTATTGACTTGCAATGCAACTTAAATGCAACGTACAATAATTTGATCTTAATCTGATATAGGATCTAATGTGATATTAATCTGACTTTAACAATAATAAAAAATTTCAGTCTTGAACAGTATCATCAACATCAGAAATAAGGGCTCTTTTGTTTCTGCTGTTGTGACACGTTTTTATTTTTATTTTTAGAATTGATCCTGCAAGATGCTGCAGAGACAGAGCAGCCTGTGCCGGTGCCTGCTGAAGAAGAACTAGAGGACATGGAAGGAGAAGGGCTGTTTGCTGCATACCATAAGAGGCAGAAAAGGGATGTTGGGACCCCACCAGCAGTACAGCTAAGTCACTACATTGACATGGCAGAAGGACAGAATGCCCTTTTGTTCTGGGCACTGAACAGTAAGACTCTTCCTTCACTCTTTCAAGTAGCCATCCGAGTCTTGGCAGTGCCTGCTTCTAGTGCTCCAGTGGAGCGAGTTTTCAGCCATGGTGGCATCATTCTGCGTCCCCATCGTGCACAAATGACTGACAGACTTTTGGCCAATTTGATCTTTTGCAAATGCAATGCAGTATAGGGGCCTCCCTCCACCTGTCCACAGCACGCATGCGCGCACACACACTCACTCTCTGCTCATCACCTGTCCACACAGCTCTCTCTCTCCTGTGGTAGGAGTTTCACATGGAGTAAGATCTGTTCATTTGCAGTGCAGGTTCCCACACTGTTTTTACTTCCAGAGCTTTGGTGTTTGTCCTTCCCCGTAAACCATTTCTCTCTCTCTCTCTCTCTCTCTCTCTCTCTCTCTCTCTCTCTCTCTCTCTCTCTCTCTCTCTCTCTCTCTCTCTCTCTCTCTCTCTCTCTCTCTCTCTCTCTCTCTCTCTCTCTCTCTTGCATTGTTCTAGTGCAATATGCTGTTCAAATACAAGCATTTTTTTTGTGAAAATTAAATGTTATGTTTTTTGCTGTATTTGATTAATGTTATTGTATAAAAAGGTTTAAATAAATACAAATCTTACAGACATACATGATTTGTATACATTTTATTTCTGTGGTAAGAGGACTTGAAATGACTCGAAACTAAAATGGTAGGACTTTGGACTCGACTTGAGACTTGATGGCTTTGACTTTTGACTCGACTTGGGACTTGCCTCATCTTTGACTCGACTTGACTCGGGACTCGAGGGCAAAGACTTGAGACTTACTTGTGACTTGCATAACAATGACTTTGTCCCACCTCTGGAGCTTTGTGATGGCCACTCCAATACCTTGACTTTGTTGTCCTTAAGCCATTTTGCCACAACTTTGGAAGTATGCTTGGGGTCATTGTCCATTTGGAAGACCCATTTGCGACCAAGCTTTAACTTCCTGACTGATGTCTTGAGATGTTGCACCCCCACAGCATGATGCTGCCACCCCCATGCCTCACGGTTGGGGTGGTGTTCTTCGGCTTGCAAGCAACCCCCTTTTTCCTCCAAACATAACAATGGTCATTATGGCCAAACAGGTCTATTTTTGTTTCATCAGACCAGAGGACATTTCTCCAAAAAGTACGATCTTTGTCTCCATGTGCAGTTGCAAACCGTAGTCTGGCTTTTTTATGGCGGTTTTGGAGCAGTGGCTTCTTCCTTGCTGAGCAGCCTTTCAGGTTATGTCGATATAGGACTCGTTTTACTGTGGATATAGATACTTTTGTACCTGTTTCCTCCAGCATCTTCACAAGGTCCTTTGCTGTTGTTCTGGGATTGATTTGCACTTTTCACACCAAAGTACGTTCATCTCTAGGAGACAGAACGTGTCCCCTTCCTGAGCGGTATGACGGCTGCGTGGTCCCATGGTGTTTATACTTGCGTACTATTGTTTCTACAGATGAACGTGGTACCTTCAGGCATTTGGAAATTGCTCCCAAGAATGAACCAGACTTGTGGAGGTCTACATTTTTTTTTTCTGAGGTCTTGGCTGATTTCTTTTGATTATGCATTGATGTCAAGCAAAGAGGCACTGCGTTTGAAGGTAGGCCTTGAAATACATCCACAGGTACACCTCCAATTGACTCAAATGATGTCAATTAGCCTATCAGAAGCTTCTAAAGCCATGACATCATTTTCTGGAATTTTCCAAGCTGTTTAAAGGCACAGTCAACTTAATGTATGTAAACTTCTGACCCACTGGAATTGTGATACAATGAATTATAAGTGAAATAATCTGTCTGTACACAATTGTTGGAAAAATTACTTGTGTCATGCACAAAGTAGATGTCCTAACCGACTTGCCAAAACTATAGTTTGTTAACAAGAAATTTGTGGAGTGGTTGAAAAACGAGTTTTAATGACTCCAACCTGTGTATGTAAAATTCTGACTTCAACTGTATTATCTAATACTGAACAACAGCTAACTGTAAATGTTCCAATATAATCCAAGTGCCCTTTCAGACAATTACTCCAATTAAGCATCCAAAAAGACCAAATACATATCAAAAGCAGAAATGGACCTGAGGATATAATTTATTTGGGGGGTGGAGGGGGGGAGAACGAGAGAGAAAGAGAAGAGAGAGAGAGAAAGAGAAGAGAGAGAGAGAGAGAGAGAGAGAGAGAGAGAGAGAGAGAGAGAGAGAGAGAGAGAGAGAGAGAGAGAGAGAGAGAGAGAGAGAGAAAGAAAGAGAGAGAGAGAGAGAGAGAGAGAGAGAGAGAGAGAGAGAGAGAGAGAGAGAGAGAGAGAGAGAGAGAGAGAGAGAGAGAGAGAGAGAGAAAGAAAGAGAAGAGAGAGAGAGAGAGAGAGAGAGAGAGAAAGAGAGAGAAAGATAAGAGAGAGAGAGAGAGAAAGAGAGAGAGAGCGAGAGAGAGAGAGAGAGAGAGAGAAAGAGAAAGAAAGAGAAGAGAGAGAGAGAGAGAGAGAGAGAGAGAGAGAGAGAGAGAAAGAAAGAGAGAGAGAGAGAGAGAGAGAGAGAGAGAGAGAGAAGAGAGAGAGAGAGAGAGAAAGAGAAGAGAGAAAAAAAGAGAAGAGAGAGAGAGAAAGAAGAGGGAGAAAAAGAGAAAGATAGAACGAGAGAGAGAATGAGAGAGTGAACGAAAGGGGGAGAGACAGAGAATGCAGCAGAGCTACAGTAATCAGATGACACACATGGCTTCATAAAGGATGAACTCGTTAAACACTACCTGTAGCCAGGGGCCCAGGGCCTGTCCATCTTAGGGCCCCGTCTATGTCTGAGGCTTCGTCCCAAATGAGCCCTGGTCAAAAGTAGTACTCTATATAGGGAATAGTCTATGTCTGAGGCTTCGTCCCAAATGAGCCCTGGTCAAAAGTAGTACTCTATATAGGGAATAGCGTACCATTTGGGATGCAGCCCAACACTGCCCCTCCTGCAGTATCCCCTGTTCTGTCATTCCTCACAACACCGTACTGATACGGTCATACTCACCATGCATCGTCTTTCTCCAGCTTAGCATTCTCGCCCATTCAACACCCCCCCACCCGGCCCTTGGGGAACCCCCTCCTACACTCCACCACCCTGCCGTTCCTTTCCAGCTGACTGCCCTTCTCCATCACAGGGATAATTAATGTGGCCCGCCTTGCCTGCTCTACACTAAAATAGCTCTGACGATGCCTCTGTTTCAGGGGAGGAAAATGGGGGTTGGAAAAAAGTCCTGTCATGTTGTGTTGTGGTGACATGAAAGCCTGTGACGTGTGACATTAACCAAAGGACACATGAGGACAAATTCATCCAGGCAGAACGCCTCTCTGGGTTACAGTATCAAACCATCAAAAGACGATATTGAAAGCTCAACAGAGAGGGGCGCTTTGTGACTGTCTTGGGTGGATATTTAGAACAGTGAATGCAGTGTGTGGAGAGAGAGATCGAGGAAGAGTGAGAGAGAGAAATGGAGAGTGAGAGAGACAGCCACACACATACAAAGACAGAGAGGGGAGGGGGAGAGCGAGGGGGGGCGGGGTGAGAGGGGGGGGCAGAGAGAGAAAGACACTGGGAGTGTTAGATAAAATGCATTTGATTTATTCTCTCTGGCTGTAGATGTCTCCCTGTCTTTGTGGATAGGAATTGTCTGGCTGTATTTTCTGCCTGTCTCTGTGCGGATAGGGCCAGGGGTTGCCTGGTAGAGTTGGAGTTGCCTTCCCCAGGTGTGACATCAGCTGGACAGATACCACACACACTGCAGAAGTGCTGACTGAGGCCATAGACACACACACACTATACACACACAACGCCTCCCCCCACACACACAGACACGCGCCTGACAAGCTGTGATGTATAATCTCCAGGTGCTGTTTTCTCAGGCAAGTGTGTGTGTATAGTGTGTGTGTCTATGGCCTCAGTCAGCACTTCTGCAGTGTGTGTGGTATCTGTCCAGCTGATGTCACACCTGGGGAAGGCAACTCCAACTCTACCAGGCAACCCCTGGCCCTATCCGCACAGAGACAGGCAGAAAATACAGCCAGAGAGAATAAATCAAATGCATTTTATCTAACACTCCCAGTGTCTTTCTCTCTCTGCCCCCCCCGCTCTCCCCTCCCTCTCTGTCTTTGTATGTGTGTGGCTGTCTCTCTCACTCTCCATTTCTCTCTCTCACTCTTCCTCGATCTCTCTCTCCACACACTGCATTCACTGTTCTAAATATCCACCCAAGACAGCAACCCTCCTCTCTCTCTCCTCTATCTACCCTTTAGAGTGCCACTGCAGGGCTGGCAATCAGCATGCGATGCTGTGGCCACGTGGCCGAACAATGGCTCATTTCAACCTCAATTTCCCCTGAAATGAAAGGCTGCCCACCCCTGCGCACGCTGCATGCCTTTTAATTGGCCTGAGTTAGATTCAAGCCATTAAACCACTGATGTCTACACGTCTCCACGGCGCCCATTGTCCTTTTTTCCCATGCTGGCAGAACATAAATGTCTTATCTCTGGGCCCCACCGAGCACCGAGCATGCCCCATGAATATTCAGCATTCAGCAGCTTCTCTCGGTTGTCTCGGTTTCAGGCATCACACAACAACACACACCCCAGTCTTTTATCCTACATACACTCCTCTCAAACCATCCAGGCATCCTTATGCTGCGATGACATCTGGTAATTTGTCTCTTACTTGTTATTTGATATTAGTTGTATAGATACTACTGATTAGAGATGCTGATGAAGCACCTGACAAAAATTCGAATCCACAGCCTACACTACAATATTTTAGTTTCAGTACTATAACTTTTTTTATTATTATTATAATTTAACACAGAAAAATATATATTGATATGGCTTACCTGTTTCCAGAAGAATTCCAAGGTATGCATAGAAGAGAAAAGAAGGGGAGTAATGGGTTAATTTAATACACCAGCAACTAACCTATAATAAATAGCTGTTATGTGATTGTGTAGTCAGTACTAATCAACAACAGCATTAACTAGAACTACTTGTTTCTTGTGAACTGTTCGTCACACAGAATGTAAACGAAGTCAAATGTACAAATGGTATGTGCTGTATGAGGTTCCACTGGCTAGATACATTTGAAGATATCATATCTGGAGGCAGGTTCACAATACGTTGCATAGAAGACAGAAAAACAAATAGGTAGCCTAACATTGAACAATTCTTCAGAAACTAAACCCAGCCCTAAGATGATTCAGTGCACAGTAATATTCAGAGGCAGACATAGCAATTATCAGTCTGGGTGTCATCCTGGTTAATCAATGTTGGACTGTATTATCAGGTGAAAATGAAAGGCGTTTTTGATCAAAAAAGAAGACAAGACAACAGGTGCAGCAACCCTTCATTTCTACCCAGCAGCACAGAGACAACATGGTAGAGGAGAGATTAATCTTTAGTTCTGCGACCCCTTTGAAATATTTCACTCCAAAATTCACAATATCCCAAACCCCAGTGGATGTTGTCAGAGATGAAAGAGGGAGTGCTCTATCCACATGCTCCCTCTCTCCCTCTCCCTCAGAAGAAAAAGAAATGAATGCTCCAGCAGCCCTCTCTCCAACCATTTTACACTCCTCTCTTTGATCTGCTACAGCATGCCGCCGTCACAGAAACCACGGATAAACCCCGGGAACGTCTTTGTATTAGAAATAGCATTTCTCCATGATTCTGACTTGCATGCATTAATTTGCTTCTCTCTCTCTCTCTCTCTCTCTCTCTCTCTCTCTCTCTCTCTCTCTCTCTCTCTCTCTCTCTCTCTCTCTCTCTCTCTCTCTCTCTCTCTCTCTCTCTCTCTCTCTCTCTCTCTCTCTCCTCTATAAAAACTCTGCTCTTGGCTGGGAGGGTTTTCCTCCTCGTTTAGCTCGTTAGAGCTCGGCGGTAGCCAGCAGGATCAATTACTGGGAATATGCTCTCCCGTCTCGGTATCATTACCCAGCAAAAATATATTAGCTCAGTATGAGGGGGAAAACAGACGAGGAGTCATTATTACAGTCTGTATGCTGCTTCTGGAGCATCGTCTGCTGCTAGCTTGTCTCTCTGGCCTCAACACATACACACTGCCTTTGTTCCTCAACTTCAAACGCTACACTGTGTTTACTTACTTGATGCCAATGACACAACCAACACAACTCAGAGATATATTGAATATGTTGCGACAGAACAAAATGAGTATGGATGCTACTTTACATTTGCTCCAATAGGTAAAGTGAATTATTTTGTTCGTAATCATTCTTGTCAGCAAAGGTCAATATGTCACTGTGAGAAATGATGGCTCAATGTGTTCCAATGTGAAAGTCCATGGCTGACGTCTCCTTATCTCCCTGTGTTTTTATATTTATGCACAAATCTGGGATCAGTTTATCCTCCCCAAATCGTGAACTTAACCATTGTGCGGGGAAATGTAAAACCGACCTTAAAATCAGTGTCTTCGGTGCATAGTCACTCTGTTTTGATGCATCTCATACAGTATCTCTGGTGATTCCTCATCATCACATATTCAGCGGCCAGACTAGAGGAGGCATGCTACAGGGAGCAACACATCCTCATCACCAGCTGTCTGAGGAAACCAGCCCCTCTCCCCCTCCTCCCTCCCTCTCTCTCTCCCCCCCTCTCCTCCCTCTCTCCCTCTCCCCCTCTCCTCCTCCCCCCGTGTCTGACTGCCTGAGATGGGTGCTGCGAGCTGTATTCTGTAATGTGAGATTATTATACAAATTAGAACCCCTTAATCTGTTATGGAAGCCACTCAATATGGCATCATGTCTTCTGCCAATGCATGAATAACCCAGCAGACTTCACTGGGAGGAGTCTGAGCAGATTTGACATGAGAAGAAAATAATCTCAGCAAAACCCAACATGATTTAATCTATGGGATGATGGTTATTGGCTGTGGAGGGTCCATTCATAAATCAGTGCTTTCGGTCCACAAGCAGGAGGCCTCCTCCAGAGCTCTGGGCCTCCACAGTTGGCCTTAATGCAATATTTACTGTTAAGGGATCATCCTCAGATCAGAGCTAGTGACTGCAAGAACAATGCCCAGCTGTTGTGTAAATTGTCAATGTACTGCATGACAACAAACATACAGCCAGCAGCTGAAGTGGTGGGGAGTGAATAAGAGCTCCCTGTATAATTTAGGTCTACAGAATGATCAAATCAATCAATCAATCACAATTATTTTATAAAGCTCTTTTTATGATGTCGATGAGAGCATTAAGGGTAGGTTCTAATCTCATTCATGTCTGACGTACAGTATATACAGTACAGAGAGGCAATCCTGATGACTTGAGTAGGGTTGCAAAGGTTATATAACTGGTAACTTTTGAAGTTTACTAGGAAACTACAGGGCTCCAGACTAATGTTTTCCCTGGGTGGCACTGGTGCCACTAACTTTTTCAGTTGGTAGCACCAGCCATGAAAAAAAAATAAATCGCATCATGCAATCAAACTAATAGGAGTAATCATACTCAAGTAATTCACAATGCTTTAATAACAAGTGTAATAGACTAATGAGATTGTATTCAATAAATAAGTTACATCTAACATGTCCATGCAGGAATGCATGATTTAAGATATTTTTTATATGCAACCTAATCCAGTGATTTACATGAATTTTGGGTTGACAATTAGGCTATTTTTGTTATATTTTATTGTCAAAATAGGGCTCCAGAATTATCTGATTGTTTTGTTCAATAGAGATTAATTTCCCTTCATCTTTATGTGCACTAATATTATATATAGGCATAATTCAATTGGTGCTAATTCACCACCTGAGGAAATGGAAACTCAAAATACATTAGCTAAATCGCTGACTCAAAATATAAAACCTACTTCTAGTAGCCATGTATTAATCTAACAGGAAATGTAATGTCCTAAAAACAACTTGGTAATCGGTAGTAGACCTACTACCCAATGAGGCCTAGTGCACTGGCGATGGCCGATGCGCATTTCGCACGCTCCGTATTTCAAAGCCCTCTCAGATACCTTGATTGTAAAACAGTGTGCTTTGAGCTCAATATTATAGCTACATAAAGCGGAGACCCTCTTTGACCAAAGTTGTGTTTTTCCCGCCATAGCAATTTGAAATGTTATACAATCACAATGCATTTTTCAGGGGAACGAGGGGGGAGAGAGACTGTGAGAGGCTCGCTCATTACAGCAGTCGGTCGCAGCTACACAGGCAGAGTGGCAGGGCAGACACTTTCATTACAGGAATCATGAGGATAATGCACTTTACTGTTTGACCAAATCATGGTTTTATCTGCCCCAAAAATAGGACGTTTTGATTGAGGTGAACAGTTAGAATGTGCAGCTCGCACCGGTGCAACCAATTCACATTTTACTCACACAGCCGTCTAAGAACCCAGATCTGATTTTCTTTCTATATCCAATCTTTTTTCTGACTGTCCACACTCAGTTTTACATGTGACCCATATCAGATTTGTACAAAACATTTCCTGTCAATGTTCCTTTACATTTTGGGGTGGTTGTCATGGTAATGGCAAGTCATGTGCAAAAAACAAACAGAAACCGAACACTTCAGAGCAAAGGAATCTGATCTGAGCGTCCAGAAGGAGTCCTCATATGGAGGATCAGGTTTGTATCAGTCAATCACAAAGATCTAACTGAGGGAAGGCTACTGTATGTGCATACGTCCCCGTTCCCCACTGTCTGGCACGGTTGTGTGGACTCAGACTCCTAGGCTGTGTTTACACAGCCACTCTACACAGTTGCAAAATAAAATGTAAACATACAGTGAGGGAAAAAAGTATTTGATCACCTGCTGATTTTGTATGTTTGCCCACTGACAAAGACATGATCAGTCTATAATTTAATGGTAGGTTTATTTGAACAGTGAGAGACAGAATAACAAAAAAAAAATCCAGAAAAACGCATGTCAAAAATTTTATCAATTGATTTGCATTTTAATGAGTCTGCAATGACTTAGTACTTGGTGGCAAAACCCTTGTTGGCAATCACAGAGGTCAGACGTTTCTTGTAGTTGGCCACCAGGTTTGCACACATCTCAGGAGGGATTTTGTTTCACTTCTCTTTGCAGATCTTCTCCAAGTCATTAAGGTTTCGAGGCTGACGTTTGGCAACTGGAACCTTCAGCAAACCTCCACAGATTTTCTATGGGATTAAGGTCTGGAGACTGGCTAGGCCACTCCAGGACCTTAATGTGCTTCTTCTTGAGCCACTCCTTTGTTGCCTTGGCCATGTGTTTTGGGTCATTGTCATGCTAGAATACCCATCAACAACCCATTTTCAATGCCCTGGCTGAGGGAAGGAGGTTCTCACCCAAGATTTGACGGTACATGGCCCCGTCCATCGTCCCTTTGATGCGCTGAAGTTGTCCTGTCCCCTTAGCTGAAAAACACCCCCAGAGCATAATGTTTCCACCTCCATGTTTGACGGTGGGGATGGTGTTCTTGGGGTCATAGGCAGCATTCCTCCTCCTCCAAACACAGCGAGTTGAGTTGATGCCAAAGAGCTCGATTTTGGTCTCATCTGACCACAACACTTTCACCCAGTTCTCCTCTGAATCATTCAGATGTTCATTGGCAAACTTCAGACGGGTATGTATATGTGCTTTCTTGAGCAGGGGGACATTGCGGGCGCTGCAGGATTTCAGTCCTTCACGGCGTAGTGTGTTACCAATTGTTTTCTTGGTGACTATGGTCCCAGCTGCCTTGAGATCATTGACAAGATCCTCCCGTGTAGTTCTGGGCTGATTCCTCACCGTTCTCATGATCATTGCCACTCCACGAGGTGAGATCTTGCATGGAGCCCCAGGCCGAGGGAGATTGACAGTTATTTTGTGTTTCTTCCATTTGTGAATAATCGCACCAACTGTTGTCACCTTCTCACTAAGCTGCTTGGCGATGGTCTTGTAGCCCATTCCAGCCTTGTGTAGGTCTACAATCTTTTCCCTGACATCCTTGGAGAGCTCTTTGGTCTTGGCCATGGTGGAGAGTTTGGAATCTGATTGATTGATTGCTTCTGTGGACAGGTGTCTTTTATACAGGTAACAAACTGAGATTAGGAGCACTCCCTTTAAGAGTGTGCTCCTAATCTCAGCTCGTTACCTGTATAAAAGACACCTGGGAGCCAGAAATCTTTCTGATTGAGAGGGGGTCAAATACTTATTTCCCTCATTAAAATGCAAATCAATTTATAACATTGTGTTTTTCAAGATATTTTTTTTGTTATTCTGTCTCTCACTGTTCAAATAAACCTACCATTAAAATTATAGACTGATCATTTCTAGACTGATCATTTGTCAGTGGGCAAACATACAAAATCAGCAGGGGATCAAATACTTTTTTCCCTCACTGTACATGATATTCAATCATTTCATCCAAACTGCTCGCGCTTGTCAACGGGCATCTGCGTAGCCAGGCACTAAAATAGAACTTGGTTCTACTTTAGACGTGCTGCAAGTCCCGCCTCTCCCCATCTACTCATTGATTTTTACGAGCATACTAGCCCACGTGGGTGATTGAAAGATGAACGAGGTCCACACTCCAGTCCAGTTGGTGGCAGTAATGCACCTTAAAGTTGGTTACCAACCACCATATAAAGTCCACAGAAGAAGGATGAATGAGGAGCGATAATGAAAGATAACTAACTAAAAACGAACTAGGTTTGCCCTTTTATCTGTGGATTAATTGTCAGAGTAGAGAACACACGATTTTGTATGACTCAAAATGGGTCAAAATTCGACAAAGATCCAGCAAAAAAAAGGACCATATGCATTTCAGGTAAAATAACAACTTGTCCCCAAATTAATATAGTTGGTTCACAGTTGGTTTTGGTAGACAAAATCAACATGCGCACGAGTGGAGCCGGTTTGGTCAGCATGTAAGAACCCAAATCTGATTTTCTTTCTATATCCAATCTTTTTTGTTCTGACTGTCCACACACAGTTTTACATGTGACCCATATCAGATCTGCACATTCACACTGATGTAGCCTCTGAAGTAGCACACAGAGGTAATGCTCATTTCCTGTCACTAACGGCAGGTGATGTGCACAAAACCCACTTCAGAGCAAAGTAATCTGATCTGAGCATCCAGTCATGAGTCGGATATGGAGGATCAGGTTTGTGTCAGGATTAAAAGGTCCACAATTGGAGGTGGTATAAATCGGTCATAAGTCAAAAGATGTATATGGTATAAGTCAAAAGATATATATGGTATAAGTCAAAAGATAAGATTCCTGTTTGCCCATTAGGGAAAAGAGCAGATAGGTACAGTCTGTATCAGATATAAAAAATATCTGAATTAGGATGCCTGTGTAAACACAGCCCTAGGGACTTTATTTTGCATTTCTACGTGTGGAGGGGGCCAAAGCCCACGTGGCAGAAAGAAAGACTTGCCTGGAATCTTAATAATAATAATTATTATTATTATTAGGTGGGTGCTTACATTTGTCCTGTTTCACACGTGTATTATAAGCATGTGAATTGGAAATCTGATTTTTGCATATCCCACTCCCCCTGAGACACCCTCGGAGAGTGGGGTCACAGCCAGGGATCAGCCATTATTGAACGCGACCCTGGAGCAATTAGGGTTAAGTGCCTTGCTCAAGGGCACAGACAGATTTTTCACCAAGTCGGCTCGGGGATTCCAACAAGCGTCCTTTCGGTTAATGGCCCAATGCTCTTAACCGCTAGGCTACAATGACATGATGGATAAAGCTGGTCTAGAAATCCACACGCCACAAGGTCAGTGTCCTCACTCAGTAGGGCAGATTTATTAGAAGATCCTCCCAGGATTTGTGTCCATACCCCAAAGGTCACGTACTGCACACCACTGGCCTGTCTGACAGTTTCAGTGAAAGAAAAGTATTTGGACAGTGTGAGTAACAGTGGCAAACTTCATGGCTATGGTGACTGTAAGAGGTCTCTACTGTCTGTAACTATGATGGAAATTGATGTAAAGCAACCATATGTAGGCCGGTTGTTATGATGTTATCATTGTTTTACCTTCTCATTGGATTGAGTAGCCACCAACATTTTTCACGCTCCACTCATATTGCTATTTGGCCTAGATATTGTCAGTTAAAAATAAAAAAAATCTCTACAGTTAGGCTATTACTAATATCCCTGTTACATGTACCCTAAAGCGAAAACTGAACTTAGGCATACCGTATGTAAGGGTTCCCCAACTGGCGGCCCGTGGGCCGAGTTTGGCCCGCGGGTGGTTTTATTGGGCCATCAAGTTTTCTGTGCAAAACAATATATATATATATATATATATATATATATATATATATATATGTCATTGTTGGACATAAAAGACTAAAACAAACACCAGTAAATTAGTTCCAAGTGATTTTAATTTAAGAAATCTGTTCCCAAGTATTTCCACACATAATAGAGAGACACGATGTGATCGTATACAAATGTAAGCAAGGTTTGAAATGATTATGTTTTAATCAAACATTATATCTGTTTGGGATTCTTGCGGTCCATTTGCTGTCTACAAATTATTTGTAATTATATTCTGGCCCCCTGATCATCCGCTCAAGAAACAAATCGGGTCGCGGCTGAATCTAGTTGATGATCCCTGGTGTATGTCTTTCATATATCCACACTTTCTTTTTCTCTAGCCACAATTTCACACACACACACACAAGATTAGTCCCTTCTCATGGAGGAAGTAGGCAGCCACTCACTTAACAATTCTAATAGGGTGATTTCCAGTGTTAAGATCCCATTTAACAGCCGAGACACGTCATGTGACTCCCGCCGCAAAGATAGATTGTCCCCACAGAGACAGAAATGAGACACTTCAGGTTTTGCATAGAGCTTAATTTGATCTACTTGAGATTACGACTTCCTCCACTCCATGTAATTAAACTCAGATGTGACTAATTAAGTTGACGGAAAAACTGGAGTGAATCTGAGCGCTGCTCAGTGTGATGTTCACGTGGGAAGCAGTAGAAGACTGTTAATATTGTCACCGACACTTGATTACTGAACACACTACACAGGGACTGATGATAGTCAGAGAAGTTAGTGGATTGAGGAGATCTTCACATGGGTGATCACGTGTGAATTAGATGTTCTAGAGAAGAGGACTGTTCATGTACAGTACTAACGTCTGACTGTTCTTCTGATTGCCTCTCAGTATTATATAACTATACCTTATTTATAAAGTAAAGATATATGTAATCTATACGGTTCAAATCGCAACCAAGATACACACAGATGGCCAATGTGACCCTTCCACAAGCCATCCAGCAGCCTCATATTGGCAACGGGCAACAGTCCAACCCTGCCAGTTCAGCAGGCCACCCTGGGTCAGTCATAACACAGGGTTAAGGTGTGAGATCCATTCCCTGTGCTCTAACTGTGTTAACAGCTGTCCAAATGTGCCGTTAATCACACAAACAATTAGTGGGCCATGTAAACTGGCCTTAATTAAACCTGGGTTAATTGTCAATGAAAGCCAATAAAACAGCATTAAAGACTGCTGACTGTTTCACAGAGAGAAAACAGAATGCCGGTAACATATACATATACACACACACACACAGGACCGAGGTATAAAAGCACAGAACATTTTACATGTCCCTCCGGTCAAAACAGGTATATAAATATAATCGAATACAAATCACAGCCATGTTGTTGGGGAAGCTTTTTTTCACTCAAATTCCCATCATCACCTGCTCTCATTTGTGTTTGGTGGCTCCATTCATGTGCATAATTGGCAATCTGGGCTGGCCCTGGAGGCTTGATTCATGGCTCCGGATGGGGCTTTTATGGCACCACTACAGACATACAGGAGTTTAAACAGTATTGTAGCGTTGAGGAACAGATGCTCACACACAGCATGGCAACAGGTCTGGAGCCGTTGGCAACAGCTGTAGGTCTAGTACAGGTCTCTCCAACCCTGTTCCTGGAGAGCTACCCTCCTGTAGGTTTTCACTCCAACCACAGTTTCAGCTAACCTGATTCAGCTGATCAATCAGCTAATTATTAGACTCAGGTGGGCTAGATTAGGGTTGGAGAGAAAACCTATAGGAAGGTAGTTCTCCAGGAACAGGGTTGGAGAAAAACCTACAGGACGGTAGCTATCCAGGAACAGGGTTGGAGAGAAAACCCACAGGATCGTAGCTCTCCAGGAACAGGGTTGGAGAGAAAACCCACAGGACGGTAGCTCTCCAGGAACAGGGTTGGAGAGAAAACCCACAGGACGATAGCTCTCCAGGAACAGGGTTGGAGAGAAAACCCACAGGACGGTAGCTCTCCAGGAACAGGGTTGGAGAGAACCGACAGGACGATAGCTCTCCAGGAACAGGGTTGGAGAGAAAACCCACAGGACGGTAGCTCTCCAGGAACAGGGTTGGAGAGAAAACCCACAGGACGATAGCTCTCCAGGAACAGGGTTGGAGAGAAAACCCACAGGACGATAGCTCTCCAGGAACAGGGTTGGAGAGCCCTGTTCTAGTAGGTCTCCTACAGGTGCTATTGAACATCACACATGGCAAGCACATCATTGTACAGTATACAAGCCTACCTCAAGCACTAGTAGCAGGTGATAACAGTTATTACATTCAACTCATTGAGTATGAATTGAGCAGCCGAAAGCAACAGTGACATGAACGTTTACCTTTAATTGAATGTTAATCTCCGATTGTAATCACAATTACCTTAGTGCAGGGTAATTATCCATTAACAAGAGCGTTATTAGATGTCTATGGACATACACAGGTGGTGATAGACACTGTTCCCTATTGTTCCCCCTCTGCCACCAGCTAAACCCCAGCACCCAAATAGAGTTCACTTCTAAAATAAACCCCAGCCACAGACACATACTGCGATTAACACTGTCTCATCCCTGCTCTCAAAACAGCAACACACGGACCGACACCTGACACACACACACACACAAAGACCGACAAAGTTACACACCCAGGCACAGGCCCAACAAAAACACCAGCATGGGAAGGGAAGGATGGAACTGGACTGGCATCTGTCTATCCAGCTTCCATCATCCTCTCTGTCTTGCTTATGCTACAGACAGTGTTTCAAGTTTTAATGTCACATGCACAAGTACAGTGAAATGATACCTTTCTTGCAAGCTCTAAACCCAAAAATGCAATAATCAATAACAATGTATTACTATAAAAAAAACACGAGAAATAAGAATAGGAAATATGAAATACACAATAAAGTCAGTAAGAACACTATATACAGGAAATATTTAAAAAGTCAGGTCCAATACCATATTAACATGTGCAGTGTGTTTGTAGTGCTGCTACTGTACAATAGCTGACATATGAGATGATGTCTCAATTTTTCTCCTACAATATCTATGGGGAAACTAGGCTACATTTGGGTACAAAAAGCACCGTACATCACCTTGTGGTGTAACTAAGTCATTAACATTATCTATTTTACAGCAGTTTATTTACAAATGCAGAGTACTGTAGGTAGACTCCAATGAAAACAATCTGTTTGAAAAACAGAACACTAACCAGAACACTCAAGTGGATATCTCATTGAATGGAGTCAGTCAGAGTTTGTTTCCACTGTGCCAGGACATTAAGGCCAGTACTGAGGGGCAGGGATATCTTTAGATCTGGTTGAGTGACAGCCCAGTAAACCCAATTGGAAGCATGTCACTCTCCCCATCAGAGGTACCCACTGTGTTCCACCAGAGGAAAGCCAATGTAATGAATGTACAGTATGTACAGTACAGGTCCAGCCCAGCATTAACACACAGAGAAAGACAACACTGATACAACCCTTCTATTGTGAATTGTTCTTACTGTACATTGGGTTTCAGGTCAGGTAGCCAAGTGGGGAAGGGAGGGCGTGTTGATGCTTCTGGGCTGTGACACAGAGAAGTGTCACCCCTGTGACCCAGAGAGAGGTCAGAAGACGCCCGTAGCGAAGCAGAGGGGGAGAGAAAACAGCCTGGCGGGGTGTCTGAAGTGTGGACGCTGCCCCCTGTGGTGTGGATGACCTTCGCACTGCGTCAGCACTATGAGGCTCTGGCAGGTCCAGCTGGGAGGTGCCAAACTGTTCCGGACATCTCCCTCACAACACAAACACACACTTACTATATAGACACACACAAACTTACACGCACACACAACTCAGCTCCAGGCTCGATTCAGTCTAAAACACATCCAAACGTAAAGCTCACATATTATGGGAAAAGAGAGTAAAAAAAACGGGAGAAAATATCTAAGCTGATATATCTACTGTACGCAAATAACCAAAAACGCAAGCATCAAGATGCACAGCGATCATAAGACAGTAACAAGGAAGGATGTGTGGGGTGAGGCAGGCTCTCTAGCTCAAGGGGAGAACTAAATAGCATTTGAAAGCTTTTGCTGAAAATGTCCTTTTCAACACTAATTACCGTCACAGAGCTAGACAGTAGGCAGAGCGAGGGAGCGAGAGTGAGGGCAACCAGTGAAGAACAAACACCATTGTAAATACAACCTATATTTATGTTTATTTATTTTCCTTTTGCACTGTATATATACATAATATGACATTTGAAATGTCTTTATTCTTTTGGAACTTTTGTGAGTGTAATGTTTACTATACATTTTTTATTGTTTATTTCACTTTTGTTTATTATCTATTTCACTTGCTTTGGCAATGTAAACATATGTGTCCCATGCCAATAAAGCCCTTAAATTGAATTGAAATTGAATTGAATTGAGAAAGAGAGAGAGAGCGAGAGAGAGAAGGGGAGGGTAGAGAGAGAGCGAGAGGGGAGTAGAGAGAAGGGGAGGAGAGATAGAGGTAGAAGGGGAGGGCAGAGAGAGAGAGAAAATTGAGGGGGAGAGGGAGTGGGAGTGCGTGCATAAGTGGAGCAGAGTATATGTAAGTCCTCAGCTTGTCTGACACACTGACATGCTAGTTATCCCTTCAAGTCACCTTCGGCAAACCAGTAACTTTCAAACACAGGGTACAAACCTGGCCCCGGCCCATCCAGTGCAGGCCGGTCATAGGGTACCAGGGTCAAAAAGAAGGAACGAGCTACAGTCACATATGCTGCAGGTCCTCCAATGTAACCACAGCTGGGCCCAGCCCAAATTGCCAGACGTTGGACTGCGCCCCCCCCAACCCAGATTGAATGAGAGATAATCTGGTTATGAACCAGCTGTCACAGATGGCCTTTGACATATTTTATCGGTCTCCCCATACATGTGTACATACGTTCAGGACAAACGCTCAGGCAACGCTGTCCTAAGGCCAGAGCACTCAGACATCAGGCTTAATAACATGGACTGTCATTAACATGCATTACAGGCTTGCAACGGAGGGGCAGCACCTGGTCAATGGGGACGAATGGCCTCTTTGAAGACAGTTATGGTCCATCTCATCCATTTCAATATAACCCTACACACACACACATGCACAAACTCACACTACAGGCTGCCACCCTTGTCAGAGCGCCAGCCATATCCAAACTAATGGGGAAAATGGAAATGCCACTGTCAATCAGCTGTGGATTAGAATGTGGTGACGTCAGGGGCTGGGGTTTCCTTGTGATGGTGACAGCCCCACAGAAAGACGGGCGGTGATAAAACAGCCTGGGCGTCACACAGACACAGGAGAATTAGCCATCAGCTGGAAACCTGTTTGCTCCAGTACACCCAGAGTGTTCCCCATCATAGTGGGAATGAAACAGACTACATTATGCAGAGAGATGGAGAGAGAGAAGAGAGGGAGAGACATGAACACGGTGTCCCTCTGATCACATCCACACGCCACACAGCAGAAATCAGAGGGGAAAATCAACTCTTTCATCATCTGAGACCCGTTTGCAGAGGGAATAGCGCTCTTTGTCATTTTACTGCAGAGGGAAGTGTGTGTGTGTGTGTGTGTGTGTGTGTGTGTGTGTGTGTGTGTGTGTGTGTGTGTGTGTGTGTATACCCACAAACAGTGTGGAATTTGGTACCTTGCTTCTTGGCGATGACAAGTGACAAGTTAACAGAGTAGTCGGCAGAGGGTAGGCTATGCAGGGGGAGAAGGTTGGGTAAGGGGGGACGGGGGGTTTACTAAACGCTCTCATCTGTTCATGCCCTCCGGCACTACAATACTCTTTTATGTAGATGAATCTGTAACAGGGCCTTCCATTTAGCTGTGATATATAAATACATTAGAATAATGGGGAGCTAGCGCTACAGTGCGACGGCTTGGAACGCAATGTCAACAGTCACCTCAGGGCACAGTATTTTACGGTGTATCAATCAGAAGATGAAAACGCAGCTTAACACTGCCCCCCACCTCCTCCCCCCTTCAGTGTTAATTACTGGCTTCCCGAGGGACTTGCTGCTTCCCTGAGAGACTCAGCTTCTTGGTTGGAATCTTTGAGTAAACAAACGGATGCTTAAATGAGCACCTCTTTTCTCCGCCAGAACTAATTTGCCATCCCTTTTGTTATCAATTGGCACATCTAACACTGTACAGGAGCCATAGGCCCAAGGAGACCAGAAAGAATCAGGACTAATATCCTACCCAGAGCCCTACATACATGTAGGATATTCTCTAATGTTGGCTTTTATCCTCAGTCTTCTCTCATTGTTCCATTTTCTCTCAAGATAACTAAATGGGGTCTTAACCTCTGAATTACCTGGAATCAGCTCAAGGCTAAGCTTGATCTATTATTGCTGCAGGTTGCCTGTAGACATTCTGTAGATCATGTCTTATAAAATATATCCAATCTCGCTGTTTGGTATAGTAATTGGATATGATTCATCCTAGTCCCTCTAAATTGCAGCACATTCAAATTAAGAGGCTTTTAAATTAAAGGGAAAATTGGACAGCTTCCACCCCACTCCTCCATACTTCCCTCAGGTTAACTAATATATTATGATGCTTCAGGCACAATACACTGTGTGCTAGTATTAGGCTAGGCTACTATTGAAGTACCAGACAGTGATTCAGGCTTTAAGCATAATCTCACAGCTTCAAACCATACATACTTTAGTATAAAGACCAAAAAGCTGTATGGAGATGGGTGATTATTCACAGATATAAACCCTTTCCTGTCAATCTAAATTCGTCTAGCACGTAGCCTACTGTTAACCAGGGGACAACTCTTTAGGGCTAGCATTAGTTAACACTAGCTAGTGTTAGCGTGTAACTTCTATTGTGATATCTGAGTCGTGTGTCCACCGTACTTATAGCTGACACAATCGAGTAGAGGGCCCAGGCCTTGTAGATAATAGAAGTCTATTTTTAGAGCACTAATATATATTTTTTAAAAGAGACGGGACGGAGAAAAAATCTCATTGACATTGACAATTTTGTAACATTGGAGTACTGAAGGAAGAACAAAAATTTTATGGGCAACCAAGCAACTAATAAGCTTGAACCTCAGCATTATGCGTAATGCGACAGCTCATTACAGCCCAATTAGGCAATAAAATCCTTGCTTACCCAGGTTTATTGATGCAAATCAGCCTGGAAAAGATACCCTGGTGCCAAAAAAGGAGAAAGGACTGGATCGACAGGGAACCAAAATTGTTGTAAGTACAGGCTCTGTGGCTGGTTGATCGATTTACAAACTCTCTCTGGGAGTAGGCCTATCCAAACCTAGGATGTGATGCTGACAGTATGGAGGACTTTTTATCTCCGCAATCAAATGGCTTGGCTTCCATCTTTGGTACACTGTAGCTTTGAGAACACTACGGCTATAAAGGGGATACCAGCTCTAATTCTACCAACAAGTGAGTTGTTGTTGATGTAGTTGTTGTTATTAGATGATTTAGAGATGAGTGCTAACAGACGTTGGCGTTAAAAAGCTGATTCAGTTTCAAGACCTCCACACACGGGTCAGGCTTTTAGGCCTTAATGTTCCCTTATTGGACGCTTTCATTTCTTTATTTTCTTGTGGATCGCTAATTCCTCCCATCTCCATATACTCCCAGGATTACCACATGGCAGTACATTATATGTGGATGAGGCCTGGCTGGGGTAATTACTGTAGAGGGCTGTCACTGTGTGTCCACATGACTGACGGCCTGACTGTCTGACTGAAGGCCAAGACATCGATCTCTGACTCACTGACTAGCTGTGGTGGTCCCTAGGACTGGGTTCAGGGTGAGGTGAGGCCCACCCGAGTCAGTGTCTCACCACACTAATGGAGAAGCAGGGATTAAATACAGACAAGTTCAGTTTGGGTTAACAGACAATGCAAAATCAAAGTAGTTAATCTTCACTCTCAGTTTGTCTTTAACGATGGACAGGAAGTCAAGCCACAGAACGTAACAAAAACATTGTGTGTAAGACAGACAGAAACTGTCCATAATAATCTCTGGGAGTCTTCTACGGTCTACTTTAAAACAACATGTTTGTAGGACAGATCTATTCTCTCTCTCAGGCACCAGTTATTTAAAACAAGGCAGTTGTGAACATGTAAACAGTACGTATTGTGTGTATGTACAGTGGGGAGAACAAGTATTTGATACACTGCCGATTTTGCAGATTTTCCTACTTACAAAGCATGTAGAGGTCTGTAATTGTTATCATAGGTACACTTCAACTGTGAGAGACGGAATCTAAAACAAAAATCCAGAAAATCACATTGTATGATTTTTAAGTATTTAATTTGCATTTTATTGCATGATATAAGTATTTGATACATCAGAAAAGCAGAACTTAATATTTTGGTACAGAAACCTTTGTTTGCAATTACAGAGATCATACGTTTCCTGTAGGTCTTGACCAGGTTTGCACACACTGCAGCAGGGATTTTGGCCCACTCCTCCATACAGACCTTCTCCAGATCCTTCAGGTTTCGGGGCTGTCGCTGGGCAATACGGACTTTCAGCTCCCTCCAAAGATGTTCTATTGGGTTCAGGTCCTTAGTTGCCCTGGCTGTGTATTTCGGGTCATTGTCATGCTGGAAGAGCCAGCCACGACCCATCTTCAATGCTCTTACTGAGGAAAGGAGGTTGTTGGCCAAGATCTTGCGATACATGGCCCCATCCATCCTCCCCTCAATACGGTGCAGTTGTCCTGTCCCCTTTGCAGAAAAGCATCCCCAAAGAATGATGTTTCCACCTCCATGCTTCACGGTTGGGATGGTGTTCTTGGGGTTGTACTCATCCTTCTTCTTCCTCCAAACACAGCGAGTGGAGTTTAGACCAAAAAGCTCTATTTTTGTCTCATCAGACCACATGACCTTCTCCTATTCCTCCTCTGGATCATCCAGATGGTCATTGGCAAACTTCAGACGGGCCTGGACATGCGCTGGCTTGAGCAGGGGGACCTTGCATGCGCTGCAGGATTTTAATCCATGACGGCGTAGTGTGTTACTAATGGTTTTCTTTGAGACTGTGGTCCCAGCTCTCTTCAGGTCATTGACCAGGTCCTGCCGTGTAGT
Organism: Coregonus clupeaformis; assembly: GCF_020615455.1. NCBI lineage: Eukaryota > Metazoa > Chordata > Actinopteri > Salmoniformes > Salmonidae > Coregonus > Coregonus clupeaformis. The sequence continues at coordinate 23,521,622 of NC_059197.1, read as the reverse complement.
TCTGGGCTGATCCCTCACCTTCCTCATGGTCATTGATGCCCCACGAGGTGAGATCTTGCAAGGAGCCCCAGACCGAGGGTGATTGACCGTCATCTTGAACTTCTTCCATTTTCTAATTATTGCGCCAACAGTTGTTGCCTTCTCACCAAGCTGCTTGCCTATTGTCCTGTAGCCCATCCCAGCCTTGTGCAGGTCTACAATTGTATCCCTGATGTCCTTACACAGCTCTCTGGTCTTGGCCATTGTGGAGAGGTTGGAGACTGTTTGATTGAGTGTGTGGAGTGGTGTCTTTTATACAGGTAACGAGTTCAAACAGGTGCAGTTAATACAGATAATGAGTGGAGAACAGGAGGGCTTCTTAAAGAAAAACTAACAGGTCTGTGAGAGCCAGAATTCTTCCTGGTTGGTAGGTGATCAAATACTTATGTCATGCAATAAAATGCAAATTAATTACTTCAAAATCATACAATGTGATTTTCTGGATTTTTGTAAAAATTACAGACCTCTACATGCTTTGTAAGTAGGAAAACATGCAAAATCGGCAGTGTATCAAATACTTGTTCTCCCCACTGTATGTATGTATGTCTGCACTCAGGTTAAATGACCCCTTCCCTTTTTCCACATTTTGTTACGTTACATCCTTATTTTAAAATGGCAAAAAAACTAAAACAATCCTCATCAATCTACACACAATACCCCACAATGACAAAGAGAAAACAGGTTTTTAGTAATTTTAGCAAATATACAAAAATACAAACAGAAATAACTTATTTACATGTATTCAGACTCTTTGCTATGTGACGCGAAATTGAGCTCAGGTGCATCCTGTTTCCATTGATCATCCTTGAGATGTTTCTACAACTTGAATGGAGTCCACCTGTGGTAAATAAAATTGATTGGACATGATTTGGGAAGGCACACACCTGTCTACTTAAGTTGTAGTTGACAGTGCATGTCAGAGCAAAAACCAAGCTCTACGGAATTGTCCATAGAGCTCCGAGACAGGATTGTGTTGAGGCACAGATCTGGAGAAGGGTACCAAAAAATGTCTGCAGCATTGAATGTCCCCAAGAACACAGTGGCCTCCATCATTCTTAAATGGAAGAAGTTCGGAACCACCAAGACTCTTCCTAGAGCTGGCCGCCCGGCCAAACTGAGCAATTGGGGGAGAAGGGCCTTGGTCAGGGTGGTGACCAAAAACCCAATGGTCACTCTGACAGACCACCAGAGTTCCTCTGTGGAGATGGGAGAACCTTCCAGAAGGACAACCATCTCTGCAGCACTCCACCAATCAGGCCTTTATGGTAGAGTGGCCAGACGGAAGCCACTCCTCAGTAAAGGCACCTGACAGCCCGCTTGGAGTTTGCCAAAAGGCACCTAAAGGACTCTGACCATGAGAAACAAGATTCTCTGGTCTGATGAAACCAAGATTGAACTCTTTGGCCTGAATGCCAAGCGTCACATCTGGAGGAAACCTGGCACCATCCCTACGGTGAAGCATGGTGGTGGCAGCATCATGCTGTGGGGATGTTTTTCAGCGGCAGGGACTGGGAGACTAGTCAGGATCGAGGGAAAGATGAACGGAGCAAAGTACAGAGGGGATCCTTGATGAGAACCTGCTTCCAACAGGACAACGACCCTAAGCACACAGCCAAGACAACGCAGGAGTGGCTTCGGGACAAGTCTCTGAATGTCCTTGAGTGGTCCAACCAGAGCCCGGACTTGAACCCGATCGAACATCTCGGGAGAGACCTGAAAATAGCTGTGCAGCGACGCTCCCCATCCAACCTGACAGAGCTTGAGAGGATCTGCAGAGAATAATGGAAGAAACTCCCCAAATACAGGTGTGCCAAGCTTGTAGCGTCATACCCAAGAAGACTTGAGGCTGTAATCGCTGCCAAAGGTGCTTCAACAAAGTACTGAGTAAAGGATCTGAATATTTTTATTTTTAATACATTTGCAGACATTTCTAAAAACCTGTTTTTGCTTTGTCATTATGGGGTATTGTGTGTAGATTGATGTGGGGGGGGGGACTATTTAATCCATTTTAGAATAAGGCTGTAATGTAACAACATTTGGAAAAAGTCAAGGGGTCTGAATACTTTCCTAATGCACTGTACAGAAGGCTATGTGCTGTGAATACCACCTACCTTGTTATATGTACATTGTGTACTGAAGTGGTAACATATTATCAAGCTAGCCATTACATCTAGCAGACAGTCTGTACAGAGAGAGAAAAGGGTGGTCTCCATTTTGTTTCTCTTCCAAGGACACAGTGAGGGAAGAAGATACTTGAGTAGACTTGCTCTTCACTCTATCTTATTCACTAGGAGATATCCTCCTCCATCACTCAGCCACACACACAGCCTCAGCACTACATAGCCTGCCTGGTTCAGCCTGGCTCAACCCAATGTCTACACGTGTCAGGTGGGTAGGACAAGGGACAGTCCATTTAGGGTGGGAAGAGTGGTTCGTAGCAGCATCACAGAGGCAGGCTGGTAATTTTTTTAATGGGCCAATGGTGTAACCTGATAAAGGGCAGCGATCCATCTGTGCTCCACAGTCAACTCTGACTCCGTTTCCTAGGAGACGCCACCCGCGGGAGAGTTAAGGAGGGAGACCTTGAGGGGAAATATTATCCTGTGCTGCCTGTCTGAAAACCAGGAGGAGTGAGGGAGGGTGGGAGGGATAGAGGGATGGGGGACAGAAGGGAATGATGCACCAGCCGCTTCACAGGGGTTAACTATAATAAGACATGACACACACCCTCCCCAGGAAAAGAGTGACAAACGCAACTAGAATTACATGTAGGGAGAGTGACACACACACACACACCACTGCAAATTACCATCAAGAGACCCTTTGTGAAATACACAGCAAAATCCCAAAATGACATGTCATATTTCCTTTTCAGATCATTTTCTTTGCTACCAGAAAAAGGCAAATGGCTGACAGACAAAAACCTACTGATGCAAATGGCTAGGAAATACATCCTACAGGGTATATCCTCTAATGAAAATCATATTGTCATTTCTAATAACATCCTACATACAGTACAGCTGATCCTCAAAAAAATAAATATATATATATATATATATATATATATATATATATATATATATATACACACAAACACACACACACACACACACACACACACACACACACACACACACACACACATACACTACTGTTCAAAAGTTTGGGGTCACTTAGAAATGTCCTTCAAATTTTTTGTCCATTAAAATAACATCAAATTGATCAGAAATACAGTGTAGACATTGTTAATGTTGTAAATGGCTATTGTAGCTGGAAACAGCTGATTTTTAATGGAATATCTACATAGGCGTACAGATGCCCATTATCAGCAACCATCAGTCCTGTGATCCAATGGCATGTTGTGTTTGCTAATCCAAGTTTATCATTTTAAAAGGCTAATTGATCATTAGAAAACCCTTTTGCAATTATGTTAGCACAGCTTTAAAACTGGCCTTCTTGAGACAAGTTGAGTATCTGGAGCATCAGAAATTGTGGGTTCGATTACTGCCTCAAAATGGCCAAAAACAAATAACTTTCTTCTGAAACTCGTCAGTCTATTCTTGTTCTGAGAAATGAAGGCTATTCCATGCGAGAAATTGCCAAGAAACTGAAGATCTCGTACAACGCTGTGTACTACACCCTTCACATAACAGCGCAAACTGTCTCTAATCAGAATAGAAAGAGGAGTGGGAGGCCCCGGTGCACAACTGAGCAAGAGGACAAATACATTAGAGTGTCTAGTTTGAGAAACAGACGCCTCACAGGTCCTCAACTGGCAGCTTCATTAAATAGTACCCACAAAACACCAGTCTCAATGTCAACAGTGAAGAGGCGACTTCGGGATGCTGACCTTCTAGACAGAGTTACAAAGCAAAAGCCATATCTCAGACTGGCCAATAAATTGAAAAGACTAAGATGGGCAAAAGGACACAGACACTGGACAGAGGAAGATTGGAAAAATGTGTTATGGACAGACGAATCGAAGTTTGAGGTGTTCGGATCACAAAGAAGAACATTTGTGAGACGCAGACCAAATGAAAAGATGCTGGAGGAGTGTTTGATGCCATCTGTCAAGCATGGTGGAGGCAATGTGAAGGTCTGGGGGTGCTTTGGTGGTGTTGAAGTGGGAGATTTGTACAGGGTAAAAGGGATCTTGAAGAAGGAAGGCTATCACTCCATTTTGCAACGCCATGCCATACCCTGTGGACGGCGCTTGATTGGAGCCAATTTCCTCCTACAACAGGACAATGACCCAAAGCACAGCTTCAAACTATGCAAGAACTATTTAGGGAAGAAGCAGTCAGCTGGTATTCTGTCTATAATGGAGTGGCCAGCACAGTCACCGGATCTCAACCCTATTGAGCTGTTGTGGGAGCAACTTGACCGTATGGTACGTAAGAAGCCAATCCAACTTGTGGGAGGTGCTTCAGGAAGCATGGGGTGAAATCTCTTCAGATTACCTCAACAAATTGACAACTAGAATGCCAAAGGTCTGCAAGGCTGTAATTGCTGCAAATGGAGGATTCTTTGACGAAAGCAAAGTTTGAAGGACACAATTATTATTTATATTAAAAATCATTATTTCTAACCTTGTCAATGACTACATTTCCTGACTAGCATTTTGCTATATTTCCTATTCAAACTCATTTCATGTATGTTTTCATGGAAAACAAGGACATTTCTAAGTGACCCCAAACTTTTGAACGGTAGTGTATATATACACTACCAGTCAAAAGTTTGGACACACCTACTCATTCAAGGGTTTTTCTATATTTTTACTATTTTTTACATTGTAGAATAATAGTGAAGACATCAAAACTATGGAATAACACATATGGAATCATGTAGTAACCAAAAAAGTGTTAAACAAATCAAAATATATTTTATATTTGAGATTCTTTAAGAGTGTGCAAAGCTGTCATCAAGGCAAAGGGTGGCTATTGTATTTTGATTTGTTTAACACTTTTTTGGTGTTGTTGCACACATTTGTTCATCCCTGTTAGTGATCATTTCTCATTTGCCAAGATAATCCATCTACCTGACAGGTGTGGCATATCAAGAAGCTGATCAAACAGCATGATCATTACACAGCTGCACCTTGTGCTGGGGACAATAAAAGGCCACTCTAAAATGTGCAGTTTTGTCACACAACACAATGCCACAGATGACTCAAGTTTTGAGGGAGCATGCAATTGGCATGCTGACTACAGGAATGTCCAACAGAGCTGTTGCCAGAAAATTTCTCTACCATAAATCGCCTCCAACGTCACTTCAGAGAATTTGGCAGTACGTCCAACCGGCCTCACAACTGCAGACCAGGTGTAACCACGCCAGCCCAGGACCTCCACATCCAGCTTCTTCACCTGCGGGATCATCGGAGACCAGCCACCCAAAATGGAGGAGTATTTCTGGCTGTAATAAAGCCCTTTTGTGGGGAAAAACTCATTCTGATTGTCTGGGCCTGGCTCCCCAGTGGGTGGGCCTGGCCCCCAAGATGGTGGGCCTATGCCCTCCCAGGTCCACCCATGGCTGCGCCCCTGTCCAGTCATGTGAAATCCATAGATTAGGGCCTAATTAATGTATTTCAATTGACTGATTTCCTTTTATGAACTGTAACTCAGGAAAATTTTTGAAATTGTTGCATGTTGCTGTTTATATTTTTGTTCAGTATATACACACAAAAATATGTGGACACCCCTTCAAATTAGTGGATTCGGCTATTTCAGCCACACCTGTTGCTGACAGGTGTATAAAATCGAGCACGCAGCCATGCAATCTCCATAGACAAACATTGTCAGTAGAATGGCCTTACTGAAGAGCTCAGTGACTTTCAACGTGGCACCGTCATAGGATGCCACCTTTCCAACAAGTCAGTTCGTCAAATTTCTGCCCTGCTAGAGCTGCCCCAGTCAACTGTAAGTGCTGTAATTGTGAAGTGGAAACATCTAGGAGCAACAACGGCTCATTCACGAAGTGGTAGGCCACACAAGCTCACAGAATGGGACCGCCAAGTGCTGAAGCGCATAGCGTGTAAAAATCATCTGTCCTCGGTTGCAAAACTCACAACCGAGTTCCAAATTGCCTCTGGAAGCAACGTCAGCACAAGAACTGTTCGTCAGGAGATTCATGAAATGGGTTTCCATGGCCGAGCAGCCGCACACAAGCCTTAGATCACCGTGCAATGCCAAGCGTCGGCTGGTGTGGTGTAAAGCTCACTCTCTGGGGTGATGAATCATGCTTCACCATCTGGCAGTCCGACGGACAAATAAAGGCTGTAACGTAACAAAACGTGGAAAAAGTAAAGGGGTCTGAATACTTTCCAAATGCACTGTATATATATTCACATGAAATGTGTTGTTTTACAAGGTCAGACATAGTTGTACAGCACCCCTGGAGCAAATTAGGGTTGAGTGTCTTGCTCAAGGGCACATCGACAGATTTTCACCTTGTTGGCTCAGGTATTCGAACCAGCGACCTTTCGGTTACTGGCCCAACACTCTAACCGCTAGGCTACCTGCAACCCCGCACATGTATGTGTGGGCCGCCATGCATGTCAAACAAATGCAGCTTGATGCCTTCCCTCCCTCCATTCAGACAGACACACCGCAGCCCTCCCTCTGAAGCAACTTGACAAACACTGTGTAATAGAACGGCCTAATCCATAGTCCTCCTCGCTAGATGCTATCTGTATTCTGACAGTAGCTCTGCTGATAAGAGACTGGCTGTCCTGGTTAGCTGCCTGCTCCCTGCCTCCCCTGTCTGGCCCCAGAGCAGAGCAGCAGCCATGGCTGTTCTGTTCCCAGGCTTCCACTACACTACAGCAACACCACAGCAGCCTCGCCCTGCCTCCCCCAATTAAAAAGGTGTAACCTTCCACAATCCATCTGCCAGAGGCCCGAGCACAAATGCTGAGCAAATTAGATGAGAAAACAACCATTATTACCAGCAGCTAGCTGGAGCTGTGTGTACTGGGAGCCTGATCACCTGCCTCGTACACACACTGTTTTACTCCCTTTCTCCTTTCATTTCTCTCATATGCACACACACTCTTACTTTCCTTCTTCTCATGCACACAAATACACACATGTACATCCACACCAGCATTCATGCACAGTTGTACACAACAGGCACCTACTGTAAATAGGCTTTGAATGCGTATATACTGCATATCAAGCCTTTTGTGTTACACAGTATATCATTGAACAGTGGGGGATATTGAGAACTATTCATCCTAGCAACAGACTGCAGTTCACCTTCATTTAACCTTCTTGAGTCCAATGTTAACTGTACATCTTTCAACGCATGGCTACTGATTACATTATGTGTGCAGTCCAACTACACTGTATGACATTGCCATAATGGAACTCTGGTAGAACATTGGCGTCAACCACAGCAACACCCCTGATTTCCATAAAGTAATCCTGGTTTGGGGCTAAACTGGGATCAAGTAATCCAACAGTGCAGCACACTAGTCAGTCTCATCACTCCTACTGCACCTCAAGAACCCAACCCTGGATTGGCTAATCCAAGATGATGCCTCTAATCCAAGGGGTAATGCACAACATCTGGAACTGACCATCTAAAATACATACTGCATGCTGACAAACTGTTTTGATTGATTTAGTAAACAAGTGTCAAATATAATACGCACTGTATATAGGTCACTATCCTGTATTAACAAGAAACACAGCAAAAAAATAAATGCTGTTTAAATACTTTGTATAGATTATACTATTAACAATACTGTTAACATGTTTTCTTATTTTACAGCTGCATTATATTGGATCAGTGGCACTGTTCCAAGTCTTAAGTGCAAGGCCCCCCCAAAAAAAATAAGAAAAAAGTTACAAACGTGTTTTCATTCCAATTGTTTTATTTATACATTATTATATAGAAGTAATTTCTACAACCAAATACATTTGATTTTGATTTTGTGTGTTTAAGTTTGTCATATGAAATCTATTAAGCAAAGGATGAGGTCTGATAAATACTTCAAATCACTAAAACATATTTATAAACTTGCTGGTTCGAGCCCTGAATGATGATTGTCTGACAGCCATGGTATATCAGAACGTATACCACGGGTATGACAAAACATTTCTTTTTTTCTGCTCTAATTACATTGGTAACCATTTTATAATAGCAATAAGGCACCTTAGGGGTTTGTGGTATATGGCCAATATACCACGGCTAAGGGCTGTATCCAGGTACTCCGTGTATATTAGCCGTGGTATATTGGCCATATACCACACCCCTCAGGCCTTATTGCTTAAATACAGTATAGTGATATGTCTGCTTTTTTTGTTCTCTTCTATGCATTAACACATTTGCTACAACAGAAATGAATCAATCCAGTAGTCTGTTTCTGCAGGTGTCAACTCTGTCCTTTTCAGAGTGCATAATGGAACAAATCATCAATTATCAACAAAAACCTCCAACCAGCACAGAGCCTCTAATTTAGACCGTTCTCTCCCTTGGTGTCCACTACGAGGTGTGATGTCAACGGCGAATGCTCTTCTTTTTTTTTCAAACTGCAGGAGACCTTCTCAAAGAGCATAGCAACAGACCTGTCTTCCCTGTAAAAATAGGATGGGCTTGTGTGAAGCAATCTCAATGCTGGGGGTACAACACACACTTCACTTCATTGATTATGCACCCCAGCCCTTGAGAGCACAGCTTTACAAGCAATTTCTTCTTGTTCCCTTCTCCTCTTCTCCTTTTTTCACCCTTCTCTCAGATTTGGAGCCATTTACCTCACACTGGCATTAATATTTCAACCCTCCTGGATGCTGAAATTCCTTTATTTTTATTTTTATACATTACTATTGTATCACACTGGTAATGAAATGTTAATGTTATTTGTGCCTGACAGACAGAAACAGGCCAAAGACAGGGATGGCAGCCATGTCGTAAAGACAGGATGTGTATGTGGAAGTCTGCTGAAAGCTAGTCCAATATGCAAGCATGCTACATATTGGACTAGCTTTCAGCAACTGTCCATTACACCCAAGCACACCGAGCATATACTGGGCTTGGAATACAGGTGCCAGGGCAGAAGAGTCTGAGCAAACAAACACAGGAGAAAAGGGGAGGAACCGACAGATGTATTGAGAGCTGTTGAGTGAGAGGTCATACAGACACATACACAAAGCCATGTGTTGTTGTAAAACCGTCCAAAGGGGGCCACTTAAAATAAAATAAAAACACAAGACCATATGTGTCATTCGACAATTAAAATTGAAATTAATTGCTCAAAAACTACTGCTCAAAATCTAGATTTAAAGAAAGCTTTAATGTGTTTTATTTTATATATCTGAAATGTTTGGTTTATTTTCAGCCTTTTCACCAACTTTCCTATAATTGTCTTAAAACGGCATGTGCTCATTAATGTTTCCTTCCACTTACATTTCAATGTAATTTTAAAGAACTCAGATTATGGGTTAGCCTGGTTTATGCAAAGATCCCTGCGCACGCATGCTTATCAGTTTCATTTCTTTGTCCTCCCAATGATATTCATGGAAAATCCCGAAGTGCCATATCTTTGCTCACAGCTGGCAAGTGTAACTAAAGGATTATGCAAGCAGCTTCCACAAGCAAATAGATTTCTCTCACTTCAGAAGAACTGCTAGTTATGCAGCCTATATCTGTCTGCCAGGCATTCACAATAGATGTTTCAAATTATCACTTTTACTTGTTTTAATAGTGCATTTCAGAGGGAAGTGGGAGAGAGATAGAGGTGAGAGAGGAATAGAGTCAGGGAGAGGGGGAAGAGAGAAAATGGTAAACATCCACTGAGGGTACAAAACATTAGAAACTCTTTCCATGACAGACTGACCAGGTGAAAGCTATGATCCTTTATTAATGCCACCTGTTAAATCCACTTCAAATCAGTATAGATGAAGTAGACAGGTTAAAGAAGGATTTTTAAGCCTTGAGACAGTTGAGACATGGATTGTGTATGTGTGCCATTCAGAGAGTGAATGGGCTAGACGAAATATTTAATTGCCTTTGAACGGGGTATGGTAGTAGATGCCAGGAGCACCGGTTTGAGTGTGTCAAGAACTGCAACGCTGCTTGGTTTTTCACGCTCAACAGTTTCCCATGTGCATAAAAAATGGTCCACCACCCAAAGGACATCCAGTCAACTTGACACAACTGTGGGAAGCATTGGGGTCAACATGGGCCAGCATCCCTGTGGAATGCTTTCGACACCTTGTAGAGTCCATGTCCCGAAGAATGTAGGCTGTTCTGAGGGCAAAAAGGGGTGCAACTCAATATTATATTAGGAAAACCAGCCATGTCGCGGACACCGACGTCTTGCTCCCGGACAAGCTAAACACCTTCTTTGCCCGCTTTGAGGATAACACAGTGCCACCGACGTGGCCCGCTCCAAAGGACTGTGGGCTCTCGTTCTCCGTGGCCGACGTGAGTAAGACATTTAAGTGTGTTAACCCTCGCAAGGCTGCCGGCCCAGAAGGCATCCCTAGCCGCGTCCTCAGAGCATGCCCAGACCAGCTGGCTGGAGTGTTTACGGACATATTCAATTTCTCCCTATCCCAGTCTGCTGTCCCCACTTGCTTCAAGATGTCCACCATTGTTCCTGTACCCAAGAAAGCAACGGAAACTGAACTAAATGACTATCGCCCCGTAGCATTCACTTCTGTCATCATGAAGTGTTTTGAGAGGCTAGTTAAGGATCATATCATCTCTAACTTACCTGACAACCTAGACTTTGCATACCGCCCCAATAGATCCACAGACGATGCAATCGCCATCGCACTGCACACTGCCCTATCCAATCTGGACAAGAGGAATACCTACGTAAGAATGCTGACTATAGCTCAGCATTCAACACCATAGTACCCTTCAAGCTCATCATTAAGCTCGGGGCCCTGAGTCTGAACACCGCCCTGTGCAACTGGGTCCTGGACTTCCTGTCAGGCCGCCCCCAGGTAGTGAGGGTAGGAAACAACACCTCCACTTCGCTGATCCTCAACGCAGGGGCCCCACAAGGGTGCATGCTCAGCCCCCTCCTGTACTCCCTGTTCACCCATGACTGCATGGCCACACACGCCTCCAACTCAATCATCAAGTTTGCAGCCGACATAACAGTAGTAGGCCTGATTACCAACAATGATGAGACAGCCTACAGGGAGGAGGTGAGGGCCCTGGCAGAGTGGTGGCAGGAAAATAACCTCTCCCTCAACGTCAACAAAACGAAGGAGCTGATCGTGGACTTCAGGAAACAGCAGAGGGAGCACGCCCCTATCCACATCAATGGGACCGCACTGGAGAAGGTGAAAAGCTTCAAGTTCCTCTGCGTACACATCACTGACAATCTGAAATGGTCCACCCACACAGACAGTGTGGTGAAGAAGGCACAACAGCGCCTCTTCAACCTCAAGAGAGTCACACATTTTTACCAATGCACAATTGAGAGCATCCTGTCAGGCTGTATCAACGCCTGGTACGGCAACTGCACTGCCTGCAACCGCAGGGCTTTCCAGAGGGTGGTGCGGTCTGCCCAACGCATCACTGGGAGCACACTACCTGCCCTCCAGGACACCTACAGCACCCAAAGTCACAGGAAGGCCAAAAAGAGCATTAAGGACATCAACCACCCGAGCCACGGCCTGTTCACCCCGCTACCATCCAGAAGGCGAGGTCAGTACATGTAAATCAAAGCTGGGACCGAGAGACTGAAAAACAGCTTCTATCTCAAGGCCATCAGACTGTTAAATAGCTATCACTAGCCGGCTACCACCCGTTACTCAACCCTGCACCTTAGAGGCTGCTGCCCTATATACAGTTGAAGTCAGAAGTTTACATACATTTAGGTTGGAGTCATTAAAACTTGTTTTTCAACCACTACACACATTTCTTGTTAACAAACAATAGTTTTGGCGAGTCAGTTAGGACATCTACTTTGTGCATGACACAAGTAATTTTTCCAACAATTGTTTACATACAGATTATTTCACTTATAATTCACTGTATCACAATTCCAGTGGGTCAGAAGTTTACATACACTAAGTTGACTGTGCCTTTAAACAGCTTGGGAAATTCCAGAAAATGATGTCATGGCTTTAGAAGCTTCTGATAGGCTAATTGACATAATTTGAGTCAATTGGAGGTGTACCTGTGGATGTATTTCATGGCCTACCTTCAAACTAAGTGCCTCTTTGCTTGACATCATGGGAAAATCAAAAGAAATCAGCCAAGACCTCAGAACATTTTTTGTAGACCTCCACAAGTCTGGTTCATCCTTGGGAGAAATTTCCAAACGCCTGAAGGTACCACGTTCATCTGTACAAACAATAGTACGCAAGTATAAACACCATGGGACCACACAGCCGTCATACCTCTCAGGAAGGAGACGTGTTCTGTCTCCTAGAGATGAACGTACATTGGTGCGAAAAGTGCAAATCAATCCCAGAACAACAGCAACGGACCTTGTGAAGATGCTGGAGGAAACAGGTACAAAAGTATCTATATCCACAGTAAAACCAGTCCTATATCGACATAACCTGAAAGGCCGCTCAGCAAGGAAGAAGCCACTGCTCCAAAACCAGTTTGCAACTGCACATGGGGACAAAGATCTTACTTTTTGGAGAAATGTCCTCTGGTCTGATGAAACAAAAATAGAACTGTTTTGCCATAATGACCATCGTTATGTTTGGACGAAAAAGGTGGTGCTTGCAAGCCGAAGAACACCATCCCAACCGTGAAGCACGGGGGTGGCAGCATCATGCTGTGGGGGTGCTTTGCTGCAGGAGGAACTGATGCACTTCACAAAATAGATAGCATCATGAGGAAGGAAAATTATGTGGATATATTGAAGCAAAATCTCAAGACATCAGTCAGGAAGTTAAAGCTTGGTCGCAAATGGGTCTTCCAAATGGACAATGACCCCAAGCATACTTCCAAAGTTGTGGCAAAATGGCTTAAGGACAACAAAGTCAAGGTATTGGAGTGGCCATCACAAAGCCCTGACCTCAATCCTATAGAACATTTGTGGGCAAAACTGAAAAAGCGTGTGCGAGCAAGGAGGCCTACAAACCTGACACAGTTACACCAGCTCTGTCAGGAGGAATGGGCCAAAATTCACCCAACTTATTGTGGGAAGCTTGTGGAAGGCTACACGGAACGATTGACCCAAGTTAAACAATTTAAAGGCAATGCTACCAAATACTAATTGAGTGTATGTAAACTTCTGACCCACTGGGAATGTGATGAAAGAAATAAAAGCTGAAATAAATCATTCTCTCTACTATTATTCTGACATTTCACATTCTTAAAATAAAGTGGTGATCCTAACTGTCCTAAGACAGGGAAGTTTTACTCTGATTAAATGTCAGGAATTGTGAAAAACTGAGTTTAAATGTATTTGGCTAAGGTGTATGTAAACTTCCGACTTCAACTGTACATAGACATGGAATCACTGGTCACTTTAATAATGTAACACTAATCACTTTAATAATGTTTACACACTGCTTTACTCATTTCATATGAATAGTGTCTTCGGAAAGTATTCAGACCCCTTGACTTTTTCCACATTTTGTTACGTTACCGCCTTATTCTAAAATTGATTAAATCCTTGTTTACCTCAGCAATCTACACACAATACCCCATAATGACAAAGCGAAAACAGGTTTTTAAACATTTTTGAAAATGTGTTAAAAACTAAAAACAGAAATACCTTATTTACGTAAGTATTCAGACCCTTTGCTATGAGACTCGAAATTGAGCTCAGGTGCATCCTGTTTCCATTGATCATCCTTGAGATGTTTTTACAACTTGATTGGAGTCCACTTATGGTAAATTCAATTGATTGGACATGGTTTGGAAAGGCTCACACCTGTTAATATAAGGTCCCACAGTTGACAGTGCATGTCTGAGCAGAAACCAAGCCATGAGGACGAAGGAATTGTCCGTAGAGCTCCGAGACAGAATTATGTTGAGGCACAGATCTGGGGAAGGGTACCAAACATTTATGCAGCATTGAAGGTCCCCAAGAACACAGTGGCCTCCATCATTAATGAATGGAAGAAGTTTGGAACCACCAAGACTCTTCCTAGAGCTGGCTGCACGGCCAAACTGAGCAATCAGGGAGGTGACCAAGAACCCAATGGTTACACTGACAGAACTCTAGAGTTCCTCTGTGGAGATAGGACAACCTTCCAGAAGGACAACCATCTCTGCAGTACTCCACCAATCAGGCCTTTATGGTAGAGTGGGCCAGACGGAAGTCACTCCTCAGTAAAAGGCACATGACAGCCCGCTTGGAGTTTGCCAAAAGGCACCTAGGCACCTAACAAGATTCTCTGGTCTGATGAAACCAAGATTGAACTCTTTGACCTGAATGCCAAGCGTCACGTCTGGAGGAAACCTAGCACCATCCCTACAGTGAAGAATGGTGGTGGCAGTATCATGCTGTGGGGTTGTTTTTCAGCGGCAGGGAGACTAGTCAGGATTGAGGCAAAGATGAACGGAGCAAAGTACAGAGAGAGCCTTGATGAAAACCTGCTCCAGAGCGCTCAGGACCTCAGACTGGGGTGAAGTTTCACCTTCCAACAAGACAACGACCCTAAGCACACAGCCAAGATAACGCAGGATGTCTCTGAATGTCCTTGAGTGGCCCAGCAAGAGCCCGGACTTGAACCCGATCGAACATCTCTGGAGAGACCTGAAAATAGCTGTGCAGCAACGCTCCCCATCCAACCTGACAGAGCTTGAGAGTATCTGCAGAGAAGAATGGGAGAAACTCCCCAAATACAGGTGTGCCAAGCTTGTAGCGTCATACCCAAGAAGACTTGAGGCTGTAATCGCTGCCAAAGGTGCTTCAACAAAGTACTGAGTAAAGGGTCTGAATACTTATGTACAGTACCAGTCAAAAGTTTGGACACACCTACTCATTCTAGGGTTTTTCTTTATTTTTACTATTTCCTACATTGTAGAATAATCGTGAAGACATCAAAACTTTGAAATAACACATATGGATTAATGTAGTAACCAATATGGATTAATGTAGTAACCAATTAAAAAGTGTTAAACAAATCAAAATATATTTGAGATTTGAGATTCTTCAAATAGCCACCCTTTGCCTTGATGACAGCTTTGCACATTTTTGGCATTCTCTCAACCAGCTTCACCTGGAATGCTTTTCCAACAGTCTGTTGTGGTAGCCATGCTGGTTAAGTGTGCCTTGAATTCTAAATAATTCACAGACAGTGTTACCAGCAAAGCACCCCCACACCATAACACCTCCTCCTCCATGCTTTACGGTGGGAACTACACATGTGGAGATCATCCATTCCCCCACACCGCGTCTCACAAAGACACGGCGGTTGGAACCAATAATCTCAAATTTGTACTCCAGACCAAAGGACAAATTTCCACTGGTCTAATGTCCATTGCTCGTGTTTCTTGGCCCAAGCAGGTCTCTTCTTCTTATTGGTGTCCTTTAGTAGTGGTTTCTTTGCAGCAATTCGACCATGAAGGCCTGATTCACACAGTTCCCTCTGAACAGTTGATGTTGAGATGTGTCTGTGACTTGAACTCTGTGAAGCATTTATTTGGGCTGCAATTTCTGAGGCTGGTAACTCTAATGAACTTATCCTCTGCAGCAGAGGTAACTCTGGGTCTTCAATTTCTGTGGTGGTCCTCATGAGAGCCAGTTTCATCATAGCGCTTGATGGTTTTTGCGACTGCACTTGAAGAAACTTTAAAAATTCTTAAAATGTTCTGTGTTTTAAAGTAATGATGGACTGTCGTTTCTCTTTGCTTATTTGAGCTGTTCTTGCCATAATATGGACTTGGTCTTTTACCAAATAGGGTGATCTTCTGTATACCTACCTTGTCACAACACAACTGATTGGCTCAAATGCATTAAGAAGGAAAGAAATTCCACAAATTAACTTTTAGCAAGGCACACCTGTTAATTGAAATGCATTCCAGGTGACTACCTCATGAAGCTGGTTGAGAGAATGCCAAGAGTGTGCAAAGCTGTCATCAAGGCAAAGGGTGGCTATTAGAAGAATCTCAAATATAAAATATTTGTTTAACACTTTTTTGGTTACTACATGATTCCATATGTGTTATTTCATAGTTTTGAAATATTTCACAGTATTATTCTACAATGTAAATTATAGTAAAAATAAAGAAAAAACCTTGAATGAGTAGGTGTGTCTAAACTTTTGACTGGTAGAGTAAATGTGTTATTTCAGTTTTTTACTGTATTCTATTCTACTGTATTTTAGTCAATGCCACGCCGACATTGCTCGTCCTGATACTTATATATTTCTTAATTCCATTATTTTACTTTTAGATTTGTGTGTATTGTTGTGAATTGTTAGATACTACTGCACTGTTGGAGTTAGGAACACAAGCATTTTGCTACACCCGTAATAACATCTGCTAGATATGTGTATGTGACTAATAATTTGATTTAATGTTTTGTACACTCAGTGTTTTGTACACTCAGTGTATATATATATATATATATATATATATATATATATATATATATATATATATATATATGTATGTACACTATTATAATTGTCAAAGTATTTTTTTTACATAAAATGGGCTAAATTGCTTAATGACAAATGAAATACATTTAAGAATAATAACAGGCTTTTTATATAATAATTTGTTATATTTTTTTAAAACAAATAGTAGTTTTAAAAAGCCTGCCCCCAACAATGAAAAAATATGAGTTATCAAAGAATATTAGGCAAGTCTTTCTCTCAATCTTTAAAGGTGCATTTGTCAAAATATGATTTTGGCCATGGGGACTTTGATTGATGGTGAGCAGGTAAACACCAGGTGTCCAGTTAAGACCAGACCTGTGCTTTTCTACTGTACAGAATGTCTTTATCAAAACAGCAAAGGGCTAGGGGAGTAACATATGATCACTGTACCATACAGTACATGGATACTTACATTTACATTTAAGTCATTTAGCAGACGCTCTTATCCAGAGCGACTTACAAATTGGTGCATTCAACTTATGATAGCCAGTGGGACAACCACCCAATTATTTTTTGGGATTATTCTTTTTATTTTATTTAAATTTTTTATGGGGGGGATAAGGATTACTGTTATATTTATTTTCAGTCAGTATCCCTCTAGTGAGGACTATGAATTAGTATTGATCTGGAAGAGAAAGTTGGGATAGGTCCAACACAGTGACAGGACAATATCTGACTTGAAATACTGAGGAAACAGGTGACCCCAGAGTCCCCTTTGATACAAAGCTGAAAAGTTGAGAAGCCTCCCAGGCCCTTTTGCTGAGTGAGAATGCTCACAGCCCAGAGATGCAGCCACAATTTCAGCTAATTATTCATGTAGGAAAACAAGCGCTCTCTCTCCCCTATCATTTGGATAGGAAATAGAAATCCTGTGTGAGGTAAAGACACTATGAGAGAGGCTTGGTAATGGCAGTTACTATACATTCCCACAAGCAGCTATTTACATTATAAATGCAGAAGTCCTTTGGAGTAGGCAAAAATGTATATTCAAATAGAATGGGAGAAGCAAAGGCATTACTTTATTGCCAGGTAAGGTACACATAGTACACGATCTTTGTATAATTGTGGTCAGAGTCTGCTAAATGCCAAACAGGCAGGTTCATAAAGCTACAATTGTAGAGACTCCAGGAGGAATATATCCTTGAGAATGTTTTTTTATTTGATCGGTAGATGAACCATTTGAGAGAGCTGGAGAATTTACACAGACAACAATTACACTTGCCCTAGGAGGCCAGGGGAACATGACCAGGTTTCCATGGTAACTCAAGTACAGCAGAAAGTAACAGGAAAATCAATTCAGATTTAGCTTTTTTTCTCTATATATTATTTCTACAAAGGCTACAAAGCATGCTTTTGCTCTAAAACCTAATTTTAAAAATATTATACAGACATTCTTAATTACAATGATTGAGGCACTGAACATTTCTCAAACAGCATCTAAAAAAAACAGTACCTCAAATATGTTTAAGCACACCAACTATATCACACAAGCAATGTACCATGAAAATAAAATTTGAATGCAGTGCTTTAAAATACAAGGATATGTGCTGGTACAGGCAGCGGATATCATCCTCTTTCTCAACCGCAGAAACAGCTCTCCCTCTCTCTCTTGCTCCTTCCCTCCCTCCCTCCTTCCTTCCTTCCCTCGCTCCCTCCCTCTCCTCCTTGCTCCATCAGAGGGGCAGCAGCAGCTGTATGCAGGTGATAAGACTGTGCAGCAGCAGTAGCTGCTCTGATTGGCCGGCTGAACACCTACGCGGATGTGAAGATTGCAGGCTGCGTCTGTCAAAAGGTCAGTCTCCATGGCCGCCACCTTGTGACGTCACAGTCAACAACACTATGAAAAGCTCCATAATACCAAAGGAAGACAGGGACAGATTATTGCTTCCCCTTTCACTGCAGTTTGCACAAAATTGAAAATGTAAAGAGTGCACCTACCAACACCAAGGCAGATGTCTGAGCATCTCAAAATCAATTGCATCCCTACTTTACGAGCCTCACTTTTCTTATTTCAGGTAAGCTGAATCAGGTGTTACATTAGTGCACTGCTGGAACAAAAGCTATCCAGGAGAGTTGGCCACCCCTTTTCTAGACCATAAGCATCTTTGTGACAGCCAGGAGAGAGCCACACCTCCACCCTGCTGCCACCAGAAGCACTCAAAACGCATAATCCTAGACCAACCCCTACACCCTACCATGCTACCCAACCCCCTAAACCATATCACCATGCTAAAACTATTCGCTATACTCTCCTGATGAGGAACCATCCGTCCGTCCTGGACAGATGGATGGATGGATGAATGGTTGGATGGGTGGATGGATAGATAGATACAGTGAGGGAAAAAAGTATTTGATCCCCTGCTGATTTTGTACATTTGCCCACTGACAAAGAAATGATCAGTCTATAATTTTAATGGTAGGTTTATTTGAACAGTGAGAGACAGAATAACAACAAAAAAATCCAGAAAAACGCATGTCAAAAATGTTAGAAATTGATTTACATTTTAATTAGGGAAATAATATTTGACCCCCTCTCAATCAGAAAGATTTCTGGCTCCCAGGTGTCTTTTATACAGGTAACGAGCTGAGATTAGGAGCACACTCTTAAAGGGAGTGCTTCTAATCTCAGTTTGTTACCTGTATAAAAGACACCTGTCCACAGAAGCAATCAATCAATCAGATTCCAAACTCTCCACCATGGCCAAGACCAAAGAGCTCTCCAAGGATGTCAGGGACAAGATTGTAGACCTACACAAGGCTGGAATGGGCTATAAGGCCATCGCCAAGCAGCTTGGTGAGAAGGTGACAACAGTTGGTGCGATTATTGGCAAATGGAAGAAACACAAAATAACTGTCAATCTCCCTCGGCCTGGGGCTCCATGCAAGATCTCACCTCGTGGAGTTGCAATGTTCATGAGAACGGTGAGGAATCAGCCCAGAACTACACGGGAGGATCTTGTCAATGATCTCAAGGCAGCTGGGACCATAGTCACCAAGAAAACAATTGGTAACACACTACGCCGTGAAGGACTGAAATCCTGCAGTGCCCGCAAGGTTCCGCTGCTCAAGAAAGCACATATACAGGCCCGTCTGAAGTTTGCCAATTAACATCTGAATGATTCAGAGGAGAACTGCGTGAAAGTGTTGTGGTCAGATGAGACCAAAATCGAGCTCTTTGGCATCAACTCAACTCGCCATGTTTGGAGGAGGAGGAATGCTGCCTATGACCCCAAGAACACCATCCCCACCGTCAAACATGGAGGTGGAAACATTATGCTTTGGGGGTGTTTTTCTGCTAAGGGGACAGGACAACTTCACCGCATCAAAGGGACGAGGCCATGTACCGTCAAATCTTGGGTGAGAACCTCCTTCCCTCAGCCAGGGCATTGAAAATGGGTCGTGGATGGGTTTTCAGCATGACAAAACACACGGCCAAGGCAACAAAGGAGTGGCTCAAGAAGAAGCACATTAAGGTCCTGGAGTGGCCTAGCCAGTCTCCAGACCTTAATCCCATAGAAAATCTGTGGAGGGAACTGAAGGTTCGAGTTGCCAAACGTCAGCCTCAAAACCTTAATGACTTGGAGAAGATCTGCAAAGAGGAGTGGGACAAAATCCCTCCTGAGATGTGTGCAAACCTGGTGGCCAACTACAAGAAACATCTGACCTCTGTGATTGCCAACAAGGGTTTTGCCACCAAGTACTAAGTCATGTTTTGGTCAAATACTTATTTCCCTCATTAAAATGCAAATCAATTTATAACATTTTTGACATGCGTTTTTATGGATTTTTTTTATTTTTATTCTGTCTCTCACTGTTCAAATAAACCTTCCATTAAAATTATAGACTGATCATGTCTTTGTCAGTGGACAAACGTACAAAATCAGCAGGGGATCAAATACTTTTTTCCCTCACTGTAGCAATGCACACAAACCCTCCACACACCGCAGGTCTGATACTCACACTCAGGGGAGACATACTGCAGTGTAGGCTGAAGGGGGAAGGAGAGGTCAAAGACATGCCACTGGTGCACTTTGTCCATGTTCCTAGCGTTAGTGCTAAGGAGGAAGGGAGAGGGGGAAAAGACAAGAAGGAGTTGGCCATATTGGGCTGTAGAAAAGGGGCCAATGAAGGCTGATGTTTCATCCATCAAGTCAGAGATGGAGGGTCACCTTAAAATAATAATAATGGCAGGCAGCAGTGGACAAGGAGCACTGCTACACTGTAGACACACTGTATAGTAACACTATTAACAGATTTGCAACTAATATTTTAAAAATGCATGATTCAAGCTCAGCTTTGTGTGAACGGAATTGTAAAAAGATCTAGATATCCACCAGCAACACCCAAACTGCAATGCCATTTGTTGTCTGAGATGAGTTCTTTGTTGCACAAGAAGCAGTGACACTCCACTTGATTAGTTTACTTCAGTGTCTTTAATGTCTTGAGCATTTCCAATCAGCGCTAAGGCCCCCAGTATGTGCAGAATGGCTCATGGCTTTAGTGTGAAAGTTTAAGGGACTAAATGCGATTTACTGTATTTTCTAGATTGACCACCCTGAGAGGAAGATGCATTAATCTCAGATTGGAAGGATGAAGTAGAGAAATAAAATCCCTTTGGTCAGTCAGTGGTTCTTTGTCTTTAAGTGCCTTTTTTCAAGGCTTTTAAGATGGGATCAGACACTGTTGCATTCTGGGAGGTTGATTGAACATCAATTGGCCTCTCTTCCATATGGGAGGCGCCTGCCACAACCCTCGCCACCAACACACCCCGACCAGGGGACGCCTGCTCCACTGAACTATGGGTAAACACAACCCCAAATCTAGGAGTGGTTTATAAACAGAAATTAATTGGTTGTTCCGCCCGTAATTATCTCACGCCTCGCTTATTACTAATCTGTTTCTTGGCCAGCTGCCATGGTGTAGGCTGGCTCGGGTCCAGTCCACCAGTACAGCAGTGTAATCCATAAGCACTGGAAAGGCCCGTTCCCGTTCCGACGACTGATGCCAAACTGCAACATACCATAAACCCATCACTGCTTACTAAAGATTAAATCACACTTAGTACCCATCGCTCCACAGATCACCACCTAATCATTTTCATCCTAAGCGGCCTAATGGCTGCCATATTGCTTTTATTTATCAGTAAACTGTGATGTAGAGAACGCCTGCTCAGCGCTCTAACTGAGATCAACAGGTGTTGTTTTCTATAGCTCTGCTAGGCTGGGTGGCAGGCAGGCACTGTATCAGCAGGAGATCAGCTGCTCGGCCTCCTCAATGGAAAATTGCTATAATACTGGAGTAATACTGCAGTAATGTATCAGCAGGAAATCTGCTGCTCGGCCTCCTCAATGGAAAATTGCTATAATACTGGACTAATACTGCAGTAATGTATCAGCAGGAAATCTGGTGCTCGGCCTCCTCAATAGAAAATTGCTATACTATAGCAGTAATACTCTGACTATTTACTGTATACTGTTCATGCCTACTTAAAAGAGGTGAGTGCACCTCATACAATGTATACAATGTATTCTATCCCTCCCTCCATGGTTGGGGTCACTTCAAATTGAAGTCACTGAATTCAGGAAGTGATCTGAATAATTTTTTATTTTTTTAACGAACAACCTTTGAAATGAATAGCTTCTCCTCTTCAGTTTATTCAGAAGTCATGAAAATAGATGCCCTTTTTTCAATTATTGAATTGGAAATTCTGTTTAATTCCTGAATTGACCGACTTCAATTCGAATTGACCCCAACCCTGCCTCCCTCCCTCTGTCCCACATCACAGAAAAGCTGAGGACTTCAAACATCAGACAGCAATAGCAAAGACAGTAGGTTACTTGTTTGCTCCAATATGCCCTCTTGACAGATTAATAAAATAGAAGAACCAAATGTAATCTATGGTTCATATTGAGGGCTGAGTCGTGTGAAACAATATGTTTTTAACATGAAATGAAAACACAGCAGTGCAGTTCTCAAGAGTTCATATGTCCATATAACAAATATAGCACTGTGTGATGTACATTTAGATCAACAACCCACCTCAGACCATCTCCTCTGCTCACATATAAAAGGGTCCATTCTCCCCTCACCCCAATTCCCCAAACTCCCCTTTACACAGCATTCATGCTGCAAATGCACCCTTCAGCTCATGTTCCCATAATTCTCTCTGGCAGCTGCGTGATTAATGCACACAAGTATTGATATTTCTGGATTGTAACCTTCTCCACACAAGCACACACTCACAGACCCGCATACACACACTTCCAATACCCCATCTCCCCAAGCTTTCCAGCAGCTGTGCATGAGTAGACTATGAACTGGGATCTATGAAAGATGAGGGTCAGCATTTCAGTTGCTGCTGCTCTGGGTGGAGCAGGAGTAAAATGATGTGCTGTGTTGTTTCATAAGGCTTTACTGCAGGGTGGGAGGAATAGCACACGCAGGCACCACGCACGCAGGCATGCACGCACACACTAACACAGGGCTGCCTCGCAATCGTTCTGTGGTTAGATAGAGATCATGCTCTCCCTCCTTCTGAGAGAGAGCGAAAGAGAGAGAGAGAGAGAGAGAGAAAGAGAGAGAGAGAGAGAGAGAGAGAGAGACATAACAATGTGGCCTATGCAATGCAGTGTGGACGCCTTTGTTTACCAAGGAAAGCTTCAGCCTCGCCCACTCTCCTCTCCATCTTCTTCTTCTTCCCCCTCGGCAGACCAAGAGAACCAGTAAGAGCTTTTCAAGGTTGGCCTGACTTTGGGTTGGATCCAGGCTGATTTAACTGTGCTGTCTCTGCCTGCCTGTAGGTGCCCTCTGTCAATCCCAGTGAAAAATGGGGAGGAGTCATGAAGCTGACTAGATAAATCCCTGCTGTATGATGATGGCTTCCTTCCTTCCCTACTCTAGTTTGTGTAAGGGCATCCCAGACATTATGGAGATTGACTGGTTAAGACACTGAAGCTATTAGCGGGCAAACTCCTTGATAAGCTTTGATTAGCACTGCTCAAGTACCTTGAATGAGGGCGAGTGGTGTCAAGAGCAGCGTGAGAGATTGCCGAGGCATTTAAACAGTTAGTGTAAAGTATACAGTTGTGAAGCAGCCCACATAAATGTGACAGAAAAATGTATCCAGGGGCTCTGGTAATGCTCGGAGCATTGGACGGAACATTTGCATAAACCAAATAGAAAACAGTGTTTTGCAGCCAGCAGGAAATTGACTCGGGCCTTCTGCCAAGTGTTACGCAATGGAGGAGGGAGGCTGGCAGTCAAGGCCAGTAAATGAGGAGCAGGAA
Organism: Coregonus clupeaformis; assembly: GCF_020615455.1. NCBI lineage: Eukaryota > Metazoa > Chordata > Actinopteri > Salmoniformes > Salmonidae > Coregonus > Coregonus clupeaformis. Next base: position 23,497,762 of record NC_059197.1, on the reverse strand, counting down.
GAAGACTCACTGATCATCCAGGATAGAGACTTTAAGACTGCATCAGTAGAATCGTAAGGCCCTTTTCTCTGGCCACTACGACCCCTGAGCCCTTATAGAAGGTCAAATCCAGAAGATTATCCAGTATATATATATATATATATATATATATATATATATATATATATATACAGTGAGGGAAAAAAGTATTTGATCCCCTGCTGATTTTGTACGTTTGCCCACTGACAAAGAAATTATCAGTCTATAATTTTAATGGTAGGTTTATTTGAACAGTGAGAGACAGAATAACAACAAAAAAATCCAGAAAAACGCATGTCAAAAATGTTAGAAATGGATTTACATTTTAATGAGGGAAATAAGTATTTGACCCCCTCTCAATCAGAAAGATTTCTGGCTCCCAGGTGTCTTTTATACAGGTAACGAGCTGAGATTAGGAGCACACTCTTAAAGGGAGTGCTCCTAATCTCAGTTTGTTACCTGTATAAAAGACACCTGTCCACAGAAGCAATCAATCAATCAGATTCCAAACTCTCCACCATGGCCAAGACCAAAGAGCTCTCCAAGGATGTCAGGGACAAGATTGTAGACCTACACAAGGCTGGAATGGGCTACAAGGCCATCGCCAAGCAGCTTGGTGAGAAGGTGACAACAGTTGGTGCGATTATTCGCAAATGGAAGAAACACAAAAGACCTGTCAATCTCCCTCGGCCTGGGGCTCCATGCAAGATCTCACCTCGTGGAGTTGCAATGATCATGAGAACGGTGAGGAATCAGCCCAGAACTACACGGGAGGATCTTGTCAATGATCTCAAGGCAGCTGGGACCATAGTCACCAAGAAAACAATTGGTAACACACTACACCGTGAAGGACTGAAATCCTGCAGCGCCCGCAAGGTCCCCTGCTCAAGAAAGCACATATACAGGCCCGTCTGAAGTTTGCCAATGAACATCTGAATGATTCAGAGGAGAACTGGGTGAAAGTCAGATGAGACCAAAATGGAGCTCTTTGGCATCAACTCAACTCGCCATATTTGGAGGAGGAGGAATGCTGCCTATGACCCCAAGAACACCATCCCCACCGTCAAACATGGAGGTGGAAACATTATGCTTTGGGGGTGTTTTTCTGCTAAGGGGATAGGACAACTTCACCGCATCAAAGGGACGATGGATGGGGCCATGTACCGTCAAATCTTGGGTGAAAACCTCCTTCCCTCAGCCAGGACATTGAAAATGGGTCGTGGATGGGTATTCCAGCATGACAATGACCCAAAACACACGGCCAAGGCAACAAAGGAGTGGCTCAAGAAGAAGCACATTAAGGTCCTGGAGTGGCCTAGCCAGTCTCCGGACCTTAATCCTATAGAAAATCTGTGGAGGGAGCTGAAGGTTCGAGTTGCCAAACGTCAGCCTCGAAACCTTAATGACTTGGAGAAGATCTGCAAAGAGGAGTGGGACAAAATCCCTCCTGAGATGTGTGCAAACCTGGTGGCCAACTACAAGAAACGTCTGACCTCTGTGATTGCCAACAGGGGTTTTGCCACCAAGTTCTAAGTCATGTTTTGCAGAGGGGTCAAATACTTATTTCCCTCATTAAAATGCAAATCAATTTATAACATTTTTGACATGCGTTTTTCTGGATTTTGTTGTTGTTATTCTGTCTCTCACTGTTCAAATAAACCTACCATTAAAATTATAGACTGATCATTTCTTTGTCAGTGGGCAAACGTACAAAATCAGCAGGGGATCAAATACTTTTTCCCCTCACTGTATATATATATATATATATATATATATGATTGCATTTAATACCATTATGGTATTGTACCAACACTGGGAAATAGGAAAGCTGCTCAGTATGCAATGCATTCACCAATACATCTAATGACAAATGCCTTTCAACAACGTTCCTTATAAGTGAGCAAGAGAAAGAGGTGACGAGGAGAGAGAGAAAGAGAGAGGAGAGAGAAGAGGAGGGACAGGCTTACAGTCATCCCTCTCCTCCAGCATTGCAGTAAGCCTGTGCCTTAATGCTTGAGAAAAGCTTCCCTTGCACCATCTCCAGCTTAATCTTCAGCTTGAAAAGATGAGAGGCACATGTGTTTGTTCTAATGAGAAAGCACTATCTCCAGGCACGAGAGGACAAGTCTCTACATTTCATCCCAGCAGCAGTAGGCAGGCACTGGCCGTCGCGCCCATACACAGGCCTTGTACCTGTGTCTGTCCGGGGCAATGTGATCTACATTTGGTGCAAAAAGGTCTGATGCAGCAGCACTATGGCAACATGCTGACACTTCAATTAACATTTAAATATTTGCGAATGCCAGCAAACAACATGTGTAAGATACTGTATACACAGTATGCTGTTTGCTCAAGACAAAGTCCCACCTCACATGGATGAATTCAAGTTTCCCAGTAGGTGCAGAGTGTAGTATCATTGGAGGAGACTGAAACCAAGAGGACCAATGCAGGGCCATGCAGGGCCATGCTCTGAATGAGACAGGTTCACTGTGCAGCAAACCCCACCTCTGCCTCATCCAGCAAAACAAAGAGGAAGAGTGTGAGAGAGAAGAGAGGAAGAAGAAGTTATTGTATAACCATAGGACTCAGAATTGCATTGTAAATCCCCCCATCCAAGGGGAATACAAACCTGTATGACAACATGTTGTATGCATCCCTTAGAAAGCTAGTTTTGATCAGCCATTTTCCATCAAGGCCCCCTCATTAAATTGGATCACATGTGAAAGGTGAGAGACAAAGGCAAAGCAGATGCAGAAGACAAAAAGATGTGCCATCCAGCCCATCCCGTATTCATCAGCCCCACCACTTGATACACACCCATATAAAATCTGGAGATGCATTAGTTGTCCCATATAAAAGACAGCTGCGCTGCAAGCTCCACTCCTTTGCTTTTTTCTCTTTCATCTCCCTATTAGCTCTGTCAATTGTTTATCAAAAGCAGAGAGGAGCCGAGCGGCTGCCGTGAATTTGAAAAGCCGCACGGCGAGGTACATTTTAAAATGCATGACAGGTTAATGGTAAGTTAGTGGCAACATTAGGGATTGTGAGTTGCGGTGCTCATTCAGATTGGAAACAGGGCCACTTCAAATGACTACTAAGCAGTCCTTATTTTAAGAGGTCATTCATATTGTAATTAACTTTTCAATCACAGTTGATTAATTAAGACTGGCCCTAGTCTGTAATTATACATATTCTTTCCCCTGACATGAATCACTGGACATTTACAGGTTTCAGATGAGACGCAATGTAAACCAGTCCCTTGTACATATTAAAATATGATTTTTAAGATATATAGGGTAACACCTTATGCTAAGGTGTCTACTGTAAAGGGTTTATATGATACATGAATCTATAAAATACATACTGTACATATTTGATTGAACAACCACAAAGAAATTATTGTATTGTGAAAATAATTGCCAAATCTGATGTTACTGATGTTTCTAAACCTTAGATTAAAAACCAACATGTATAATAACTGCCATCAGAGGCTCAAGCTGGTTGAGGTGGATCTGTTGTGTGTGGAATGTGTTTTGGTCTTTGAATTCCAATAGAAAGGCTGACTGCGGGTGTGTGCTTGATGTAACTGTTTCCAACCAAAACAGATTAATAATTTAGCACAGCAGTTGGATAGCTTTATTTTGTGTCCACTGAGACCAAGTCTTCTTTCATGAAAAATTTAGAGTGCAGGGTTGGCAACCCTCAAAGAAGAATAGGTTAGGTCAAATTGCTCTGTTTCCAGGCCTGGTTGATAACCTCATGCTAACACATATACAAACACATACAAACACACATGCTAACACATATACAAACACACACACACACACACACATAACCTGGGATCAAACTTCTGGTAAAGAAATAAAACGCACACCTTTTAAAGCACTTTGTAAACATACGCAGTAAACATACTCTCTCCATAACACTGTAAGGTGCATTTGCTCATGCATCAGAACATCATCAAATATTTAGCAGGGAAAGAGCACTGATTCTGGCCATGCTGGTGATGCTTCTGACAGGCCTCATGTGGCTTGATAGTTATTGGAATAAACAGAGACAATCCCATCTAGGTTGTTTTTAATGCATGTAAAAGCACTCCTAAGAACTGGGTGATGATAAAACATCACTGCTCCTACGCGCTATTCACCTTTACAACACCCTGGTTGTTTTGCAGTAAAAATTGAAAATATAAAAATAAAGGTTTCATAGGACTACAATACTGTTTGGCCTAAACTCACTTAAAAACCCACTAGCTACTACAACCCTGCCCTGTGTTATACAGTTAAGCACATAATCCACACGAGAAAAGTCTAAATTCCGCTTTCCATGCTACTCTACTTTTCAAGGCCATGAATGTTACACAGTAAAAAGTGATGACTTCTAGGTTTCACAGATGCTAGCATCTTTTTCAGTCTTGTCTGAATCTGCAAAACTCATGTGAAGTCATTATAGACCATATCATATCTCCTTACAGCAGCAGAAACAGTAAAGCCCTCGACTAGCAACCAGTACACACAGACATGGATCACAAAAGGGATCTTTGTGCTTGAGCAGACACATTTAAAATGTCACGAAAACATGTCCCACAATTCGCCCTCTGTCAAATGGCATGAGGTGCGTGCTTGTCTATATTTTTCTAAATGCCCCATATAAAGCAAAATTGTCCAGTGGGTATGCAACAATCGAACAAGAGAGTTGTCGTTTAATGTACAATATCAACCTGGTTCCAATCAAGGGGTTCCAATCAAGGGGGGTGGGGTCAATATGACAGACAGACATTAGCCTGGCTATTACTGACAGGATTCCATGGAGCTCCAGTAATGGCTGACTGAGACCACAAGCAGGTAAGTCACAGAGAGACAGAGAACAGTGGCCCAAGCACACGGAGCAGAGCAGGGAAGGCTTCCCATTCAGAAACCTTGGGATCCATAGCACTGTCTGTGTAAACAGATCTTATTTTGTTAGCTACACCTACGAATCACTCCTTTGAACGTGTAATCCAATAGCTTATTTGAAGAGTCCAAGCAAGGAATTGAACAAAATTCTGACCAAGATATACGAATGTTGTCTTACCTGAGGATAGTGAGACTGTGTCTTTCTCCCACGATACGACAGTGACGTAAGCCTCCACGGAGGCAGGGATAATGCACTTGAAGACCGCTACATTGCCTCTCATGGCTTTCTGGTCCTCCACCCGGACCGTGTAGGGTTCCCGAAATACTGAGGATAGCAAGAGGGGTGGTATTTGACAAAGGCAAATTAATACATACAATCAGAAATTAAGGAATGACAACAGCAGCAGTTACTATTTAAAATAAACACTTACCGGCCTTAATGTGGACATCTTGGCTTCTTATTTTCCCTGAAGGATTTTCAGCTGTGCAATAGTAGGTATTGTCATGGATCAGCTTACTAAAGCTGGAGGGGAGGAAGTTAAAGATCTGGAGGGTGCCATTGGGGTGCACGTGGCGGATCCCGGGCACATCATAGATCTCCTCTCCGGTGGCCAGGTACCAGCGCAGCGAGGCGGGGGGCACGCCTGCAGCGGGACAGGGCACCAGGGTCCCTGTGGTGCTGGCAAACACTACCTCTTGCAGAGATGCATTGACAAAATATAAGCTGGAACGTAGATCTTCACTAAAAACTGCAAGAGAGGAGAACAAAGAGTACAAAAACATTAGATGACATGACAACTGACTACAGGCGTAGGATCTTAGTTTGATCACTTTTTTGTTGCTGATAATTTTCCTGCTGAGAAAATGCAGATGAGCTTCATGATTTACATAAATTCACTGAAAACCCTCACTAACACACGGTTATATTAACAGTAGTACACTTTTAATGTAGCCTAATTTTGGCCAGCTAATAGCCTAACCACCGATCAAGCAACATTATGGACTAAACTTTCAAATCCTGTTGCTGCAGGATTATTTTGCTGCGGCAATACTGGTCAAATTAAGATCCATATGTATATTTACTTCTAAATACATCAGGACAGTAGTTATTTACTTGGCCATGATGAAACTAATGAATGCTTTTGTTATGGACCTGGGCCTGATGTTTACAGTGTCTTTAATGTGGACCGTTTTAGTCATCATCTAATCCTTGATACCGCTTAAATCACATTCATTACATAAAAGTAAAATAACATGCCCTGAAGTGAGGTCATTTGCTCATACACAGCATTGAATATGTATGCTGCTTTGGTTGAGCAGGGGACCAACAAGCGGGAAAAGAGTGTTGATGATGTAAAAGTGTGTGTCGTTACGTAGCTCCGTTGGAAGGGAGAGAAACACGAAGTGGGACCAATTAGCATCAGGTGGCTGTCTCAGTGCTAATTGCAAGGTGGTTGATTTCTGAGTGGTGTAGAAACTGAGTGTACAAAACATTATGAACACCTGCTCTTTCCATGACATATTGATGTCACTTGTTAAATCCACTTCAATCAGTGTAGATGAAGGGGAGGAGACAGGTTAAATAAGTATTTTTTGAATGTGTGGCAAGACAAAATAATAATAATAATAATATTATTAATAATAATAATAATAATAATATATGCCAAGATTTAAGTGCCTTTGAATGAGGTATGGTACTAGGTGCCAGGGCTGCTGGGTTTTCACGCTCAACAGTTTCCCGTGTATGTCAAGAATGGTCCACCACCCAAAGGACATTCAGCCAATTTGACACAACTGTGGGAAGCATTGGAGTCAACATGGGCCAGCATCACTGTGGAACGCTTTTGACACCTTGTAGAGTTCATGCCCTGACGAATTGAGTCTGTTCTGATGGCAAAAGGGGGTGCAACTCAATATTAAGAAGGTGTTCCTAATGTTTTGTACACTCAGTGTATCATTTCTCCTGCCTGAGCATGGCCCTGTGCCTGCCTGCTGCCTAGTCTACCTCTGGATCTCTGTCTGGTGTCAGAGTCAGTGCCTAGCAGTAAATGGCTTACCAGTGACAGCTGGCTAGGCCTCCCTGGGGATAAAACATTTTAGCACTTCATAAATTTCTAACAAGGTTTCAAATCGCAGTGGTTTCCACCCTCTCTCTGCTCCAGCGGCTTTGAACCACAAAGAGATCCACTCAAACACACAACCATGCGCGCACACACACACAAATACAAAAAAAAAACACTCATAATTACAAAACAAAAAAACTAACTGCAAACAAATACTATAAGGCTACCAATTATTTTTTTAAATAATGTGGGAATCCCTCAGTGTCCATAGCTAGGTTTCCATCCAATTGGCGACAGATTTTCATGTGAATATTCTAAAATCTGCTTAAAGAAAATATATTTTCCCACCAGTGGTGTGTTTGCACCAAACTGACTTGTTACGGATAAAAATCAGTGTGTGATGACAAGTAGTGCACACAACATATAACTTTTCACTTATGTTTTCATGTACCGAATAAAAATCTAAATTTCAATGTGTTTCTATCACATTTTCAACTCTACCGATAGTCTTGTCACAAATGTGCCTACTCTGGTCTTGGCATGTGCGCTCTAGCCAACAGCTTGCAGATACAGGCTGGTCTACATGATGAGAGTATTATGGATTTTTTTTTGTCAAAACGGCAGTCAAGCATCGATCATCATGCCACCGGAATAAGACCCTCGATATGAAAGGCACATAAAGCTCATCACCGCAAACTTTCGCCACTCTGTGAAGTTCATCATAATTTATTTAATCTGTATTCTAATAAACTGCAAGGTTTTCTGAGTCGTAATGGGAGGACCACACACCATATCATTGTATGACTCCAAGTTTACCTCGAGATTATGGTTATTATATCCACCGGCATTTCTCGCATAATACATTTTACAGATCCCACCATGTTGAACTAACAAATTATCAGTCGGCATTTACTGTATAAATTTGTCCCGAAACTTCCATATCGATCTACTCTGCGGTTTCTGATGTGAGAGTTGCTGTTCATTCCAGAGGTAAGTTGGCATCAATGGTAGCCACTCTGACTTATCAATTGACCCCATTTACTGTAGTAGGCGTTAATGAAAACAACGGACTGGGAGAAAACACACTCCTATATAACCTGTGGCTCATCCATAATTGTATTTTTATGGGGACACTTATGAGTCAGTCAGACAGTGTTGTCTATGGTAGAGAGTCGGCCTGAGAGAATCCCTGGCTGTGACTGAGCTCATTCCTTAGTAGGTGATAGGGGCGCTAGCTGAGAATTAGCCTCCTTAGATAGATCAATCTGTCAATGGCAGCCATACACAGAGGACAGCTGATAGGGATGACTCATGACGCACACATGCTTTCACAGACACTTAGGGGTATCCTGAGTCTAGCACCGTGACGCCTATGACTTCCAACAGAGGGCTACCCAGGAGATATCTCTCTCTCTCTCTCTCTCTCTCTCTCTCTCTCTCTCTCTCTCTCTCTCTCGCTCTCTCTCTCCCTCTCTCTCTATGTTGTCTTTGATGGACATAGACTTATCCATTTGTAACATGGTTAGTTATGTTTCCACTTGCCACTGCAGAAATGTGTATTTAATGTTAATGTATTCTAATTGGTTGGTTTAAGTCAGATGTCAATAAGGGGTAATGTCATTGGCTACGCTTGCAGATGGGGGAGATTGCAAACATCAATTCTTGCCAGTCTGATATTGACATGCAAGCGGTAGGTCACGTTCTGAAATACTGTATATCTATTTTCATATTTACAATGTGTACAAGTTCACTATGTACATTTCCTAATATATATATATACATACACACACACACCCATACATACGTGTACGGTATTTGTTAGATATTGGGAGCTTCCTGTGATGTGCTTTTCTATGTGTGATTCCTGTACGTACGAGTTAGATAGCATGCTCTAATTGTAATGGTCACATTAGCTCCCTGCTAATTCACAGTTATTTCCATGCTAACAGATGAATCACGAATCTACAGCCATCAACATACTGTTGTCCTGCACATCTAATGTGCTTCCTTGTGTCTATCGTCAGAATAAACACCAATCAACTGGGACCACTGGCTGGACAGTCCTTTCTTTAACAACACAACGCAAGAGAGTTACGAAGTACGAACACACCTGTTACACATTGAAGCCCATCATGATTTGCCCAATAACAAATAAATAACATGAATTGAGAGAAAAAAAAGACTAGTTCTATCAAGGTTGTGCCTGTTTAAATCTTTTTAAATGGAGTGAAAGTCTTATTGCTATGTGTGGGTGCGTATTCAATTGAAAAGAATACATCAAAGACATATCAAATTGTAATTCATTCCCTTTTGCAGCTGGGGCTAAAGTAGAACCCTTCCTTGTGGCCTATTGATAATACAGCCTCAGACATGAGAGAGAGATCAAAACCAACCTGTAGGTGTGCCAAGTCATATTAATGAAAAATTCTCTGAAATCATCAATGTGTATATGTAGGTGTCTTAAATAATTAATCAATAATTGGTGATGTTGTTCATATTTTAGAAACATTAAAAACCCTATTGCATTGATAAAACGTAAGATATGTTGAATATAATATTTGACACCTTTCTAAAATCCTCTGTCTCTGAAACATTTCTGTGTTACAGATCTTTGGCGGTTTATCAAGAGCAATCCGAGCCAATGGCTTAGAAAGAAAACAGATGCAGCACCCATTACATTTATAACACTAGTGACACAAGAAGTCCTTTCTAGTAATTTCATACAGAAAGAACACTGTCGAATACAATTCCCAAACAACAAAGTGTTCTATTAAATTTGACTCTACAAGGTGTCGAAAGCGTTCCACAGAGATGCTGGCCCATGTTGGCTCCAAAGATTTCCACAGTTGTGTCAAATTGGCTGGATGTCCTTTGGGTGGTGGGCCATTCTTGATATACACAGGTAACTGTTGAGCATGAAAAACCCAACAGCGTTGCAGTTCTTGACACAAACTGGTGCGCCTGGCACCTACTACCATACCCTGTTCAAAGGCACTTAAACCTTTTTTCTTGCCAATTCAGCCTCTGAATGGCACACACATACACACAAATCCTTCTTTAACCTGTCTCCTCCCCTTCATCTACACTGATTGAAGTGGATTTAACAAGTGACATCAATAAGGGATCATAGCTTTCACCTGGATTCACCTTGTCGGTCTATGTCATGGAAAGAGCACGTGTTGAATCTTGTATCTCATTATGGTATGTGGTGAAATAAGTATAGCCAGTTATAATTGTAATGGCTTAGCAGATAATAACAAAAGAAGAACAATATTTACATGGCTCAAAGAGAAGGAATATAATATCTATTGTTTACAGGAAACTCATTCAACAATTCTAGATGAAGTTGTGTGGAAAAAGGAATGGGGGGGCGAAATATACTTCTCCCATGGGCTAAGAAACTCAAAAGGGGTGATGATATTAAACAGTCATTTTGATCCGAATGTGCAAATTGTCCAAACTGATCCACAAGGTAGATGGATGATTTTAAATATGTTATTGGACCATAAACAGATATGGCTCATTAACCTTTACGGACCAAATAATGATGATCCACACTTCTTTGACAATATATATAATAAATTATCAACCCTGCAAGCAATACAAGACTCTATTATTATGGTGGGAGATTGTAATTCTGTTTTTAATAGCTCAATGGACAGTAAAGGAAATCACAGTACAAATTATCACCCTCATACTCTTAAGGAAATCATGAATGTCATGGATATATTAGAACTAGTAGATATATGGAAGATTAAATATCCTGACCTAGTGAGATATACAGTGACGGAAAAAAGTATTTGATCCCCTGCTGATTTTGTACGTTTGCCCACTGACAAAGAAATGATCAGTCTATAATTTTAATGGTAGGTTTATCTGAACAGTGAGAGACAGAATAACAACAAAAAAATCAAGAAAAACGCATGTCAAAAATGTTATAAATTGATTTGCATTTTAATGAGGGAAATAAGTATTTGACACCCTCTCAATCAGAAAGATTTCTGGCTCCCAGGTGTCTTTTATACAGGTAATGAGCTGAGATTAGGAGAACACTCTTAAAGGGAGTGCTCCTAATCTCAACTGGTTACAGTGGGGGGAAAAAGTATTTAGTCAGCCACCAATTGTGCAAGTTCTCCCACTTAAAAAGATGAGAGAGGCCTGTAATTTTCATCATAGGTACACGTCAACTATGACAGACAAATTGAGGAAAAAAAATCCAGAAAATCACATTGTAGGATTTTTAATGAATTTATTTGCAAATTATGGTGGAAAATAAGTATTTGGTCACCTACAAACAAGCAAGATTTCTGGCTCTCACTTCTTCTTTAAGAGGCTCCTCTGTCCTCCACTCGTTACCTGTATTAATGACACCTGTTTGAACTTGTTATCAGTATAAAAGACACCTGTCCACAACCTCAAACAGTCACACTCCAAACTCCACTATGGCCAAGACCAAAGAGCTGTCAAAGGACACCAGAAACAAAATTGTAGACCTGCACCAGGCTGGGAAGACTGAATCTGCAGAAGCTTGGTTTGAAGAAATCAACTGTGGGAGCAATTATTAGGAAATGGAAGACATACAAGACCACTGATAATCTCCCTCGATCTGGAGCTCCATGCAAGATCTCACCCCGTGGGGTCAAAATGATCACAAGAACGGTGAGCAAAAATCCCAGAACCACACGGGGGGACCTAGTGAATGACCTGCAGAGAGCTGGGACCAAAGTAACAAAGCCTACCATCAGTAACACACCACGCCGCCAGGGACTCAAATCCTGCAGTGCCAGACGTGTCCCCCTGCTTAAGCCAGTACATGTCCAGGCCCGTCTGATGTTTGCTAGAGTGCATTTGGATGATCCAGAAGAGGATTGGGAGAATGTCATATGGTCAGATGACCATGACAACCCCATAGAAAATCTTTGGAGAGAGTTGAAAGTCTGTGTTGCCCAGCGACAGCCCCAAAACATCACTGCTCTAGAGGAGATCTGCATGGAGGAATGGGCCAAAATACCAGCAACAGTGTGTGAAAACCTTGTGAAGACTTACAGAAAATGTTTGACCTGTGTCATTGCCAACAAAGGGTATATAACAAAGTATTGAGAAACTTTTGTTATTGACCAAATACTTATTTTCCACCATAATTTGCAAATAAATTCATTAAAAATCCTACAATGTGATTTTCTGGATTTCTTTCCTCATTTTGTCTGTCATAGTTGACGTGTACCTATGATGAAAATTACAGGCCTCTCTCATCTTTTTAAGTGGGAGAACTTGCACAATTGGTGGCTGACTAAATACTTTTTTCCCCCACTGTACCTGTATAAAAGACACCTGTCCACAGAAGCAATCAATCAATCAGATTCCAAACTCTCCACCATGGCCAAGACCAAAGAGCTCTCCAAGGATGTCAGGGACAAGATTGTAGACCTACACAAGGCTGGAATGGGCTACAAGTCCATCGCCAAGCAGCTTGGTGAGAAGGTGACAACAGTTGGTGCGATCCGGCTCCGGGCGTGACCACCACCTATTCTCCGCCTCCCTGTTGCGCCCCTGGTCTGGTCTGGACCTCGGAGCGCTGCTTCCCCTCTCCTTCCTCCCACTATACTCCAAGCCCTGTCTGGACCCTGGTGTGGGAGACCCCGAACCTGGAGAGGGGCTGACGTCTGGGTCTGGACTGGAGCCGCTGACCGGAGCTGGACCAGGCACCGGTGGAGCGGACTGCTCAGGCTCCGGACTGGAGCCGCTGACCGGATCTGGACTGGACCCCGGTGGAGCGGACTGCTCTGGCTCCGGAGTGGAGCCGCTGACCGGTGCTGGATCAGGCACCGGTGGAGCGGACTGCTCTGACTCCGGAGTGGAGCCGCTGACTGGTGCCGGACCAGGCACCGGTGGAACGGGCACGGGTCGTGCCGGACTGGACACACTCACCACTGGTCTGGTGCGAGGAGCAGGCACGGGCCGAACCGGACTAGGAACATGCACCACTGGCTTGGTGCGAGGGGCAGGAACAGGCCGGGCCGGGCTGGCGACGCGCACCACTGGCTTGGTGCGAGGGACAGGAACAGGCCGAACCGGGCTGGCGACGCGCACCACTGGCTTGGTGCGAGGGGCAGGAACAGGCCGGGCCGGGCTGGCGACGCGCACCACTGGCTTGGTGCGAGGATTAGGAACGGGCCGGGTCGGGCTGGCGACGCGCACCACTGGCTTGGTGCGAGGAGCAGGAACGGGCCGGACCGGACTGCGAAGGCGGACTGGAGGTCTTGAGCGGAGAGCTGGCACAACCCGTCCTGGCTGGCTACCCACTTTCGCACTACACGTGCGGGGCGCTGGCACAGGACGCACTGGGCTGTGCACGCGTACTGGCGATACAGTACGTAGAACCGGCGCAGGATATGCGGGACCGAGGAGGCGTACTGGAGACCAGGAGCGTTGAGCCGGCACACCCCGTCCTGGCTGGATGCCCATCTTCGCACGGCACGTGCCGTGCTAGCACAGGAGGGGCACACTGGCGGCACAGTACGTAGCTCCGCATAACACGGAGCCTGCCCAGTCACACGCCTCCTTGCGTGAGTACGGGGAGTTGGCTCTGCTCTAACACTAGGCTCCGCCAACCACCCTTTTAGCCCCCCCAAAAAAAAAATATTGGGGCTGTCTCTCAGGCTTCTTCCTCGGCCGGCGCCTTCTGCGTTGCTGCTGCTCCTCTCTATACCGCGCCTCCACTGTCTCCTCCCAAGGATGGCGATCCATCCCGGCCTGAATCTCCTCCCATGTCCAGGAACCCTTTCCTTCCAGGATCTCCTCCCATGTCCAGGCTGTCTGCTCCTGGACACGCCGCTTGGTCCTCGTTTGGTGGGATCTTCTGTCACGTTCGTTCATGAACGGGTCAGACCAAAGCGCAGCGTGATATGCATACATGTTTATTTGACTTATAAACACAACGACAAAACAAGAAACGAAACGTGAAGTCCAAGGTACACAAACAACATACCTAACACGGAACAAGATCCCACAACCCCCTAGTGCCAATAGGCTGCCTAAGTATGGTCCCCAATCAGAGACAACGAGCGACAGCTGCCTCTGATTGGGAACCACACCGGCCAACATAGATCTAGACGTACTAGATCTAAACCTAGAAAATACAACATAGAACATCACAACATAGAAAGTCACACCCTGACTCAACAAATAAGAGTCCCCAGAGTCAGGGCGTGACAGCTCAGAATAAATTAGAGGAAAAACAAAAAGAAATGGAGAAACTTATTCAAGAAAGATCAAGTGTAATATATTATAAAAATAAAGCAAACTGGATGGAATATGGGGAAAAATGCACCAAATTATTTTTTAATCTTCAACATAGAAATGCTACCAAAAATAATTTACTGAAACTGGTTACAAATGACAGAGTCACCCATGATTCACCAAATTATATTTTGAAGAAGCAGGAAGCAAAGTACATTAAGCATATGTTTTAGTTTCAGTCGCCTCCATTTCCTCTAACTGAAGCTAATTGTAGGGGGGGGAAATTATATTGATAATGTCAAATTAACAGACATGTGAATGTGAAATTACAGAGGAGGAACTTCTAGATGCAATTAAAGACTTTAAGTCCGGGAAAACTCCAGGGTTGGATGGCATACCAGTCGAGGTATACCAAAACTTTTTTGATATACTCAGAGGACCGTTATTAGCATGTTTTAACCACTCCTATGTAAATGGTAGATTATCAGACACTCAAGAAGAAGGTCTGATTTCATTATTACTGAAACAGGATACAAGTGGGAAATATAAAGATCCAGTCCATTAAAAAAATTGGAGGCCCCTTACACTTCAATGTTGTGATGCAAAAATTCTAGCAAAATGTATAGCGCATAGAATTAAAAAGGTATTGAAAGACATTATTCATTCTAATCAGACAGGTTTTTTACATGGACGATCCATTGGAGATAATATAAGGCAAGTACTGGAAACAATAGAACACTATGAAAAATCTGGGAAACCAGGCCTTCATAGCAGACTTCGAAAAGGCATTTGATAAAGTATGACTGGAGTTTATAAATAAATAGCTGGAACATTTCAATTTTGGAGAATCTCTTATAAAATTGGTTAAAATGATGTATAGTAACCCTAGGTGTAAAATAGTAAATAATGGCTATTTCTCAGAAAGTTTTAAACTGTCAAGAGGAGTAAAACAAGGTTGATCACTATCGGCATATCTATTTATGATGGCTATCGAAATGTTAGCTTTTAAAATCAGATAACAATAATATCAAAGGTTTAGAAATCCAGGGCTTAAAAACAAAGGTGTCATTGCACACTGATGACTCATGTTTTCTTTTAAATCCACAACTTGAATCCCTCCACAGCCTCATAGAGGATCTAGATACATTTTCTAACCTCTCTGGATTACAACCAAATTATGATAAATGTACTATATTACGTATTGGATCACTAAAAAATAAAAAATGTACATTACCATGTAGTTTACCAATAAAATGGTCTGATGGTGATGTGGATACACTCGGAATTCATATCCCAAATTATATAAATTATCTCACTCCAATAAATATTAATAGAAAGTTAGCAAAAATAGATAAGATACCTGTCTATCTGTGGAAAAATCACCCTCATTAACTCTTTAGTATTATCCCAGTTTACCTATTTGCTTATGGTCTTGCCTATGCCTAGCAAACCGTTTTTTAAATTATATGAGAAAAGAGTATTCCATTTTATTTGGAACGGCAAGCCAGACAAAATTAAACAGGTCTATTTATATAATAAATATGAATTCGGAGGACATAAATTATTAAATATTAAAGCATTAGACCTATCACTAAAAGCTTCAGTCATTCAAAAGTTATACTTAAATCTGAACTGGTTCTCTAGCAAATTAGTAAGATTGTCTCACCCCATGTTCAAGAATGGCCTTTTTCCCTTTATTCAGATTTCAACCTCTCACTTTCAGTTATTTGAAAAGGAAATAATCTCCCAAATTTCACTATTTCTAAAACAAGCAATAGAAAGTTGGTTGCAATTTCAATTTAATCCTCCAGAAACGACAGAACAAATAATACAACAAATATTGTGGTTAAACTCAAATATACAAATTGATAAAAAATATATTATTTTTTTATAAAAATTTAAAAAAGGATATTCTTTGTAAATGATATCATAGGTAGGACTGGTGGAGTTATGTCGCACATGCAGCTAACAAAAAAATATGGAAATGTCTGCTCTACCCAAAATTAAAACCAAATAATTGCAGCATTACCGCAAAAATGGAAGAGGAAAGTGGAAGGGGAAAAAAGTAAGGAACTTGTCTGTTGGCCTTGCATTAAAGAACATAATTGGTTAAAGAAAATTGTGATAAATAAAAAAGTATACCAGTTTCATTTAAGGACCAAAGGATTGACATCCGTCCCATATAGATTGCAAAATAGTTGGGAAGAGATTTTTGACGTAACGATTCCATGGCATAGTGTTTATGAACTGATACGCAAAACTTAGAATTTTTCAATTTAAATTATTATACAAAATTCTTGCTACCAATAGAATGTTATTTATATGGGGGATACAATCTTCCCAGCCCTGCAGATTTTGCTGCGAAGAGACAGAATAAATAGATAATTTGTTTTGGTACTGTCCATCTGTAGCTTGTTTTTGGTCACAGGTCCAGGAATGGCTGAAGGATTGCATTATTCACCTGAAGCTAACCCTGCAGATAGCACTACTGGGTGATCTGAAAAGTCATAGTCGATCAATAATATAATAATACTTTTAGCAAAAATGTTTATTTTCAATTTACAATCTGTAGAAACAATGAGAATAGAAGGGTTCAGAACTTTTGTGAAACATCACAGTATAGTTGAAAAATATATGGCAAATAGAAATCCAATGTGGATGGTGTTACGAGATAGATGGGAGGTGTTGAATGGAGCTGAAGGATGGGACTAATAACAACTAACAACAACTAATAACAACAAGATAACTAATGTAAAGCATACTGTGTCCATAATAAGTATATAGGTTATAGGTTGAGAGCTTTTGTGAAAGAGCACAGTTAGAAAGATATGGCATATAGAAGCATGAAAATGAAAATGATCGGAGAGGTTGAGGGTAGAGGAAGTTCAGGAGTAAAAACAAACAAAATACAATTATTGTAAAATTGACAGTGTCCATAAAATGTATATTACATTTACATTTTACATTTTAGTCATTTAGCAGATGCTCTTATCCAGAGCGACTTACAGTTAGTGAGTGCATACATTTTTTTATTTTTTTTTCATACTGGCCCCCCGCGGGAATCGAACCCACAACCCTGGCGTTGCAAACGCCATGCTCTACCAACATCCCTGCCTGCCATTCCCTCCCCTACCCTGGACGACGCTGGGCCAATTGTGCGCCGCCCCATGGGTCTCCCGGTCACGGCCGGCTACGACATGTATAAGCTGGAAGTAGAGGCCTAAGCGTTGTTGTTCACTAGTTTTACTCCAATTAGGGAAGGGGTCGTGGGGTTGGAAAGTAATAAAGGGAAATATATTTTTTATATTTTTTAAAGGATATATATATATGTTCCAATGGCACGTTGTGTTTGCTAATATAAATAAATAAATCAAAGTTTATCATTTTAAAAGGCTAATTGAAAACCCTTTTGCAATTATGTTAGCACAGCTGAAAACTGTTGTGCTGATTAAAGAAGCAATAAAACTGGCCTTCTTGAGACTAGTTGAGTATCTGGAGCATCAGAAATTGTGGGTTCGATTACAGAATCAAAATGGCCAGAAACAATAAACTTTCTTCTGAAACTCGTTAGTTTATTCTGTTCTGAAAAATGAAGGCTATTCCATGCGAGAAATTGCCAAGAAACTGAAGATCTCGTACAACGCTGTGTACTACACCCTTCACATAACAGCGCAAACTGTCTCTAATCAGAATAGAAAGAGGAGTGGGAGGCCCCGGTGCACAACTGAGCAAGAGGACAAATACATTAGAGTGTCTAGTTTGAGAAATAGACGCCTCACAGGTCCTCAACTGGCAGCTTCATTAAATAGTACCCGCAAAACACCATCTCAACGTCAACAGTGAAGAGGCGACTACAGGATGCTGACCTTCTAGGCAGAGTTGCAAAAAAAAAGCCATATCTCAGACTGGCCAATAAAAAGAAAAGATTAAGATGGGCAAAAGAACACAGACACTGGACAGAGGAAATTGGAAAAAAGTGTTATGGACAGACGAATCGAAGTTTGAGGTATTCGGATCACAAAGAAGAACATTTGTGAGACGCAGACCAAATGAAAATATGCTGGAGGAGTGCATGATGCCATCTGTCAAGCATGGTGGAGGCAATGTGAAGGTCTGGGGGTGCTTTGGTGGTGTTGAAGTGGGAGATTTGTACAGGGTAAAAGGGATCTTGAAGAAGGAAGGCTATCACTGGCCAGCACAGTCACCAGATCTCAACCCTATTGAGCTGTTGTGGGAGCAGCTTAACAGTATGGTACGTAAGAAGTGCCCATCAAGCCAATCCAACTTGTGGGAGGTGCTTCAGGAAGCATGGGGTGAAATCTCTTCAGATTACCTCAACAAATTGACAACTAGAATGCCAAAGGTCTGCAAGGCTGTAATTGCTGCAAATGGAGGATTCTTTGACGAAAGCAAAGTTTGAAGGACACAATTATTATTTATATTAAAAAACATTATTTCTAACCTTGTCAATGACTACATTTCCCATGCATTTTGCTATATTTCCTATTCAAACTAATTTCATGTATGTTTTCATGGTAAACAAGGACATTTCTAAGTGACCCCAAACTTTTGAACGGTAGTGTATGTACAGTATGTGTATATGTATGTGTATGTTTGTATATGTATATTTGCGTGAAAAAAACAACATATGGGGGATTGGAAGTGATGCAGACAATTGCATTGATGGAAGTTACAATCTATCTGCAATATTAAAGCTGATCTACCCCCAAATAAAATAATTTTTTAAAAATGTAAAGACAAAAACACAACAAAATAAATAAAGAGCACGTGTTCAGAATGTTTTGTACGCTCAGTATATAATCTGAAAGCAGAAAATGCCTGGAGAGAAATACATAAAAGGAGTGTGACATTTTGAAAAGCTTGTATTCTGCGAGAGTACTGAAAAAATATTGGAATGGTGGCAGTGGGCTCAGTATGGCATATTTCACATCCGTCATATTTAAATCTACTGAGCAATTTACTTTATGTTTGTATTCTTCTATTTTATTATTTATTATTGTTGTTGCATTGTCAAGTAGGAACCTGCAAATAAGCATTTCGTTGGACGGTGTATACCATGTGTACCCTGAACATACGACTAATAAAACTTGAAACTCATAAAAGCAGCTCAATTTAGCATGGTGTAGTCATAACAAAGATTGGTTTGATAAGACCAACTGCAGAGAAGTCAAAGGTCCTTGTGGATCTAATCATACTGAGTACCATGTCACTGCACTACTACACCCATTCCAGACCGAGCAGGTCTACATTAGTTACTCTACAAAGGGTTCATCCAACCCAGGTACAACCTACTCGGAGGCCCCACTAAGGGTCATGCTTCTCATGCCCAAAACAACTCCTCTCAAACCTAACCACTTACTAAACAACCGCAGAGGAAATGTGTAATTGCCATAATTTTTCATGACCTGAACCGTAAAGACGAAAGAAGTGACGCTGTTCAATAATGTATTATATGCATCTATAATTAACCAAGCTTAGTTGTTTTCAATCAGCAAAGCTGTAGGGAGAAAAAAAAAGACAAGGCCACTGTCTTTTTCAGCGAGAAGGGGGGAGGATTCTAGTTGGGAATATAAATCCAGAACATCTTGTACACACAAACATATCCCCAAACAGATTTACATTTTCTGAGATTTGCAAATGTTGTAGATGTTAGAGAGCCCAGAAATGGGCATCTAACCATGAAAAACAAGCAAGGAAAATGTTTATGCCAGGTGGCAAATGATGCCTGGAGTGAGGACCACATATCTAGAAACTACTGTGCTGTAGCTACATGCACCTGGGAAAATTCTCAGTATCCCATTACTGTGAATGCATGTTTAATTCCTAAGCAACTGAACAGAGCAGTGCATGAAATAATTAATGTGCACTACCGGTCATAAGTTTTAGAACACCTACTCATTCAAGGGTTTTTCTTTATTTTTACTATTTCCTACATCGTAGAATAATAGTGAAGACATCAAAACTATCAAATAATACATATGGAATCATGTAGTAACCAAAAAAGTGTTAAACAAATAAAAATATATTTTATATTTGAGATTCTTCAAATAGCCACCCTTTGCCTTCATGACAGCTTTGCAAACTCTTGGCATTCTCTCAACCAGCTTCACCTGGAATGCTTTTCCAACAGTCTTGAAGGAGTTCCCACATATGCTGTGCACTTGTTGGCTGCTTTTCCTTCACTCTGCGGTCCGACTCATCCCAAACCATCTCAATTTGGTTGAGGTCGGGGTATTGTGGAGGCCAGGTCATCTGACACAGCACTCCATCACTCTCCTTCTTGGTAAAATAGCCCTTACACAGCCTGGAGGTGTGTTGGGTCATTGTCCTGTTGAAAAACAAATGATAGTCCCACTAAGCCCAAACCAGATGGGATGGCGTATCGCTGCAAAATGCTGTGGTAGCCATGCTGGTTAAGTGTGCCTTGAATTCTAAATAAATCACAGACAGTGTCACCAGCAAAGCACCCCCACACCATAACACCTCCTCCTCCATGCTTTACGGTGGGAAATACACATGCGGAGATCATCCGTTCACCAACACCGCATCTCACAAAGACACAGCGGTTGGAACCAAAAATCTCCAATTTGGACTCCAGACCAAAGGACAAATTTCCACCGTTCTAATGTCCATTGCTCGTGTTTCTTGGCCAAAGCAAATAGCTACCCTTTGCCTTGATGACAGCTTTGTACACTCTTGGCATTCTCTCAACCAGCTTCATGAGGTAGTCACCTGGAATGCATTTCAATTAACACATGCCTTGTTAAAAGTGAATTTATGGAATTTATGGAGCCAATCAGTTGTGTTGTGACAAGGTAGGGGGGGGGGGTATACAGAAGATAGCCCTATTTGGTAAAAGACCAAGTCCATATTATGGCAAGAACAGCTCAAATAAGCAAAGAGAAATGACAGTCCATCATTACTTTAAGACATGAAGGTCAGTCAATACGGAACATTTCAAGAACTTTGAAAGTTTCTTCAAGTGCAGTCGCAAAAACCATCAAGCGCTATAATGAAACTGGCTCTCATGAGGACCGCCACAGGAATAGAAGAACCAGAGTTACCTCTGCTGCAGAGGATAAGTTGTTTAGAGTTACCAGCCTCAGAAATTGCAGCCAAAATAAATGCTTTACAGAGTTCAAGTAACAGACACATCTCAACATCAACTGTTCAGAGGAGACTGTGTGAATCAGGCCTTCATGGTCGAATTGCTGCAAAGAAACCACTACTAAAGGACACCAATTGTCACGCCCTGGCTCTCGAACTCTGTTATGTTGAG
Source organism: Coregonus clupeaformis (assembly GCF_020615455.1). Lineage (NCBI taxonomy): Eukaryota > Metazoa > Chordata > Actinopteri > Salmoniformes > Salmonidae > Coregonus > Coregonus clupeaformis. The sequence continues at coordinate 23,476,247 of NC_059197.1, read as the reverse complement.
CCAGGGTGTGTGGTTTCTATGTGTTTTGTGTGCTAGGGTGATTATCTAGTTCATTTGTTTCTATGTTGGCCGGTGTGGTTCTCAATCAGAGGCAACGTGTATCAGCTGTTGCTTGTTGTCTCTGATTGGGAACCATACTTAGGCAGCCTGTTTTCCACAGTGTGTTGTGGGATCTTGTTCCGTGTTTGGTTAGGTTCTATTGCCAAGGACGTCACGTATCGTTTTGTTGTTTTGTTCGTGTGATCATTAAAAATAAAAGTATGTTCGCATTCCACGCTGCGCCTTGGTCCTCTGTGTTCGACGATCGTGACAGAAGATCCCACCATAACGGGACCAAGCAGCGTGTCCAGGAGCCAACGCCAGAGAGGGCTCTAAAGGATATCAACCTCGACTGGATCAAGCCGTGGGAGGAGGAGAGAGGCTGGACTTGGGAGCAGAGGAGCGAGAGTCTGGAGAGAGCCATGGAGGCCTGGCCCACGGGGAGGAGAGACGGCCAGAACATTTTTAGGGGGGGGCTCACGCCGTGGACGACGGGGCAGCAGGAGGCCGGGATAGAGTGGTTCAGCGGGTTGGCAAAGGAGGCCGCCAGGTTACGGGAGTCACTGGTCACCAGGGGGAAGGAGAATGTAGAGGCACGGTGAGAGGTACTGGGGTGTGTTGCCAGTCCGGTCCGGCCCGTTCCTGATCCCCGCGTAGGGCCAGTGGTGTGTGTCCCCAGTACGGTCCGGCTTGTTCCTGTCCCTCGCACCGAGCCTGTGGTGCGAGTCGCCAGCCCGGTCCGGCATGTTCCTGCCCCTCGCACCAAGTCTGTGGTGCGCGTCGTCAGCCCGGTCCGGCCTGTTCCTGCTCCCCGCACCAAGCCAGTGGTGCGCTTCGTCAGCCCGGTTCGGCCCGTCCCTGCTCCCCGCACCAAGCCAATGGTGCACGTCGTCAGCCCGGTCCGGCCCGTCCCTGCTCCCCGCACCAGGCCTGTGGTGCACGTCGTCAGTCCGGCACAGCCCGTGCCTGTTCCACCGGTGCCTGGTCCGGCACCGGTCAGCTGCTCCACTCCGGAGCTAGAGCAATCCGCTCCACCAGTGTTCAGTCCAGCTCCGGCCAGCAGGGCCAGACCGGACCAGGGGCGCTTTGGGGGGTTTGTTGGAGGGTGGGGGTCAAGCCCGGAGCCGGAACCGCCTCCGAGGAGGAATGCCCACCCGGCCCTCCCCTGTTCAGTTTATGTTTGGCGCGGTCGCAGTCCGCGTCTTTGGGGGGGAGGTACTGTCAGGCCCTGGCTCTGGGACTCTGTTATGTTGAGCCAGGGTGTGTGGTTTCTATGTGTTTTGTGTGCTAGGGTGATTATCTAGTTCATTTGTTTCTATGTTGGCCGGTGTGGTTCTCAATCAGAGGCAACGTGTATCAGCTGTTGCTTGTTGTCTCTGATTGGGAACCATACTTAGGCAGCCTGTTTTCCACAGTGTGTTGTGGGATCTTGTTCCGTGTTTGGTTAGGTTCTATTGCCAAGGACGTCACGTATTGTTTTGTTGTTTTGTTCGTGTGATCATTAAAAATGAAAGTATGTTCGCATTCCACGCTGCGCCTTGGTCCTCTGTGTTCGACGATCGTGACACCAATAAGAAGAAGAGACTTGCTTTGGCCAAGAAACACGAGCAATGGACATTAGACCGGTGGAAATGTGTCCTTTGGTCCGGAGTCTAAATTGGAGATTTTTGGTTCCAAACGCCGTGTCTTTGTGAATGGATGATCTCCGCATGTGTATTTCCCACCGTAAAGCATGGAGGAGAAGGTGTTATAGTGTGGGGGTGCTTTGCTGGTGACACTGTCTGTGATTTAATTAGAATTCAAGGCACACTTAACCAGCATGGCTACCACAGCATTTTGCAGTGATACGCCATCCCATCTGGTTTGGGCTTAGTGGGACTATCATTTGTTTTTCAACAGGACAATGATCCAACACACCTCCAGGCTGTGTAAGGGCTATTTTACCAAGAAGGAGAGTGATGGAGTGCTGCGTCAGATGACCACCAAATTGAGATGGTTTGGGATGAGTCGGACCGCAGAATGAAGGAAAAGCAGCCAACAAGTGCCCAGCATATGTGGGAACTCCTTCAAGACTGTTGGAAAAGCATTCCAGGTGAAGCTGGTTGAGAGAATGCCAAGAGTGTGCAAAGCTGTCATCAAGGCAAAGGGTGGCTATTTGAAGAATCTCAAATATAAAATATATATATATTTTTTCTTTTTTAATTGGTTACTACATGATTCCATATGTGTTATTTCATAGTTTTGATGTCTTCACTATTATTCTACAATGTAGATAATAGTAAAAATAAAGAAAAACCCTTGAATGAGTAGGTGTTCTAAAACGTTTGACCGGTAGTGTATTTGTACAGAGAAGGATAGCTTAATCATTCCATGAAATATGTGGTATCATAGCACTAGATTGGTAAAATAAAACAATACTGCTAATATGAAAACATCTGTAATGAAAACCATCATTGAGCAATAATTCTGAAAGTGTACCACTTGAGAGTAACAACAATCATTTGTAATCTATTATCCATTTACTTCAGTATTGAAATGACGCCAATTAGCATCAATATTCCGTAGCACTAAATGGCTCTTCTCTCATTTTAATATGAAAATAACTCTCAATCACGCTGCCATTATGCAAATGCCGTGTTGTGATTGGACGAACATCAACATGGAATATTTTCGGATGGAATGCTGAGCATGATTATTATCTGCACACAAAACAGCCCCTTATATTAACATAGAGGTACAGTGTGAAAAAACAATATTTAAATACACAGTTTCCATGAATATGAATATAAATATGAATATTCACACTTTTAGATTGAAGCTGATCAATCAAAGGCAGTAGAATTCATCAGCTGACAGGCAGGTGTAATCAGCCATCACAGAGTGCTTTCAGGACTACCGAGGCGCTTCATTTAATTCAACGTACAATCAATGCTGATGGAACAAACACCAACATGTATTCATGCCTAAACCCCTCACTGCCTCTTTCTGTAATGAATACAGCCACATGTACAGTTTATGTACTGTATTTGCTTGGACGTTTACTGTTTAAATTGTGCTTCATCCATGGGTGGTATTCCATATTTTGCCCATCGTTTTATCATGAGCTCATCTGACAGATAGACATCGAGAGCAGAAAAAGAGAAAGTAAAAATATGGAAATCCAGAGAGTGGGAGGGTGGACTGATCAGCTGGGTCCAAGTATTTTATAGGGCACCCATGTCACGTCTGGTGAGCCAGTGGCCCGTCGTCAGGGCTGTCAGTGGGCGTGGGCACACGGGGCAGAGTGGGGCGGGGTGGGCAGCTGCTGCACTGTGACAGGCTCTGTCAGCCAGGAACCCAGGGTAATTAAAGCAGCCCTCTGTGTTGCGCCTGGGGGGTGGCCTGGGACCAGGAGCAGAGACAGGAGATGGGAGAGAAAAGGAAAGAGATAGGGGGCAATCAGGGGGGTTATCCAATGTGAGTAAGCATTCTCCTCTTTCTGCCCAGAGGCTATACACAGGGCTTGTACAGGAACTTGCCAAATGACAGTCTCCCAATTTGCTATCATGAATATTAACCAGGACATGACAGAAGAAAGGGGCCGCTGTCTGATCTGCTCTGCTCACTGGTGATATGCAAAGACAGATCCATTGTCTGATGTCAGAGGAGTAGGATATGGTAAACCATAGCCCCATGGTGTACCTCTAGATCTAGTTTTATTTTCATGTGTTAAACGGGTGAGAGTGGATATCTCATTAATAGAGGAGGAGGCAGCAGCAGCAGCATATCTCAGTAGGGAGAATGTCAGCACTCCAGACATTGATGTCTGAATTATGCTGCTGATGAACCAATGGGAGGGAGAGAATCTGATGAGGGATTACAGTATATACCAAACTATAGCAGCTCCCTCTATTGCTACTACAGCTGAAAAAAAGTACCAGAGTAAAAATAATACTGTTTTGTGGCACAATATGAACACTAGAGGGTGGAGAAAGAGTTTATTTGAGGCATTAACTGAGCAAACTATTTGCATATTCAATCAAATAGATGGGAGAAAACAATTGTTGTTACAACTAATCTCATGAGAATACCAAGTTCTTAATCTTGCTCAATGATTGTCCTCCTCAGTGCCCAGACTTTTCAAGGTTGATTCAAACTATCTGTGCAATGCGCCTGCAAGCCACACCGATGAGGGAATACTAAGGTTTCTTTGCAAATTTCTCAAGAAATTGGTAGTGCAGCATTTTTTTCATATTGGGTCGACTTTCTACAAACAAATGAACAGAAATTAAAACATCATGGTGTATTTATGGCAAGCTGAAGCTAATCCCCTTGACAAAGCCTGTGAGCGGCAGAGGGAAGAGCATGGGGGAGTCAGCATGGGGGAGTCAATGCGCATAGACAAAACTAAACCACTGCTTAAACCTACAGCGATAATGCCAAGATGCTAGACCATTGTGATTTAATGACATCCAAGTAGACCAATGCTGGGTGGCAACATTTTAGATGAGAAGGACATGGTCACACCGGACTGTATGAATAAAGATAGAGCAGTGAACCTTTTGAGTACTGTATGCTGAATCCTTCTTATATCCTTTGTCAGATTCCTTTGTACTGGAAATCGTACTGTACTGAACAACCAGTTAAAGACAGCGTGATTATGGTGGCCCAGAGGGCGATTGTGTATGGTGTGCTGCACAAGTTTTTGCGATTTCTAATGGTCATATCCATATTGATCAGGCCACACCTCGCCACACCCACCAAATGGGATCAAACATACACTACATTACCAAATTCATGGGCATTAATATGGAGTTGGTCCCCCCTTTGCTGCTATAACAGCCTCCACTCTTCTGGGAAGGCTTTCCACTTGTTGCACTATTGGAGCATTGCTGCGGGGACCTGCTTCTATTCAGCCACAAGAGCATTAGAGAGGTCGGGCACAGATGTTGGGCAATTAGGCCTGGCTCGCAGTCACCGTTCCAATTCATCCCAAAGGTGTTCGATGGGGTTGAGGTCAGGGCTCTGTGCAGGCCAGTCAAGTTCTTCCACACCGATCTCGACAAACCATTTCTGTATGGACCTCGCTTTGTGCATGGGGGCATTGTCATGCTGAAACAGGAAAGGGCCTTCCCCAAACTGTTCCCACAAAGTTGGAAGCACAGAATCGTCTAGAATGTCATTGTATTCTGTAGCATTAAGATTTCCCTTCAGTGGAACTAAGGGGCCTTGCCCGAACCATGAAAAACAGCCCCAGACCTCCACCAAACAGTTGACATGATGCATTGGGGCAGGTATTCTCCTGGCATCCGCCAAACCCAGATTTGTCCGTCAGACTGCCAGATGATGAAGCGTGATTCATCATTCCAGAGAACACATTTCCACTGCTCCAGAGTCCAATGGCGACGAGCTTTACACCACTCCAGCCGAGCTTGGCATTGCAGATGGTGATCTTAGATTTGTGTGCGGCTGCTCGGCCATGGAAACCCATTTCATGAAGCTCCCGACAAACAGTTATTGTGCTGATGTTGTTTCCAGAGGCAGTTTGGAACTCGGTAGTGAGTGCTGCAACCGAGGACAGACGATTTTTACGCTCTACGCGCTTCAGCACTTGGCGGTCCCATTCTGTGAGCTTGTGTGGCCTACCACTTCGCGGCTGAGCCGTTGTCGCTCCTAGAAGTTTCCACTTCACAATAACAGCACTTACAGTTGACCGGGGCAGCTCTCGCAGGCCATAAAGTTGACAAACTGACTTGTTGGAAAGGTGGCATCCTATGACGGTGCCACATTGAAAGTCACTGAGCTCTTCAGTAAGGCCATTCTAATACCAATGTTTGGCTATGTATATTGCATGGCTGTGTGCTCGATTTTATACACCTGTCAGCAACGGGTGTGGCTGAAATAGCCGAATCCACTAATTTGAAGGGGTGTCCTCATACTTTTGTATATATAGTGTACCTCAAAGGCTGTTAAAAAATGCAGCGTTTTGGGGAAACGCGTCGTTCAGTACAAACCGTCACGTAACGTAGCAAGCGTTAAACCGAACTGAACACATCCCAGGTCAAGATGAGCACATGGGGTCAACAGTATTTTGACAGACAACCCTGCTTCGCTTCCTCACACAGTTAGAGTAATTAAGTCTATTACATACTGTTGATAGTGCAGTTTGAGGGTTATTTAGATGGTGGATGGATGACTATGTAGACAAACACTGTAAGGAGACAGATAACACTTCCACAGAATTAATGATGAACTGACCACAGTTACTGCCATCCATGAACTCTACTACTTCCTGTTCTCCTCCAACAATTAACCAAAATCTGACCAATCAGAATAGAACAAAGTAGTTGCTAGGTATATAAGCAATTACTGTTACAATTCCAAACAACTGATTCTCCACTTTTTAGAACTACACTACGATGACTTAGAAAATAATATTATTACTATACACTATTGATAGTATTAGCAGTTACTCAAATAAAGTTTTAGCATTTTGTAATGGGTCCCCATCTTACAACATGACAGGTCTGGCCGTGAGATGTTTCTTGTTAGTCAGATATTATTTTTACATCACCCTCACACACTGGTCTGTTTATACAGCAGCTAACACATTGGGGATAGCACGTACTGGTCAACACTTCTTATTATGTCACCAAACAGTAAGGTGCAGGAACATCAATGATGTTTTCGTGCATATATACATCATTGCCAACCTGCATGCTCGCTATGGGAACAGGATCTTCCAGAGTGGTGGCAAATGTAGACATACTACAGCGTAGAGGAGAAATTATAGAGAAAACTAAAATAGGTGAACGAGTGAAAAGGTAAAATCAACTGAAAATGCCCAGGTGATAATAAATCATGTAGCCAACATAGAATATGTTGCAAATGCCCCATTTATTGTTAGACAGTGATGTAACACCAATTTAGAAACCAACAGAAGTGATGTCATCACATCTTGTTGTTCCTTCCATTGATCCACATTCCACTGTTGTCAAAGAGAAGTCAGTCATGAACAGCTGGCGTTGTGAAGTGTGTCAGTGCTAATGTCACAACAGCTGGCTTCGGTCATCATCTTATTAGCTGTCCCATAACCAGGGCCCTTTAAATATGCTATGTGCCACACTCACTTAAATACTCCAGACCTATTTGACAATCTTTATATACGTATTATATTAAACATTTATCACATCCAATCCGTAAAGCAAACATGTTTATTTAACACTAAGGAGCACAGCATGTGTTCCCTAAAGAACCCCCTAGCCAACCTGCCCCCTCTTCTCTCTTCACCCTGCTTGCTTTGTTGTCCCCCTTCCTCACTACACACCATCCCTCCAAAAAATTAAATGTTCCTCCTCTCCTCTAGGGTTGTCCCTTTCTACTGTGTGTTTGCTGGGTGACAGGGGACGTTAGCTCTGTAAAGCCAGCCAGCCAAGCAGACGCAAATGTATTCAGAGCATTTAGTACTCCGGATTAATCGAATTATAATTTAATCATCTGATCAAACAGCAATTAGCATAATCACTTCTGGGGAAGGGCTGATAGAGGGAAAGCAACACATAATAAAGCTCAGGCTAGCAACACTCTAATGAGACATTTACCAGCATTCACAAAGTTACTGATTCCTGGGGACTCACACAGATTCTTTAAATATGATCCACCTCTTTTTAGATGTGCAACTGTGCATATTAAAACATCAAATTGGTGACTGATCCAAATTCATTTGAACGCACACTCAAATCTAATCAAATCAAATTTTATTGGCCACATGCGCCGAATACAACAGGTGCAGACATTACAGTGAAATGCTTACTTACAGCCCTTAAACAACAGTGCATTTATTTTTAATAAAACATTTTTTTTTAATGTAGAATAAAACAAAAAAGTGTTGAGGAAAAAAAGAGCAGAAGTAAAATAAAATAACAGTAGGGAGGCTATATATACAGGGGGGTACCGGTGCAGAGACAATGTGCGGGGGCACCGGCTAGTTGAGGTAGTTGAAGTAATATGTACATGTGGGTAGAGTTAAGGTGACTATGCATCAATAATTAACAGAGTAGCAGCAGCGTAAAAAGATGGGGTGGGGGGGGGGCAGTGCAAATAGTCCGGGTAGCCATGATTAGCTGTTCAGGAGTCTTATGGCTTGGGGGTAGAAGCTGTTGAGAAGTCTTTTGGACCTAGACTTGGCACTCCGGTACCGCTTGCCGTGCGGTAGCAGAGAGAACAATCTATGACTAGGGTGGCTGGAGTCTTTGACAATTTTGAGGGCCTTCCTCTGACACCGCCTGGTATAGAGGTCCTGGATGGCAGGAAGCTTGGCCCCAGTGATGTACTGGGCCGTACGCACTACCCTCTGTAGTGCCTTGCGGTCGGAGGCCAAGCAGTTACCATACCAGGCGGTGATGCAACCAGTCAGGATGCTCTCGATGGTGCAGCTGTAGAATTTTTTGAGGATCTGAGGACCCATGCCAAATCTTTTCAGTCTCCTGAGGGGGAATAGGCTTTGTCGTGCCCTCTTCACGACTGTCTTGGTGTGTTTGGACCATGATAGTTCATTGGTGATGTGGACACCAAGGAACTTGAAGCTCTCAACCTGTTCCACTACAGCCCCGTCGATGAGAATGGGGGCATGCTCACTCATTCATACACTGTGGTTTGTGTCTTTCTCTGTGTTCTGAAATCAGATATGAAGTTTGAATATTGTGAACACAAACAGTATTTGAGGGCCTTCCTCTGACACCGCCTGGTATAGAGGTCCTGGATGGCAGGAAGCTTGGCCCCAGTGATGTACTGGGACGTACGCACTACCCTCTGTAGTGCCTTGCGGTCGGAGGCCAAGCAGTTGCCATACCAGGCGGTGATGCAACCAGTCAGGATGCTCTCGATGGTGCAGCTGTAGAATTTTTTTAGGATCTGAGGACCCATGCCAAATCTTTTCAGTCTCCTGAGGGGGAATAGGCTTTGTCGTGCCCTCTTCACGACTGTCTTGGTGTGTTTGGGCCATGATAGTTAATTGGTGATGTGGACACCAAGGAACTTGAAGCTCTCAACCTGTTCCACTACAGCCCCGTCAATGAGAATGGGGGCGTGCTCACTCATTCATAAACTGTGGTTTGTGTCTTTCTCTGTGTTCTGAAATCAGATATGAAGTTTGAATATTGTGAATACAAACAGTATTTGCATCTTATAGGTTAGAACCCCCCCCCCCCCACTATGTAACATACCAAGGTAGAGGAAAGTGAAACCATAACAGTGATCCTACTGACATCTACAATAACACTAGCCTTTGATCGTTAAACCACTATGGCCTCTTCCAGCAGCACACCTAAGTATGAAAGGGGATTCTAGGGTTAGCAGAAATATTGATAGTTGAGCATATGGCATATAGAAATAAGCACAAAGGCATGCAGTCTCTCACACTAGATGGATCAATCTGATTCCTCTGGGTCCAGCAGCCACACACACACACACACACCTTTCCTCAACCCAGAAAATGACAGCACTTTTCAAAAATGGGCAGCTAAAAATAGCAGCCACTAACTTAGTCTTAAATCTTACGGTCTGTGCCAGGTTTAAAAATAAAGGAGCGTTGAGAAACCAAGCTGGACTCATTTGTCTTTCTGTCACTGTCTATCAACCCTGTTCCCCTGTCCTGTCTCTGTCCTAACCTCTGTCCTGTCTCTGTCCTGCCTCTGTCCTGCCTCTGTCCTGCCTCTGTCCTGCCTCTGTCCTGCCTCTGTCCTGTCTCTGTCCTGTCTCTGTGACCTCTCAGCCTCCTTTACCATTGGCACTATGCATCAAAGACCTCCAAAGACTCTGATGGTAAATACCTCAGGAAACACAACTTGGTACATTCACAGAATGACTGATTGAGAAGTTTAGCTGTGATAAGGACATAGGAGACAGTACAAGAGATTAAACACTAAGAAAGGTAAAAGTGTGGCAGTCAATAAGACAAATGGAAGCAGATGAAATGTGAGCAAACTGCCAAGCTCGAAGGGATCCAGGGACACACCGTGAGAATCACCAAGGTGATCCATCCATACCAGAGCAAACACGTGCATTGGGCATGTAGGGATCAATCCAGTTAATTCCCATAGGTGTGTAGTTCAAAGCATGGGCATTTGGGTACTAGATTAAGTGACCGATTAATTATGTCCCTCATAAATTATATTTGATCTTTGTGACTTTGTGAATAGTTATCGTTACTCATCTCTCTGCATTGTTGGGAAGAGCCCGTAAGCAAGCATTTCACTGTTAGTCTACACCTGTTGTTTATGAAGTATGTGACAAATACAATTTGATTTGATTAGCCACATCAACCACACTTCCAACATCTGTCCTGTTCACTGCGCTCTTATGAGCTACATTACATCATACTTGAGCTCTATATACACACACACCACTCATATACAGTAGTCCTAATCCAACATACAGAATGTTAATGCATCTATTTATTTTGTCGGTGTTCTCTAAATACTGCTTTAGTCTCATTGTTCCTTTAGCATGCCACTTTTCTAAGTGCTCAGCCTTTTAAAATAACATTACATAAAATAACATGACGTCTTTGCCAGATGTACCACCTCTCTTCATGGTTGAGCAAACATGTAAATCTGTGTGAGTTTTTTCCCCCAGCCAACGCTAAACAGTATAGTTAACATTTTAATGTGAAAGCCATTTACATGGTGTTCATGCAATTATATTGTTCTGATTCAGCAGAATCCTTAAGGATACACAGTCTGATTTGTAATTAGATTTTACATTCAGTGAAACATACCACCGCCACTGTGAGTCTCACATGCCCCATTACTAATTAGACTGCAAGATGGTTGCTGAACAGCTTTAGTAGGCATCTTCATTATGCAGTCAGTATGTGTGAACTGGGAGATCCATTATTACACATCAGGGTCTCCATTATCAGACATGACTACTAGCAACCGTTCCTCAGGAATAACAACGCTACCATTCACACTTTTCACCAGCAAACACCCTCTCAAAGGGAACAACTCTAGAGAACAATTTACCTTAAACAAGTTATGAAATCATGTTTGAACTGAACTCACATTTACTTCTCAGATAGGTATCTATCAATGCATACAGAGAGAGACTATATTTTATTGCCTTGCTATACACGTTTTCATAGCTAGGCCAACTGTGCTGCTCGGATATCTAGTTGGCTGTTGGGTCATTCTATTTGATTTCAATCACTTTTTGACCGCCCCCCTTTTGATTTTTGACCGTCCCCCCTTTACCCATGGTAGAAGTGTTCAGAAAGTAACTTTTTGGACCTGATTGAAAACATTTAGATGTACTGCAAATATGTATAGAACGTTTCGTTCAAATGAAAAGGGGTGCGGCCAAAAAGTTATTGAAATCAAATGGAACGAACCTGTTCCCTAACTGGAAATAGGTTTAAACAAATAATCTTGATTTAGATCTAGTGTCCACTAAGTCCTCCTCAATTGCCAGCATGAGGCCACTGGTACCAAAAGACGGTAAGTCTTAAAGATCTTTAAATAGATATGGAGGATTCAGGGGCATACGTCTTACAAGAGGAGCACCTCACTATACTGGAACAGATGGATCTCTAATCAGTGCGCTGCCTTAATTGCCCCCAGTAGATGAACTCCCCTGAAACACAGGTTCCTCCTCTCAGCCAAGTTTAGTCAAATCAATCTGCCCCCAGTCTCCATTGCATTTTCCTTCTCAGGTTCCTAATGTTTTGTCGTGCTAACTTGGCAGGCTAAGTGATGATGGCAGCTATTTAGATGCCCTACGAGGACTATCTTTTCGGAAAAACATTTTGTATATAGAGTAATCTCTCAACAATGAGAAAGAAGGGCATGTTGATTGAGATAGAAATGTGTACATGAGAAGTGTACATTACCTATTGATCATAGTGTAAATGTTAATTTATTGAAGACAAAAGGAGGTGTAGCCCATCTCAAATGGCCTTGCTCAGGTCTGTCTCTCAATCATTGTGCTGGAATCTATAGTTTGCACCTCAGTCACTCCGTTGCGTCATGCCATTGTTATGAACGTTCTCAAGCCGCCCTCCCCCATAGTGGTGCCCAAAAAAAATGTTTTGTTTAAATTACACTATAGTGGCCTGGAAATACATTAACATTGCAAATATTTAGTAGGAAACAACTTTGCCATTATTATCATGTCGTCAAATTTACTTTAGACAGATGACAATGTTGTCATTAGCTAGCAAAGTTCGTCAAAAATAGCTAGTAATGCTAACGTTAGCTAAAATCTGGTGGTCTCCCCTCAATCTTAGTTAGCTAGCTAACATTATACTGCATCTAAAGTCAATCTGACAAAGGGTTTTCCTACAAATGATTTGCCTCCTTTTGAAATGTCATTGTATTTCCAAGCCACTGTAATGCACTTTTGATGAAATCTTCATCAGCACTCATTGACAATGCATGGAGCAGAATGCTCAGTCGGGCATCAGTCCTAAAACGAATGTTAAAAACAATTGTGATGAAACGTGCAATCCATGAATAATGGCCCTATGTGAGCTGCCTCGCCTCATAATCTATTTACAAACAGAATTGGAGCTTGGATTGGTTTTGCCTTAAGGCATCTTTTAGAGAGCAAAATTAAACATGTTTCCTCAGCCATCTAAATATAGCTATAGCCTACTGTATCTCTTAATTACATTTCATTTTGAATAAAAATAATAAAAGGTAACCCACAGTACACAAAATAAATACATACTTAAATGTTCATATTGCATTATTAATTCATGTTTTATAAATGCTTTAATGGTTCAAAATAAAATCACAATATCTTAGGATAATATGGATAAATGGAGTTCATATGAGAGCACAATGTCTAAATAGGCCAGAATGAAAATTATAAGGCTTAAAAATATCATACATGTAGCATTTTGTATTTGGGGGCTAATTACAAAAGAGAAAACTAATCTACTGACCCAGTTCCCTAAAAAATGAGATCTTTTATCTGTATCTTTTATTGTGCAATTCATGTATAATTCCCTAAACTATCAGTATGCCAGAATATGCACAATATGGGCTCAGGAAGTGGCTGGGCCCTTATCAAGCACTTCCAGGTCACCCACCCACTGTATAGCCTTATTTAGCCAAACTCACACTTTCCTGACACCCATAATGGAGGTTTCCATAGAGACAGGCCAGTGATCATGTGATAGACCTGTAGAATTAGGAATTAGAATACAAAATGTAGTATTTAGAATAGTAATTTAATAGGATCTCTTTAGACAAGCTTAACTATAAAAAGCAACAAAAAAATGCTACAAGGTCGTTTATTCTGCCATCGTCAGCTCAGCTCAGTCAATACAGACCTCATCATTATCATGATAATCACCATCTTCAGAAATCATACCACAGAACACAATGAAATACAGTGCAGCGAAATAAAACAAGATTACAGCTCCAATTGCATTCTATACCTATCGTCCACAAAGGTATAACATAGATAACAATAGAACAACACAGAAGGGTCATCAAAGCCATTCCCAAATAATAAAATACATTTTTGCATGTACCTTCTATTCTATTCTTATATTAGGTTGCCAATATAAGGCTTCTGAGACTATATATGGATCCAGACAGGCCTGACAGTTGATCTAATGTCACGGCACAATTATAATGATTAATGATGAATCCTTATTGTTCTTTTATGAGTTTCCACAGAAGCCAGTGTGAGTGAGGGAGATACCATTTTATGTGGAGTAGAGATGGAATAGCCTAACCTGGATGTCAATTTCCTTACAAGGAAAAAGGGATGACAGTCAAATATGTATCATTTAAGATTATTATTTTTGGGGGAGGCGAGTGGAGTGAGACAAGGAACTAGAAATGAACCACTGATTTTCTTGCCAAGTGGGTTGGGTTCACCTTGTCACATCTGCGTAAAATGAATATCCCTCGATGTGCTACAATGGGTTAATCCCAAACCTCCAATGCCCCCTTTTTTCCTGATGCGGTAAATTCAGCGACCCTCTACGACATAACCACAACCAGAGGTTCTACCCTGTTTACTAACAATATCTGCAACACCCCCATCTTGTCAGCTTGTACATTTTGTAAGAAGATATATTTTCTTTCCGTCCCTGTTTTTCTCTGTCTCCAGCTCCCCCTTTCCGTACACACCCAGCCTTGTCATAACCCCCTTCCTGGGGAAGGGATTATATCCAATAAATAATGGTTTATTTGATCCTGTGTAAGTAATACATTTGATTAATTACTGTTCTCACCAAACAGCTTCACATTGCAGATTCACAGATTTATGAAAGCACACACACACACACACAGTACACACACACACACACACACACACACCTTTTAACTGAATGCATCGAGAAAGTCTTTCTATCATTTCTTGGCAAATCAATATGAATTGATCACACCAAAGGAGACAGAATAATTATGTGTGTAATATTCTATAATATCATAGTTTTTTATTTATGTTACATGATATATGGCCTGCAAGCTCTTTCAAATCTATTTACCAGCAGTAATCTCAATAAGAAATTATAACAACAAAAAAACATTTGTCTGCAGTGTCTACAGGGGTGCCTTTTCTGGTAAGCCCTTTTGCAACATTATCAGGTTCTGGTGGCTTACATTTTTTCTCTCTCATTTATACACAATTATTGTTCCTTTACAAGTCTTCATTTGTCTACACCCCTGTACAAGGGGCTAGAAATGCATCGCATTGTTTAATGAAAACTTTCATGAAAACGAATGCATGTTTTCAAAAATCTATGTACTATTTTAATCTAATATCATAAATCTCTAAGGATAGAGCAAAATTATAGGATAGAGCAAAATTATAGGCTACATGATCAGCTTTTACATGTCTCTAATATCCTTTCGAATTTGAATACCCTACATTGAACTTGAAAACATACAACTCTAAACATATAGCTTGGATGGGGGAAGGGGAAGGAGGTTCAACCAAATGTCCATGATATAAAATACGTCACTCATTATTGAGGCCCATGCTACTACTGACTGACATAGCCTACCGGTATAAACATCCAGGCATGCAAAAATTGATTAAATTCGATGTAGTAAATGCAACTGACAACAATTAAGGTTTTAACCTTAAGGTCACTTCTACTTTATCAAGCCTCTCACGAACAAGGCAAGGCAACATCGATTTATTTCCTCAGAAAGCAATTAAATATGCAATTGAAGAATTAAGGTATCATATAAAAATCCCCTCACTGCCTAAAAACAATTTATGTGAATCTATCAAATATTGACCTTATAGGTGGCTTATAGGTAAAATAGATTAAAGCACATTTCACTCCCGTTCCTCTCTCCCTAGCACTGTTGACAACCATAACATGTTATCATGTGAAAGACAGGTGACCTCCATCCCCCTCATCTACTTTTCATTTCTCATTGAATTACTGACATAACCAATGAACATTAAAATTAGCAAATTAAACTTACCATTTAAGATGCTCTGGAAAAAGATAACAGCCAATATCCACATGCCCCGCTCCGTTCAATCCCCCCAAGCTATGCTTTCTCGTCTTCCTCCGCACACTTTGACAGCTGCTTTCCTATAATTATGTTCTGTGTAGCAGGTGTAATGTTAAACATTTGCTACTAGCTTGTAGTAACCAGTCCAACTCTCTGTTGATAGTAACGTCTTTACCGTCTCCTCCTTTTTTCTCTATAACTCCCTCCCTGGTGCTCTCGTAGCCTACTCTTCCTCTCCCCTTTTCAGACCCCTCTTTGCGCTTGGAGGATATGTGCCTCTCTGATTGTCTTGGTTAAAGCAGCTCTTCGCTGGTCCTCCTTGCCTTGCTACTTCCCCTGCTCTTCAAAGTGATGCTCGAGGGGGCTACAGTGCTCGCCTGCAGCCCAGGTGGGATGCTGAGTCAGGGTAGTGGCACGCGGGCAACCGTAGGTACTCAAAAAAAATCTCCGGGTGTTAAAACGGGGATACCTGAACAATAACGATGTGGAATCCAAAAAAACGCATCACAAATCGAAAACTGAAAAATAAGGTTTGGAATCAAAATGTGACAAATAAAATAACTTAAAATACTGAGTCAATGTTCAGTTCAATAAGAATGAAAACCCAATCCGGATGAGCTGAAGTCAGACCATCTTCACCACCTCTCTCCGTCCAGCAAGAGGCAAGCACGCGCATCTTCCCACTGCCCTTTTAATCGCATTGGTCCATGCGCTAACCCTCGCTGCCTCAGAGCATTACAGAATAACCATCTCCCCTGCCTCTGCAGCCGCTTTAAGTCCTCATTGCCTTAAAGGAGCAGAGGCGATAGCCAGTCCTCCTAGGCGCTAGGTGAGAGCATTTACAGTAGTGAGTGGGCTTTTGCAGTTAAAGAAGGCGCACCTGAAGAACCGGTTAACAAGGATAACATTTTACGCACAGTGTTACACAGGCACAAAGTGCGTGCGTAAATAAGTGTTACTTTTATTAAGGTACACTGGGAAAATGACGATAAACTTATTTTCTATACAGGAGAGGGACAGAGGACTATGCCTTCAAAATGTTCTTGACGCAAAGTTCTTGAGTTTTTTTATTATATGTTTGTGGGAAATAATTTTATTTAAAAATAATTTAATTTTTATAAATTGAGTTTAAATTAAATCATACACACATCTACCGTTAGGTCGGTAAAATGCATGTAAAATATGTCATGATATCTTTGTGTGTCACGACTTCCTCCGAAGCTGTCGCCCCTCCTTGTTCGGGCAGGCTTCGGCGTTCGTCGTCACCGGCCTACTAGCCACTGCCGCTCCATATATCATCATTCCATTTGTCTTGTCTTGTCAATTACACATACAGTGGGGAAAAAAAGTATTTAGTCAGCCACCAATTGTGCAAGTTCTCCCACTTAAAAAGATGAGAGAGGCCTGTAATTTTCATCATAGGTACACGTCAACTATGACAGACAAATTGAGGAAAAAAAATCCAGAAAATCCCATTGTAGGATTTTTAATGAATTTATTTGCAAATTATGGTGGAAAATAAGTATTTGGTCACCTACAAACAAGCAAGATTTCTGGCTCTCACAGACCTGTAACTTCTTCTTTAAGAGGCTCCTCTGTCCTCCACTCGTTACCTGTATTAATGGCACCTGTTTGAACTTGTTATCAGTATAAAAGACACCTGTCCACAACCTCAAACAGTCACACTCCAAACTCCACAATGGCCAAGACCAAAGAGCTGTCAAAGGACACCAAAAACAAAATTGTAGACCTGCACCTGGCTGGGAAGACTGAATCTGCAATAGGTAAGCAGCTTGGTTTGAAGAAATCAACTGTGGGAGCAATTATTAGGAAATGGAAGACATACAAGACCACTGATAATCTCCCTCGATCTGGGGCTCCACGCAAGATCTCACCCCGTGGGGTCAAAATGATCACAAGAACGGTGAGCAAAAATCCCAGAACCACACGGGGGGACCTAGTGAATGACCTGCAGAGAGCTGGGACCAAAGTAACAAAGCCTACCATCAGTAACACACTACGCCGCCAGGGACTCAAATCCTGCAGTGCAAGACGTGTCCCCCTGCTTAAGCCAGTACATGTCCAGGCCCGTCTGAAGTGCATTTGGATGATCCAGAAGAGGATTGGGAGAATGTCATATGGTCAGATGAAACCAAAATATAACTTTTTGGTAAAAACTCAACTCGTCATGTTTGGAGGACAAAGAATGCTGAGTTGCATCCAAAGAACACCATACCTACTGTGAAGCATGGGGTTGGAAACATCATGCTTTGGGGCTGTTTTTCTGCAAAGGGACCAGGACGACTGATCCGTGTAAAGGAAAGAATGAATGGGGCCATGTATCGTGGAGATTTTGAGTGAAACCCTCCTTCCATCAGCAAGGGCATTGAAGATGAAACATGGCTGGGTCTTTCAGCATGACAATGATCCCAAACACACCGCCCGGGCAACGAAGGAGTGGCTTCGTAAGAAGCATTTCAAGGTCCTGGAGTGGCCTAGCCAGTCTCCAGATCTCAACCCCATAGAAAATCTTTGGAGGGAGTTGAAAGTCTGTGTTGCCCAGCGACAGCCCCCAAAAACATCACTGCTCTAGAGGAGATCTGCATGGAGGAATGGGCCAAAATACCAGCAACAGTGTGTGAAAACCTTGTGAAGACTTACAGAAAACGTTTGACCTGTGTCATTGCCAACAAAGGGTATATAACAAAGTATTGAGAAACTTTTGTTATTGACCAAATACTTATTTTCCACCATCATATGCCAATAAATTCATTAAAAATCCTACAATGTGATTTTCTGGATTTTTTTTTCTCATTTTGTCTGTCATAGTTGACGTGTACCTATGATGAAAATTACAGGCCTCTCTCATCTTTTTAAGTGGGAGAACTTGCACAATTGGTGGCTGACTAAATACTTTTTTTCCCCACTGTACCTGGTTCATATCCCCTCATTAGTACATGTATAAGTGATCCCTCTGCACCCCTTGTCCTTGTGGGTGATTGTATTTGTGAGTTGAGTGTAGCTCGGTTGAGCGACCCGTACCATGTATTTCCGGGGATATTGTTCCCTGTATTTTGTTGATGCTATCCAGCGTAACTGTGTCCTATGGAATAAACTCTGTATTCTGTGATTTACCCTCCTGCGCCTGACTCCTTCAAATCACATTCTCACAATCTGTGAAACAAATGAAAGTCATTTTTTCTTTATTGTTTTACTCTATTTCTGGTTGGCATTACATTTTGGCATTTTGTTGAAATAGACTATCATTCAATATTTATTTCTAACATCAGCAATTATTATCATAATTGTTTTGATGGTGAATTCTAACTGGATTTGGTGCATTTTACATTGACCTGCCTCTTGTCCTTTCCCCACCCAACCTCTGTCCAGGAGCAGGCCCTGTCTGATAAGCTTCCAAAACCATCAGACCTGCCCAAGAGGCCATTCACTGCAAACAGAGGACCTGTCTGTCAGCATCCAGGACCGGCCCTTATCCCTCTCCACACATCCAGGACCGGCCCTTATCCCTCTCCACACATCCAGGACCAGCCCTTATCCCTCTCCACACATCCAGGACTGGCCCCTATCCCTCTCCACACATCCAGGACCGGCCCTTATCCCTCTCCACACATCCAGGACTGGCCCCTATCCCTCGCCACACATCCAGGACCAGCCCATATCCCTCTCCACATATCCAGGACTGGCCCCTATCCCTCTCCAGGCATTTAGACTGCTAAATTAAATGTATGTACCTCTGTCCTTGAGCTGTTTGTCCATTACTGTTCGGTATTATGTCCTGTTTTATGGGGACCCCATGAAGAGTAGATGCTGCATTTGCAACAGCTAATGGGGATCCTAATAAAATCCTAGCTACTGAATAATAACCATGAGGAGGATACGTCATGGTGTACATGTTAGTAGTTGTTGAATAATTGACTTAAATGTCAGGGATTTTAAAAGGAAGAGTGTTGGTCAGATTTTCTGTTGGTTGCTTTTATCTCTGTCTCTCAACTTGGTGAGGAGGATGGTGCCGTAGGAGGACGTGTCCTCTTCCTGGTTCGAAGCGCAGTCTCTCTCGCAAAACACACTGTTCCAGCATCTGTCATCATAAGCATTCCTTTTGTTCAGTAACGGCTACTTACACTAGATTGTTCTCCAGACGCAAGAAGATATTTAATCAAATTAAAATGGTCTAGCTTTCATTTAATTTGGTTTACTATTTATTTTAATCTTTTGAGCACTCCAATAAAGTGATGTCAGGGTCAGGCAGGAAGAGGAGTTAGGCCTGTGGGTCAACATACCTGCAGGCCACTTACATTGGATTTAGAATGATCTGCTCTAGTATGAAACTATTTGCATGGGTTTGTAAGCTTGTTCATTTGTAGTAGCACAATGGACCCAGCCCCAAGGAAGAGGAATGTAGCTTTGTTAGCATGCCTGTGCAGTGGTTTTGGCTGTTTACTGGTGCTTATTGCTGATGTGATGTCCGAGGCAGAGATGGCCTGTGGATGTGACCTCTGTTTCCTACAGATGATGGGAAGCGATCCTGTTAGCAGACCACCTGAGGGGCTCGTCTACTCCAGCTCCTTCTCATTATCAACCAGGCTGCCAAATGGGCCTGCCATGGCTGCTCTGCACCCTCCCAGCTGAGGGATGGACATGGAATTATGATGCGTTATACATAAAGCATCCAGCACCATGCCAAACATAGGATTTATGTTGAACCTGATAATGATATCGGTTGTTAAGCTAGTAGTTGTTTTTTTTGCTACATAGTTTAGATAGGGGAGGGACAGAGCAGAGGAGGGGTCTGGTCGCATGGAATTATTAGGGTGCGTTGGTCATAACAGTGCCTTCAGAAAGTATTCATACCCCTTGACTAAATTGATTCTAAATTTATTAAATAGATTTTCTTTTCTCACAAAATACCCAATAATGACAAAGTGAAAACATGTTTTTAGAAATCTTAGCAAATTTATTGAAAAAGAAATACAGAAATCTCATAAGTATTCACACCCCTTTGCTATGGCACTCCAAATTGAGCTCAGGTGCATCCAATTTCCTTTGATCATCCTTGAGATGTCACTACAACTTGATTGGAGTCCACTTGTGGCCAATTTAATTGTTTGGACATGATTTAGAAATAAACACACCTGTCTATATGAGGTCCCACAGTTGACAGTGCATGTCAGAGCAGAAACTATACCATGAAGTCCAAGGAACTGTCCGTAGATCTCCGAGATAGAATTGCGATGAGGCAAATATCTGGGGAAAGGTATAAGACAATTTCAGAGCACAGTGGTCTCCATAATTGGGAAATTAAAAAAATATGGAACTTCCCACTCTGCCTAGAGCTGGCCGTCAGAACAAACTGAGCAACTGGGCAAGAAGGACCTTGGTCAGGGAGGTGACCAAAAACCCAATAACCACTTGGACAGAACTACAGAGTTCCTTGGCGGAGATGGGAGAACCTGCCAGAAGGACAGCAGTCTCTACAGAACTTCACCAATCTGGGCTTTATTAGATGGAAGGCACTCCTGAGAAAAAGGCACAGGACAGTATGCCTGGAGTTTGCAAAAAGGCACATGAAAGACTCAGAGCATAAGGCAAAATAGTATGTGGTCTGATGAGACAAAAACAATGAATGGAGCCAAATACAGGAAAATCCTTAATGAGAACCTGCTTCTGAGTGCAAACGACCTTAGACTGGGGGGCGAAGATTTACGTTCCAACGGGACAATGACCCTAAGCATACAGCCAAAGCAACGCAGGAATTACTTCAAATCAAGAATGTTAAAGTCCTTGAGTGGCCCAGCCAAAGTCCAGACTTGAATCCCATTGAAAATCTGTGGAAAGACTTGAAGATTGCTGTTCACCACCGCTCCCCATCTAACTTAAGAGAGTTTGAGAATATCTGCAAGGAAGAATATCCGCAAATCCAGATGTGCAAAGGTGATACAGACATACCCAAGACAACTGAAAGCTGTAATCGCCGCCAAAGGTGCTTCTACAAAGTATTGACTCAGGGGTGTGAATACTTATGTAAATGAGATATTTCTGTATTAATTTTCAATACATTTGCAAACATTTCTAAAAACATGTTTTCACTTTGTCATTATGGCGTATTGTGTGTAGATGGGTGAAAAAATATATATTTAATCCATTTTTAATTCAGACTAACACAACATGTGCAATAAGTCAAGGGGTATGAATACTTTCTGAAGGCACTGTAAGCCATTCAGCTCCATGCCAACTAGAGACTAGACAAGAAACAACTAAAACAGATTTTAATTTGAGCACGTTAATGACATCTGTCATCAAGCCAATTATACAGATCCTTATTAAAAAACTGGAGGTGCTTCATAGTTTGGACATGAAATACTGCAGTTGTGTGTACCCCTTTGATAGCATTGTGGTTATTTAGTTAAAGTATCATCACAAACATAATGTGTCACCACAAGTGAGACATTTGTGTAATACTTATGTTATTACATAAATAATAAGGGTGTAATAACAATGCATAATTGTTCTTCTGTCACCGACAGGATTCATTTCCAGGCCAACCTCTCTCTGAAGGTACCAATCCTCCATCTGTCAGTGGAAATATGGCTCCTTCTCTTGCCAGCAACAGGAAGGGATGGGGCCAGAAATCCCATGTAAGGCCTTTCTACAGAACGGCATGTCCTTGTGAATCTCACCAATGGCACCTTCTCTAATCGTTGTGGTCTCAGGTAATTTCAAGTGAGTCTCTCATGTCTTTATGGCCACCATTGAGCAAAGTGCATACTGTAGCAAAGTCCCGTGATGACATCTGTACTGCTTGTTGTTGATATTCATGTTACATAAAAGTGAAACAAGGGAGAATAAATAGCTATGAATAATAGATTGCAAAAATAGTTATCCGAGGTCAAGGATCTCTTGAGTAGGTGACCTTCTACAATATTTTCATATCATCATTATGCTCCTTCTTCACACTTGGTTTCTTGTGTGTTTGGTGGCAAATAAACATACCAGAGAGCATCAAAGGGGATCTAATAACCTTCAGTAAACTGCCTATAAAGCTAGTAGGTCTAAATAATGAGGTACTTCACATTTTTGTATCAAGGAGTTTTGTGTTGATGGACGTTAAAATAAAATAAATTATACAATACCACTGTCATAAAATAGATTTTCAGCCATGTCTGATGTATCACCCTGTTGCAGGAGACCTTTCCTACGATGCAGGACATTTAAAACTTGAAGTGTATTTGAGGTTTAAAAAGGCTTCTGAAGTTTGTAATTTCCGCTAAAACTGGCTAAAATTAAGATCCCATATCTGTAGGCAGTAGGAGGTAAAGTGCCCTTTTACATTATGGGCTGTAATTATGAGAATAATTACATACATCTCTGCCGTATTTATAAATGTCACACTCAATGGAGGAATTTTGTGAGTAGGTGATACGTATATATAAATTCTTTATGGAGAACAGTTGCCTTAATTTATCACTTCACTACAGTGACAGCAGTACAATCTCTGTGGCTTACTTACATTGTGAAACACAATACCATCATTCACACTCCCAGAGCAGGATCCTTGTACCACTGTTCACAAAGTACTAGCTGTTAATGTAGTAAGGCTAAGTAAGCATAGATGGTTCATTTTCAGCAAATGAGTAGCCACTCCAATGCAGGTTTAACAGTGTAAATGTATTTCAGATGTACTGTATACACACATAATGGAAGGACTTCTTTCATTACATTTTGAATATGGCGTGGGGTTAGTTGGGGGTGGGATGTAATTTAGCCTCCCAGCAAGTTGTTCAAATACTGGTAAATGCATCTGACAATGAGGCCCATGGGCTACTGCAGCCTTGCCCTTGCTGTGTGTTCGTGGAGGACAACAACGGAACTGAGAAGAAAGGTCTCTATATTGAAGTTCATGACTCCCCATAAACACACACTCCCCAGAAATACACACATTGCGTTCACAAAATGGGTTGAACAGTTGTGCTGCTGATGTTTCTTCTTTGTCATCAAAGCCAACACAAACCATGGTCATGCAACAGTATACTAACACTTTTTAGTATTTTCAGTTACTTAAAATGTTGATATGTTTGGTAAAAAGACATAAGGCCTATTTCTTTATTTGTATTCCTGTCTGCACTTTTTCCAATTAAAACAATGAGAGAGATCTAATGAACTGTCTGACCTGTCTCCATGATGCCCCTGCCTGCTGCCTTTATCCAGTCTGCCCGTCCACTTCACCCTCTCTCCCATCATCATTCCCCTGGCCTTTCCATGGCGCGTGTGCTGCAGACGGTGGATCAGGGGTAATCGCCCAGGACAGCATTCTTGTTTTGACAACTCCTCTGAAGCCAGGTGTCTCTTACAACAAAACACAGACTTACCTATCATCAGCAAGATGTCAGGCGGCCCTTTTCCAAGTCACCCAAAGGAGGATCAGGTTTCCTCTCACTATGCAACCCATTAGCTCAGAATATAACTGTCCACAGTACCAGTAAATTATCCCCTTTGTTTCCTAAAACAATGATGCTGATAGGGGACAAACTGTGCGTGTGGCTCCAAATAACAGCGTGTAGAGTTACAAGTTGGCTGAGGGAGAATGGTGTGACACTTAAAGACAACACATGATGGTGTTCTGTTACCAACCATATCACTCTCAGGGGAGATGAACACTTTAATCATTCAATATCAACACACGTGCACAGTCTACATGCACAGGCGCTCCAAGTGGGGAGAGAGCTTGTGAGTCTGAGTGCTCAAGCTATAAAAATGAGCAACGATGTTATTTTGGTCGAGAAAAATAACATGCCAACCATTGCAAACAGTAATGCAGGATCAATAAGAAAACCATTTTGTATAAACAAATCACAAATATAGAAAATAAAAATATGATCACTACTGGTGGACTAATAATAATGAATTCGGTTTACAAACATGCATTTCATTATCTTTCTCCCTCTATGACTTGTCACCCATTCCCCTTCATCCATAGAGGGCAGTTATCCACCCCCCACCTCTCCTCCCCGAGCAATCCAGTACCACTTCACAATACCAATGCCCCACCCTGATACCACAACCGCTGCCTGCCTTCCATTGGCTAGCCCCAAGGCACGGAGCAGCATATCTGTAGCCAACCCTGACGTGCTAAACTAGGGCGCTGAGGGGGCTAGAGTGAGAGGAGAGAGGGAGGAAAGGAGAGAGAGGACGAAAGGAGAGAGGGAGGAAAGGAGAGAGGGAGGAAAGGAGAGAGGGAGGAACGGGGGCCGTTTGGTGATTTGGTGCTTATAGCTGCATTCCGCTTGTCTCCCTCTCTCTCATTCCTCACTGGAAAAGTGAAAGATCAATAAATCATCATGATCATCATCTTTATCATTACACATGTGGAATGCAGATAATTTCACTACAATGTTATTATAGTGTTATAACAATGGTGCAATACCATTTTGATATTCTCTTATCAATTATGTGTTTGCCTTTCATCACTCAAAGTCTAAATGATTTTCTCGGTCTTGACACAGACCATGCACGGAGCTTTGAGCTGCCTGATTGTTAACAAACACAGAAGCATGGCGGCAATAAGAATGTGGAATTTGACTTCTCAGCTTCACAACTCAATTCAACACAGGGTCGCAGTGTTGCCTAGTAACAATGACACACAACTGACCTTATCTATGTGGTCATAAAAATGTATGAAGACCCCCTTTCCCCCCCACCTCTATATTTATTTATATCCCCCTCTCAGAGCACAATCACCAGCACACAGCCAGGGGGCAAGCACACTCTGTGCTCTCTTACCCCGACTAGGGCAGTAGCGGGGTGGGTCTTTTTGCCTGGAAGTGCCCTTCTTTCATTATAGAAGAGTATCTGAACCAGAAAACAGCCACACAACACATACAGCACTGGTGGGCGGGAGATAGTGGAGATGCAGATTGCATGCCATGAAACTGATAGATAGCTGTAGCACAGAGGGACACAGCGAACCACAACAGATATTCAATACTATCTCGCAAGCTGAATAATATAGTAAAATCCTGAACAGCTACCATATAATTATTTTCTTTGCAACCTTTCCTTTCCGCCCTTTAAGAAAACAACAATAGAACAGACATTAAAACTCTCCTGCAAGAACAATACAAGTAATACTGTATGTTACTTTTTTCCAAAGGGCTTTAGAGAATAATTAATCAAACTGAACCAATTTGCTATGGAACATAGACCTACAGATAGTCAAATAAATCTGGTAAGTCTATCTGCTCTCTCACTCTCTTGGCCATAAAACCCAGTATAATGCCTCTGATTATCTACTGTACGTGACCTTGGAGATATGAACTCATCCTGGGAGCTCTTTGGAGTTACTCTTTCTTCCCCAGGGGCTCCATACTGTACTGTAAACACCATGCCACAAAAACTGCTCTGCCACCAACCACCAGCCTCCCGTCCTGCTGCTACCATGGGAACATCTGTGTTGAGCTGCTGTGCGCATCTGGCGGGCACCATGCTAACACAGATGGTGTGTGTGTGTGTGTGTGTGTGTAAAATACTGCTGCAAAGGGTAGGTAAGGGTAGTGATCCTGACTCCTACAGGGAATGCTTTGCTGCTATATCCTACTATGTATCATATGTGTCCCCAATAATCCCCATTTTAAGGGTCAGCGAGTGACTTTGAATATAAATATTGCTGTAGGGCAATGATGGTAAAATGTATGAGGTATCACATACTTTCTGATCTCCACAACAATCTGAAGCAGAGTAGGTAGGCTAAGAATCTCCATACAAACAATGATATTGCCTGCCCAATAAAAAGGCACAGGCAGGCAGGGTGAGGCTAGAAAATGAGATTTGCAGCAGAAACATGTGGCCAGGTCATTACGCTCCATCCCCTTTAATCCCAGCTTGTCCAGCTCTTTCCTGGCTGTAATTACACAGTATCCAATATCACATGGAAATGCCAACAGATGCACAGCGTCTAAGAAGAGCATTATGTACTTAGAGATGTCCCAGTCATTAGGCCTGTTGTACAAGGCATGCTGATTGCACCATTGTTGTGCTCTGGCTAAGGCAATAGGGCGAGGTGGACGGACGGACAGGCATGCATAACAGGTGGACAACTCTAGGGCCATTGTGTGAAGCCATTTCAGAGGATGCACTTCCTCCATAATGTCACCTGTGGTCATAATGACCAGTGATCACAAGAGTGAAAGACACC
The DNA here is from genome assembly GCF_020615455.1 of Coregonus clupeaformis. Lineage (NCBI taxonomy): Eukaryota > Metazoa > Chordata > Actinopteri > Salmoniformes > Salmonidae > Coregonus > Coregonus clupeaformis. The sequence continues at coordinate 23,449,532 of NC_059197.1, read as the reverse complement.
AATAATGTCTCATTCTTACACAGATCTGATAATTGCAGTCTGAGTATGCAATGCACACAACTACTACAGCTAATACTGTATTATACAATCATGTGTGCAATCAAAATATCATAGTATGAGCCAAAAAAGGTCTCAGCATATGTTTACAGTGTACCTGAATGCCAAGAGTGTGCAAAGCTGTCATCAAGGCAAAGGGTGGCTATTTGAATAATCTCAAATATAAAATATATTTTGATTTGTTTAACACTTTTTTGGTTACTACATGATTCCATATGTGTTATTTCATAGTTTTGATGTCTTCACTATTATTCTACAATGTAGAAAATAGTAAAAATAAAGAAAAACCCTTGAATGAGTAGGTGTTCTAAAACGTTTGACTGGTAGTGTATGTTTACAGTGTACCTGAATTGTAATGTGTTAGGCTGTGAAATTTAATCTCATCTAGAAATATATGTATATATAAACTCTAGAATTTGACATGTATTCATTGTAAAGATTGGGAAGTGGCTACTCTGAAGGTGATTGGATGGAGCTGTGGGTGTGTTGTGATGATGGAGGAGGTGGAGGGGGAAGGGGGTGACTTGAAGGAAGAGCTGTTTTTCTTTCTCTGTGTGGTCATCTCTCCAATCTCTTATTAGACATAGTGATCAGAGCTCTGTGAGGATTAGGAACCAATGTTCCTCTGAAGAAGCTTTGCACAGCACTGTGAGGCTGTTTACTCCCATAATCTGACTAATTTGCTCACCAGTGTGTCTCAGTGCCTCCAGTTTACATGGGAACAAGGTAATGGCCAGGAGTGCCCTCTTCTGGTCATTAGTGGAGCAGCAGTAAGGTAATGAGTTGATTCGATTAATGCCCGGGGCATGCCCTGGGTGAACTGGGTTTTGACTAGATGAGATACAGCTTTTGTAAGATTTGACTTTTCATAGCAAGTTAGGAGAACCTACACAGCAGGTTAGGAGAATTACGAAGCAGGTTAGGAGAATTAGGTTAAGGCTAGGAAAGGGGTTAGGGTTAGCTAAAATGCACAAAAAAAAGAAAAAATGTTGACCTCAATTTGACAAAAGCTGTATACCTTCTAGCCATGATCGGTGAACCAGGTTATTGTTGATTGCATTAGATTTGGAACCGGGTTGTCAACGGCGAAGTCAGCTCAAAACAAAAGTGACATAGGGGGTAATAGTGACGATTCTGTGTTTTCACATGCAAAAGTGATTGCTTTTGATAAAAACGCTTACTGCCTTCCCAATGAAAACTAGTTTGAAAATTCTAACATATATTTTATGGAAAAGAGATGCACCATGCTGCATTGTTGACAATATGACAGAGCGGTGCAGATTACCGTTCCGTTTTAGCAGAGAGCACCTCCCTCACCGGCTTAGCCCGGTCACAAGACGGGCCATAGCCCGGTTCAACCCGTGGCAGCTCAATCGAATCCCCTCAATGCGTGCAAGGAACAATTTAACGCTCTCTTTGTTCTGATTGGCTGAGTTCTCGTGATGGACAACAGGCCCATTGAGGCCCTGCACAAAGACACACAGTCAAAATGATAAATGACCATAAGGGTACTATGAGTTTGTGATAATAATGTCTTTCCAGGAAGTTAAGAAGGATAGAATGCACACCAAGAAAACACAAGACCAATTCCATCAGAGCCAGAGCCAAGTCAATTCAGTTAAATTCTTTCCAAAAAAAAGGGTAAATCCACAAAAACTTAAATTACAATCAAATACTGTGCCTGTCTCTGTGCTGCTCTTAGAGAATGAAGCATGCTTGATGTGGTGTGTCATATTGATCCCCCTGCCCACTAGTGTCTCCCTCTCTCCACTTGTGGTGACAGAGACAGACTGGACAGTGGCAGTTTGCTGGTCATCCACAACACATTGGTCAAGTGAGTAAGACAGGGCTTAAAGGGAATCCACCTTAATGACACTTTGCAGCAGATGATTGGGTCATTTTTATGCAATCATATGGATCAGCAGTTGTTGCCTGAGGTAGGACGAGGAGGGCAAGGGTCAATCCAGAACACAATGCAAATAGGACAAGAACACCTCTCTGTGCACGTGGGTCATTGTGTGGCAAACGTCTGTTTCACCTTTGAAAAATACAAAATAATTTCCATGTAATATGCCTATTTATTTTGTATCTTACAAAAAAAAATCCTGAATTAAAAAACATTACTATTTTTTCCTCTAGCTAAAGACTAGACATATTAGTCATTTAGCAGACGCTCTTATCCAGTGCGACTTACAGTTAGTGAATACATATATTATTATTTTTATACTGGCCCCCTGTGGGAATCTAACCCACAACCCTGGCGTTGCAAACGCCATGCTCTATCAACTGAGCTACATCCCTGCCGGCCATTCCCTCCCCTACCCTGGGCCAATTGTGCGCCGCCCATGAGTCTCCCTGTTGCGGCCGGCTGCGACAGAGCCTGGATTCGAACCAGGATCTCTAGTGGCACAGTTAGATGCAGTGCCTTAGACCACTGCGCCACTCAGGAGACAGCACACAAATTACTTCTAAAGGTCCAATGCTGACGTTTTAATCTCAATATCAAATAATTTCTGGGTAACAATTAAGTACCTTACTGTGATTGTTTTCAATTTAAATGGTCAAAAAGAAACAAAAATAGCTTCTTAACAAATAGCAATTTCTCAAGCAAGAATTTTGCTGCAACTATCTGGGAGTGGCCTTTGCCAAGTCCCCAACAACTGGATGTTCTGGTTTTCAGGGGAAATGGAAAGAGAGCCTGTGATGTGACTTCAGCTTTTGGAAGTTAACAAGGTGACAGTCTATCTTAACACCTCCTCCACATTTACTGGATTGGTTGAACAATGCAGAAGAGAACCTCCCCCCGACAGTTTTTTTTCTTCTCCTCAAGACCAGTATGTAGGGGATCTAGTTTCAGGCTTTTCTTTTATGCCTGCTATGTTAGGTTAGTCTGGGAGTGATCTGAGTGGATAGAGGAAAACAGAAAAATAGCTGTTATTGGCAAAGAGGTTTGGAACTCTCTTTCTTATTGGTCTATTAACTAATTTACCTAATGGTGATGTCACTCCATCCCACCAAAACAGGCTGAAATTTCAGCCGGTCTTTTCAAACAGCTCTTACACTAAAATGGCATTATCATCATGTTCACAATTGTACAGTATTATTCCAATCTCATAGTGTTGAAATATATACAAAACACAGGAAAATCCCGTTTTTGAATGCACTGGGAATTTAAAGGCTCAGTGCAGAGAAAGATAGAGGCCACTAGTAGCCAAAAGGCCACTTTAGCATGGGCAGGGCCTCCACCATACTTCCGCCATTTTAAAGTAGTCCGAGTTGTCAACTGGGTGGGGATTCCTATGGGTTGTAGCCTCAGTGGTGCTGCCCATGCGGTCACAGACGCTATAATGGCACATATATAAAAATGAGTGCTCTATCTATCTCTATGGTGCGCCCCAGAGGCGCCCTCCAAGCAAATCGTCCCTGACCAAAAAAACTAAAAAAGATTGTGGCATCTCGTCACATCCGTTATATGGAATTCAGGAAGTAATTTATCCAAAATAATAAAGTGGTGAACAACTTTCAGAGAGAGGAGTAAACTTCTAAATGCCAAGCGTTTAAATGTGAAGCCGGAGTTGTTTCTTATGTGTTTCTTTAACGTCGTCGTCGGAACATCATGTTCACCATGATTACTGCACGGGAGGTCTCATGTTGGCCAAGCTGAAAACTAAGGAGCAAACTTTGAACAAGGAGCTGGACTTTTTCTGAGGTTTGACTTGCCTTGAAGAATACTTGCCATGGCTTACCATAAAGGTTATATTCCCCCTAGGGCATTATTTATCATGCTCTGTTTCGGAATGGCAAAATCTCTCTATACCATTCCACTTAAAAAATTTACAGGGAAGTTGAACTCTTCTTTGGATTTGGATTTAACTCCTCTGAAACTAATACAAGCCTCGGGAAATGGACTGTACCTGGCATCTGATCCAGCTGGAATAGTGAACTTTTTGGACATGGTCAATAACTTACAAGGTGACTCTGGCAGAGGTTACTACATGGAGATGACACTGGGAAACCCTGGTCAAAAGGTATATGAGAATATGACCTATTGTTGTTTTTAAGTTTAAAATGTGGAATACATTTCTTGACCTCTTTAGTACCGCAGTCCAAATGTAATATATATACAGTACCAGTCAAAAGTTTGGACACACCTACTCATTCAAGGGTTGTTCTTTATTATTACTATTTTCTACATTGTAGAATAATAGTGAAGACATCCAAACTATGATATAATACATATAGAACCATGTAGGAACAAAAAAAGTGTTAAACAAATCAAAAAATATTTTATATTTGAGATTCTTCAAATAGCCACCCTTTGCCTTGATGACAGCTTTGCACGCTCTTGGCATTCTCTCAACCAGCTTCACCTGGAATTCTTTTCCAACAGTCTTGAAGGAGTTCCCACATATGCTGAGCACTTGTTGGCTGCTTTTCCATCACTCTGTGGTCCGACTCATCCCAAACCATCCCAATTGGGTTGAGGTCGGGGGATTGTGGAGGCCAGGTCATCTGATGCAGCACTCCATCACTTTCCTTCTTGGTCGAATAGCCCTTACACAGCCTGGAGGTGTGTTGGGTCATTGTCCTGTTGAAAAACGAATGATAGTCCCACTAAGCCCAAACCAGATGGGATGGCGTATCACTGTAGAATGCTGTGGTAGCCATGCTGATTCAGTGTGCCTTGAATTCTAAATAAATCACAGACAGTGTCACCAGCAAAGCACCCCCACACCATAACACCTCCTCCATGCTTTACGGTGGGAACTACACATGCAGAGATCATCCGTTCACCCACACTGCGTCTCACAAAGACACGGCGGTTGGAACCAAAAATCTCAAATTTGGACTCCAGACCAAAGGACACATTTCCACTGGTCTAATGTCCATTGCTCGTGTTTCTTGGCCCAAGCAGGTCACATATTATTATTGGTATCCTTTAGTAGTGGTTTCTTTGCAGCAATTCGACAATGAAGGCCTGATTCACACAGTCCCCTCTGAACAGTTGATGTGGAGATGTGTCTGTGACTTGAACTCTGTAAAGCATTTATTTGGGCTGCAATTTCTGAGGCTGGTAACTCTAATGAACTTGTCCTCTGCAGCAGAGGTAACTCTGGGTCTTCCATTCCTGTGGCGGTCCTCATGAGAGCCAGTTTCATCATAGCGCTTGATGGTTTTTGCGACTGCACTTGAAGAAACTTTCAAAGTTCATGAAATTATCCGGATTGACTGACCTTCATGTCTAAAAGTTATGATGGACTGTAGTTTCTCTTTATTTATTTGAGCTGTTCTTGACATAATATGGACTTGGTCTTTTACCAAATAGGGCTTTCTTCTGTATACCCCCCTACCTTGTCACAACACAACTGATTGGCTCAAATGCATTAAGAAGGAAAGAAATTCCACAAATTAACTTTTAAGAAGGCACACATGTTAATTGAAATGCATTCCAGGTGACTACCTCATGAAGCTGGTTGAGAGAATGCCAAGAGTGCAAAGCTGTCATCAAGGCAAAGGGTGGCTGTTTGAAGAATGGGTATGCCATGTAAGCCCCCACCCACATGAGCTCACATGATGCTGCTAGAGTCGGGCCTCTGCTTTAGCTCCACCGGCCAGGCAGCTGACCGGGATTATGAGGCACAAAGGCTCAGCGAGAGAGCTGAAACCTCAAACTGCTCAAACTCTACCTGAGGGTCTGGAGGAATGTGGTGCACGGTTTCTGTTCTTTCTTATTTTGTTCTAGGTTTACATAAATATCTCCTTCTCCATCACCACATATTTCCCCCTGTCCTCATGACTGTAAGTCGCTTTGGATAAAAGCGTCTGCTAAATGGCATATTATATTATTATTATTATTTATGCCTATGTTCCTGTTTTTTTTAATTTGGCCCTAATTACATGCAGTTTTAGGTACCCACACTTCCCAGTCTTTCTAATGTTTACAATAGGTTGTTATGTTCTTGATAAAGCCAGTGTGTACTTTGCTGGAACACTTTGCTTGTTGGACCCAGATTTGGGTGTTAGCAAGGTACTACCAAGGCTATGGCACAGCCAGACTATCTGGTTCCCACAAGCTTATCAAGCATATTTCTGCCTGGTCATTTCCTTGAGCCTATCAGTGGGATGATCACGCTTAAGGAATCTGACCTCACTAGAATGAACCTGGCCAAGCAACACTTCTGACTATAATCAGTTGTGAGGAGGGGAGGTAGGTAGGGGAGAGAAGAGGAGAGGTAGGGAGAGAGGAGGAGAGGTAGGGAGAGAGGAGGAGAGGTAGGGAGAGAAGAGGAGAGGTAGGGACAGAAGAGGAGAGGAGAGGAGAGGAGAGGTAGGGAGAGGAGAGGAGAGGTAGGGAGGGAGGGAAGAGAAGAGAAGAGGTAGGGAGAGAAGAGAAGAGGTAGGGAGAGAAAGGAGAGGGGAGGTAGGGAGAGAAGAGAAGAGGGGAGGTAGGGAGAGAAGAGAAGAGGGGAGGTAGGGAGAGAAGAGAAGAGGGGAGGTAGGGAGAGAAGAGAAGAGGTAGGGAGAGGAGAGGAGAGGTAGGGAGAGAAGAGAAGAGGAGAGGTAGGGAGAGAAGAGAAGAGGAGAGATAGGGAGAGAAGAGAAGAGGAGAGATAGGGAGAGAAGAGGAGAGGTAGGGAGAGAAGCGAAGAGGAGAGGTAGGGAGAGAAGAGAAGAGGAGAGGTAGGGAGAGAAGAGAAGAGGAGAGGTAGGGAGAGAAGAGAAGAGGAGAGGTAGGGAGAGAAGAGAAGAGGAGAGGTAGGGAGAGAAGAGGAGAGGTAGGGAGAGAAGAGAAGAGGTAGGGAGAGAAGAGAAGAGGAGAGTGTTAGGTTGAATTAGAGATAGAAATTCTCTTAAGGTCGACAACCAGCAAGAATGATCTGTATTTTTATTAATGGAGAGCTCTGGCGCCAAAACCCATACCCTCCTGTTTTATACCCCTTGACACACAAAGGCACTTTGCTCCGCCCACCTTTAGGAGGATTTCTTAAACAGTTTCCACCTTTCTCCTTCACCCTGGAATGTTTAGTCCCGCCCCCCTCTGTTAGTGGGTTGATAATTCTAACACAGTTTACACATTTATACTGTATTTGGGGTGAAATCCTTTAGTCATTATTCTTAAAATACAAATTAATCTAACAGAGAGGTAGGGAGAGAAGAGGAGAGGAGAGGTAGGGAGAGGAGAGGAGAGGTAGGGAGAGGAGAGGAGAGGTAGGGAGAGAAGAGGAGAGGTAGGGAGAGAAGAGGTAAGGAGAGAAGAGAAGAGGGGAGGTAGGAAGAGAAGAGGGGACGTAGGAAGAGAAGAGGGGAGGCAGGGAGAGACGAGAAGAAGGGAGGTAGGAAGAGAAGAGGAGAGGTAGGGAGAGAAGAGGAGAGGTAGGGAGAGAAGAGAAGAGGAGAGGTAGGGAGAGAAGAGAAGAGGAGAGGTAGGGAGAGAAGAGAAGAGGAGAGGTAGGAAGAGAAGAGGGGAGGTAGGGAGAGAAGAGAAGAGGGGAGGTAGGGAGAGAAGAGAAGAGGGGAGAGAAGAGAAGAGGGGAGGTAGGGAGAGAAGAGAAGTGTGGAGAGAAGAGAAGAGGGGCGGTAGGGAGAGAAGAGAAGAGGGGCGGTAGGGAGAGAAGAGAAGAGGGGAGGTAGGGAGAGAAGAGAAGAGGGGAGGTAGGGAGAGAAGAGAAGAGGGGAGAGAAGAGAAGAGGGGCGGTAGGGAGAGAAGAGAAGAGGGGCGGTAGGGAGAGAAGAGAAGAGGGGAGGTAGGGAGAGAAGAGAAGAGGGGAGGAAGGGAGAGAAGAGGGGAGGTAGGGAGAGAAGAGAAGAGAAGAGGGGAGGTAGGGAGAGAAGAGAAGAGGAGAGGTAGGGAGAGAAGAGAAGAGGAGAGGTAGGGAGAGAAGAGAAGAGGAGAGGTAGGGAAAGAAGAGAAGAGGAGAGGTAGGGAGAGAAGAGGAGAGGAGAAGTAGGAAGAGAAGAGGAGAGGTAGGAAGAGGAGAGGTAGGGAGAGAAGAGAAGAGGGGAGGTAGGGAGAGAAGAGAAGAGGGGAGGTAGGGAGAGAAGAGAAGTTGGGGAGGTAGGGAGAGAAGAGAAGAGGGGAGGTAGGGAGAGAAGAGAAGAGGGGAGGTAGGGAGAGAAGAGAAGAGGAGAGGTAGGGAGAGAAGAGAAGAGGAGAGGTAGGGAGAGAAGAGAAGAGGAGAGGTAGGGAGAGAAGAGGAGAGGAGAGGTAGGGAGAGAAGAGAAGAGGAGAGGTAGGAGAAGAGAAGAGGAGAGGTAGGGAGAGAAGAGAAGAGGAGAGGTAGGGAGAGAAGAGAAGAGAAGAGGAGAGGAGGGGAGAGAAGAGAAGAGGAGAGGTAGGGAGAGAAGAGAAGAGAAGAGGAGAGGTAGGGAGAGAAGAGAAGAGGAGAGGTAGGGAGAGAAGAGAAGAGGAGAGGTAGGGAGAGAAGAGAAGAGGAGAGGTAGGGAGAGAAGAGAAGAGGAGAGGTAGGGAGAGAAGAGAAGAGGAGAGGTAGGGAGAGAAGAGAAGAGGAGAGGTAGGGAGAGAAGAGAAGAGGAGAGGTAGGGAGAGAAGAGAAGAGGAGAGGTAGGGAGAGAAGAGAAGAGGAGAGGTAGGGAGAGAAGAGAAGGGGAGAGGAGAGGTAGGGAGAGAAGAGAAGGGAGAGGAGAGGTAGGGAGAGAAGAGAAGGGAGAGGAGAGGTGAGAAGAGGAGAGGTAGGGAGAGGAGAGGTGAGAAGAGGAGAGGTAGGGAGAGAAGAGAAGAGGGGAGGTAGGGAGAGAAGAGAAGAGGGGAGGTAGGGAGAGAAGAGAAGAGGTAGGGAGAGAAGAGGAGAGGTAGGGAGAGAAGAGAAGAGGGGAGGTAGGGAGAGAAGAGAGAGGTAGGAAGAGGGGAGGTAGGGAGAGAAGAGGAGAGGAGAGGTAGGGAGAGAAGAGAAGAGGGGAGGTAGGGAGAGAAGAGAAGAGGGGAGGTAGGGAGAGAAGAGAAGAGGGGAGGTAGGGAGAGAAGAGAAGAGGGGAGGTAGGGAGAGAAGAGAAGAGGGGAGGTAGGGAGAGAAGAGAAGAGGAGAGGTAGGGAGAGAAGAAGAGGTAGGAGAGAAGAGAAGAGGAGAGGTAGGAGAGAAGAGGAGAGGTAGGGAGAGAAGAGAAGAGGAGAGGTAGGGAGAGAAGAGAAGAGGAGAGGTAGGGAGAGAAGAGAAGAGGAGAGGTAGGGAGAGAAGAGAAGAGGAGAGGTAGGGAGAGAAGAGAAGAGGTAGGGAGAGAAGAGAAGAGGAGAGGTAGGGAGAGAAGAGAAGAGGTAGGGAGAGAAGAGAAGAGGAGAGGTAGGGAGAGAAGAGAAGAGGAGAGGTAGGAAGAGAAGAGGAGAGGTAGGGAGAGAAGAGGAGAGGTAGGGAGAGAAGAGGAGAGGTAGGGAGAGAAGAGGAGAGGTAGGGAGAGAAGAGAAGAGGAGAGGTAGGGAGAGAAGAGAAGAGGAGAGGTAGGGAGAGAAGAGAAGAGGAGAGGTAGGGAGAGAAGGGGAGAGGTAGGGAGAGAAGGGGAGAGGTAGGGAGAGAAGAGGAGAGGAGAGGAGAGGTAGGGAGAGGAGAGGTAGGGAGAGAAGGGAGGTAGGGAGAGAAGAGGAGAGGTAGGGAGAGAAGAGAAGGGGGGAGGTAGGGAGAGAAGAGAAGAGGGGAGGTAGGGAGAGAAGAGAAGAGGGGAGGTAGGGAGAGAAGAGGGGAGGGGAGGTACGGAGAGAAGCGAAGAGGGGAGGTAGGGAGAAAAGAGAAGAGGGGAGGTAGGGAGAGAAGAGGGGAGGTAGGAAGAGGAGAGTTAGGAAGAGGAGAGGTAGGGAGAGAAGAGAAGAGTGGAGAGAAGAGAAGAGGCGAGGTAGGGAGAGAAGAGGGGAGGTAGGGAGAGAAGAGAAATGGGGAGGTAGGGAGAGAAGAGGGGAGGGGAGGTAGGGAGAGAAGAAAAGAGGGGTGGTAGGGAGAGAAGAGAAGAGGGGTGGTAGGGAGAGAAGAGAAGAGGGGAGGTAGGGAGAGAAGAGAAAAGGGGAGGTAGGGAGAGAAAAGGGGAGGTAGGGAGAGATGAGTGGAGGTAGGGAGAGAAGAGAAGAGAAGAGGGGAGGTAGGGAGAAAAGATAAGAGGGGAGGTAGGGAGAAAAGATAAGAGGGGAGGTAGGGAGAAAAGATAAGAGGGGAGGTAGGGAGAAAAGAGAAGAGGGGAGGTAGGGAGAAAAGAGAAGAGGGGAGGTAGGGAGAGAAGAGAAAAGGGGAGGTAGGGAGAGAAAAGGGGAGGTAGGGAGAGAAGAGTGGAGGTAGGGAGAGAAGAGAAGAGAAGAGAAGAGGGGAGGGGAGGTAGGGAGAGAAGAGAAGAGCGGAGGTAGGGAGGGGAGAGAAGAGAAGAGAAGAGGGGAGGTAGGGAGAGAAGGGAAGAGGGGAGGTAGGGAGAGAAGAGAAGAGGGGAGGTAGGGAGAAAAGAGAAGAGGGGAGGTAGGGAGAAACGAGAAGAGGGGAGTTAGGGAGAAAAGAGAAGAGGGGAGGTAGGGAGAGAAGAGAAAAGGGGAGGTAGGGAGAGAAAAGGGGAGGTAGGGAGAGAAGAGTGGAGGTAGGGAGAAAAGAGAAGAGGAGGTAGGGAGAGAAGAGAAGAGAAGAGGGGAGGTAGGGAGAAAAGATAAGAGGGGAGGTAGGGAGAAAAGAGAAGAGGGGAGGTAGGGAGAAAAGAGAAGAGGGGAGGTAGGGAGAAAAGAGAAGAGGGGAGTTAGGGAGAAAAGAGAAGAGGGGAGGTAGGGAGAAAAGAGAAGAGGGGAGGTAGGGAGAGAAGAGAAGAGGGGAGGTAGGGAGAGAAGAGAAGAGGGGAGGTAGGGAGAGAAGAGAAGATGGGAGAGAAGAGAAGAGGTAGGGAGAGAAGAGAAGTGGGGAGGTAGGGAGAGAAGAGAAGATTGGAGGTAGGGAGAGAAGAGAAGAGGTGAGGTAGGGAGAGAAGAGAAGAGGGAGGTAGGAGAAAGGAGGAAGAGAGGGGGAGAAAAGAGAAGAGGGAGGTAGGGAGAGAAGAGAAGAGGGAGGGAAGGAGAGAAGAGAAGAGGAGAGGGAGAGAAGAGAGAGGAGGTAGGGAGAGAAGAGAAGAGGTAGGGAGAGAAGAGAGAGGTAGGGAGAGAAGAGAAGAGGGGAGGTAGGGAGAGAAGAGAGAGGTAGGAAGAGGGGAGGTAGGGAGAGAAGAGGAGAGGAGAGGTAGGGAGAGAAGAGAAGAGGGGAGGTAGGAGAGAAGAGAAGAGGGGAGGTAGGGAGAGAAGAGAAGAGGGGAGGTAGGGAGAGAAGAGAAGAGGGGAGGTAGGGAGAGAAGAGAAGAGGGGAGGTAGGGAGAGAAGAGAAGAGGAGAGGTAGGGAGAGAAGATGAGAGGTAGGGAGAGAAGAGAAGAGGAGAGGTAGGGAGAGAAGAGGAGAGGTAGGGAGAGAAGAGAAGAGGAGAGGTAGGGAGAGAAGAGAAGAGGAGAGGTAGGGAGAGAAGAGAAGAGGAGAGGTAGGAGAGAAAGAGAAGAGGAGAGGTAGGGAGAGAAGAGAAGAGGTAGGAGAGAAGAGAAGAGGAGGAAGAGGAGAGAAGAGAAGAGGTAGGAGGAGAGAAGAGAAGAGGAGAGGTAGGGAGAGAAGAGAAGAGAGAGGTAGGAGAGAAGAGAAGATGGAGAGGTAGGGGAGAAGAGAGAGAGGTAGGGAGAGAAGAGGAGAGGTAGGAGAGAAGAGAAGAGGAGAGGTAGGGAGAGAAGAGAAGAGGGAGGTAGGGAGAGAAGAGAAGAGAGAGAGGGGAGAGAGAAGAGGAGAGGCAGGGAGAGAAGAGAGAGGAGAGGAGAGGTAGAGAAGAGAAGAGGAGAGGAGAGAAGAGAGGAGGGAGAGGAGAGAGAGAAGAGAAGAGGAGAGAGGGAGAGAAGAGTAGAGAGAAGAGGAGAGGTGAGGGAGAGAAGAGAAGGGAGGTAGGAGAGAAGAGAAGAGGGGAGGTAGGGAGAGAAGAGAAGAGGAGGTAGGAGAGAAGAGGGAGAAAGAAGAGAAGGGAGGTAGGGAGAAAAGAGAAGAGAGGAGTAAGGAGAGAAGAGAGGGAGGTAGGAAGAGGAGAGAGGAAGAGGAGAGGTAGGGAGAAAAGAGAAGAGGAGAGAAGAGAAGAGGGGAGGTAGAGAGAAGAGAGGAGGTAGGAGAGAAGAGAAAGGGGAGAGGTAGGAGAGAGAAGAGGAGGAGGGAGGAGAGAAGAAAGAGGGAGTGGAGGGAGAGAAGAGAAGAGGGAGGTAGGGAGAGAAGAGAAGAGGAGGTAGGGAGAGAAGAGAAAAGGGGAGGTAGGAGAGAAAAAGGAGGTAGGAGAGAGAGTGGAGGTAGGGAGAGAAGAGAAGAGAAGAGGGGAGGTAGGGAGAGAAGAAAGAGGAGTAGGAGAAAAGAAAGAGGGAGGTAGGGAGAAAAGAGAAGAGGGAGGTAGGAGAAAAGAGAAGAGGGGAGGTAGGGAGAAAAGAGAAGAGGGAGGTAGGAGAGAAGAGAAAAAGGAGGAAGGGAGAGAAAAGGAGGTAGGAGAGAAGAGGGAGGTAGGGAGAGAAGAGAAGAGAAGAGAAGAGGGAGGGAGGTAGGGAGAGAAGAGAAGAGGAGTAGGGAGGGAGAGAAGAGAAGAGAAGAGGGAGGTAGGAGAGAAGAGAAAGAGGGAGGTAGGGAGAGAAGAGAAGAGGAGGTAGGGAGAGAAGAGAAGAGGGTGAGGTAGGAGAAAAGAGAAGAGGGAGAGTTAGGAGAAGAAGAGAAGAGGGGAGGTAGGGAGAAGAGAAAGAGGAGGTAGGAGAGAGAAAGAGGAGGTAGAGAGAGAAGAGGGAGGTAGGGAGAAGAGAGAGAAGAGGGAGGTAGGGAGAGAAGAGAAGAGAAGAGGAGGTAGGGAGAGAAAAGAAAGAGGAGGTAGAGAAAAGAGAAGAGGAGGTAGGGAGAAAAGAGAAGAGGGAGGTAGGGAGAAAAGAGAAGAGGGGAGTAGGGAGAAAAGAGAAGAGGGAGGTAGGGAGAAAAGAGAAGAGGAGGTAGGGAGAGAAGAGAAGAGGGAGGGAGAGAAGAGAAGAGGTGAGGAAGGGGAGAGAAGAGAAGATGGAGAGAAGAGAGAGGGAGGAGAGAAGAGAAGGAGGTAGGGAGAGAAGAGAAGAGGGAGGTAGGGAGAGAAGAGAAGAGGAGGTAGGGAGAGAAGAGAAGAGGGAGTAGGGAGAAAAGAGAAGAGGGAGGTAGGGGAGAAAAGAGAAGAGGGAGGTAGGGAGAGAAGAGAAGAGGAGGATAGGAGAGAAGAGAAGAGATTGGGAGGTAGGGAGAGAAGAGAAGAGGGGAGGTAGGGAGAAAAGAGAAGAGGAGAGAGAGAGAAGAGGAGGAGAAGAGAGAGAAGGAAGAGGAGAGGTAGAGAGAGAAAGAAGAGGGGAGGTAGGGAGAGAAGAGAAGAGGGAGGTAGGGAGAGAAGAGAAGAGGGAGGTAGGGAGAGAAGAGAAGAGGAGGAGGTAGGGAGAGAAGAGAAGAGGAGAGGTAGGAGAGAAGAGAAGAGGAGAGGTAGGGAGAGAAGAGAAGAGGAGAGGTGAGAGAAGAGAAGAGGAGAGGTAGGGAGAGAAGAGAAGAGGAGAGGTAGGGAGAGAAGAGAAGGGGAGAGGAGAGGTAGGGAGAGGAGAGGTGAGAAGAGGAGAGGTAGGGAGAGGAGAGGTGAGAAGAGGAGAGGTAGGGAGAGAAGAGAAGTGGGGAGGTAGGGAGAGAAGAGAAGATTGGAGGTAGGGAGAGAAGAGAAGAGGTGAGGTAGGGAGAGAAGAGAAGAGAAGAGGAGAGGTAGGGAGAGAAGAGAAGAGGGAGGTAGGGAGAGAAGAGAAGAGGAGAGGTAGGGAGAGAAGAGAAGAGGGGAGGTGAGAAGAGAAGAGTGGAGAGAAGAGAAGAGGGGCGGTAGGGAGAGAAGAGAAGAGGGGAGGTAGGGAGAGAAGAGAAGAGAAGAGGGGAGGTAGGAAGAGAAGAGAAGAGGGGAGGTAGGGAGAGAAAAGGGGAGGTAGGGAGAGAAGAGGAGAGGTAGGGAGATAAGAGAAGTGGGGAGGTAGGGAGAGAAGAGAAGTGGGGAGGTAGGGAGAGAAGAGAAGAGGGGAGGTAGGGAGAGAAGAGAAGAGGGGAGGTAGGGAGAGAAGAGAAGAGGAGGAGGAGAGAGAGAAGAGAAAGAGAGGATAGAGAGAGAAGAGAAGAGGGAGAGAAGAGAAGAGGGGAGGTAGGGAGAGAAGAGAAGAGGGGAGGTAGGGAGAGAAGAGAAGAGGGAGGTAGGGAGAGAAGAGAAGAGGGGAGGTAGGGAGAGAAGAGAAGATGGGAGGTAGAGGGAGAGAAAGAGAAGAGGGAGGGAGGTAGGGAGAGAAGAGAAGAGGGGAGGTAGGGAGAGAAGAGAAGAGGTGAGGTAGGGAGAGAAGAGAAGATGGGAGAGAAGAGAAGAGGTAGGGAGAGAAGAGAAGAGGAGAGGTAGGAGAGAAGAGAAGATGAGAGTAGGAGAGAAGAGAAGAGGAGGTAGGAGAGAAGAGAAGAGGAAGAGGGAGGTAGAGAGAGAGAAGAGAAGAGGAGGAGAGAAGAGAAGAGGAGAGAAGAGAAGAGGGGAGTAGGAGAGAAGAGAAGAGGGGAGGTAGGGAGAGAAGAGAAGAAAGAGGGAGGGAGGAAGAGAAGAGAAGAGGGAGGTAGGGAGAGAAAGAGGAGGTAGGAGAGAAGAGGAGAGGTAGGGAGATAAGAGAAGAGGGGAGGTAGGGAGAGAAGAAAGGGGGAGGTAGGGAGAGAAGAGAAGAGGGGAGGTAGGAGAGAAGAGAAGAGGGAGGAAGGGAGAGAAGAGAAGAGGTGAGGTAGGAGAGAAGAGAATTGAGGAGAGTAGGAGAGAAGAGAAGAGGGAGAGGAAGAGAAGAGGGAGGAAGGAGAGAAGAGAAGAGGGAGGTAGGGAGAGAAGAGAAGAGGAGGTAGGAGAGAAGAGAAGAGGAGAGGTAGGGAGAGAAAGAGAAGAGGAGGGAGGCAGGAGAGAAGAGAAGAGGGAGGTAGGAGAGAAAAGAGAAGAGGGGAGGTAGGAGAGAGAAGAGAGAGAGGTAGGGAGAGAAGAGAAGAGAGGAGGTAGGAGAGAAAGAGAAGAGAGGAGGTAGGAGAGAAGAGAAGAGGAGGTAGGGAGAGAAGAGAAGAGGAGGTAGGGAGAGAAGAGAAGAGAAGAGAAGAGGGAGGAGGAGAGAAGAGAAGAGGGAGGTAGGGAGAGAAGAGAAGAGAAGAGGGGAGGTAGGGGAGAGAAGAGAAGAGGAGGTAGGGAGAGAAGTGAAGAGGAGGTAGGAGAGAAGAGAAGAGGAGAGGTAGGGAGAGAAGAGAAGAGGAGAGGTAGGGAGAGAAGAGGAGAGGTAGGGAGAGAAGAGAAGAGGAGAGGTAGGGAGAGAAGAGAAGAGGAGAGGTAGGGAGAGAAGAGAAGGAGAGGTAGGAGAGAAGAGAGAGGAGGTAGGAGAAAGAGAAGAGGAGGTAGGGGAGAAGAGGAAGAGGAGGTAGGAGAGAAGAGAAGAGGAGGTAGAGAGAAGAGAAGAGGGAGGTAGGAGAGAAGGAGAAGAGGGGAGGTAGGGAGAGAAAGAAGAGGGAGAGGAGGAGATGAGGAGAGAAGAGGAAGAGAAGAGGAGGTAGGGAGAAAAGAGAAGAGGGAGGTAGGAGAGAAAGAGAAGAGAGGGAGGAGAGAGAGAAGAGAGAGGGAGAGAAAAGAGAAGAGGGAGGGAGAAAGAGAAGAGGAGGTAGGAGAGAAGAGAAGAGGAGTAGGGAGAAAGAGAGAAGGGAGGTAGGGAGAAAAGGAGAAGAGGGAGGTGGAGAGAGAAAGAGAAGAGGGAGGTAGGGAGAGAAGAGAAGAGGGAGGTAGAGAGAAGAGAAGAGGGGAGGTAGGGAGAAAAGAGAAGAGGGAGGTAGGGAGAGAAGAGGGAGGTAGGAAGAGGAGAGGTAGGAAGGAGAGAGGTAGGGAGAGAAAGAAGAGGGAGGTAGGGAGAGAAGAGAAGAGGAGGTAGAGAGAGAAGAGAAGAGGGAGGTAGGGGAGAGAAGAGAAGAGGAGAGGTAGGAGAGAAGAGAAGAGGAGAGGTGGAGAGAAGAGAAGAGGGAGGTAGGAGAGAAGAGAAGAGGAGAGGTAGGGAGAGAAGAGAAGAGGAGAGGTAGGGAGAGAAGAGAAGAGGGGGAGAGAAGAGAAGAGGAGAGGTAGGAGAGAAGAGAAGAGAGAGAGAGGTAGGGAGAGAAGAGAAGAGAGGAGAGGTAGGGAGAGGAGAGAGGAGAAGAGGAGAGGAGGGAGAGGAGAGGAGAGAAGAGGGAGGTAGAGGAGGAGAGAAGAGAAGAGGAGAGATAGGGAGAGAAGAGAAGAGGGAGGTAGGAGAGAAGAGAAGAGGGGAGGTAGGGAGAGAAGAGAAGTAGGGAGAGAGAAGAGGAGAGGTAGGGAAGAAGAGAAGAGGAGTAGGGAGAGAAGAGAGAGGTAGGAAGAGGGAGGAGGGAGAGAAGAGGAGAGAGAGGAGGAAGAGGAGAGAAGAGAAGAGGAGGTAGGGAGAGAAGAGAAGAGGGGAGAGAGAGAAGAGAAGAGGGAGGGAAGGAGAGAAGAGAAGATGAGGAGGAAGAGAAGAGGAGAGGTAGGGAGAGAGAAGAGGAGAGGTAGGAGAGGTAGGGAGAGAAGAGAAGAAGAGAGGTAGGGAAGATGAGAGGTAGGGAGAGAAGAGGAGAGGTAGGGAGAGAAGAGAAGAGGAGAGGTAGGAGAAAGAGAAGAGGAGAGGGAGAGGAGAGAAGAGAAGAGAAGAGAGAGGTAGGGAGAAGAGAAGAGGAGAGGTAGGGAGAGAAGAGAAGAGGAGAGGTAGGGAGAGAAGAGAAGAGGAGAGGTAGGAAGAGAAGAGGAGAGGTAGGGAGAGAAGAGGAGAGGTAGGGAGAGAAGAGAAGAGGAGAGGTAGGGAGAGAAGAGAAGAGGAGAGGTAGGGAGAGAAGAGAGAGGAGAGAGAAGAAGAGAGGTAGGGAGAGAAGAGAAGAGGAGAGGTAGGAGAGAAGAGAAGAGAAGAGGTAGGAGAGAAGAGAGAGGAGGAGAGGTAGGAGAGAAGAGAAGGAGAGAGGTAGGGAGAGAAGAGGAAGATGAGAGAGAGAGGTAGGGAGAGGAGAGGAGGAGATGAGGGAGGAGAGAAGAGAGAGAGGTAGGGAGAGAAGAGAAGGGGGAGGTAGGGAGAGAAGAGAAGAGGGAGGTAGGGAGAGAAGAGAAGAGGGGAGGTAGTGGGAGAGAAGAGGGAGGGAGGAGAGAGAAGCGAAGAGGGAGGTAGGGAGAAAGAGAAGAGGAGGTAGGGAGAGAAGGGAGGTAGGGAAGAGA
The DNA here is from genome assembly GCF_020615455.1 of Coregonus clupeaformis. NCBI lineage: Eukaryota > Metazoa > Chordata > Actinopteri > Salmoniformes > Salmonidae > Coregonus > Coregonus clupeaformis. The sequence continues at coordinate 23,432,198 of NC_059197.1, read as the reverse complement.
GAGGAGGGAGAGAAGAGGGAGGGAGGTAGGGAGAGAAGAGAAGAGGGGAGGGAGGGAGAGAAGAGAAGAGGAGAGAAGAGAAGAGGAGGAGGGAGAGAAGAGGGAGGTAGAGAGAAGAGAAATGGAGGTAGGAGAGAAGAAAAGAGGGATGTAGGGAGAGAAGAGGAGGTAGGGAGAGAAGAGAAGAGGGAGGAGGGAGAGAAGAGGAGGGAGGTAGGAGAGAAGAAAAGAGAGGGGAGGAGAGAAGAGAAGAAGGGAGAGAAGAGAAGAGAGAGGTAAGAGAGAAAGAGTAGGGAGAGAAAGAGGGAGAGAGAGAAGAAGAGTGAGGAGAGAAGAGAAGAGAAGAGGAGGTAGGGAGAAAAGAGAAGAGAGGTAGGGAGAAAAGAGAAGAGGGAGGTAGAGGAGAAAAGAGAAGAGGAGGTAGAGAGAAAGAGAAGAGGGAGGCAGGAGAGAAAGAGAAGAGGAGGTAGGAGAAAAGAGAAGAGGGAGAGGTAGGAGAAGAGAAGAGAGATAGGGAGAAAAGAGAAGAGGAGGTAGGGAGAGAAGAGGAGAGGTAGGAGAGAAGAGGAGAGAGAAGAAGGAGAGAAGAGAAGAGGAGAGGTAGGAAGAGAAGAGGAGGGAGAGAAGAGGAGAGGTAGGAGAGAAGAGAAGATGAGAGGTAGGGAGAGAAGAGAAGAGGAGAGGTAGGGAGAGAAGAGAAGAGGAGGTAGGAGAGAAGAGGAGAGGTAGGGTGAGAAGAGAAGAGGAGAGGTAGGGAGAGAAGAGAAGAGGAGAGGTGAGAGAAGAGAAGAGGAGAGGTAGGGAGAGAAGAGGAGAGGTAGGGAGAGAAGAGAAGAGGAGAGGTAGGGAGAGAAGAGAAGAGGAGAGGTAGGGAGAGAAGAGGAGAGGTAGGGAGAGAAGGGGAGAGGTAGGGAGAGAAGAGAAGAGGAGAGGTAGGGAGAGAAGAGAAGAGGAGAGGTAGGGAGAGAAGAGGAGAGGTAGGGAGAGAAGGGGAGAGGTAGGGAGAAAGAGAAGGAGAGAGGGAGGAGAGAAGAGAAGAGAGAGGAGAGTAGGAGAGGAGAGTAGGAGAAAGGAGGTAGGGAGAGAAGAGGAGAGGTAGAGAGAAGAGAGAAGGGGAGGGAGGGAGAGAAGAGAAGAGGGAGGTAAGGAGAAGAGAAGAGGGAGGGGAGAAAGAGAGAGGGAGGTAGAGAGAAGAGGAGGTAGGAAGAGGAGATAGGAGAGAAGAGGGAGGAGGTAGGGAGAGAAGAGAAGAGGGAGGTAGGAGAGAAGAGAAGAGTGGAGAGAAGAGAAGAGGAAGGTAGGGAGAGAAGAGGGAGAGAGAGAAGAGAAATGGAGAGTAGGGAAGAAGAAAAGAGATGAGGGAGAGAAGAGGGAGTAGAGAGAAGAGAAGAGGGGAGGTAGGAGAAAGAGGGAGGGAGGTAGGAGAGAAAAAAAGAGGGGTAGGAGAGAAGAGAAGAGGGGAGGGAGAGAAGAGAAGAGGAGTAGGGAGAGAAGAGAAAAGGAAGGGAGAGAAAGGAGGAGGAGAATGAGGAGGTAGGGAGAGAAGAGAAGAGAAGAGGAGGTAGGAGAAAAGATAAGAGGGAGGGAGAGAGAAAGATAAGAGAGGTAGGGAGAAAAGAGAAGAGGAGGAGGTAGGGAGAAAAGAGAAGAGGGAGGAAGAGAGAAAAGAGAAGAGGAGGTAGGGAGAAAAGAGAAGAGGAGGTAGGAGAAAAGAGAAGAGGCATGAGTTAGGGAGAGAAAAGAGAAGAGGGAGGTAGGGAGAGAAGAAAAGAGGAGGAGGAGAGAAAGGGGAGAGGAGAGAAGAGGGGAGGTAGGAGAAAGAGAAGAGAAGAGGGGAGGAGGGAGAGAAGAGAAGAGAGGTAGGAGAGAAGAGAAGAGAAGGGAGGAGGAGAAAAGAGAAGAGGGAGGGAGAGAGAAAAGAGAAGAGGAGGTAGGGAGAAAAGAGAAGAGGAGTTAGGAGAAGAGAAGAGGAGGAAGGGAGAAAAGAGAAAGGGAGGAGAGAGAGAAGAGAAGAGGGAGGTAGGAGAGAAAGAGAAGAGAGGTAGGGAGAGAAGAGAAGATGAGAGAAGAGAAGAGGTAGGGAGAGAAGAGAAGGGGGAGGTAGGGAGAGAAGAGAAGACCGGGAGGCAGGAAGAGAAGAGTGGGAGGGGAGAGAAGGAAGAGAAGAGAGAGGTAGGGAGAGAAGAGAAAGGCAGAGGAGAGAAGAAAGAGGAGAGGTAGAGAGAAGAAAGAGGAGGAGAGAAGAGAAGAGTGGAGAGAAGAGAAGAGGCGCTAGGGAGAGAAGAGAAGAGGAGGTAGGGAGATAAGAAGAGAAGAGGAGGTAGGAAGAGAAGAGAAGAGGAGGTAGGGAGAAAAGGGGGAGTAGGGAGAGAAGAGGAAAGGTAGGGAGAGAAGAGAAGTGGGAGGTAGGGAGAGAAGAGAAGGGGAGGAGAGAGAAGAGAAGAGGAGTAGGGAGAGAAGAGAAGAGGAGGTAGGGAGAGAAGAGAAGAGGGGAGGTAGGGAGAGAAGAGAAGGGGGAGGTAGGGAGAGAAGAGAAGAGGGAGGTAGGAGAGAAGAAAGAGGGAGGTAGGGAGAGAAGAGAAGAGGGAGTAGGGAGAGAAGAGAAGAGGAGGGAGAAGAGAAGAGGGAGGTAGGGAGAGAAGAAAGAGGAGGAGAGAGAAAGAGAAGAGGGAGAGGTAGGGAGAGAAAGAGAAGAGGGAGAGAGAAAAGAGAAGAGGGAGGTAGGGAGAGAAGAGAAGAGGGAGGTAGGAGAGAAGAGAGAGGACGGAGAAAAGAAAGAGGGAGGTAGGGAGAAAAGAGAAGAGGGGAGGTAGGGAGAAAAGAGAAGAGGGAGGAGGAGAGAAGAGAAGAGGGAGGTAGGGAGAGAAGAGAAGAGAGAGAAGAGAAGAGAAGAGAGGAGAGGAGGTAGGAGAGAAGAGAAGAGAGTAGAGAGAAGAGAAGAAAGAGGGAGAGGAGAGAAGAGAAGAGAAGAGAAGAGGGAGGTAGGGAGATAAGAGAAGAGGAAGAGGAGAGAGGTAGGAAGAGAAGAGAAGAGGAGGTAGAGAAAAGAGAAGAGGGAGAGAGAGAGAAAAGGAGAAAGGAGGGAGAAAAGAGAAGAGGGAGGTAGGGGAGAAAAGAGAAGAGGAGGTAGGGAGAGAAGAGAAGAGGGAGGTAGGAGAGAAGAGAAGAGGAGGAAGGGAGAAAGAGAAAGGGAGGGAGGGAGAAAAGAGAGAGAGGAGGTAGGGAGAGAAGAGAAGAGGAGGTAGAGAGAAGAGAAGAGGAGGTAGGGAGAAAAGAGAAGAGGAGAGGAAGAGAAGAGGAGAGGAGAAGATGAGAGAAGAGGAGAGAGAGGAGGAGAAAAGAAGAGGGGAGGAAGGGAGATAAAGAGAAGAGGGAGGAGAGAGAGAAGGAGAGAGGGAGGGAGAGAGAAAGAGAAGAGAGGTAGGGAGAGAAGAGAAGAGGAGGTGGGAAGAGAAGAGAAGAGGGAGGCAGGGAGAGAAGAGAAGAGGGGAGAGTAGGAGAGAAGAGAAGAGAGGTAGGGAGAGAAGAGAAGAGGGAGGCAGGAGAGAAGAAAGGGAGGTAGAGAGAAGAGAGAGAGAAGAGAAGAGGAGGAGGAGGAGAGAAGAGAAGACGAGAGTAGAGGGAGAGAAGAGAAGAGAAGAGGAGGTAGGAGAGAAGCGAAGAGGGAGGTAGAGAGAAGAGAAGAGAAGAGAAGAGAAGAGAAGAGAAGAAAGAAGGGAGGAAGAGAAGAGGGAGGGAGAGAAGAGAAGAGGGGATGTAGGGAGAGAAGGGAAGAGAGGAGGTAGGAGAGAAGGAAGAGGGAGGTAGGGAGAGAAGAGAAGAGGGAGGTAGGGAGAGAAGAGGGAGAGAAGAGAATGGGGAGGAGTAGGGAGAGAAGAGAAGAGGGAGGTAGGGAGAGAAGAGAAAGGGGGAGGTAGGGAGAGAAGAGAAGAGGGAGGTAGTGAGGAGAAGAGAAGAGGAGGTAGGGAGAGAAGAGAAGAGGGAGAGAAGAGAAGAGGGAGGTAGGGAGAGAAGAGGAGGTAGGAAGAGGAGAGGTAGGGAGAGAAAAGGGGAGGTGAGGTAGGGAGAGAAGAGAAGAGGGGAGGTAGGGAGAGAAGAGAAGAGTGGAGAGAAGAGAAGAGGGGAGGTAGGGAGAGAAGAGAAGAGGGAGGTAGGGAGAAAGAGAAGAGGGGAGGTAGGGAGAAAGGGAGAAGAGGAGGTGGGGAGAAAAGAGAAGAGGGAGGTGGGGGAGAAAAGAGAAGAGGGAGGTAGGGAGAGAAGAGAAGAGGGGAGGTAGGGAGAAAAGAGAAGAGGGGAGGTAGGGAGAAAGGAGAAGAGGGGAGGTGGGGAGAAAAGAGAAGAGGGGAGGTAGGGAGAAAAGAGAAGAGGGGAGGTAGGGAGAGAAGAGGGGAGGTAGGAAGAGGAGAGGTAGGAAGAGGAGAGGTAGGGAGAGAAAAGAAGAGGGGAGGTAGGGAGAGAAGAGAAGAGGGGAGGTAGGGAGAGAAGGGAAGAGGGGAGGTAGGGAGAGAAGAGAAGAGGGGAGGTAGGGAGAGAAGAGAAGAGGGGAGGTAGGAAGAGAAGAGAAGAGGGGAGGTAGGGAGAGAAGAGAAGAGGGGAGGTAGGGAGAGAAGAGAAGAGGTGAGGTAGGGAGAGAAGAGAATTGGTGAGGTAGTGAGAGAAGAGAAGAGAGAGAGGAGGAGATAGGAGAGAAGAGAAGAGAAGAGGAGGGAGGTAGAGAGAGAAGAGAAGAGCGGAGGTAGGGAGGGGAGGAGAGAAGAGAAGAGAAGAGGAGGTAGGGAGAGCAAAAAAAGGAGAGAAGAGAAGAGAAGAGGTAGGGAGAGAAGAGAAGAGGGGAGGTAGGGAGAGAAGAGAAGAGGGGATGTAGGGAGAGAAGGGAAGAGGGAGTAGGAGAGAAGGGAAGAGGGGAGGTAGGGAGAGAAGAGAAGAGGGGAGGTAGGGAGAAAAGAGGGGAGAGAAGAGAATGGGGGAGGTATGGAGAGAAGAGAAGAGGGGAGGTAGGGAGAGAAGAGAATGGGGGAGGTAGGGAGAGAAGAGAAGAGGGGAGGTAGTGAGAGAAGAGAAGAGGGAGGTAGGGAGAGAAGAGAAGAGGGGAGAGAAGAGAAGAGGGGAGGTAGGGAGAGAAGAGGGGAGGTAGGAAGAGGAGAGGTAGGGAGAGAAAAGGGGAGGTGAGGTAGGGAGAGAAGAGAAGAGGGGAGGTAGGGAGAGAAGAGAAGAGTGGAGAGAAGAGAAGAGGCGAGGTAGGGAGAGAAGAGAAGAGGGGAGGTAGGGAGAGAAGAGGGGAGGTAGGAAGAGGAGAGGTAGGGAGAGAAGAGAAGAGGGGAGGTAGGGAGAGAAGAGAAGAGGGAGGTAGGGAGAGAAGAGAAGAGGGAGGTAGGGAGAGAAGAGAAGGGTGAGAGAGAGTGAGGTAGTGAGAGAAGAGAAGAGGGAGGTAGGGAGAGAAGAGAAGAGGGGAGAGAAGAGAAGAGGGGAGTTAGGGAGAGAAGAGAAGAGGGGAGGTAGGGAGAGAAGAGAAGAGGGGTGGTAGGGAGAAAAGAGAAGAGGGGAGGTAGGGAGAAAAGAGAAGAGGGGAGGTAGGGAGAAAAGAGAAGAGGGGAGGTAGGGAGAGAAGAGAGAGAGGTAGGGAGAGAAGAGAAGAGGGGAGGTAGGGAGAAAAGAGAAGAGGGGAGGTAGGGAGAGAAGAGAAGAGGGGAGGTGAGAAGAGAAGAGAAGAGGGGAGGTAGGGAGAGAAGAGAAGAGGGGAGGTAGGGAGAGAAGAGAAGAGAAGAGGGGAGGTAGGGAGAGAAGAGAAGAGAAGAGGGGAGGTAGGGAGAGAAGAGAAGAGGGAGGTGAGGAGAGTGGAGGTAGGGAGAGAAGAGAAGAGGGGAGGTAGGGAGAAAAGAGAAGAGGGGAGGTAGGGAGAAAGGAGAAGAGGGGAGGTAGGGAGAAAAGAGAAGAGGGGAGGTAGGGAGAAAAGAGAAGAGGGGAGGTGGGGAGAAAAGAGAAGAGGGGAGGTAGGGAGAGAAGAGAAGAGGGGAGGTAGGGAGAGAAGAGAAGAGGGGAGGTAGGGAGAAAAGAGAAGAGGGGAGGTATGGAGAGAAGAGGGGAGGTAGGAAGAGGAGAGGTAGGAAGAGGAGAGGTAGGAAGAGGAGAGGTAGGGAGAGAAAAGAAGAGGGGAGGTAGGGAGAGAAGAGGGGAGGTAGGGGAGAGAAGAGAAGAGGGGAGGTAGGGAGAGAAGAGAAGAGGGGAGGTAGGAAGAGAAGAGAAGTGGGGAGGTAGGGAGAGAAGAGAAGAGGGGAGGTAGGGAGAGGAGAGAAGAGGTGAGGTAGGGAGAGAAGAGAATAGGTGAGGTAGTGAGAGAAGAGAAGAGGGAGGTAGGGAGAGAAGAGAAGAGAAGAGAAGAGGGGAGGGGAGGTAGGGAGAGAAGAGAAGAGGGGAGGTAGGGAGAGAAGAGAAAAGAAGAGGGGAGGTAGGGAGGGGAGAGAAGAGAAGAGGGGAGGTAGGGAGGGGAGAGAAGAGAAGAGAAGAGGGGAGGTAGGGAGAGAAGCGAAGAGGAGAGGTAGGGAGAGAAGAGAAGAGGGGAGATAGGGAGAGAAGAGAAGAGAAGAGGGGAGGTAGGGAGGGAAGAGAAGAGAAGAGGGGAGGTAGGGAGGGGAGAGAAGAGAAGAGGGGCGGTAGGGAGAGAAGAGAAGAGGGGAGGTAGGGAGAGAAGCGAAGAGGAGAGGTAGGGAAGGGAGAGAAGAGAAGAGGAGCGGTAGTTGAGGGGAGAGAAGAGAGGAGAGAAGGGCAGGGAAGAGGGGAGGTAGGGAGGGGAGAGAGAACAAGGGGAAGGGGGCACAATAACACCAAACCTCAAACAGTTCTATCTACAGTATGATGTAATTAGAGGCCTGGTGTTAAACAAGGCGTTATTCAAATTAACCACTAATTGCCACATGTTAGTCCTGTCGCAGCTAGGCTGAGGTGTCGGCTGGAGTGCCTCACATCTGCTAATTGGTACAAACAGGTAGCAGATGCATGTCCCCGCCACTGAGCCTCTGCCAATTAGCCAGGCAGGGCTCAACCACAGGCGACCAGGCCGCCGTGCTGGCTCAGGGATGGGGAAGAGGAGGGATTTACCTGGCGGTGGCCCAGCCAAGCTAGGGGAGTACGGAAGAGGAAATGCCCCTAGTTTTCCCCAACACGGCGGCCTAGCTTTTCCCCAAATCTCTGTGTAAGTCACATCTTATTCTTAGCTTTGATGAAGCCTATGCGTTAGTTGAATGGAAACAAATATCCAGAAAAATCATGTTTTCCTCAGGCTGCTTTAGGGAAGACGCAGGAAGTATAATGTCACACCAGCAGACCGCTTTCCTGTGTGTTCCCTTTATGTTGCCTCTCCTCCATCAATCCAAAGTGCCTTAAAGGCTAGTTATGCAGCCTAACATGATTTGAGGTCATGTTTAAATGGTAAATAAACTCATTTTGTTGCAAGCAGAGTTGTGGAGAGCACTGTTTATTATGGCCTCTTTAATGATGAGGAATGTTTAGTAATGACCCTTCTGCGCCGGTCACCGAGATGACAGAAGTTGGTTATCTCATTAGTTCCCCCTCGTTGAATTGATGCCTGAGACAACATTATCTCAACTGCTGCTTTGCTAGCTCATGCTCCGCTCCTGCTCGCACACAGCCGACAAATACTAGGATGGAGGGAGATTTAGACTCTGGAGCAATCGGTGGACGTGACGTGGTCACGTTTTTCCCAAAGACTACCAAACCAGAGAGCTTTTTTTCTAATCCTCAGACGTCAGAAGCATAGTAAATAACCTGTTCAGCTCAAAGCACGATCGCTGACTGTGAGTCAGTTTGTGTGTTTATGGCGTGTCTTCAGAAGGGTGGGGTTGAGTTGTTCTGTGTGGTTAACCCAGATGGTTGATTGACTGATAAAGTACTCACTACTCTGTTGTTTTCCAGCTGAATATCCTGGTTGATACAGGAAGCAGTAACTTTGCAGTGGCTGCAGCAGCACACCCCTTCATCACACACTTCTTCAACACAGCACTGTGAGTCAGGCTCTCATATTTGCTCTCAGTGGAATAGCTCTTTCTATTGGGTCAATGAGAGGGCTACATTATCCACGCATTATATTTGGTGGCCCCAATAATATCAGAAAATGCCATAATTCAACAATCAGTGTTTCACATCAATCTCATTATAATTTATACTACAATCTGATCGTTTTTATTTTTGTTTAGAATTGGCTCAGGCATGCGTTTGATAAGATTTCCTTTGTCTAAGAGTGCTGGTTACTCTCCCTGTCCCTCCCTGTGTTCAGCTCCAGTACGTACCAGTCCACTGGCAGGGCCGTGGCCGTCAAGTACACCCAGGGCAACTGGGAGGGCAAGCTGGGCACCGACCGCGTCTTCATCCCCAGCATCCCCGGCACCCTCACCATCAACATCGCCACCATTCTCTCCTCCGACGGATTCTTCCTCCCAGGAGTCAACTGGCAGGGCATCCTGGGCCTGGCCTACCCCCTACTGGCTCAGGTATATGGGGAAGGGGGTGAGCTTGGTGCCCCCTGGGACTCTGGATATGAAGGAAGGGGTTCCATGCCTATGTCTGTTTGATTTGGCACAATGGTGTCCGTAAGCGTGGCGGGGTATGAAGAGCTGCTGAAGGTTATCAAAGAGCAAATCAAGGTTCACACACATGATACTGTTCAGAATCTCATCGTCACACAGAACCATGGGGCGTGATGTGGCTTAGGCTATTCTGAGCTGACACGTATGCCTTATGCAGATTTTGAGGTCAACCATTTTAAATCATTAACATGCAAGAGCTTACAGTAAGCACTCTGTACTGCGGATCTCAGCTTTTGTTCAGATGATTTGCAGAATGTTCGTCACACATCACATGCATATATCTGGCCTTTGACATATACACCATGTGGAGTCAAGGTATAGAGAGGGGGGGAATCCTGTTTAGTCAGGGTGATAACTGATAAGACTTTCTCCTGTTATTCTCTGTGCTTACAGCTTCACTTTTTTAATTTTAAAAAAATCAATATAACATTACATAACACTAACAACAAAAACATAACACCCAACAAGACAGCACATTTCAACCATATATCAGTGGTTGGAATATTAAACAGCAATTTTTTTTTTAAGTTAATACATTTCTTTTGATAAAAAAAATTTATAACTAAAGAAAAACACCCATTACACATACATTTGTTACAACTTATGCCCTAGCTTCTCACCCGCACGTCCCTTATATAATTCAAAAAGTGTTCCCATATCATACTAAATTTCCCTTTCCTCTCCTGTAATTTCGCTATCATTGATTCATAAGATGCAGTCTCCACCATGAGTTTGAGCCAATCTGTTGATTTCGGACTATCTGTGCTCTTCCAGTTACATACAGTGGGGGAAAAAAGTATTTAGTCAGCCACCAATTGTGCAAGTTCTCCCACTTAAAAAGATGAGAGAGGCCTGTAATTTTCATCATAGGTACACGTCAACTATGACAGACAAATTGAGAAAAAAATTCCAGAAAATCACATTGTAGGAGTTTTAATGAATTTATTTGCAAATTATGGTGGAAAATAAGTATTTGGTCTCCTACAAACAAGCAAGATTTATGGCTCTCACAGACCTGTAACTTCTTCTTTAAGAGGCTCCTCTGTCCTCCACTCGTTACCTGTATTAATGGCACTTGTTTGAACTTGTTATCAGTATAAAATACACCTGTCCACAACCTCAAACAGTCACACGCCAAACTCCACTATGGCCAAGACCAAAGAGCTGTCAAAGGACACCAGAAACAAAATTGTAGACCTGCATCAGGCTGGGAAGACTGAATCTGCAATAGGTAAGCAGCTTGGTTTGAAGAAATCAACTGTGGGAGCAATTATTAGGAAATGGAAGACATACAAGACCACTGATAATCTCCCTCGATCTGGGGCTCCACGCAAGATCTCACCCTGTGGGGTCAAAATGATCACAAGAACGGTGAGCAAAAATCCCAGAACCACACGGGGGGACCTAGTGAATGACCTGCAGAGAGCTGGGACCAAAGTAACAAAGCCTAACATCAGTAACACACTACGCCGTCAGGGACTCAGATCCTGCAGTGCCAGACGTGTCCCCCTGCTTAAGCCAGTACATGTCCAGGCCCATCTGAAGTTTGCTAGAGTGCATTTGGATGATCCAGAAGAGGATTGGGAGAATGTCATATGGTCAGATGAAACCAAAATAGAATTTTTGGTAAAAACTCAACTCGTCGTGTTTGGAGGACAAAGAATGCTGAGTTGCATCCAAAGAACACCATACCTACTGTGAAGCATGGGGGTGGAAACATCATGCTTTGGGGCTGTTTTTCTGCAAAGGGACCAGGATGACTGATCCGTGTAAAGGAAAGAATGAATGGGGCCATGTATCGTGAGATTTTGAGTGAAAACCTCCTTCCATCAGCAAGGGCATTGAAGATGAAACGTGGCTGGGTCTTTCAGCATGACAATGATCCCAAACACACCGCCCGGGCAACGAAGGAGTGGCTTCAGAAGAAGCATTTCAAGGTCCTGGAGTGGCCTAGCCAGTCTCCAGATCTCAACCCCATAGAAAATCTTTGGAGGGAGTTGAAAGTCTGTGTTGCCCAGCGACAGCCCCAAAACATCACTGCTCTAGAGGAGATCTGCATGGAGGAATGGGCCAAAATACCAGCAACAGTGTGTGAAAACCTTGTGAAGACTTACAGAAAATGTTTGACCTGTGTCATTGCCAACAAAGGGTATATAACAAAGTATTGAGAAACTTTTGTTATTGACCAAATACTTATTTTCCACCATAATTTGCAAATAAAATCATAAAAAATCCTACAATGTGATTTTCTGGATTTTTTTTTCTCATTTTGTCTGTCATAGTTGACGTGTACCTATGATGAAAATTACAGGCCTCTCTCATCTTTTTAAGTGGGAGAACTTGCACAATTGGTGGCTGACTAAATACTTTTTTTCCCACTGTAGTATGAGTCTAGCCGCAGTAAGAAAACCCACTGAGACAAGACCACACTCTTCTTTGCTAATACCTGGTGGTAAAATAGATATATCCCCTAATAAGCAGAGCAGTGGGGACTCTGGGATAGGCTGTCCCACCCATTCTTCAAGCTTTTTAAGAACCTCCTTCCAAAAAGGGAGCACCATGTGACATTCCCATATAGCATGCAAAAAGGTACCTACTTCCCCCTTGCATTTCCAGCATAAATTATTTTGCAATAAACCCATTTGATGTAATCTAACTGGGGTGCAGTAGGATCTATGAACAATCTTAAAATGTGTACATTTACCCCTTGTATCCCTGGTACACCACCCTACATTGGAAACTACATTTTTCCATACATCCTCCTCAATGTCACAAGTAAGATCCCTCTGCCAAATCAACCTTAAATTCTCACAGTTTCCATATTGTGCATATGAGACTATTTTATAAAACACTGAAGCGGAGTGTGATATTCCTGGTAACATGAAATATTGTTCTAACAAGTTTTCATCTCTCTGGCGGTTAATACTCATAAGAGATCCCATGCAGCTCCTTAGTTATAAGTATTTACAGCTTCACTATTGACCAATAGGACAGCCAAGACGTTACTGTTTTACACTAAGCTAATGACCAGAATGTTTTGTGTTTATGTCTCCTGTTTCTCAGCCTGACTCCTCGGTGGAGCCCTTCTTTAACTCCATGGTGCGACAGACGGGCATCCCAGATGTGTTCTCCCTCCAGATGTGCGGAGCTGGGTTGTCGGCCAGCACCATTGCCGACCCCACGGGGGGAAGTCTTGTGAGTAGTCAGGAGGAGAAAGCTAAAGGCTATGAATGGGAGGAGTGAATGGTGGGGGGGAGACTTCCTTACAAAGGCTGGTTGTTGTACTGTAAAAGAGGATGATTATTGAGGCTGTTCATCTCACGCACCCTAGGCAGACGCTTGGCATAATATTGCTCCCAACGCCCAGACCAGATAAACCTTTCAAGGGCGGATGAGACTGAGCGGCATGGTGCTTTTTAGAAACATGTGTTTCCCCATTGTACGCCCAATCTAGTTAGCGAGTGGCTAATTAAGCTAAGATAGCCCCCTGCTGAGAGCAGGTCTGTCGGTGTTATACGAGCGGTCGAGCCGACCACGTGAGCCTCTGAGAGGGGCAGATGGGAGAGATGACGGGGTGTAATCAGTGTCTGCAATGCCATACCAAACAGTGCCAAGGCTTGCCATTGTAGTTTTATTATAGTATTCAGGCTATCATTGGATTCAGTCATTTGTAAAGTGAATGAAAACCCAGTTTTGTTTCAGGTCATGGGAGGGGTTGAACCAACATTGTATTCAGGGTCCATGTGGTACACCCCTATAAAGGAAGAGTGGTACTATCAGGTGGAAGTATTGAAGCTGGAGGTTGGGGACCAGAATCTAAACCTGGACTGCAAAGAGGTATGAGACAGACTGTCCCCCTGTTGTTTTCTAAATTGGTTTTTCCTGTTCTAAATGGTTTGCAAGGTATTTCAATCTGCACAACACGTCAGGTTTGAGGAACAAAGACTAACCTTGGCCCTAAGCCTAAGGCTGTGTCTAGTCAACAGACTTGGTGGATGAGGCTGTAGTGCAGGTTCGGAAAGAGGAAATAAAGCAACGCTAATAAAGCATGCCTGAGCTGAGACACAAGAATGTGCTAATCCTGTTTCTGAAGCCTTCCAGGAACCAAGGTGGACATTTCAGCTTTCTCTTTGACTGAGATCTTCTGAAAGGAAACCATGTAACTGAAAAAATTCTGTCTTCCCCTTTCTTTATACATCTTCTCTCTCTCTTTCTCTCTCTCTATCTCTCAGTACAACAAGGATAAAGCCATAGTGGACAGTGGAACCACTCTGCTGCGGCTGCCTGTGAATGTGTTCAATGCTGTGGTGGAGGCGATCTCAAGAACATCTCTGGTATGTCAGCCTCTGTGCCCATGATCAAATGACTTCTAGGATTACCTGGTTGTCTGAGGACACTTCAGTAACTATGTAGACTGAGAACACTGAAACCTATTTCCTTTCCATACAGTATGACCATGGCCTGTATTTTCACACCCTTATATGGCAACTTTGTTCTGGTCTACAGATCTGAGAGAAAAGTAGTGGTCATCTATGTAAAAGTACACTTTTTTTCACAACTATGAGTAGTTTTGTTGGAGTCTTAACAATCCGTCACTGTCTTTCTATGGTCCAGATCCAGGACTTCACCTCAGGGTTCTGGGGTGGTACTAAACTGGCCTGCTGGTTGAAGGGAGAGACACCGTGGAGGTTCTTCCCCAAACTGTCCATCTACCTGAGGGCCACCAACACCAGCCAGTCCTTCAAAATCTCCATCCTTCCTCAGGTGAAAACAAATGTCCACCATGTTGCATCCGTGTGTTTGTTGTTTGCTTACTCCAACCAACATCCACCATATTGTTATGAGTTTTAGATCTGTTTGCCGACAGCTCTTTGATTGACATTAGTGTGTCTGTGTGGCTCCTCTCTGCAGCTGTATATCCAGCCAATCACAGACGTGGACGGTAGGCTGGAATGCTTCCGCTTCGGCATCTCGTCGTCGGCCAATGGCCTGGTGATAGGAGCCACCGTCATGGAGGGCTTCTACGTCGTCTTCGACCGGGCTGAGAAGAGGGTGGGCTTCGCTGTCAGCAGATGTGCAGGTGAGGGCTGGAGACACTTGGGGCATCAAGGATATTATTGGGTCTTACATAAGGCCTTGGTCTTCCAATACAATATGGTTATGGCTCTAGCATCAGAAAATATGTACTTTTTTTGGCTATTAAATGTTTATCTGCTTGGTCAAGTGCCCTTTGTATACCCATCTCGCATTCCACAGTACGTCAGCCATAATAACCCTGGTCCCTCTCTCCAGTGAACGGTGGGATAGCAGTGTCAGAGATCTCAGGGCCCTTCTCATCTGCAGACGTGGCATCTGACTGTGCTGCTGGAGGGCTGCTGAAGGAGCCCCTTCTCTGGGTCATCTCCTACGCCCTGATCGCCGTCTGTGTCGTGGTGCTCCTCATCCTGCTCCTCCTCCTCGTCCTGCCCTGTCGTCCCCGAGACCGGTCCGGCGAGATCACTGATGAGTCCTCGCTGGTCCGCCACCGCATCAAGTGACTGAGGCGGGCCTCTGGTGACACAACGACTGCCACCGGGAGTCCCAGTTCTACCGAGGCTGGGAAAGGGGAGGGGTTGGGGCTTCACTGACCAATAGGCTGTTCTCTGGACACATCATGGAAAAAAAGAGACTGCACTAACCAGTTTGATCAGAGAACACCTTTCTTAGCTTAGATGTTACCAGTTCTTTGGACTCCAGTTTTACATCAATTTAGACACACGTTATAAGACTGAAGGTTGTGTAGCAGAAAGGAATCATGCTGTCCTTATTCCAGCCCAGTCCCTCATTGCACATATATTTCCTGCTGATTCTCTACTGCCTACAACTTGGTAGTGAAGTGCACTGCTCTCACCTGACAGAGAAGGTCCTAAGAACTCTTAAACAGTCAGGTTTCTTTTGACTTCTTAGAAGCCTCAACTGAAAATAGGATATTGTAAATGACGCTTTGAAGTTTGTTGAATGTTCCCCATTGGTATCAACACCATTATTTCATGGCAACTTTCTTCTTCTCTGCGATAAAAGGAGGAATGTTTTGTAGCATCTTGTCAAGCGGTTTCTCTTATTTTAAGAGTTGGGGAGTTGACTAAATGTTTTCATTCACAAAGCACAACCAGGAGTTCAGACAATCCAAGATGATGCACACATTATGTTGGGGTAAGAACATCACTTAGGTTGATATCATAATACTTCCCTTGTGGTTTACAATGCTATCATGTCACAGCCATCTCCTCAATTATGGGAACTAGTATGGGTTTGCAAAATTTTTTTATTGCACTTTTCAAATACTGATCAAAAGTGTCAAATATATGAAGATCAATATCACTGCATCTGTATGTGAGAATGAAGCGATTGACAGTAACTGTGTTATAGGATTTTGTAATGACGTTGTATTAATGTTATGTACTTTTACTAATATACATATTTGTCAATATGATTGTGATTGTATAATATTCTTTCAAAAAACTTGCCATTAGTAGACACATACAGAAAACTGATTTGTAAGGGCACATATATTTATATTGGAGTATTTCTAATATTTTCAAAATTGTACAACCCCCAAAGTTACCAATGATTTCAAAAGTGGAGATGTATTGGCCAAACAAATTGTATTAAGATGTACTGTATTTTTCTATCAAATGTTAAAGAAAATATTTTGCAAAGGTGTTTGATACAAAATCAGGTGCAGATGATTTCAATGAAAATGTTTTGCATGATCATATTTGTTTAAATGTATATCAGTGCCAAAATTGTGATTGTATTTAATTAAATTGACCAGATTAAAGTAAAGGCTCTCATTCCAGCGTGATAATAGGCCTGGCCTCTATTCCAACAGCCTTCAACCTGGATAAACAATCCACCATTCACTTGAATAGTATGACTAAAGAAAAGTTACACAAGTAGAGGGCACAATGGTGAAGGTTCACTTTCTCTGTAATCTTGAGCTCGAGAGCAACTACCAAGAACACTCTTCAAGCACCATCTGGTGGTCAAATGTGGTACATAAATGTAATGACTTTTCCAACTGGACAGTACACAGTATATTACACAACAAAACAGTATCAGGATGATTTAATGAATATACACATACAAATGAGGACAAACTCAATATGTAGCACATAAAGGAAGGTTGTGTTGGTTATAGCAGTGGTATTTCTGATGACACTGTACGTACAAAAAGTAGACATGTATTTCTGTCTTTTTTATTCAGATTTTCTAAAGACAGAAAAAATACGTTTCCACCATTTCATCCTGATTGTCCACCAGTAATTTCTCCGTACATTGCTTCTCAGTTTTCATCTTGATATTTCTGCAAAACCAAACACACTATAGTTAAAACTTCCCATTATTAAAAAGTGAATGCATGTTAATCACAACAATGGATTTAATGGTTTCTTATACCTGTATTTGCTCATAGATCCAGCCTAGGAAGAAGGTGACATTGCCATAGACGCCTGGTTTGTTCCTCTGGGCACAGCCATCTCCCCAGCTTGTGTCCCCTACCAGCCACCATACTGAGTCCTTCTCTGTCACAAGCGGGCCACCACTGTCTCCCTGGGAGATGGAGTACATGTCACATTTAAGGAATGATGCAATAGACAATCCAATGAGTCTTAGAGGGTGTCTTCTGTTTCTATGCTATTAAGTGCAGTTTCATTGAGCTTGTTTTTCTGTAACTGAATAAGCAGTATTGATGTTTTACAGGCCATTCAATCACATAATGTGGTAGTGGATATACACCACTCACCCACTTAACTGGCTAAAGGCACAGTATATAATTGAGGTTTTGTTTCACCAAGGCCAGAGAGCATGTTCCATAAAGGCATGAAAACCCTCTTATATGATCTGTTCAAAACGTAGGAACACCCCTAATGTCACTGCTATGTTTGTACAGGAGAAGTGGAATTGTATGATTGAGGGATTCCACTGGTATGATACTCTTTTTTGTTTTACTTTTATAGAAACAGAACGAAGGTACATTACTGTGGCAGTGTGAAAGCCTTATCCAACTGTCTTTAAACATCTTGTTTATAGGTTAAGGTGTTCTTATTCAGAATGACTCCATGAATGAACAGAGCAAGTGATAAATGATTTAGGCTCCTCATATTGGCATAAAGATCAAAAACAAAATAAATCTGAATCTAGATACAGTATGTCTCTCCTGCTGTATCCTAAAAGCTGACAGGCTGCCTTCCCATGGTGATCAGCCCATTCATCTAAGCACACTGTCCTCCACAATCCACTGTCAGACGAATAGGCCTGCAGAAGAAAACTGGAGCCACACAGCCTCACTGTACAAAAACAAATAGCACAACACATAATGTTTAGTAAAAGAGCAAAAACCAACATAAGTAGACACACAGTACCTGTACAGTAAAATCTCCCAGCCAGGTCTTTGTCAGGGCAGATGACCAGAGGTCTGAATGGGTAAAGGTTAAGCGTCTGAAAACCTATCTTCAAAGAGTACCTTGTTTGAACCCCCTAGCACCCCCCTAATAAAAAGAAATAAAATAACACTTACTGTTGTACTTGCCTTTCTTGCACTAACACTTGAGCTTGTCTTTTCTTATTAGCAATGATTTTGCTGATAGCCGCTTTATTGAGAAAAGCTTTACTTACAATCACTGATTTGTGGTTGTTTTACTACCTTAAGTGTAACGCACTGACTGTAAATTGTTTTGGTTTAGAACATCTGCTAAATTACCAAAATGTAATGTAAAATGGATACTTACAACACTGAGCTTCATCCTGCCCTGCTGGACCGTCTCTTACCCCATCACACCACTGAGACTGGCTGACACAGCGACCATCACCACACGCCACCCCACGCGCACAGCTGGAGGACACTGAAGGGTGAGGTTAAGGATGGTCGGAAGGGAACAAGTTTAATTCATCAAATTGAAGTGAATGAAATGCAACTACACTACATGACCAAAAGGTGGTAGGTCTGATCACCGACAACGATGAGACAGCCTATAGGGAGGAGGTCAGAGACCTGGCCGTGTGGTGCCAGGATAACAACCTCTCCCTCAACGTGACCAAGACAAAGGAGATGATTGTGGACTACAGGGAAAAAAAGAGGACTGAGCACGCCCCATTCTCATCGACGGGGCTGTAGTGGAACAGGTTGAGAGCTAAAAGGTCCTTGGTGTCCACATCACCAACGAAATATCATGGTCCAAACACACCAAGGGCACGACAAAGCCTATTCCCCCTCAGGAGACTGAAAAGATTTGGCATGGGTCCTCAGATCCTCAAAAAATTCTACAGCTGCACCATCGAGAGCATCCTGACTGGTTGCATCACCGCCTGGTATGGCAACTGCTTGGCCTCCGACCGCAAGGCACTACAGAGGGTAGTGCGTACGGCCCAGTACATCACTGGGGCCAAGCTTCCTGCCATCCAGGACCTCTATACCAGGCGGTGTCAGAGGAAGGCCCTCAAAATTGTCAAAGACTCCAGCCACCCTAGTCATAGACTGTTCTCTCTGCTACCGCACGGCAAGCGGTACCGGAGTGCCAAGTCTAGGTCCAAAAGACTTCTCAACAGCTTCTACCTCCAAGCCATAAGACTCCTGAACAGCTAATCATGGCTACCCGGACTATTTGCACTGCCCCCCCACCCCATCCTTTTACGCTGCTGCTACTCTGTTAATTATTTATGCATAGTCACTTCAACTCTACCCACATGTACATATTACTTCAACTACCTCAACTAGCCGGTGCCCCCGCACATTGACTCTGCACCGGTACCCCCCTGTATATATAGCCTCCCTACTGTTATTTTATTTGACTTCTGCTCTTTTCTCAACACTTTTTTTGTTGTTGTTTTATTTTTACTTTTTTGTTTAAAATAAATGCACTGTTGGTTAAGGGCTGTAAGTAAGCATTCACTGTAATGTCTGCACCTGTTGTATTCGGCGCATGTGGCCAATAAAATTTGATTTGATTTGATTTGAAAAGTATGTAGACACCTGCTCGTCAAACATCTTATTCCAAAATAATGGACATTAATATGGAGTTGGTCCCACCTTTGCTGCTATAACAGCCTCCACTCTTCTGGGAGTGCGTTCCAATTCATCCCAAAGGTGTTCGATGGGGTTGAGGAGCAGGGCTCTGTGCAGGCCAGTCAAGTTCTTCCACACCAATCTCGACAAACCATTTTTGATAGGACTTTGCTTTGTGCACAAGAGCATTGTCATGCTGAAACAGGAAAGGCCCTTCCCCAAACTGTTGCCACAATGTCATTTTATGCTGTAGCGTTAAGATTTCCCTTCACTAGAACTAAGGGGCCTAGCCCGAACCATGAAAAACAGCCCCAGACCATTAATCCTCCTCCACCAAACTTTACAGTTGCCACTATGCATTGGGGCAGGTAGCGTTCTCCTGGCATCCGCCAAACCCGGATTTGTCCGTCGGACTGACAGATGGTGAAGCGTGATTCATCACTCCAGAGAATGCGTTTCCACTGCTCCAGAGTCCAATGGCGGCAAGCTTTACACCACTCCTGCTAACGCTTGGCATTGCACATGGTGATCTTATGCTTGTGTGCGGCTGCTTGGCCATGGAAACCCATTTAATGAAGCTCCCGACGAACAGTTCTTGTGCTGACGTTGCTTCTAGAGGCAGTTTGGAACTCGGTAGTGAGTGTTGCAACCAAGGACAGACCATTTTTACGCGCTACGCACTTCAGCACTCGGCGGTCCTGTTCTGGCCTACCACTTCACGTTGTTGCTCCTTGAGGTTTCCACATGAAATTTGACGAACTGACTTGTTGGAAAGGTGGCATCCTATGACGGTGCCACACTGAAAGTCACTGAGCTCTTCAGTAAGGCCATTCTACTGACAATGTTTGTCTATGGAGATTGCATGGCTGTGTGTTCAATTTGATATACTTGTCAGCAACAGGTGTGGCTGAAATAGGCGAACCCACTAATTTGAAGGGGTGTCCACATACTTTTTTATATATAGTGTATGTTTTAGGGTAGAGGCCAAATGATGAGGGAAAAACACATACTTACAGTAGTAGCCAAGCAAGATCCCAGCAACCAATAGGAGAAGGAGCACACTGATGACAGTGGTCACTAAGTACTTGATGCACCTGTCCCTCCCACCTGAAACAGGTTAAGGAATATGGACAAATTCTTCTACATTCTTCTTTAACATAACATCAAAGACATACTCATTTGTACTACTAAAAAAGTTTAAAACATTTTTTTGTTGCTTAATTCCAATAACACAGTCTGACAGGAAGAGGACAAAATGTATGCAGGTAACAACTGTCAGATAAGGTAAAGGGGAGACACCTTTGCGGTCAGGTATAGAGGCAGTGCTATCAGGGGGAGGTGCAGAGCCCACTTTCTGTACAAACTGGGGTAGTTCCTCCGCAGATGGGTTGAGTGGAGGGGATCTCCCCTGAGTCCCCTTACCGTCATGGAAACCCTCGTTAGTGACGTAGGGACCTGACTCCTGGTACTGTGAAGAAGACATACAGTAAACAAGATGAAAAGGTCAAGTGAAATTAAACAGTTTGACCACTTTTCTGCTACAATGTAATAACTACATTTAATGCACTAGAATAGGCAATTAAACAATTCTGAACATTTCAGGAATGCCACAACTATTTGACTCTTTTGGTAGAATGTCCAATCAGTTAGTATGTCAATGTACTATGAGGAACTTACTGGATTAGTGGTCATTTTGTCTCAAAGAAACCTTGGGATAGACAATTATAACATACTTTTTACTATTCTTGGAAGTCATTGAAACAGAACAATTCGGTCATTCTGAATGTCCACACAGTGTAGGAAGTTATAAGACACAGAAAACAATCAAACTGCATAGGCACATTCTATATGTAGGATATTTTTTTTATAAAACACTTACTTGCAAGTCCACCTGTTGAGGTGGTCTACATCGTCTCCTTTGAGTCCATTCATTCAACACTACTCTCACCACACTGAGCACTCAGGTGTCAGGTCTGTATGAGTGGTGGCCCAACTAGCCACTCCTCAGGTGGAACTTTACCGCCCCATTTAAACACCTCAGATTGACTCGAGGGAGTAAGCTCTCTATTATTCCTGTGTAGCTCAGTTGGTAGAGCATGGCGCTTGCAACGCCAGGGTTGTGGGTTCGAGTCCCACGGGGGGCAAGTATGAAAATGTATGCACTCACTAACTGTAAGTCGCTCTGGATAAGAGCGTCTGCTAAATGACGTCAATGTATTAGTCTCTCGTATGAGAGCCTCTCCATTTGTGTCGTACTGCAGTTTTGAATAACCCCTTCAAGAAATATATGAACAAAAATCTATTATCTTTATTATCTTACGTCAGCTATTTATCATCCAATAGCACAATGAACATATACAAGAACAACCATTTTTCTCTTCCAAATGAACAAAAAAAAAATCAAATAGATTATACAATTGAAGTCGGAAGTTTACATACACTTAGGTAAGAGTCATTAAAACTTGTTTTTCAACCACTCCACAAATTTCTTGTTAACAAACTATAGTTTTGGCAAGTCGGTTAGGACATCTACTTTGTGCATGACACAAGTAATTTTTCCCAACAATTGTTTACAGACAGATTATTTCACTTATAATTCACTGTATCACAATTCCAGTGGGTCAGAAGTTTATATACACTAAGTTGACTGTGCCTTTAAACAGCTCGGAAAATTCCAGAAAATTATCATTTGAGTCAATTGGAGGTGTACCTGTAGATGTATTTCAAGGCCTACCTTCAAACTCAGTGCCTCTTTGCTTGACATCATGGGAAAAATGAAAAGAAATCAGCCAAGAATGGTAGATCACAAGTCTGGTTCATCCTTGGGAGCAATTTCCAAACGCCTGAAGGTACCACGTTCATCTGTACAAACAATAGTACGCAAGTATAAACACCATGGGCCCACGCAGCCGTCATACCGCTCAGGAAGGAGACGCGTTCTGTCTCCTAGAGATGAACGTACTTTGGTGTGAAAAGTGCAAATCAATCCCAGAACAACAGCAAAGGACCTTGTAAAGATGCTGGAGGAAACAGGTACAAAAGTTTCTATATCCACAGTAAAACAAGTCCTATATCGACATAACCTGAAAGGCCGCTCGGCAAGGAAGAACCCACTGCTCCAAAACTGCCATACAAAAGCCAGACTACGGTTTGCAACTGCACATGGGGACAAAGATTGTACTTTTTGGAGAAATGTCCTCTGGTCTGATGAAACAAAAACAGAACTGTTTGGCCATAATGACCATCGTTATGTTTGGAGGAAAAAAGGGGTGGCTTGCAAGTCGAAGAACACTATCCCAACCGTGAAGCACGTGGGTGGCAGCATCATGCTGTGGGGGTGCTTTGCTGCAGGAGGGACTGGTGCACTTCACAAAATAGATGGCATCATGAGGAAGGAAAATGATGTGGATATATTGAAGCAACATCTCAAGACATCAGTCAGGAAGTTAAAGCTTGGTCGCAAATGGGTCTTCCAAATGGACAATGACCCCAAGCATACTTCCAAAGTTGTGGCAAAATGGCTTAAGGACAACAAAGTCAAGGTATTGGAGTGGCCATCACAAAGCCCTGACCTCAATCCTATAGAACATTTGTGGGCAGAACTGAAAAAGCGTGTGCGAGCAAGGAGGCCTACAAACCTGACTCAGTTACACCAGCTCTGTCAGGAGGAATGGGCCAAAATTCACCCAACTTATTGTGGGAAGCTTGTGGAAGGCTACCCGAAACATTTGACCCAAGTTAAACAATTTAAAGGCAATGCTACCAAATACTAATTGAGTGTATGTAAACTTCTGACCCACTGGGAATGTGATTCAATAAATATTAGCTGAAATAAATCACTCACTACTATTATTCTGACATTTCACATTCTTAAAATAAAGTGGTGATCCTAACTGACCTAAAACAGGGAATTCTTACTAGGATTAAATGTCAGGAATTGTGAAAACTGAGTTTAAATGTATTTGGCTAAGGTGTATGTAAACTTCCGACTTCAACTGTATGTCAGACACTTGATGCAAAGAATTCAGAGCAACACAAGAAAACTACTCATATACACATTGCATTAGAAACCTAATCATTGATTACAGTCTATTAAGTGCAGAAAGCTAAAATATCAGCTGTGATTGATAAGGAAGTACATGGTGCATCAAGTATGTCAAAGCATAAACATTCATTATTCATACATCAGTACTTGGTAGAAAGAGGACTTTAAGATTGACCCAGGCCCCCTGGTTTCTCCCAGTATGTTGGCCCTAGACCCAGGCCTGCCAGCCGTGGAAGAGGCGGCTGAGGTTGTTAGGGTCCATGGCCTGCTGGATGAGGAGGTTGACCTGCCCTCCTACACTGAGCACCGTGCCCTCCTCCACCCCCTTCAGCTTCTCCTGCAGCCGCAGCAGCACACGCTCCGCCACCTTGTTGAAGCTCTGGCTATCACTGCTGAGAGAAGAGACAGGATATTGTATGAGATTCATTACAAATATTTATATCACAAATGCAAATTACCAACACCAAGTCTTGCCACATGATGTTTCAAAAGCATGTGGAGGATTTGGTGAGTAACATCAGGCCTACTGGACTGAGACAGGACTGAGTGTGCTCTGTCAGGCATATGATTCCACATGATGGTATACAAGTAGGCCGAGACCCCTGATGTGGGGGTTTACAGTACTGAAGAGTACCTAGACTTGCGGTGTGCCTCCAGGATGTCTCCCCCCAGGGTAGAGTTGAGCGTGGCCTGGAGCTCAGCCTGCTCATCATGCTGCTGCTGCAAGTAGAAGGCCTTCAGAGGGTTCATGGTCCAGTCAAACAGAGGGTCGTACAGCAGTACCTACACCACAGGGTAAAGGAATAGCAGGAGTTATCACATAAACATGTAATGAACATACACTCCAAGCTCACATACAGGCATTGAGTGAAGGTGTACAGTATTTATTTGTGTATATGTTTGTGTTTATACCTCTACAATAGTCAGCAAGGCCTCTTGAGAACTCCTCATGACCTCCATGGTCTTCTCACAGCATCTGAATGGTGGAGAGGAACACAGTAAAAATTATATCCTGATAAAAAAAATATATTGCTTGAATAAAATCCATCCCTATCCATCTTTATTGGGATTGGGTCTTGAGGTCTGCTCACCTTCTGAACACGCCCTCCACCCCCGTTATGCCCATCCCATCCACAATATCTCTGGACAGCCTGAAGGGAACAGTCTCAGGAGTAGGGAGAATCTTGCCCTGTTCAAACGCTACACCTGAAGAGAGAGATAAATGCATTACACCAAATACCTAACCTAAAATGTCCTCAGACGTGGTCCTCAAATGTTAACTCAGACACAGCTATTATGAGTATCCTCCTTACCCAAATCAATATGCACCAGTTCAGCTGTCTGCTCGTCTATAAGGATGTTCTGGATGTGCCTATCACCCAGTCCAACAATGTAGCCCACTGAGGAGAACAAACACAGAAACAAAAGGAAGAATGTGTTGAAGTACATCAGATGAATAGCCAAATGTTTAAGAAAATGTTTTTTGTAGGTATAGTAATGATTGTATTGTGTTGTGGAGAGCAGAGGTGATGGTGTTTGTACCGATGGAGGAAGTGGCCACACTGCGAGTGTAGGCCAGCCGTTTCTCCAGCCACACTGCTGGGTCCAGGAATCGCTCCATGCAGAAGTACCGGAAGACAGGCCGGAAGTTCTGACACACCTCACTGAAAGCCTGGGCCTTCCCATCAGAACCAAGCCTCTGAGACTCCTACAGAAAAAACGATATGAAAAGATCAATGTTACTACAAAATGACAGTACAGTACAGTACAGTACAGTACAGTACTACACAATTCAGCCATCAAGGGACTAAGAATAAATGAGTAAAAGTGAGACTCACTATCATCTTTTTCCGGCAGGTTAGGCTGGCCCAGTCTTGGGGGTAGAAGCGTGTGTGAGCGCCCTTTTGGGGATCTGTGAGGAAATCCCCTATAGGGACGGTCCCCGAGCACCACTCTAGAACCCCACTGCGCTGGGAGAAGGGCACCACCTGGGGGCAGAGACAGAGGCCTCAATCACTCCCATCCCCCAAAATGGATAACAGCTCCTTAAGAATACTTTTGTCACATTTATTTTTTAATATAACATGATAATGATATGAGGAAAGGTCAACTTTGACAATGTACAATTTAATCATTTAACAGAAGCTCTTCTCTTGTCTATGTCTGTGAAATGTTAAGTTGTCTATTGTGTTAGTAAATCTTTATTTATTTTTTTATAAAATCGTACTCCCAAAACAAAACAGAAACTCTTCTACAGAGCAATTTACAGTCCTGGCAAATGTATTTAAATAAGTTGAGCTATGAGACTGGGGCGGTGACCTTGTAGCGTCGGATGTTGAGTTTCCTCTTGCGTGTCTCAGTGTTGCGCTGCAGCAGCGTAGAACACATGTGGAACACCTGCTGCATCACAGCATCCTGCCGCAGGTCATCCTGGCCCTGAGGATACAGAGAGGCAAAGGTCACAGGGGGTTACAACCTGGGACAATAACTACATTAATATCAAAATAAAACACTACATCGGAACTGACCAATGTTCTACAGGGTTTGTGTGATGGTTGTATTCCCACATGCTATGTGCCATGTTGAGTGAATTTACCAAAAAATAACTGCAGAAAATGGTCTAATATACCAAATCTTATTTTTCAGGACCATCAGGTACGATATTGAAGACTGATTCCTTCTTGGCATTTCCTATGAGCTAATCTGTTATTTCATCATGAAACTCCAACATCTTAACTGTGCATTTATTAGACTGGGAGTGACAAATAAAATAAACAAAAAGTGAACAGTTCCCTAAAGAATGCACTGATGATGATCAAAGCATTGGAGAGTGTTTATTTTGTTAGACTAGAAACATAGGGGATTAATAATTACCATCAGGCCAACATGGAAAATAACTGAACCCACAACAGAACCTCAAGTCCTCTATTGTCTTTGTACACAAGGCAGTGGATTTCCCTTCAAAGGGTCAGGAGAAGCTTTGAATTGCATTGAACACACAGTTTACTCACACAATGACTTGCAGGGGGAACAGCAATATAAATATATGGTTCACAGTTCATCAGTGAAACTGTGTAATGACCTCACCTTGACCAGTTGTCGTCTGCTCTTCCCGTCTGATCCCACACAGTCAATGATCTTGGGCAGGTTGACCCCTCCGGCCAGGTGAAAGTGAGGCTTGAAGGACTTGATGGTCACCAGGTTGTCATATTTACCCGAGGGGTCCACCTGTTAACACAAAGACCAATATGGACACGAGTCCTTCTTACATCACTTTTCAAAGCACGCCACGGGTGTGACATGGTATATACATACACATACATTACAGTGCAAATTCTATACAAACTGGCTGCAAAACATCCTATTGCATAACAAAAATCCCCTTATGTCAGGTGATAGACTGGTGAGGGATCCACAGATGATCAAACCCATTCTCTACCTTGATCTCCATTGTAGGAATGATGACATCATCTAGGTTCTTTATCTGCATGATGGGCTGGTCAGAAGGGATGGGAATGGCTTCTGCAGAGGAACACAGGGGACAGTAACGTCACAAACACCAATACAATAGCATGTAGTAAAAACCCTGTAGTCATTCGTGAAGGTGGTTGTGTTTTTTTTAATTTTATTTTATCTTTATTTTCCCAGGTAAGTTGACTGAGAACACATTGTCATTTACAGCAACGACCTGGGGAATAGTTACAGGGGAGAGGAGGGGGGATGAATGAGCCAACTGGAAGCTGTGGATGATTAGGTGGCCATGATGGTATGAGGGCCAGATTGGGAATTTAGCCAGGACACCAGGGTTAACACCCCTACTCTTATGATAAGTGCCATTAGATCTTTTAGTGACCACAGAGTCAGGACACCCGTTTAATGTCTCATCCAAAAGACGGCACACTACACAGGGCAATGTCCCCAATCACTGCCCTGGGATCTTTTTTTTAGACCAGAGGAAAGAGTGCCGCCTACTGGCCCTCCAACACCACTTCCAGCAGCATCTGGTCTCCCATCCAGGGACCGACCAGGACTGACCCTGCTTAGCTTCAGAGGCAAGCCAGGAGTGGGATACAGGGTGGGATACAGGGTGGGATACAGGGTGGGATACAGGGTGGGATACAGGGTGGGATACAGGGTGGGATACAGGGTGGGATACAGGGTGGGATACAGGGTGGGATACAGGGTGGGATACAGGGTGTGTTACAGGGTGGGATACAGGGTGGGATACAGGGTGGGATACAGGGTGGGATACAGGGTGGGATACAGGGTGGGATACAGGGTGGGATACAGGGTGGTATGCTGTGTTTAGTGCTGTAAGGAGTGTGCCGTTGTCACTCACTCTTCTCTGTCTTGTGTCGACTGGCGTCCATGTAGGCCAGAGTGATGTAGGCATCACAGAGGACCTCTATGCCTCTGATCATCTGGGCTCTCTTCTTCCTGATCTTGTTCATAATCCTCTTGGCCACCTCAGACCGCTCCTACAAGACATCACATCTTTCCTTTATTCTCACACAACACACACTAAAAACAAACTTAGTTCCTAAGACAATTCCAACAAGACAGTAACAAGTCATGCACAGTAAAGAGACCCAGTCCCCTCTTCCTTTTATTGGCTGTGTGTACCCCAGCTAGTTTAGCCTGGTGTTGAGCCTACCAGGTCCAGTTGGGAGGAATGGCGCGGGGTGCTCTTGGACAGGCGGCTGCGGGAGAAGCTCTCGTCCTTGTTGGCGTTGACCAGAGCCAGGATGATGAAGAGGG
Source organism: Coregonus clupeaformis (assembly GCF_020615455.1). NCBI lineage: Eukaryota > Metazoa > Chordata > Actinopteri > Salmoniformes > Salmonidae > Coregonus > Coregonus clupeaformis. The sequence continues at coordinate 23,404,753 of NC_059197.1, read as the reverse complement.
TGTGGTGAGGGTGCTCCAGACATGACAGGCAGATCAGCTGGGATGGATGGATGGATAGACAGAAACATGCTAAGCTGAGGAAGAGAACTCTATAGTTCACACAGGCTGTTGCCTATTGAAACATATTGAAGTCTCACCTCATTGAGAACATCATGGAAGCCCACATCCTCTGCAACTGTAGCAGACATTTTGGTCCCCATGCGGGCAGCCAGCTGGTACATGAGAGGCAGAAACTTATAGGACGGGATCCTTTTCACACCTCCCTGAAGCACAAGAAACTCATAGTAAAACAAACAGTAGTTTCTCTCATCTGAATGGGAAGACACACTAATGCCAGGTAGCCTGGGATCCAAACAGATTGTGAAGAGAGAGAGATTTCAGAGAGATTTCAGTTTGGAATGGAGCCCAGACATAACAAATAGTGCACTAAACAATCTTGTGTCAATGTAGTGAGTGTTTGGTGATGTTAGTTCGTGTGATATCAGTAACTCACCTTCATCATGTCGTTGACTGTCTTGACGTCAGCGTTCTCCAGCCACAGTGAGGCCAGGCGGAACACCCAGGTGTCGTGCTCCTCACCCTGCTCCAGACACTGGATGTAGTTCTCTACAGCCTTACACAGGAACCTCCTTCTGTCAGCCTGCAGGTTGGACAGAGCCCTCTCATCCAGCTCCAACTCCCTCTGCACCTTCACTGTGTACCTGGGAGAGACAGGGAGAGGGAGTTGTAATATCATACACACAGTAGGTTTTGAGCAGAGCTGACAGTGGAAAATAAAATCTTCACACAGCCCGGAGGAGGCCAACCCTCTTTCAGCACCTGTCACCCACACTCAGCCGGTGTAGAATCTGCATAAAACAAGCTGATTCAAAACCACACAAGGTTAACAGTGCTCTCATTCTCTGCTGTGTGTTTTGGTCTGACCTGTTGGTGCTGACCTTGCGCTCCCTCATCAAGTCCACCTCCTCCTTGGCCTTCTCCAGCAGAGCCTGTTTGTTCTCAAACTCAGATGACTTCATGTAGTTATCAATGCTCTGGTACTGGGCGTCTGAGAACCTGGCCAGTGACAGGAAGGCCTGCGTCCTCTGGCTCTGCAGCTTGGTGTCTGAACCTAACGCATCGCCCGTGATCACCTCCACTGCCTACAGGAGGTCAAACACACAGACCCAGACACAGACAGATCCAGAGAGTCACAGACCCAGACAGTCACACACAGACACAGACCCAGAGAGACCAAGACAGTCACAGACCCAGACAGTCACACACAGACCCAGAGAGACCAAGACAGTCACAGACCCAGACAGTCACACACAGACACAGACCCAGACAGTTACAGAGACACAGACACACACAGACCCAGACAGTCACACACAGACACATGCTATAGATCAATTGTGCCCAAGGAGTGGATTATACTATATGTAGGATACATCTGTCTTAGTTTTACCCTCTCCAGGTACTTCTCCAGGATGACTCCAGGGCTCTCCAGGCAGGTCTCTGCCAGCCAGTTCCCACACAGCCTCAGGCACTCCGTGAACACCGGCACCAGGGCAGGGTTAAAGACAACCTGGCCAAGACAGAGGAACAAAATGAAGCCTTAGCTACAGGCCTAGAGTTTTTCCCTGGTCAACAAAAACTCCTGTCCCCAAGACTGAGTAGTTAACATGTAGACTGACTCCCACTGACCTGCTCCTCCAGAGTGTGGATCATCTGTCTCAGTAGCCCCAGAGCCAGACCCTGCTCTCCCTTCGCCCAGAACACCTGGGCCTCCTCCAGCTGCCATGACGACGCTGTGGAGCCCTGCCCCTCTCCTCCGCCATGCTGCTTCATCCGGAACACCGCCCGCTCTGCCAGCTGGGGAGGGGTGAGGAGGGCACATGGGTAAGAGGGGGGCACTATATAGTCACTCACACAGAGACCAATATAGTCACTCACACAGAGACCAATATAGTCACTCACACAGAGACCAATATAGTCACTCACACAGAGACCAATATAGTCACTCACACAGAGACCAATATAGTCACTCACACAGAGACCAATATAGTCACTCACACAGAGACCAAGGCAAATGCATGTTGTGCTGCACTATCTAAGAAAACATATTGGGTAAATGGATCAGGAGTGCTGTGTGTGAATCCAGACCAAAAAAACACACGGTCACCAACACGCTCACTCATTCTCATCACATTACATGTACAGAGTAGACACACTATACATGTGGAACACACACTATATAAACCCTATACATGTATTGAACACCCCCACAGCGAGCTCGGAGCGCCAGTGTACCTGTGTGTTTCCTGCAGTGCGGGCCAGCTGGCAGAGCTCCATGAGGTGGGAGGTGAGGACAGTGCTGAGGTACTTCCTCTTTTCGGGGTCTCTTTCCTGGGAGATGAGGGTCTCCTGGGCCACGGAGCGCAGGGCCAGGATGGGCTCCACCAGTCCAAAGTCACTGTCCACCAGCAGCTGGGAGTGCTGCTGCCAATGGGAACACACCTCGGCCAGGCCTACGTCGGTCAAGGGCCTGCCACAGGCCGGGGGAAATATACAAGTTACATGACTTGTATTAGCTAAGAATTTGAAGTATCAAAACCCTGCACTCTCTAAAAATCTGATCATGTGTTTTTTTGTATGGTTTTGTTTCACAATGATTGAAAGAGGAGGTGCCTACAAGCCCCTCTGGGTTTCTTACCTCTCCTATGCATGTTATTTTTGTTTACCTTTTAAACTATCATATTGTTTTGTATTTTTTTCTTGTGTGCAAATAAAACATTTATAAAAAATAAAAAAATTCTAGGTTGGTGGATGTGCATTGTGTTGAGGTATGGGACACATACAGTGGGTTTCAAATCAAATATAGTATTTTGTAAAATACACTATTTCTAGACTGTATAGATATTTGAAATGACCGATGTTGAGATGCTGGGAAGGAAGGTCATACTTGGAGAAGAGTTGTCGGACGCTCTCCAGCTCACTGATCCTCTGGAGGTTCCGTAGAGCAGGGTAGAGAGAGGACACTGCCTCCAGACTGCCTCTGCACAGCTCTTCTACCTCACTGCCCCTGATGCCACACACACACACAATTCATTTCAAGGACTATAGTTGTTTGTGTGGTGATAATTTGATGGCTGAGAGATAGTTGTTGATTTCCATGTGGGAAACCTTGTTTTACCTGGCATATTTAAGAGTTTGATCGAATGTGGAAAATTCTTTGTCTCTCAAAGCCTGCAGGGAGCAGAACACTGACTCGTTGAAGCCAGGGTTCAATTTCTCATTCCTGAAACAAGCAAAAAGCGAAGACACCAATGGCACGTCAATCCATAAAGCAATATTTTCTTCATCTTCAAAAATACCACCTCAGGAACCCTTACTTTAGTAACCCTCGTCTTCCAGAGGCCCCTCTTACTCACCTCTCTGATAGGCCACAGTCCTGAGGCCACTCCCACTAACCTCTGATAGTCACATTCCCGAGGCCCCTCCAACTCACCTGTCTGATAAGTCACAGCCCGAGGCCCTTACCACTCACCTCTCTGATAGGTCACAGTCCCACTGCATGTTCCTCCAGGCGGCCTGAAACCTGAGCTCCCTTAGCTCCGCCCCCCACTCCACCCCCTCACTCTCCAGACCCCGCAGGTAGGTGGCCAGGATGCTGCTCAGACCAATGTTCTGCAGACCCTGAGGGACCATTGGACAAGCAGCATTAGGTTTTGTCATCTGTTCCCAACAATGGTTTACACAGACAGACAGAAACTATACAGATTTGGAGTTGAAACCAGTTTCTGCTTACCTCCACGATGCCCACTTGCCGTGTGACATCAGGAAGATTGGAGTGGAGGTCGTAAGAGGTCAGAGCCTTTCCCCACATCGCCTCATGCTCATAGGTCCGAATCCTACAAAACAGACACACAAAAATAGAATTCTCAGCTAACAAAACTTTGAATATCCAAGATAGGACAAAAGTAGGATAACAAAGTTCACCTGGTGAGCGCGCTGGTCATCTTCCCACCTCCACAGCCATACAGACTGTCTGGCTCCCCAATACTACGATACACCTCAATCAGTAGGTCCTAAAACATGGTAAAGAAATGACAGTACAGAGCTATGCATTGGACAACATCACTAAAGGTTAATTGAGTCTAAAGGCAAAATCAACTGTACCTGTAGACTGATGCCAGTGTCTTTCACACTCTCCTCTGTCAGACTGGAGATGGTGAAGTTCTGACTGCTCTCATCAAATGTGATTCTGCGCGACGCTCTGGCCGGATTCCTGTAAGCAGAGGTAAAGAAAGACGAGAACAACCCAGAATAAGAAATGCATAAGAGACATAATTTTGAATTGTGTTCATGTGTGTTAAGTCATTTGTATCTTTTTCCAAAGAGATCAAAGGTCAGTATTTCCCATCATGTGTAGTGTACCTGCGGTTCTCCTCCATGTTAGTCTTGATCTTGTCTACGTAGATCTCAGAGTAGAGCAGGGCAGTGAAGTGGGCCGAGCAGGACTGAGCCACCCTGGCCACCTCCAGGTAATTTAGCTCCAACCAGAAGTTAGAGTGGCACACAGTCCCACACAAGTTACTAGAACCAACACAACAGCATCAAACACAGTACCACATTAGTTAGTAGAACCAACACAACAGCATCAAACACAGTATCACATTAGTTAGTAGAACCAACACAACAGCATCAAACACAGTACCACATTAGTTAGTAGAACTAACACAACAGCATCAAACACAGTACCACATTAGTTAGTAGAACTAACACAACAGCATCAAACACAGTACCACATTAGTTAGTAGAACTAACACAACAGCATCAAACACAGTACCACATTAGTTAGTAGAACTAACACAATAGTATCAAACGCAGTACCACATTAGTTAGTAGAACCAACACAACAGCATCAAACACAGTATCACATTAGTTAGTAGAACCAACACAACAGCATCAAACACAGTACGACATTAGTTAGTAGAACCAACATAACAGCATCAAACACAGTACCACATTAGTTAGTAACCAACAACATTAGTTAGTAGAACCAACATAACAGCATCAAACACAGTACCACATTAGTTAGTAGAACTAACACAACAGCATCAAACACAGTACCACATTAGTTAGTAGAACTAACACAATAGTATCAAACGCCATCCTAACAGAGAGAGGGGTGCAGTCGTACAGGTCAGGAAAATAAGAGCAAATGCATCTCCAAACCTGTCAGACTCTAGAGGTCTTTGTTGCTGCCTCAGATAGTTAATGACAGACAACATGGTGCGCAGAGAGGCCTTATCCAACGGACCCTGGTTGGAGATGTCCGACTCTCCTGTTGAGATAATAAAACTACTGTAAAGACCTCCTCTCCAGGAGAAAAAGCTACTAGAAATGTCCAAAGTCAAACACACACAGCGAGAGAGAGAGAGCGTGCGAGAGAGAAAGAGCTACAGAAAGAGAGCTAGAGAGAGAGAGCGAGAGATGGAGAGCGAGAGAGATGGAGAGTAAAACCCACCAGAGTCTGAGGGGAGAGGAGTGGTGGAACGGCTGGAGGCGTGTTGGCGACTGGAGCAGCTGGTGAAGAAGTCCTGGATGTGTGTGGAGAGGAGCTTCCTCCAGGAGCCGCTAGAGTCCCCCAGCAGGATGTCATGGATGATGAGCGGAAGCACCCTCTGGCAGAAGTCTGTTTTCACCTGAACACATGGCAAAGGATATGGGTTAGAGACAGGGATATCTGACTGGAGAGATGAGCCGAAATTGACCATGTGTGTACGCGCATCCATGCATGTGTGTGCAAGGGCGTTAGCGAGAGATGCCAGACTGAACAATAAATTAGCATTACCACAAGTGCTGGCTTAGAGATATAACAGCCATGCCCTCACCAGACACAGGGACCGGGACAGCAGCAGAGCCTCACTCTTGACCGCTCCACTGTCCAGCAGAACCGTGCAGAGCGTCTTCAGCCAGGCCTTATGGCCGCCAGCCTCAGGCACCCAAAGGTCCTGGCTCTCCAGCCGCTCCCTGGCCACCAAGCTCACCTCCTTACTCACCCCGACCACCTGCACAAGTGAATGGATAATTAACACTTTCCATATGTGTTATTAACATGATTCCATATGTGTTATTTCATAATTTTGATGTCTTCACTATTATTCTACAATGTAGAAAATAGTAAAAATAAAGAAAAACCCTGGAATGAGTAGGTGTGTCTAAACTTTTGACTGGTACTGTATATATGCAAACACATTTGCACACTACGAAATTCAGACACACACACACCCATACGAGGACGTGATATTTCAGGTCTTGAAAAGTCTGCCCAACCTTCTTCTTGGTAGATCTAAAAGGGTTGAGGTAGGCCAGCATGGGGTCACGGTTGTCTTTATGGACCTCCCAGAAGTCAGCTCCAGCCTGAGTGGCCAAGATGTCCTTTAGACTCTGGGCTGCAGCTTGCCTCACCTCAATACTGACAGAGAAACACATGGGACCACAACAAGACATGAGAGCAGGTCAAGACACACTCACTATATGAAAACCGTATGACACTACTTCCCTGGGCTAAATTGTTGATTTAGTAAGAAAGTGTAATTGGACTTTAGGGCCATTAGATACAGTATATGGCAGGGCTCTACACTGCTACCATTTTTGTCACATATGCTCCTAAATATTTTACTGTGCTACCTGGAATTTTTATTTGGGAGCACCAGTGCCCCTAAAAAAATAAAAATGTATTTTGTAATTGGTGGCAATTCTTATCAATAATACCTAGAATATTTTTCATTGTGCTCCTACATTTCTTTATGTGCTCCTACATTTTTCAGCTTAGGAGCAAATGTGCTTCTTGTAAAAAAATTCAGCGTAGAGCCCTGTATGGTGTACCAGTGGTGTGTGAGGGCATTGTTGATGCAGTTCAGGATGATGTAGAGCCACTGTGGTTCCACGGCAGGGAAGAGAGATACAGCTCTGGCATTGAGCTGGTCCTTCCCATGGAGCAGAGCGATGGTGGAGAAATCCACAGGCCCCAGCTCTCCCAGACAGCTCCCTGCAACCTCTATAAAAACATAGGCACATGGTCAAGGAAAAGACAAAGACCTTTTTCACACAACGGTGCCAAGCCGGCCGAAACTACTTCCTATCACACTCCCAATTATTGATGCTTTCCTGGGCTGAGAGAGGAAACATACGCAGTGCCAACAGTGAGGTTGAGGTTACCATACGAACCTAAAATGTCTCTTCCTCCAGGGTGATTGGCTGCTAGCTTACAGAGCTGTAGTAGGTTAAGGACCAGCCTCACCAACACACTCTCTGCAGGGTCCACTAGAATGAAGAGGTACAGAGACAGGATTCAAAAAGGGCAAACTAACACACTCACCTCCAACAACATAAATGGGTCTGGTAACATATCTAGACTACGGTAGCCCTCCCTCTCTCTGACCGAGGCACTCTCTCAGCAGCGGTCTGATCTGGCTCTTGTTGTTGTGGAGCTGTCTCCTCAGGTCCTTCAGCCCCTCCAGTCTGGTCAGAGGCAGGGAGTCACAGGAAGCCACAGACAGGAAGTGGGCTATCTCCTGGGGATGTGGCAATAGTGTGAATCAGCTGTAGAGGTAATACATGAGAGGTTAGAGAGGGTGTGTGCTGTGGCCTGTGTGTGAAGGGGGTGCCCTTACCTGTCTGAGAGTGAATTTCCCTGTGCTGTACTTCAGTGTATGTTGCACGGCCCTCAGCTCTCTGAACTCCGGGCAGTCTGGGAAGGGCTCCAACTGCTGGATGGCACTCTTCAGCTTGTCCTGACTCTCTACGACCAGGAACTTCAACAGACTGAGCACCTGAGAGAGAGAGAGAGAGAGAGAGACAGAGACATAGAAGAAGAAGAGAGGAGAGAGACAGAGGGGTCAACAGAGAGAAAGAGAGAGAACAATGAACAGTGTAATACTTACTTTGAACAAATTATTATTTGTCATACAAAGAGTCTACTGGCCATGTGATACATCCATGTCTTACCTGCTGTGAGATGGCAAGTTGGTTGGTCACCTGGGCGGTGAGAGTACCAACAATGACCTGTAGGTGGCTCTCCACAGCGTCGTCACAGAACTGCACGGCCGTGCGACACACAGAGGTCAGTAGGTCACAACACAGGGAGAAACTACGGCTGGACACCTCGTCCAACTGGGCCGGCCTGACAGAAAACAAGAACAGGCAGAAAAACAGTTAACTACTAGAGAGAGCAAAAATGACGAGTCACTCCATCGGATCTGTGAGAGAGCAGCAGACTGTGTGTGTGTTTACCCCTAACCTGCTGTTGATGTGGTGGATGAGTGTGTAGATGATGTCTCGGAGGACGAAGGCCCAGGCTCCCCCCAGGCCGTCCTTGACCTCCCTGAGCAGCAGGCTGACAAACAGGTGGTACATCAGCAGGATGCGGTGCCTCTCGTAGGCATTGATAGTCTCAGCTGCCTTCTGACACACCGCCAGCAGGATCCTCTGAATGGAGATCTAGAATAGCAACACAAGAGGATCACAGAATCCGGATTACTTTCCAGATTAAAAGTTTTGAAAAATTGGTTCCAGGAAACCACTCAACTTTGTAAAACCCTATTCTGTTCCATTGTGTAATAAGAACATTCTACAACCATTTCAACACAATGATGAGAGCAGGAGAGCATTTTACCGGAGTCTTGGATAAAATGGCCACCAGGGACTTGTGATTGGCACTGTGACACTTGCTGAGATAGTCCAATGTGGCTTTGATGACATAGGAGCTGAAATAGGGCGGGTTCGGTGCTGGGTCCAGTTCCCTAGAGAGAACATATTATCATCACAGACAATGAAAGTTTGTGAATGCAAGTAAGGGTGGTTGTGGAGTGGTAAGGAGTGACGTGCAGTGAACATTACCCTATGAACTTTATCAGGTCCCCTCTGCCCCCCTTCTCAGTAGCAGCCCCTTCATACAGGGTCATCAAGAGCTCCACCACAATGTCCGACAGGTTACTGTGAATAAGGCTGTCGATTTGCTGTGGAAAGTCCAACAGTGATACAGAAAGTTAGGTCTGTGAGACAGACATTAAGACTGCTTTTACAGCTTCTACTGCAGGTTCACTTGACTGCTGCTGCTGATTGTAGCTAGCTCAACCTGAATTGGCAAACTTGGCACTAGGGTTGGAGTCAATTCCATTTCAATTCAGCCAATTCAGGGGATGAAGTGAAAAGGAATGGATCCCAATCCTGGTTTATACATGATAACATCCTACAGAGTTTTAAGCACATTCAGCTGCAGGCACAGAGACTCCCAGCGTCTCTTCCTCACCAGTTTGCCCAGGCAGTTGCTGTCCTTGAGTAGGTCATAGACCCTGTGGGCCTTCTCTCTCTGCTGGGCCACTTGGGCATCTTGGCCCGACAGGGCAAAGTAGGGCAGGATGTTCACCATGATCTTAGGGAAGCAGTTGGCCAGCAGCTTCTTCCAGTCCTTACCCAGGTGGGTGCCGATGGACTTCACCTGCTCAAAGTCATCCAGGAAGACCAGGTGTGGGATAAGGACCTGATAGGAGGAGCTGGGATAAAACAAAGAAACAATGAATAAATTGATCTTACTTAGATGCATCATTCCTTCCTTCCTTAAGGTGATCTGACATGATTGAATAGGTGAAAGCAATATGGTGGAAACTCTGCTTTCACCCCAATTCTGTCAGATCAGTAAATTCTAGGGGTGTAACGATTCGTTTTAACAACGATTCGATTTGTATCACGATTCGTGGTTGTCGATACGATTCAAGGACGATATTGGTTCATTTAGAACGATACGATCCGAAACGATTCAGTGACTTGACATCGATTCAGTAACCTTTTAGCCAAAAATTTAACCAGTGTGACTGAAATAAATACCTGGTAACCAGTTGCATTTTAATGGCTGGCAATAGTCTTGATATTTTTAACAGTGTTTCATGCCTCCATGCAGACCATCTGGTATTATGAAACTTACCCAGTTCCACAAAGGAGATCCCATTTTCTTCACATAGCTTTATTCAGTGCAGCAGTTTTTTTGCTCCACCTTTTTGTAAATAAAACTGCAGCAGCTTGACCACAGAGCGATGAAATGTCTCACAGTAAGGAACGTTGCGATCAGCTGATTTCGCGCAATTCTCCAGTGTGTGTGCGGTGCACAGAATGTGCACAAGGGAGTCTCCAACCGCAGCATGTTGCCGGAGTTTTGGCACAACGCCGTTGTAGATACCTACGTTGACAGCAGCCCCGTCTGTGCACACAGCGACCAACTTTGTTGTCCAGTCATCCAAGCCTGTGTCCTGGAAAAGTCTCACAAGTCCGTCTGTTATGGCCTGTGCGGTTCGGTCAGCACCCAATTCAATCAGTCCAATAAAGTCCGAAGTAAACTCTCCGTTGCTGGACACAGACACAATGTAAACTATTTCCTGCTCAGTTTTTGTGATGTCCTCAGATCCATCAAAAAGCAGCCCTCAAAATTCAGCAGACTGCAACTTGGCTCGTAACTCCCCGCTGATGGTGTGAGCGATGCTCTGCATGATCCGTGTGCCCCCTTCACGTGAATGATATGCACCTCCGACATTTACTCCTAGCCGTTTCAGTAAAGGAACATCCTCAGAATAGGAAGACATGGGACGTGCGTGTTTAGCTTTATGGAAAGAGAAAAATATTAAACAGAGCTTGCCGCTGTTCTTCATTCAGCTTGTCTCGCCATCTGGCAAGTGGGCGACTGGACATTTATTCTCGGCTAGCTTTTAGCAATGGCTTGCGCCACATTCGTGTGCTCCTTGCTCTTTTCATGTTTGTCAAATAAAGGATGGTTGAAATTCTTTGAGCCTTTATAAAATGCACCTGTTTTGTCTGCTAGATGTGGATTTGAGCGGCAAATCTTGCACCACATTTCAGTGCGCTCATCGTTAGCTTCAAGCCACTGCACATCTTGGAGCCACTTTTCCGAAAAAAGTATTTTCTTCGGCTCTGGCTCCAGTTGGCGTTTCTTTGTAGGTGGCGAAACGCCAAAGAAGCTGCTTAATGTCTGTTGCTTTTTGGACATCCCTGACAGTAGTTGACAAACAACATGTCATGTGTAAGGTTAGATGAGAAGATCGGTCAAGTACGCAAAGGCGCGTAGTAACACAAGTGGCATTACGCATTCCTGATTTTTGTCGCGCTTGCGTATCTGCGTACCAGTTATGTGCACCCCTGCATATAAAGTCTGACGTGCTTAAATCCAATGGGTTATTTCCTAGTATCGATACAATCGATTTATTACATTTTAAAACGATGTTAGATCGATATATGTTGTCCAAAAGGCCAACTCGCCGAGCACAGATCGATGTAGTTGGATCATATGAATATAAATCGATACATCGATGTAGTAGATGGATCGTTACACCCCTAGTAAATTCCCTAAGAGTCATTTTATGGACATAAAACTTATGGGCTAAAGTAGAATGTAAACTACCTGTAGAAGTCCTTGAGAGTGGCGTGGTTGAGCAGAGTGTAGGGGAAGGACTCCAGGGTGTAGCCTGGCTGGCCCAGCCACTCTGCCACCAGGTAATCCAGGTGAGAGCTGACAAACCCCTCCACACTCCTGTAGCCCAGAACTCTGGACACACTGCCCAGGACCTAACAGGGGGTGAGGGACAAACCAGGTTAACATTCAGTCTGTCAACATCATAGCATACTGATACAGTATCTCTGTCTGACGTGACGGTGGAAAGGGCAAGTTACCCACCTACACTAAAGTGCTTTCAGTTTAAGAAACATGAATACAAAACATAATAATTTATGAGACCGTAAATATGTGTAGCCAAATTAATTTCCCTTACCTTTTTGATGAGTGGCTCCTCTATGTTGTTCTCCTTGTAGGACTGGAAAAGGGCGAAAAGGGACTGTTTCTCACAGACGGGGCTGCAGCACAGCACCACCGACACACTCTTCAGCAGCGTGGCCTTGCGGTTAAACATCTCGTCACTCAGGTCTTCAGGAGAGCTGCTCTTCTGTGACACACACCAGGGAGAGCAGAGGGATAGTGAGATGGACATAAAAACATCTGTCAGAGTAACATGTGAAAGACAGGCTTACCTGGATCCTCATCCCTTCTTGGGCTTTCAGGTAGACGTTCTCAAAGGCGGTCTGCTGGCATTTCAGAGGAAGCATCTTTCTCTTCTCCAAGCTGTCCGGTGTCATCTCCAAGAACAGCCTATGGATGGAAGAGAGCATGCATGGTAGATATGTCAAACATGTAAATATTAACTTTTTAACTTGAGAGACATTAGCCTCTGTGATGGCATTAAGGCTGGTGAGAGAGTGTTCCGTCGGTGAAACCAACCTTTCCACTGTCATGGCTGCAAGCATTCGTACGTGATGGTGAGAGTCAGACAGGTGGGACGGGAGGATGACGGACACTGGAAGCTCCTCCTCCCTCAGGGTAAGGACCGCCCACTTACAGCAAGGGTCAGCCTGACATAGAGGGAGAGAGACAGGGAAGTAAATGGTGTTATTACTCTCCATCTACCTAAAGACAGGGTGGTTATCATGGGCAGTTACTATGCTGTGACTATAAAACATTGTGAACTCACCTCCAGTAGAGCCAGCAGACAGTGAACTAATGCCACCTTTACAATTGCTGTGCATTTCCCCGTTCTGCCCAAAATGCTAGAAGAGACCATTAAAAGTTGGAAGTTAAATTCTAGAACGAAGAACAAGAATTATTGTCAAGTCAAAATACAAAAATCTAGACTTTGATGCTGACCAGAATCCAGAGACCACTTGGAGCAGAGCTCCCTGGACGTGTCTCATGTTATTATGCTGGTCCTGAGTACGGCCCAGACTACGTATAGACGGTAGCAGACCCAGCAGCACTGCAGCACAGATCTCCTGGTCCTGGCGGTACAATGAGCAAAGATCCCTGCAAGCACAAAGAAAAGTAATCGGTCTTCAGCACCTCATGTATAGCATAGTATATTTGACACAGAAATCTAGAAACAGAGGCCATTCTTACGCCAGAGGTCTGAGGAGTGAGTCAAACTCTTCAGCTGCCAGCGATGTGTCCTCAGCAGGTAGTTTCTTCAGAAGGACCAGGTACTGAGAGGGGACAAGAAAATAATAAACTATTAGTATTTAATGTTAGTGATACAAGAACATCATCAGTCATCATTTGCAACATGATCGGTAGGGAACTACGATTAGCTGTGCAACAATGACCACACTACACAGTCCTGGTCCCTCACCATGTTGAGGTGTAGTGGCTTGGTGCAGTCTATCTTGTCCAGCAGCAGTAGCAGCTTGCGCCGGACCTCCGCTTGGTTGAAGGAGAGCCCGTGGATAAACTCAGCCGAGACACACAGGGACAGGAACTCCAGACTGGCCAAGACGGCTAAATCCTGCTGGGCCAAATGCTCCTCAGCCAGTAGGCTTTTAGCATCTAGGAGAAGATAGAGCATTTAAATGACAATCTGATTGGTGGATTTATAGAAATGCTTGGAGGCCAATGCCTGGTCTGATTATCAACCCCCAAGCCCCTACCCCTGGAAATATCTCATTGATCTGAAAGAATCAGATGGGGTGTGCACATATGTCAATAGCTCCACCTCACCCTATAGTATCCAGACATAGCGGCTGACGCTGATGGGATGATTTTACATGGGGCTTACGAGGGATATCATCCACTTACCAGGACCACACTGGGTATCACTGGGGTCCACATTCTCTCTGTGAGTCCCATTAGATGTGCTGGTCTGTGGGCCGTCTCCTTCATCAAACAGGTCAATGTCCTCCTGCTGGTCAGCCTGTGTCCTCGTCATGTCCCAGTCCTCATCTGTGGTGTCCTCCTCAAACCCCAGACTGCCTCTCTTACAGGAGCTATTCAGCTGTGAGTTAGAGACAGACACAGAGTGAGCTTACAGAACTCAGATCATTACAGAGTGGTTATACAGGTCCAAATGATGGTTATTCAAATTATCAAAATGATGGTTGATGGGACAGAAAGCAAACTCTCCATGACTCACCAACAGTTTGCATATTTCTGCCAGTTCAGTCAAAAGTCTTGCAGGGAAAATCTTCAAGAACAAGTTGCAAGAGACGGAGCTCATACTGTCCTGTGGGAGAGGATATGTGGAAGTCAATGAAAGTACAAATAGAGAGCCAGATTTTAAACACAGATGTTGATGGCGATGATAACGATAAGGAACAAGGAGAGGAAGAAAGCTTGTCTTACCTTTACCCCTCTGTTGACACACTGTGTGCACAGCCGCATGACAGACCTGAGTGTAGTCATTGTCCCATCCTCTGCCATCTTCACCTTCACATTAGATATGTACTCACTAAAATCCTGGGCCAGTGCCTGCGAAAAGCCAACAGAATATACAATGAATTGCATATATGTGGATTTCAGCAGGCATATAATAAATGTTATCAACCCGTTCAGACTACCTTCGCCTTTAGGAAGGGTTGGGAATGGCAGGCTTCTTCCTCAGTCAGGAGACCTGTAGAGACATATCCTGCTAAAACACCAGTAAGGAGACTTGAACAACGAACCAGGCATTCTGGTGGTGTGGTCTGAGACTGAGGAGAAAACACACACACACAGTGCTTAGTTTGAACATACACACTAACTCACAAAACCATGATTCTACCATAGACATTCACTCACATCAGGGGAGTAGCAGTTGAGTAGGTGGTCAGCCACAGACAAGAGGCCCTGCTCCAGCTTGTGTTTAAGGCTGGGGACAACAGTGAGCTGGGTGTCGGCTGAGGACACCGTCACTTTCACCATGGGGTCAGAGGGCATCTCGTCAAAGCTGAACTGCAGGTACATGCTCTCAATCTCACTCAGGGCATCTTTAGCTTCCACTTGTGCTTGATCTTGCATCACAGCACTTTAGGCAGAGGGAAAGATTGAAGGTGGTATGAAATCTATGGAGTTATGTTGACACTGATGACAATATGGTTGAATTTATCGGTTTTAGATAAATATTTCCCTCACCTCTCAAGTCCCTTTGCTCCAAGGAGAAACATAATGCCAGCTCGGGTGTCTTTGAGGGTCAAAGGCACAAGGATTCTGGGGATTAGGTTATGAGGAAAATCCCTGGGCAAAGAGGAATAAGACACAGACTCTTATTAGGAATGTGTAAAAACAATTACAGACGTAAAACATTGTACCGAGACAAAATTATCCCAAGTAGACAACACTAGCAGAGGTTAAGGGTGAATAAAAATGAGATATGAGCCCAGTGATAAACTGCCCACCTGCAGATGATGGGGTGTGGTCTTGAGCTCTCCTCTGCCTCTTCACTCTGTTCATTCATCAGCAGCCAGCTCATGATGTTCTCCTTGAGGCTGGGTGGCCCGACCCCCTCCACGGCCCCTGCTTGGTCCCACCCAGTGCCCAGGCTCTTAGGAACAGGACACTTGAGAAGGGCCTGGGCCAAACACAGAGCAGCAGCACTGCAGACAGAGAGAGAGGTTGAAATGTTCCTTCAGAGATAAAAGCATAATGCACTGTAGTTTGCAAAGAGTAAATTAGTCAATCTAATGTTGAGGAAGTGACTTTATATTACATGACAAAATCATTAATCAAAGCCAAGGACTCACTCAGAGGGCTTGCAGTCCGAGCCAGAGAAGAGCTTCCAGAACTCTCTGTCGATGGGAATGAGGGCTCCCTGGAGGACGGTGGACAGCAGGGCCAGACTGAGGGCCTCAGTCTGGGGGGAGCTGACCCCCCGTAGAGCCAGGGCCCAGACACGGCCCCACAGCCTGCCCAGTTCAGCCCTGTAGGCTTGGGCCCTCTCTGGGTGTGTGGCCTGGCAGCGAGCCACCTCCCTCAGGCAGCGCAGCACGTAGGGCCCCCTGTCACCCCGCCGCTGCTCCCCCAGAAGCTGGCACAGGACGGACAGCAGACGAACCAGCTCCTGGCCAGGCACCATGGAGGGGTACTTAGAGGTCAACACTGATGTGATCTGTAACCTAAATAGGAGCATAGTATTGTTGAGTAGGTGAACACAGAGGATATGGAGATGTGAAGAGTTTGATTGCACTAAATATAAGGATATTTGGCAAGTTAAGGAGCACTGAACCTTGGTGTGATTGTCTTTTCTCACCATGGTATGATGTCAAAGTCGCTATGGTGTGGCTGCAGGTGGTCTCGGAGAACCTCCCAGCCCAGCTCGTTGCGTCTGCGCTTGCTGGGCGTGCCCTGTGGACTGCCTCTCTGGGTGGCTCTGAGGTGGGCCTGAGTCACCTCGAGAATCTGGAGTTTACTATCCTCGCTAAAGAGCTAAACACCCAAAACATGAAGATGAGACCAACAATACTAACATAATCTATTTTCATTCTTAAAGACAGGTGAACTATGTCAGATTATGTCAGCCCATCTCAGGTCTTAGTCTTGAACTAATAAATGAAGTCAAGATGTGAAAATGAAGGATCTTAGCTTTATCACCTGATGGCAGATTTCCGCAGTTAGCTCGATAAGGTTCTCCTTCACAGCGATGTGGCGCGACCCTGTGGCATATTTCCCCCGGCTCCCAATCTGGCTGATCTCATTCACCAGGGCATCATAAAGGTTATAGAGTAGACTCTGCCATTTGGCCCAGTCCTCAGCATAGGCTCCTGGAACAGTGAGGGGTGGCATGGGCAAGAAAAGGTGTCAGATGGGCTGTATCAATCATGATCTAAAATGGCATTCTACTTCATCAAGGGTTTCAGTGATGAAAACAATTCACACCTGTCTGTTCTTCTACACCGTTTTCATCGTTCAACATCGAAACAGATTCATAAAGACAATGGTGTTTTTTCAGTTTTCAGTCTGTCCAAAAAATACCAGCCATACCCGTGTCTTGTGTCTTTGACCCTTTGGGATGATGTACACAGAGCTGCAGGTTGAAGAACTCTACTATCTCCTCTTTGAGAGTGGTGCTGGGCCTCATCTGGCTCCATACGTAGAGCACAGAGGGCAGGAGCTCCTCACCCAGCCGACACACCCTGATACGGCAGTTCATGGCAGCAGACCTCAGGAAGACGTTCAGAGCAGAGACCAAGTGCTCTACCACCGCCAAGTGTCTCTCCTGCCTGCAGAGAGAACATATCACATGCAGTGTAATGGTTTAAGTCTCTTGATTGTAGGTCTCACTGTATTTTTTTACATTTTAGTCATTTAGCAGACGCTCTTATCCAGAGCGACTTACAGGAGCAATTAGGGTTAAGTGCCTTGCTCAAGGGCACATCGACAGATTTTTCACCTAGTCGGCTCGGGGATTAGAACTAGCGACCTTTCGGTTACTGGCACAACGCTCTTAACCACTAAGCTACCTGCCGCCCCCTGTAGACCAGAGGAGGCTGGTGGGAGGAGCTATAGGAGGATGGGCTCATTGTAATGGCTGGAATGGAATCAATGGAACAGTATCATACATGGAAAGCACATTTTTGACGCTGTTCCATTTATTCCATTCCAGCCATTACAATGAGCCCGTCCTCCTATAGCTCCTCCCACCAGCCCCCACTGCTGTAGACTCAATTTCTAAGCGTTCAGTTCAGTAGGTTTACACAATAGACAACTTACACCTACAGGCGCGTAACTACTGGAAAATGACTGTGGAAAGTAGCAACTCCCTTGCATGATACAGTTCACCTCTCGCAGTGGTTGTTGTTATTGTCATCGTACCTGGCATTGAGCAGTGCTCTGGAGAAGAAGATGAAGAGTGTATGGCTGAAGCCCTCAGTCTGCAGACAGCAGCCCTGGACTGCAGTGTGGATGATCCTGCTCACTAGCACACGATTTATGGCCTTGGAGGAACCAGTGAAAAGGCCACAATACAGATCCAGCAAATCTAGATACATATGAGAGAACAAATTGTTCAGAATCTAACAAGAATGAAATCAAAATCTGGACAATACATATGAAATTCCATTGCGGACCCATGACTTCAATCAAGCATTTACATTGCGTTTGTTTGTATTTCCTATTACTAGCTGCAATTACCCCAAAACACCACCAATTACTTCCCCGTTACATTCATAGATTACATTCAACAGCACATACAAATCTAAGTCTCTGCTGTATTGAGAGAGGAGCAATAAGAACCACTGACTGTGCCACTGCTGCTGGGTGATCTCACACCAGTACTTGCGGACAGACAGGATGTTCTTAAGCAGGATGGTGCTGTAGTCCTCCCCATAGGCTGAGCAGCTGAATGAGCTCCGCAGCACCTCCATCACATGTTTCAGGAGCTCGCCACACTTCAGACGAGGCCCTCCTGTAAGGTGAGAAGTGGGGGGTTAAAGTACCCAGAGGCGCTACAAATCAGTCAGTGCGTCCAAAATTGAAGTACTTTTCATCAAAGCCCTATAGGCCCTGGTCAAAAGTTGTGCACTATTTAAGGAATAGGGAGCCATTTGGGACACACAGGGATAGACAACACAGGGTGTGGGTGTTAGGCTCTATAGGCCTATGATCTGATCTGGTCTGTGATCCTCCAAACCCGTACTCTTGTTGGCACAGCGGATGAAGTATTTGACCAGGCTGCTGATCTCCTGCATCTTCTTCTGACGGTTAGCCTGCGTGGTGGCTGACACGTTGGCTTTCCCTGCCTGGAGCAGCTCAGTCTCTTTCTGCAGATACCTCTGCAGAAACCTGAAAGAAAGGCAGTGAGAATGCAAAGCGATGATGGACTTAATCAATATTGTCAATAAAATAGTAGCCTGGCTACACCTGTCCCCTAATAGTGGGATTTAGGTAATAAACTATGTAGGAAGAGATAGTACCTGAAGACTGCATCCCAGGTGAGCTGCTTGGAGCCTTTAGCAGCTCTGGTTCCAGAAATGCGATCCAGCTCCTCCACTGTGTCAGGACACCGGATGAGCCGTCTGAAGCGATCAGCCTCTTTCTGGATACAAGAACAGAATGTTTTGTGCACAGATGTTGAAATAGGTTTATTGATTCAATGCACTGATTTATGAGTGACTGAAATTACCTTTCTCTCCGTTGCTTTTTCATTCTCTAAACCTCTGCAGCAGACCAGCAGCTCGTGAAGGACCAAGCTCATTATGCTTTAGGGTCGTGTGTCAGGTTCCATCAACAGATTTGGGGGGCATGCATCTCTAAAAAAAATACATGATAATGACATATATGAAGCATGAGGTTGATGACAAGTATGACAAATTAAACAGACATGACGCATTGATCAAACAAAAGTGTCAACAATTTCATCACTTTGGAAAGAGTGTAGCAAGCCTAGATTCATAACAAATCATACTAGTTCACAATGAATACTCCTGTTTGCTGAAAAATAGCTAGCTAGCTAACTAGCAAGCTAAAGCTGCAGCAGTTAGCTTGCAATAATAGCACGGTATTGAAATCACACATAACACCAACATAATCTATTTCAAAAGAGTCACATATCAAACCATTCACATTTGATCTTGATGCTCAGTTATTTCAAACCTTGATGTTTATTCTCCTCCTATAAAGTGAAACTTCCCCCAAAGATTATGACCAATGTAGAAGTTAGTTTGACATGTTGACGTGCGTACGCAGCAAAACCGCGCCTCCCACTGTTGAAAAGGATACATCACAACCGGGTCACAGAGAAATCGCACGAGTGTCTAGAGTTTTTCTGGTGGTGGCAAAAGTGACTGCATTTACTGTAATAATAATCATCAAAACAAACTCCAATGACAAAACAGATATCATCTTATATCTGCAATGTCGTGGAAGTAACTTGAAATGTGCTAAAAACAGAAAGTGGACACTCACCATTTAAACACCATTTCCCATAATGCACATTTTCCAAATATTATGGAAATTCCGGGTTACATGTGCTCGACTTCCCCGCCTTTTCACGACTCGTAGGACGTTGCGTACACAACACACTGGATGTTTCTACCAAATATACTTGCTTTATTCGCGATTAAATGTATTCTTACTTCATTTGACAGAGAATGTAAATTGTAATTGTTGCAATAATTCAACATTGCAGCCATGTTGCTTCCGTCTGACATAGCGCGGCTGGTTTTAGGTAAGTCTGAACTGGGTCCTGTTTGTGTTGCTAGCTAACCTGGCAACTAAAAGATAGCTGGCTATGGCAGTAGCAGTAAGCTAACTAACGTTAGATTGCTATCTGTAAGATCCTGCTGGTGATATTGCAAGGAGGGCTGCACTGTAGCAAGCCAAAATCTAGATGGTTTTGACTTACTCTTCGTGTGACATGCTGAGCCTCAAATTCAGCTACTCCCTTGTACACTGTTTTTACAGGATACCTGCAACAAGAGGGACTGTGTTCTACAAGCCAGGCTTTAATTCGCGAAAGCCCCAATTTGAAGGAGTACGCAGAACACAGCTCAGATGATGGAACTATTCCTGCTTGTGTGTTTGTAAGTATGTTGTCAGTTCAGACTTCATATAGCTGTGTTCAACTCTGTCATTCTAATGACAATATCTAGTTACAGTGAGTTATTTAGTGGATTACTTAGCTAGGTAGCTAATTCATGTGTCCCATTGCAGTCCCTCTTTGGAAAAAACCTGACAACCATTTTGAATGAGTATGTTGCTGTCAAAGCTAAAGGTAAGTGTAACCTCTGACCTCAACCACTTTCATTAAATGAGTACAGGACTTTCATGTGTTTGTATTGTATTCTTGGTTGTCACACTTCCCTGCTATTTCTGCTTAGAGACCAGTGAAGAGACTCAGATACCCATCATGATGACATCATTGTGGAAAAAGCTTGATTTCACACTCAATCAAATAAAGTAAGGACCTATTTTTACCTTTAAAACGGCAAAGAAAAACTCACCAACAGATTGCTGTGCACTTTCTGACATCTTCAATTCAACTTATTTATTTCCTTAGGTCTATGCAGAACTCCCCATCTGTTAGCCAGAATCAAAGACGTAAGTGCTTTATATAATATTCTTACAAGTTAAATGGTTATGCTCTTAGTACTACTTCTGAACTTTGATTTCATTGCCTCTTTGTAATGTTGTGTGGCTCAAGCAGTCAGTCAGAGCGCTGAACTCCATGGCTGTATGACAGGGGTCCCCAACTACATTCAGCCATGGGCCGATTTTTCCTTGAGCGGGGGGCCGACCTGGAACATAGTAATAAATAATTCGGAGTGGTTGTGGTTCCAGATTTTCTGGAATCAGACTTGCTGTTGCGAAAAATACGAAGATTTCTGCGCATGCAGGATCCACTAGCCTACCTCCTTTCAGTTGCTGATCAGTCACTTGTGATGCTGCCACTTGTTCACAAAACAGCAGTCAATAGCCATTTAATGTTCTTTTTTCATGGTCATTGCAAACATTGGCTAAACAGGAGGCAGACAGCTGGCTGTATGGCAGCATAACTATAAAGATTACATCACACAACACGCAAATTGTTTTGTACACTGCAAATTGGCCGCAAGAATCCCAAACGGAGTATTTGAGAAAAACAGAATAATTTTAAATCTTCATTACATTGGCATACGATCCAATATTCCTCCCTATTTATGCATGGGAATTCTAACTTCCTGGTGATTTTACAATCTTATGTCCAAGCAATTATATATTTTTTGCTCAGAATAACGTGGGGGGCCAAATAAATTCACCCACGGGCCGCCTATTGGGGAACCCTGCTGTATGACGTGATTCATAAACCTACAGTGAGGGAAAAAAGTATTTGATCCCCTGCTGATTTTGTACGTTTGCCCACTGACAAATACATGATCAGTCTATAATTTTAATGGTAGGTTTATTTGAACAGTGAGAGACAGAATAACAAACACAAAAATCCAGAAAACGCATGTCAAAATGTTATAAATTGATTTGCATTTTAATGAGGGAAATAAGTATTTGACCCCTCTGCAAAACATGACTTAGTACTTGGTGGCAAAACCCTTGTTGGCAATCAGAGGTCAGACATTTCTTGTAGTTGGCCACCAGGTTTGCACACATCTCAGGAGGGATTTTGTCCCACTCCTCTTTGCAGATCTTCTCCATGTCATTAAGGTTTCGAGGCTGACGTTTGGCAACTGGAACCTTCAGCTCCCTCCACAGATTTTCTATGGGATTAAGGTCTGGAGACTGGCTAGGCCACTCCAGGACCTTAATGTGCTGCTTCTTGAGCCACTCCTTTGTTGCCTTGGCTGTGTGATTTGGGTCATTGTCATGCTGGAATACCCATCCACGACCCATTTTCAATGCCCTGGCTGAGGGAAGGAGGTTCTCACCCAAGATTTGACGGTACATGGCCCCGTCCATCGTCCCTTTGATGCAGTGAAGTTGTCCTGTCACCTTAGCAGAAAAACACCTCCAAAGCATAATGTTTCCACCTCCATGTTTGACGGTGGGGATGGTGTTCTTGGGGTCATAGGCAGCATTCCTCCTCCTCCAAACACGGCGAGTTGAGTTGATGCCAAAGACCTCGATTTTGGTCTCATCTGACCACAACACTTTCACCCAGTTCTCCTCTGAATCCTTCAGATGTTCATTGGCAAACTTCAGACGGGCCTGTATATGTGCTTTCTTGAGCAGGGGGACCTTGCGGGCGCTGCAGGATTTCAGTCCTTCACGGCGTAGTGTGTTACCAATTGTTTTGTTGGTGACTATGGTCCCAGCTGCCTTGAGATCATTGACAAGATCCTCCCGTGTAGTTCTGGGCTGATTCCTCACCGTTCTCATGATCATTGCAACTCCACGAGGTGAGATCTTGCATAGAGCCCCAGGCCGAGGGAGATTGACAGTTCTTTTGCGTTTCTTCCATTTGCGAATAATCGCACCAACTGTTGTCACCTTCTCACCAAGCCTTTTGGCGATGGTCTTGTAGCCCATTCCAGCCTTGTGTAGGTCTACAATCTTTTCCCTGACATCCTTGGAGAGCTCTTTGGTCTTGGCCATGGTGGAGAGTTTGGAATCTGATTGATTGATTGCTTCTGTGGACAGGTGTCTTTTATACAGGTAACAAGCTGAGATTAGGAGCACTCCCTTTAAGAGTGTGCTCCTAATCTCAGCTCGTTACCTGTATAAAAGACACCTGGGAGCCAGAAATCTTTCTGATTGAGAGGGGGTCAAATACTTATTTCCCTCATTAAAATGCAAATTAATTTATAACATTTTTGACATGCGTTTTTCTGGATTTTTTTGTTGTTATTCTGTCTCTCACTATTCAAATAAATCTACCATTAAAATTATAGACTGATCATTTCTTTTGTCAGTGGGCAAACGTCCAAAATCAACAGGGGATCAAATACTTTTTTCCCTCACTGTATTTCCTCTGCAGTCCGCACACGTAATGGGATCGTGAATATGAGGGGGCGACAGAGAGCCTTGTCATCAACGCAGTCCCCCAGCTCTGGGTTTCTGTCATCGTCAGCCCCTCCGTCGGCCCAGGGCATTGCCAGCCCCCTCGACACCCCTCAGAGCATCCTGGGACACTCCACCCCAGTCTGCTACAGCTCCCAGCAGACCAGACCCTCCCCCATCTGCAGCACACAGCCCCAGATCCAAGATGGAGGACGTCTGCTCGTCAATGTGAACCGTAAGTAAACACAAATGCATCCATGAGCAGCAGTGTACTGGGGAAGGTTGTTACAGTAGGTGTATGGTGTATGTATATCACATCTCATTTTAACTGTCAATTGCTGTAATAATTATTATGGACATTAATACCAATTTATAGGAAAGGTTGTCAATAAAGCTTAATTGAATAATCAACACTTGTTTTTTTATTACAGGAGAGTCACCTTTGCAAATAATGGTTCCAGACAACCGGTTAACTCCAGGACCATTATCCCCAGGGCGTCGGAAATGGTAAGATAGTCATTGTCATCCATTTGTTTACTCCTTTGTAAGTTGTTCTTACCCGTGTGTAGATTGTAGGGATGTAACGATTCAACTATACGCATAGATCCCCTACTAAAATGTTTAAAGATACAAGTGCATCGGTCCGCGGACCCCAAACTGATCCAAATGTAGCATGCATCGGTCAGAAAATCGATTAAAAGTTTACGAATTGGCGGTTCACAATTTTTTTGTTGTTGCTCATATTACATTCTTTCTACCTTCCGGAAATACCTCACATCTTTGGTGACAACTGATGCGTCCTCTCCTTGTAGATCAATGACTGTCAACACAGTTACAGTGCCTTCAGAAAGTAATCATACCCCTTGACTTATTCCACCTTTTGTTGTTACAGCCTGAATTAAAAAATAGTTTTTTGTCTCACCCATGTACACACAGTGCCCCATAATGACAAAGTGAAAACATGTTTTTAAGAATGTTTGCACATTTACTGAAAATGGAATACAGAAATAGCTAATTTACAATGGAATACAGAAATAGCTAATTTACATACAGTGGGGAGAACAAGTATTTGATACACTGCCGATTTTGCAGGTTTTCCTACTTACAAAGCATGTAGAGGTCTGTAATTTTTATCATAGGTACACTTCAACTGTGAGAGACGGAATCTAAAACAAAAATCCAGAAAATCACATTGTATGATTTTTAAGTAATTAATTTGCATTTTATTGCATGACATAAGTATTTGATACATCAGAAAAGCAGAACTTAATATTTAGTACAGAAACCTTTGTTTGCAATTACAGAGATCATATGTTTCCTGTAGGTCTTGACCAGGTTTACACACACTGCAGCAGGGATTTTGGGCCACTCCTCCATACAGACCTCCAGATCCTTCAGGTTTCGGGGCTGTCGCTGGACAATATGGACTTTCAGCTCCCTCCAAAGATTTTCTATTGGGTTAAGGTCTGGAGACTGGCTAGGCCACTCCAGGACCTTGAGATGCTACTTACGGAGCCACTCCTTAGTTGCCCTGGCTGTGTGTTTCGGGTCGTTGTCATGCTGGAAGACCCAGCCACGACCCATCTTCAATGCTCTTACTGAGGGAAGGAGGTTGTTGGCCAAGATCTCATGATACATGGCCCCATCCATCCTCCCCTCAATACGGTGCATTCGTCCTGTCCCCTTTGCAGAAAAGCATCCCCAAAGAATGATGTTTCCACCTCCATGCTTCACAGTTGGGATGGTGTTCTTGGGGTTGTACTCATCCTTCTTCTTCCTCCAAACACGGCGAGTGGAGTTTAGACCAAAAAGCTATATTTTTGTCTCATCAGACCACATGACCTTCTCCCATTCCTCCTCTGGATCCTCCAGATGGTCATTGGCAAACTTCAGACGGGCCTGGACATGCGCTGGCTTGAGCAGGGGGACCTTGCGTGCGCTGCAGGATTTTAATCCATGACGGCGTAGTGTGTTACTAATGGTTTTCTTTGAGACTGTGGTCCCAGCTCTCTTCAGGTCATTGACCAGGTCCTGCCGTGTAGTTCTGGGCTGATCCCTCACCTTCCTCATGATCATTGATGCCCCACGAGGTGAGATCTTGCATGGAGCCCCAGACCGAGGGTGATTGACCGTCATCTTGAACTTCTTCCATTTTCTAATAATTGCGCCAACAGTTGTTGCCTTCTCACCAAGCTGCTTGCCTATTGTCCTGTAGCCCATCCCAGCCTTGTGCAGGTCTACAATTTTATCCCTGATGTCCTTACACAGCTCTCTGGTCTTGGCCATTGTGGAGAGGTTGGACTCTGTTTGATTGAGTGTGTGGACAGGTGTCTTTTATACAGGTAACGAGTTCAAACAGGTGCAGTTAATACAGGTAATGAGTGGAGAACAGGAGGGCTTCTTAAAGAAATACTAACAGGTCTGTGAGAGCTGGAATTCTTACTGGTTGGTAGGTGATCAAATACTTATGTCATGCAATAAAATACAATTTAATTACTTAAAAATCATACAATGTGATTTTCTGGATTTTTGTTTTAGATTCCGTCTCTCACAGTTGAAGTGTACCTATGATAAAAATTACAGACCTCTACATGCTTTGTAAGTAGGAAAACCTGCAAAATCGGCAGTGTATCAAATACTTGTTCTCCCCACTGTAAGTATTCACACCCCTGAGTCAATATTTTGTAGAAGCACCTTTGGCGGGGATTACTGCTTTGAGTCGTCTTGGGTAGGTCTGTATCAGCTTTGCACGTCTGGATTTGTGTATTTTCTCCCATGCTTCCTTGCAGATTTTCTCATGCTCTGTTAAGTTAGATGGGGAGCGGCGGTGAACAGCAATCTTCAAGTCTTTCCACAGGTTTTCAATGGGATTGAAGCCTGGGCTTTGGCTGGGCGACTCAAGGGCTTTCGCGTTCTTGATCTGAAGCCATTCCAGCGTTGCATTGGCTGTATGCTTGGGGTCATTGTCCTGTTGGAACGTAAATCTTCGCCCCCAGTCTGAGGTCGTTTGCACTCTGAAACAGGTTCTCATTAAGGATTTGCTTGTATTTGGCTCCATTCATTGTTCCCTCTATCCTTACCAATCTCAGAGACCCTGCCGCTGAAAAGCATCCCCATAGCATGATGCTGCCACCACCATGCTTCACGGTAGGGATGGTGTTAGACGGGTGATGAGCTGTGCCTGTTTTTTTTCCAGACGTGGCGCTTTGCATTTAGGTCAAAGAGATCCATTTTTGTCTCATCGGACCACACAATCTTTTGCCTTATGCTCTGAGTCTTTCATGTGCCTTTTTCTCAGGAGTGACTTCCGCCTGGCCACTCTCCCATAAAGCCCAGATTGGTGAAGTGCTGTAGAGACTGTTTCTTCTTCTGGCAGGTTTTCCCATCTCAGGCAAGGAACTCTGTAGTTCTGTCAGGAGTCATTGGTCGGACAGAACTACCCAGACTCTAGGCAGAGTCTGGGTAGTTCCATATTTTTTCAATTTCCCAATGATGGAGACCACTGTGCTCTTAAACTTTCAACACTCCAGAAATTGTTTTATACCCTTCCCCAGATACATTTGCCTAATCACAAGTCTATCTCTCTGAGAGCTATGAACAGTTCCTTGGACTTCATGGTATAGTTTCTGCTCTGACATGGACTGTCAACTGTGGGACCTTTATATAGACAGGTGCTTCTTTCTAAATCATGTCCAAACAATTGAATTTTCCACAAGTGGACTTCAATCAAGTTGTAGTGACAGCTCAAGGATGATCAAACAAAATTGGAAGCACCTGAGCTCAATTAGGAGTGTCCTAGCAAAGGGATGTGAATACTTATGTAAATTAGATGATTCTGTATTTCATTTTCAATAAATTAGCAAACATTTCTAAAAACATGTTTTCACTTTGTCATTATGCACTATTGTGTGTAGATGACTGAGAGAAATTGCTTTAATACATTTTGAATTCAGGCTGTAACACAACAAAATGTGGATTAAGTCAAGGGGTATGAAAACTTTCTGAAGGCACTGTAACTGTGTTGACAGTCATTGATCCACAAGTCATTTTGAATGCCAAACAACCCTAGGCAATATCAATAGCCTAGTCAAACTGCGCACTGTGCCCAGCTTCGCGCGCTGACCAACGGGAGGTACATCATTTACACACCGAAGTCAGCTCAGAGGGGCCCAGCTCATGAGCTCCATCAGAAGCAGAATGTGAATGTGTTTGAGTGAATGTATTTATGCAAGAAATGTTAGTGTATCGAACAGAATCGCATCGATTCGTTCTCTAATCAAACCGAATCGCACCGACTAGTATTGTTCCTGTAATGTTTTGAAGCCCATTTATCTAGATGCGTATCAAATCGTCTTGAAAGGGAAAGATGCACATCCCTGGTAGATTGAGTTATGACAAAATAGTAATCTTCCCAGTGACTCCCCCAGGAGGAGAGGTGGGGGCTCCAGTGGATCCGGTGGGACTGGAAGAGCCAACATGGCAGCCAGTAGCCTGACAGCAGAGCCCCAGAGTGAAGAGGCAGTCACAGAGAATTTCCCTGTGAGTACAAAACAAAGTTAATACTCTCTATTAAAAAGATGTTGCATTTGAAAAAACTACTAACCCCTGTTGACTGATATGAATTTATCATTTAATTGTTTGTATCTTTGCAGCAAATGGTGATACAAAATGCAAGAGAGAGGATTCTAAATGACAAGTCCTTACAAGAGAAGCTTGCTGAAAACATAAACAAAATCCTAGCAAGGTAATAATAAAAGTACATCTTCTTTTGTAACATTTTAACAGTACTGACTTCATTACTTATTACATTTGGCTGTTGAGTAGATATTTCTTACCTATGCATGTTTCTTTCTCTCTACTTGTAGTGATGGCAGTCCCCAGGCTTTAAAGGCATCATGCAGCACCATGGAGCCTGACCAGTCCATAGATGAAATTCTGGGCCTGCAGGTAATGTCATGTTCTGACAGACTTGATATACTTGCTAATTTCTCCACTTGAATTCAGGGAACATTGTCAGTCTTTAGTACATAGTGTGGATATGTGCTTTCTCCTGACATTTTACTCTGTGCAGGGGGAGATCCATATGTCTAATGATGTTATACAAGACATATTGGAGCAAACCGAGTCCGACCCAGCCTTCCAGGCTCTCTTTGACCTCTTTGATTACGGTAAACATGATGATTTAATCTAGATCATGTGCAGGATTTTGTTGCTCCTGACAATGCATGAAGTAGGCTTGGTGATTAATGTTTGACTAAGATTATATAAAATCACATTCTTACACTAAATCTCTTGATTCTTTGCATTAAGGCAAAAGCAAAACCAGTGAGGATACTGAACAAGGAGCTGGGAACGTGAGCAATACCACCACAGAGAATGGTGAGACTGAGACTAGGTGTATTGATGGCTCTCCTGAGACTGGAGACTCAGGTATGGACAAAGTCCTCATGACCTGTTGGAATTATATACTAAACAATGTTTGATGCTTCATCAGAAATCTCTTTCTGACAATGGGATTTCTCTTTAATTTCTCAGGCACTGGGCCTGAAGATTCGACACGAGGACAAGAAACAACAACTAGAGCGACAAAGTCCAGTCAAGAGCCCAAGAGTAACAAAACAAGGAAATCTGCACCTCCTGTTTCAAGCACTTCAAATGCAAGTCCTGGAGTCAGTACCAGAGGGTCGAGAAAGGGAGTTAGCTCAACAACTCCTGGAGCCAGTACCAGAGGGTCGAGAAAGGGAGCTAGCTCAACAACTCCTGGACCCAGTACCAGAGGGTCGAGAAGGGGAGCTAGCTCAACTCGACCGTCAGCATGTATCGATAAACTTACCGGCGCTGCTTCTTCTGCCGCCAAGGACTCTGATAGGATTGACTCCGGCTCCATCTTTGATCAGGATAGATCAGGCGTGGATATAGATGAACCTCTGAATACTCTTCCCCTTGACAGTATAGCTCCCCCAGATGTCTTTGAGCTGGTCAGACAGGAGAGTGGAACAAATCATCCGGCGTCAGCATGCAACGCAGGTTCATCTGAAACCAGTACGGTCACTGCTGTGAAAAACATATTGGGCAATGAGAACACCGTGGGGGCTGATGATGGACAAGTGATGGATAACCAAGCTTCACTTCTTAACTCTTCACCTGCCCTGTCCAATTCCATGCCAGTGCTGGATCAGTCAAACAAGGCTCCCATACAGGCCTCTAACCTGCCTCATAGGAATATGACCCCTCCCAGCACTGTAGGAATTTCACAACCTCTACCACAGACCATACCCTCTATGGCTGTCCCATCAACAGTTACAACAACAACCACTCCTGCTGCCCCAACCTTCATCCCAAACCCCAACCCTACAGGCAAGGAAGTTGACCCCAGTAAGATTGTAGCCCTGAAGATCATCATCAGCGATGAGCAGGAGGAGCCCTCCTGTGACTCAGCCCTGAACCAGGCTGTGTCCAGCATCACTGGGGACAGGATCCCCACAATCTTCCTCTCCTCCCCTACCAAGTCACCTGCTAAGGCCCCGGCTCTCAGTTGCGCCCCCATGGCTCAGGAGGAGACGGTGCAGGCGGTGACCAGCTTACAGAGGACAGAAGTCCTCCAACCAGCAGAGACTAATCCTCTTAGTGGGAAAGCAGGGGAGGTGGCAGCATTGGCAGGGACATCATCAGCGTTTACACAGCCAGGCTACTACTTTCAGCTGCCCTTTGATTCAGCCACATCCACCAACAGCTATATCTTAGTGACAGATACAACAGCCACAGACCACCAGTCCAACAAGGTGATGTTACCCAGTGGCGCCCCACAGGTACAGACTGTACCCCCCACCACATATGCTCTGGCCACTCCACCCTGCTATTCCCCTGGTAAGACAGCGTTTAAATACTTAAAGATGCACTATGCAAATATCGCACAAATTTCAGTTTGTGACAAAATAAGCAAGTATAGTGTAGAGAATCATTGTACCATCTAAACCACTGTGAAATATATTTTCCATATCCAAAAATATTGTATTTTCAGCTGTTTGAAGCTTGTGTACAAAACCCAAAATAAAAGACGCAAAAACAAAACTTAAGCTCGGGAAGCATAGAAATAGTGCACAATAGAACAGATCTACCGCTTCTTAGACTTGCTTTCAATCAATTGACAGATCTATAACACACGTTTCTGTGTGAATTTGGTCGGGTCGCTCAGAAAGTTACATATTGCAGCTATAATATTTTGTTCTTGAATCATAAAGCTATAGGTCATTTCCATGTAAAAGGACCAATGAGTACCAACAGATGAAGTTCAAAGGAGCATGTCAAATTGGGTGTCAAATGAAAGCTGAGTCTATTATTCATTTTATTAAGACATACATTTTCTGACCATTTTCCATCCTATAAATTTGGAATAAGCAAAGGCTTTGATTTCTGGTCAAACAGATGGAAAAGAAGTCTTAGAAAACATCTACCAGTATAAGTCTTAAAATGTATTAGAAATATATCAAAACACAATAATGTTAAAGAAATTACCCCTGCCAACATTTGTATGTCGTTTTGGAGAAATTGTTCTGCTTTCTGTAAATTTAAGAAACATTGCCTTGTGGCTTGAAATTCCGTTACCGAAAACCCACATCTTTAAGATATTTTCTCATTTCTCTCCCTCATGAGGAGGGAGGATAATGGAAGTTCACAGAAGTGACAAGTAAAGGTAGACCTATCAATTAGTTATAGTGCTTATACTGGTATCAATTTTCTTTATTAAGTCATTAAAACTCGACTTTCTGAAAAATCGGTAATGGAATTTCTGCTATTGAATTGGCTACAATGGGAAATCAAAGTAGCACAGTTTGGTTCACAAGTTTGAACAGTACAGTAGAGGTCAGTAGAGTATAGTTCACGAGTTGAGTAAAATGTACTGTACTGAACTCTACTGTTCTGTGCTGTACTCTACTGACCTCTACTGTGCTGTACTTTGATGTCCAAATGTGTGAAACATTGACGTCTATTATTGGTTCAGATTTGGACCGGACCAACCAAATGTGGTCTTGTTTGGGGGCAGAGCTCATTAAAATAATAGCCAGTGTGTAGAATACCCAAATATGCAAAGGAGGATATGGCATTACACCTTTGTGTACCTATTTAGGATCATCACCATGAAGGGAATGATATTCATAATTATGTACAGATCAGGGATCCATGATGAAATTCCGTTACCACAATTCCGTTACCGGGTGTAAAACTGTAGTTCAATAACCAAAATATCTATTTTTTCAAAGTCAATGTGCCATTACATAGCTGACATCATTCTTTCTGCAGATATCGTTGAATCTTAATTCAGAGCATATATTTACGTTTTTGGAAAACGTGGACACATAAAAGGATTAGTGTTCAGTTCTCCATAATGTCATTGTCTGTTTACTGTTATCCTGTTATTTTGTTCAGAAATGTTGCTTGCATGTGCATTTCAGGAAAAACGGGAGCTTCTGGATCGAATATGGTTACAAAGCAGGTCCAGGGGCAATCCTCTGAAAGCACTGGGCAGCAGAGGGTAGCAGTTAGCTCGAGCCCCAGCCATAGGAGGATGCTTTGCTTTGATGGGTCTGCTGGTAAAACTTCCACTCAGACCAGAACAACTGCCGCCTCCTCCAAAGCTCCAGCAACAGCTACTCCTGTATCACCTTCTGTCCAACAGGTGGAGAAAGAGATACCTAAATCGGCCTTTGCTATCTTGGGGAGCAGCAGGCCGAAAAGGAGAATAGAGACTGTAAGATGCACGGACAACACTCAAACATCATGGACCGGAACAGAGACCGAGAAATCCTCCACTGTCCAAAAGCAGAAAGAAGCTGCGAAAAAGACCCCATCAAAGAGGGACGCAGAACAAAATGCTAGAGGTCAAAATGCAAGTACCAGTAGATTCCAGAGTGCTGGTAGCAGTCAGACTGATGCCTCACAGTCAGAGTCCAGGAAGATATCTCAATCAGCAGACAAGGACGATGGTGGAACAGAACCTAAGGATGCCCAGAGCTCCATGTCTTCTTCCTCTGATCACAGACTGAGATCAGGGAGCAGGAAAGAGAAGGAGGACACAAGTAGACAAGAGCCTACTGAGAAATATCCTGCCAAGGAATGGGAGGGACGGACCGAGAAAATATCTTCTCAGGACCCCCCTCATGTCACTGCCAATAAGGAGAATGAGCTGGAGGGTGGCAGGCTAGAGCAGCAGCCCATACCAGCACCAAAAGAGTTCAGCCCGGCCCCAGTGGGCTCACAAACCCCTGTCCCCCAGGCTAGCTCCAGCAAAACCCCCTCCAAGACCAGCCCACTGACCAAGCAGGCTGCCGAAATGCTCCACGACATCCAGGGTCTAAACCCTCCCTGCACCCCTCCTAAGAGGCCAGGCATGGGCTGTCCGGAGCTGCCTCTTCCTCGGACCCCTGGCCGTCTCCAGGAGTCTCTAGACTGCCCCAGGACCCCTGCACGCCAGAGGCTGGGCAGAGACGGAGAGGGCACCCCCAGGCACCTGGTCCCTCCCGCCACCCCGGACCTTCCCTCCTGCAGCCCAGCCAGCGAGGCAGGGAGTGAAAACAGCATCAACATGGCGGC
Source organism: Coregonus clupeaformis (assembly GCF_020615455.1). NCBI lineage: Eukaryota > Metazoa > Chordata > Actinopteri > Salmoniformes > Salmonidae > Coregonus > Coregonus clupeaformis. The sequence goes on along the minus strand of NC_059197.1, from coordinate 23,371,887 downwards.
CCACACACTGATGATCCTATCCCGAGCCGCCATCGCCAGGACGGGCACCCCACTGAAAGACAGCCTGCGCCAGGAGGGGGCTGGAACAGTGACCCCTGTAGCCACCAAGAGCAAGAAGCGCAAGCAGCCCGAGCCCTTGGCTAGCCCGCCAGCAAAGAAAGATCTCTCAGGTTCATCTTGCAGTAAGAAGAAAGCAAAGGTGCGCAAAACATACATAATTTTCTATTCAAGCTGTGTATCGTAATCTCTCCTGAGGTTCATAATTGAATGTGATCGAATCAACCCAATCATAGATATTTGACATAATGTCCTGCATTAAATGTGAACTCAGTTTTCTTTTTGCTTGTGTTTGTTACCCCTCAGAAACAGCAGAAACTAATGGATTCCTTCCCTGATGACTTGGATGTGGATAAGTTCCTATCTTCACTGCATTATGATGAGTGATGGGTTGAGTTATAGCAGTTGGACAGTGAGATGGGAATCTCCCAAACACTACCTACCTGCCCTCCAGCAAGAGAACAAGCCATCATTTAGTGTCACAGTGCCTATGGTTAACCCATCATGCCTTTTAGGAGTTAGGCACCTGTGGTCTATTGGAGCATGTCCTCAGATCTTATTTTGTCTTTGTATGGTCTATGCTTGTAGGGCTTGTCCTACACCCTTGTACTTAACAACTAATTATACATGTGATGTATGTACTGTATAGAAATTATTGCAGAAATGCTAGATAGAGAGCACTTTGGTTCCATGCAATGACTAATGTTAAGAATGGTTTCCCAATCTTGTTGTATTTATAATTTCAAGAATACAACCCTTTCCTTGGTCAATGTTTGACTGTGTCTAAACTGTAAATGATCCACTTACACACTATAGCTGCATTTAGACAGGCAGCCCAATTCTGATCTTTATTTCACTAATTGGTCTTTTGACCAATCTCATCAGATCTTTTCATATCAGCCCTTTTTCAGAGCTGATCTGATTGGTCAAAAGACCAATTAGTGACAAAAATATCAGAATTGGGCTGCATGTGTAGACACAGCCTAAATGCAGCCTTAGTGTTGTGTAAAGTACGTTTCTGCAGATGTTTTCTTTTATTAGTGATTTTTAAAATGAAGAATCTAAGTAACCTTGATGTTCTTGTTCTAGAAAAATCTAGTTCCATTTAATATTGTCTCTGTGCAGAAAAAACTGACCGGTTTTCAGTCCAAAGCAAAGCATCACTATCAGAATACATAGTCTGATAACACTATAACCAAGTTAATATTGCACCATTTTATTCACTCAAGTCAATGACTACTAAATAGTAGGCCTATATCTCACAGTGATGGAAGAATCTCCACTGCCACTAATCCTAGCTTATAACAATTCCACACCTAGCCGAAGTAAGACATTCAAGCATGTTAAAAGGGCAACTGCACCTAAAAATTATCTTTTAGTATTCGTTTCATTAGTCCATTGATATTGTCCCACAATGTTTTGCATGTCAGCAATCAAGTTTTCAAGGTATGCAACTTTCAAAATACAGAAATCTGGCCTGCAACATACTGCGGCTTGGTAAGCAACTCCAGTGTATAGTGTCTGATAGAAAGCAGACTGAACCAGGTTTTCCTCTAGGAATTTGCCTGTGCTTAGCTCTATTCTGTTTATTTTCATCCCCCAAAAAACTCCCTAGTCCTGGCAGATGACAAGCATACCCATAACAGCCACCACCATGCTTAAAAATATTTAGTGTTATTCAGTGATGTGTTGGATTTGCCCCAAACATAATGCTTTGTATTCAGGACATAAAGTTGATTTATTTGCCACATTTTTTGTCGTTTTACTTTAGTGCCTTATTGAAAACAGGATGCATGTTTTGGAATATTTTTAATTCTGTACAGGCTTCCTCTTTTTCACTGTCATTTAGGCTAGTATTATGGAGTAACTACAATGTTGCTTATCCATCCTCAGTTTTCTCCTATCACAGCCATTGAACTCTGTAACTGTTTTAAAGTCACCATTGGTCTGATGGTGAAATCCCTGAGCGGTTTCCATCCTCTCCGTCAACTGAGTTAGGAAGGACGCCTGTTTCTTTGTAGTGACTGGGGGTATTGATACATCATCCAAAGTGTAATTAATATATTCACCATGCTCAAAGGGATATTCAATGTCTGTTTATTTTTATTTTTACCCATCTACCAATATGTGCCCTTCTTTGCGAGGCATTGGAAAACCTCCCTGGTCTTTGTGGTTGACTGTTTGAAATTCACAGCTCAACTGAGGGACCTTACAGAGAATTGTATGTGTGGAGTACAGAGATGAGGTAGGCATTCAAAAATCATGTTAAACACTAATTGCACACTGAGCATGCAATTTACTGACTCGAGACATTTCAGCTTTGGGACGAATTGGAACGCCGACTGCGAGCCACGCCTAATTGCCCAACCTCACTAATGCTCTTGTGGCTGAATGGAAGCAAGTGCCCGTAGCAATGTTCTAATGTAAAACCTTCCCAGAAGAGGAGGTTGTTATAGCAGCAAAGGGGGGACCAACTCCATATTAATGCCCATGATTTTGGAATGAGATGTTCGACGAGCAGGTGTCCACATACTTTTGGTAATGTAGTGTATTTGGATAACTATTTAGCAGTCTTGTGGCTTGTGGGTAGAAGCTGTTCAGGGTCCTGTTGGTTCCAGACTTGGCGCATCGGTACCGATTGCTGTGCTGTAGCAGCGAGAACAGTCTGACTTGGGTGGCTGGAGTCTTGACAATCCTAAACCACATCCTCCGAGCATGTGCAGACCAGCTGGCTGAAGTGTTTACAGACATATTCAATCTCTCCCTGTCCCAGTCTGTTGTCCCCACTTGCTTAAAGGTGTCCACCCTTGTTCCTGTACCCAAGAAAGCGAAGGTAACTAACCTAAATGACTATCTCCCCGTACCACCCACTTTTGTCATCATGAAGTGCTTTGAGAGGCTAGTTAAGGATCATATCAACTTACCCGACACCAGAGGTGGGACAAAGTCATTGTTATGCAAGTCACAAGTAAGTCTCAAGTCTTTGCCCTCGAGTCCCGAGTCAAGTCGAGTCAAAGATGAGGCAAGTCCCAAGTCGAGTCAAAAGTCAAAGCCATCAAGTCTCAAGTCGAGTCCAAAGTCCTACATTTTAGTTTCGAGTCATTTCAAGTCCTCTTAGCAAGCCTTTGCAAGTCATTACAAGTCCTCGTAGCAAGTCTTCTCGAGTCATAAGGCGCAAGTCCAAGTCAAGTTGCAAGTCTTTGTACATTTTGTCGAGTCGAGTCTGAAGTCATCAAATTCATGACTCGAGTCTGACTCGAGTCCAAGTCACATGACTCGAGTCCACACCTCTGCCCGACACCCTAGACCCACTACAATTTCACGGACAAAACAATCGCCATTGCACTGCATACTGCCCTATCCCACCTGGACAAGATAAATACCTATTTAAGAATGCTGTTCATTGACTACAGCTCAGCCTTCAACACCATAGTGCCCTCCAAGCTCATCACTAAGCTCAGGGCCTTGGGTCTGAACCCCTCCCTATGCAACTGGGTCTTAGACTTGCTGATGGGCCGACCGCAGGTGGTGAAGGTAGGCAACAACACCTCCGCCACGCTGATCCTCAACATGGAGACCCCACAGGGGTGTGTGCTCAGCCAACGCACGTCTCCAACTCAATCAAGTTTGCTGACAACAACAGTGGTAGGCCTGATTACCAACAGAGACAGCCTACAGGGAGGTGCCAGGAGCTGATCGTGGACTACAGGAGAACGCAGAGCAAGCACACCCCCATCCACATCGACGGGGCTGCAGTGGAGAGGGTCAAAAGCTTCAAGTTCCTCGGCGTGCACTTCGCTGACGACCTGAAATGGTCCCTCCATACCGACAGCATGGTGAAGAAGGTGCAACAGTGCCTCTTCAACCTCAGGAGGCTGAAGAAATGTGGATGAGACCCTCACGAACGTCTACAGATGCACCATCAAGAGCATTGTCAGACTGTATCACCAACGCCCGCAACCGCAGGGCTGTCCAGAGGGTGGTGCGGTCAGCCCAACGCATCATCGGGGGCACACTGCCTGCCCTCCAGGACATCTATAGCACCCGGTGTCACAGGAAGGCCAAGAAGATTATCAAGGGCCTAAGCCAGCTAGAAGGCGGAGACACTACAGGTGCATCAAAGCTGTGACCAAGAGACTGGTAAACCTCTAACTCCAGGCCATCAGACTGTTAAACAGTCATCACTAGCGGGCCTCCGCACAGGACCCTTCCCTGAACCTTAGACACTGTCACTAGCCGGCTACCACCGGGTACTCTACCTAGCCTGGGCAGCCGCTAGTGGGCGCTACGGATCTCCCACTATCATCTGGGCTTGATGTGACCAGCAGGTAATACACTCGTGCCCCCTGGCGCCCGGTTCGTACATAAAATATTCTCACCCTTACAAAAAAAGACTTGAACTGTACTCTAACTGCAGTTACACTGAAATTACTGCAGTAAAAAAAAAAGTATTTTGGATGCAGTATTTGCTGCATACTGCAGTTATACTGCACTTTAACTGCAGTTATACTGCAGTCTGTCTGCAATCTTTTTTCGTAAGGGTAGGCATAGGCCTACACACTTGTGATTTGAAACAATCCATAGCTATAATGATCCTCTGTGGCTAAGTCATGCTCCCTGGTGAAGTATTTTGAATGATTTAGACAGGAGTAATTACATAATTATGGCAAAACAAATTTACTTTAGGGGAATCCAGCATCCTAACAGCTCATTTATGCTTGATCCGAAAAAGTGGTTGGAGGCTCCTTATGGAGGGTGTGATGCAGTTGCGGAGCCTCTGGAAACATGCGGAGGCCAACTTGAGCTCCCAGCCGTATCCCTGTGCACCTCCCAAATTTTGTAACAATGCGGAGGTCTCCATATACAGTGGGGAAAAAATGTATTTAGTCAGCCACCAATTGTGCAAGTTCTCCCACTTAAAATGATGAGAGAGGCCTGTAATTTTCATCATAGGTACATGTCAACTATGACAGACAAATTTAGATATTTTTTCTCCAGAAAATCACATTGTAGGATTTTAAATGAATTTATTTGCAAAATATGGTGGAAAATAAGTATTTGGTCACCTACAAACAAGCAAGAGTTCTGGCTCTCACAGACCTGTAACTTCTTCTTTAAGAGGCTCCTCTGTCCTCCACTCGTTACCTGTATTAATGGCACCTGTTTGAACTTGTTATCAGTATAAAAGACACCTGTCCACAACCTCAAACAGTCACACTCCAAACTCCACTATGGCCAAGACCAAAGAGCTGTCAAAGGACACCAGAAACTAAATTGTAGACCTGCACCAGGCTGGGAAGACTGAATCTGCAATAGGTAAGCAGCTTGGTTTGAAGAAATCAACTGTGGGAGCAATTATTAGGAAATGGAAGACATAAAAGACCACTGATAATCTCCCTCGATCTGGGGCTCCACTCAAGATCTCACCCCGTGGGGTCAAAATGATCACAAGAACGGTGAGCAAAAATCCCAGAACCACACGGGGGGACCTAGTGAATGACCTGCAGAGAGCTGGGACCAAAGTAACAAAGCCTACCATCAGTAACACACTACGCCGCCAGGGACTCAAATCCTGCAGTGCCAGACGTGTCCCCTGCTTAAGCCAGTACATGTCCAGGCCCGTCTGAAGTTTGCTAGAGTGCATTTGGATGATCCAGAAGAGGATTGGGAGAATGTCATATAGTCAGATGAAACCAAAATAGAACTTTTTGGTAAAAACTCAACTCGTCGTGTTTGGAGGACAAAGAATGCTGACTTGCATCCAAAGAACACCATACCTACTGTGAAGCATGGGGGTGGAAACATCATGCTTTGGGGCTGTTTTTCTGCAAAGGGACCAGGACTACTGATCCGTGTAAAGGAAAGAATGAATGGGGCCATGTATCGTGAGATTTTGAGTGAAAACCACCTTCCATCAGCAAGGGCATTGAAGATGAAACGTGGCTGAGTCTTTCAGCATGACAATGATCCCAAACACACCGCCCGGGCAACGAAGGAGTGGCTTCGTAAGAAGCATTTCAAGGTCCTGGAGTGGCCTAGCCAGTCTCCAGATCTCAACCCCATAGAAAATCTTTGGAGGGAGTTGAAAGTCTGTGTTGCCCAGCGACAGCCCCAAAACATCACTGCTCTAGAGGAGATCTGCATGGAGGAATGGGCCAAAATACCAGCAACAGTGTGTGAAAACCTTGTGAAGACTTACAGAAAACGTTTGACCTGTGTCATTGCCAACAAAGGGTATATAACAAAGTATTGAGAAACTTTTGTTATTGACCAAATACTTATTTTTCCACCATAATTTGCAAATAAATTGATTAAAAATCCTACAATGTGATTTTCTGGATTTTTTTCTCTCTCATTTTGTCTGTCATAGTTGACATGTACCTATGATGAAAATTAAAGGCCTCTCTCATCTTTTTAAGTGGGAGAACTTGCACAATTGGTGGCTGACTAAATACTTTTTTCCCCCACTGTATCTCTGCATTGACATGATTGGTTGATGGTAGGTGGGGACAGGAGGTCCTGTGTAAACACAAACTCAGCTCTGCTCAACAGCTCTGCGCTGCTCCGCAAAGTGCCTAAAGTATGAATGCCCTGACTTCTGCAGAGGCCGTACCACCCCCACGGTGGGCCAGTATGAAAAATATATGCACTCACTAATTGTAAGTCTGGTAAATGACTAAAATGTCCAAAAATAAATAAACGCTGCACGGCCAACGCAGACAACGGATTGACCATGCAACGCCTTTAACAGTGCACTCGCCAACTTTAACCAATTCGCAAGAGTCTGAAACCAGAGATCTGTTGATAGATTAATTATTAATGACAAATTATTACACCCTGAAACTGTGTGGAATGTGTTAGAATGTGTGAATGTAGGACCAGTAAAGACTATGACATTGAGCTACTATTCAGCAATGTGAGTAAGGGTTAGGCCAGACAAAGGACAAGGAGAACTGTCTACAGACAACTGAGAAACCAAGATAAAGAGGCCTCCCAATTTAGGGAGGAGAGAAACTGTTATGAAACATGGTGCAGAATATTGTGAGAACGGCGATAACTGAGGAATGCAGGGAGTAGGCTATGATAAGAAAGTGTGTATGCGTGTGTGTGTGTGTGTGTATGTGTATGTGTGTATGGATGTGTGTATATGTGTGTGTATATGTGTGTGTGTGTGTGTGTGAACTGATGGTCAGGAGAGCAGTTTTAGAGTGGAAAACTACAGCCCGCCTACAGAGGGGAGGGATTTTTTGTATGAGTATAAAAGATGGACTCTGAAATTGTGATGGCAGAATTCTCAATGAATAAATATCTCTGACTATGCAGACCGGGACTCTGTCCGTTACTTAAATCCCAAAAGACTTACAAACTTTTGGGAGACGCACAGAGACACTGAAATAGTTTGTTAAATAATTCACATAACATCTGTATATAATGACGGGATTCTCATGTCTTCTCCCTAACAATGGGAGTCTTTGTCCCAAAGGCAGGAAGGCAGGCGATAAGCTTAGGTCTGCATATTATGCCCATAGAAACGCATTGGGCTAAAAGGCGCTGCATGGTCAATCTGAGTCTGCATTGGCTGTGCAGCATTTACTGTGATACAGCCTCTGCAGAAGTCAGGGCATCATACTTCTTGCGCAGAGATGTTGTGAAGGAAGTGAGTTGGTGTTTATCCAGGACCTCCCGCCCTCACCTACCGTCAACCAATTGTCAATGCGGAGCTATATGGAGACCTCCGCATTGTTACAAAATTTGAAAGGCTCACAGGGTGCAGTAGAGCTCAAATTGGTCTCTGCGTGCCTCTGGAGGATCCGCCATTGCGTCACACCATCCATACGGCGCCGCCAACCACATTTTCGTATCAAGCATAAATTGGCTCTATTCTGGACAGATTTTGACGAGTGAGCACTCTCGCTTCGCCTTTTCCTCTCTGCTGAAACTATGTCACTGGAGAAAGCATCCGAGTGAGCAAAACAGCGCCCCTCTATATGTAACAAATGTATCTGATGCTGTCTGGCCAAAAATTGTATGACATGCCATAATCCTTTGGTGCAGACAGCATCAGATACATGGTCTACACATACTGAGACAGAGGGGCACCGTTTCACTCGCTCGGGTGCCTGAACTTAGATTGATGAGTTTCTGTCGGCACGCGTCTCGTCAAATAAATTATTTATATTTTATTTGTACGGGAAAGAAGGTACGGTAGGGCAGGCCAGGCCCCCTAAGGCCAGCCCATAACGCCGGACCTGGGGGGAAAGAAGTAATACTGTCTACAAGACTTTATACATAACTAATATGATCTGTTTAGAACATCTTAAAATCCATGCCTTTTAAGATGCGTTTTCAGAGTTTCCTTTAAAGAAAATCTCCTCCCACACTTGGAGCACTGGTGAGGTTTCTCACCCATGTGAGTTAACATGTCTTTTAAGTTCCCTGAGAATGACAAAGCGTTTCGTGTGCAGGGTTATGGACATCTTCGTATATGAATCTGAAAATGGCATGCTGCTTTGAAACCCATTCCGCAATGTTCACAGATGAACGTGGACTTCAGGAAACAGCAGAGGGTGCACCCCCATATCCACATCGATGGGACCGCAGTGGAGAAGGTGGAAAGCTTCAGGTTCCTTGGCGTACACATCACTGACAAACTAAAATGGACCACCCACACAGACAGTGTGGTGAAGAAGGCGCAACAGAGCCTCTTCAACCTCAGGAGGCTAAATAAATTTGGCTTGGCACCTAAAACCCTCACAAACTTTTACAGATGCACAATTGAGAGCATCCTGTCGGGCTGTATCACCGCCTGGTACGGCAACTGCACCGCCCACAACCGCAAGGCTCTCCAGAGGGTGATGCGGTCTGCACAACGCATTACCAGGGGGCAAACTACCCACCCTCCAGGACACCTACATCACCCGATGTCACAGGGAGGCCAAAAAGATCATCAAGGACATCAACCACCCGAGCCACTGCCTGTTCACCCCGCTATCATCCAGAAGGCGAGGTCAGTACAGGTGCATCAAAGCTGGGACCGAGCTTCTATCTCAAGGCCATCAGACTGTTAAACAGCCATCACTTGCACATTAGAGGCTGCTGCCTATACAGTGATTTATAGTCCCCACATGGACTATAAATCACTGGCCACTTTAATAAATGGAACACTAGCCACTTTAATAATGTTTAAATATCTTGCATTACTCATCTCATATGTATATACTGTATTCTATACTATTCTACGGTATCTTAGTCACTTAATAATGTTTACAGATCTTGCATTACTCATCTCATATGTATATACTGTATTCTATACTATTCTACTGTATCTTAGTCCATGCCGCTCTGACATCGCTCGTCCATTTATGTACAGTACCAGCACAAGCATTTCGCTACACCCGCAATAACATCACAATGTGTGAATTCTTATGTTTTTCCAGGGAGTTGTGGTTTTGGTAAACATTCCCACAATGAGGGCAGCTTATTGTCTTGTTATCGGTTCTATAGGGGATAATTTTTGTGCTTGAGGGAAGGTTTTCCGTCCCAGATTCTTCAGTGTTGACGCTTCCGTTCATCCCCTTGGTACCTAGTCCTGATGTGTTGGTGGAGTTTTGCCATAATATGAGAGAATGGGCAGAGGGAGCAGGCAAGGACCTGGGATGCCATGTCACTATTCAAACCTGCAATGACAAAATTAGGAGGACAGATTGCTTAAGTGATGTTCTGCCCGGATGAACCAATTACCATTTGAGAAACAATTTTGAGTAACACTACTTTTAACAACTTGCTGATTACCAGGTATTTACTTACAAAGTACATAAAAAAGATAAGCATTATGATGTTATCAGTCATTTGGCAAAGGACACAAGAATGTACCAATTGTTATCAAGAATTTACTGATTCTGTTAATTTCCAAGTTGCTAATTACGATGAGGTACCAATTGTTGTGAAGAAATGTTATTTTAAATAACAGTGATAATAGGGCTGTAAAATAAAGTCTTCATTTTCCCAGTCTTCTTCGGTCTGCATATCTTCTTCCTCTTCCTCCTCCTCCTCCTCCTCCTCCTCTCTGCCTCCATTAGATGGTCCTTCTCTCTCTTCTCCATCTCCTGCTCTCTCTGTCCCATTCTTGAAGCATGTATCTCCATCTGAGTATGACCTCATTTTGTCAGAGCTGACCTGCTCAGAGCTAATGACAACTCTTATTGTTGGAGGGACAGGATGGTATCTGCAGTGTAGTAAGAAAAATAACCTAGGAAAGAGAGAACATATTGAGCCAATAAGTTACACTCTTGCCATACATTTTCTTCCACTACTTACCAGAAAAAGAATTTAACATACTTAGTATCAAATATATAATTCTGGATGGAGGCTTACTCTTTTTCAGGTTTCCATGATGCTGATGGTGCTGCAGAAGCGTCCTCAACTCTTCAGGGTCAAAGATGGCGTGTCCACATTCCTCCATGACACAGGGGGCAGCACTGAGCCATGCTGCTGTTTGACATTGAATTCAACGCTGTGTATCATTGGTAATGCTCCCTTCTCTGCATGCCAGAGCCTGGCGCATTGGGTAGGTGTTTTCCTTTAGCTCACCATAGTTCTCAGTCCTACATTTTTTAAAACCGTGATCAGCGGTCAGCATGCCAATTGCACGCTCCCTCAAAAAATCTGTGGCATTGCGTTGTGTGACACAACTGCCCATTTTAGAGTGGCCTTTTATTGTCCCCAGCACAAGGTGCAGCTGTGTAATGATCATGCTGTTTAATCAGCTTCTTGATATGCCTCACCTGTCAGGTGGATGGATTATCTTGGCAAAGGTGAAATGCTCACTAACAGGGATGTAACACATTATATATTTGAGTTTCTTCAAAGTAGCCACCCTTTGCCTTGATGACAGCTTTGCACACTCTTCGCATTCTCTCAACCAGCTTCATGAGGTAGTCACCTGGAATGCATTTCAGTTAACAGGTGTACCTTGTTAAAAGTTAATTTGTGGAATTTCTTTCCTTTTTAATGCGTTTCAGCCAATCAGTTGTGTTGTGACAAGGTAGGGGTGGTATACAGAAGATAGCCCTATTTGGTAAAAGACCGAGTCCATATTATGGCAAGAACAGCTCAAATAAGCAAAGAGAAACGACAGTCCATCATTACTTTAAGACACAAAGGTCTGTCAATCCGGAAAGATTTCACGAACTTTGAAAGTTTCTTCAAGTGCAGTCGTAAAAACCATCAAGAGCTATGATGAAACTGGCTCTCATGAGGACCGCCACAGGAAAGGAAGACCCAGAGTTACCTCTGCTGCAGAGGATAAATTCATTAGAGTTAACTGCACCTCAGATTGCAGCCCAAATAAATGCTTCACAGACTTCAAGTAACAGACACATCTCAACATCAACTGTTCAGAGGAGACTGTGTGAATCAGGCCTTCATGGTCGAATTGCTGCAAAGAAACCACTACTAAAGGACACCAATAAGAAGAAGAGACTTGCTTGGGCAAAGAAACATGAGCAATGGACATTAGATCGGTGGAAATATGTCCTTTGGTCTGATTTTTGGTTCCAACTGCCATGTCTTTGTGAGACGCAGAGTAGGTGAACGGATGATCTCCGCATGTGTGGTTCCCAACGTGAAGCATGGAGGAGGAGGTGTGATGGTGCTTTGCTGGTGACACTGTCTGTGATTTATTTAGAATTCAAGGCACACTTAACCAGCATGGCTACCACAGCATTCTGCAGCGATACGCCATCCAATCTGGTTTGCGCTTAATGGGACTATCATTTGTTTTTCAACAGGACCCAAAACACACATCCAGGCTGTGTAAGGGCTATTTGACCTAGGAGAGTGATGGAGTGCTGCATCAGATGACCTGGCCTGCACAATCCCCCGACCTCAACCCAATTGAGATGGTTTGGGATGAGTTGGACAGCAGAGTGAAGGAAAAGCAGCCAACAAGTGCTCAGCATATGTGGGAACTCCTTCAAGACTGTTGGAAAAGCATTCCTCATGAAGCTGGTTGAGAGAATGCCAAGAGTGTGCAAAGCTGTCATCAAGGCAACGGGTGGCTACTTTGAAGAATCTCAAATATAACATATATTTTGATTTGTTTAACACTGTTTTGATTACTACTTGATTCCATATGTGTTATTTCATAGTTTTGATGTCTTCACTATTATTCTACAATGTAGAAAATAGTAAAAATAAAGAAAAATCCTTGAATAAGTAGGTGTGTCCAAACTTTTGACTGGTACTGTGTATATATGTATATATCCACGCTATGAGGTTGGAATAATCCTGTGAAAATGATAATGCCCTTTCAGTTTAAGACCTGTTTGAAAAAGCTGCATGAAATTTCAGCCTGTTTTGGTGGGATGGAGTTTTGGCCTGCCTGGTGACACCACCAGGTGCTAAATTAGTTAATAGACCAATAAAAAGGGTTCCAAACCTCTATGCCAATAACAGCCAGTTTACCCCTTTTTTTTTTATAAGAGGCTATTTTTGTTTCTTTTTTACCATTTTAATTAAACTATCACAGTAAGGTGCTTAATTGTTACCCATAAATGATTTTTTATTGACATAAAAATGGCTGCATTGGACCTTTAACTTTTTTGCTGTAACCAAGATAATTGGGAATACCAAAGAGATTGATATCTAATCCCTTTCATCTGTGAGAATACTCTTATTTTGAAGGATTTGAGAAAAACAACGTAACCCGGAAGTGATTTGTGATTCGTTGTTGCTGACCTGGAGGCTTCAATAAGGAGGCTATCGCGGTCCACTTTTATCACAGATAGAACAATGAGACAGATACTTCACCGGATGTATAGATATGACGCATCCGGTTGGCGTTTCCACTCACTACCATATTTGAGAGGAAGCCCAATGGCTAGCAGTGGGAGAAGATGGAACGAGATGTGTTTTGGCAAATAGGATCACGCTAGCTCCTGCTTGGCTCTGTCTACCTCATTGCTTGTTCTGCCCACTATGGCTCATTTGTTCCCATTTGAAACGACAGGCTGTGGTGTATCTTGGTTTAGTGAAACATCTTTGCTTTTAACGAACCGAGCCGTGCTAGGCAGAATATTGTGAAAAGGGTATTCTATAAACTTCTACAAATAGCAAATAAATAACCATGGAAAACAAAAAATCTCTGTCCGGCGCATGTCAATGGACACCTGAGGAGATAGTGGCATTGTTAACACGCTGGGCAGACGGGAGTGTTCAAGAGCAGCTTCTCTCCGCAGTGAGAAACGAGAGAGTCTTTACCAAACTGAGTTCAGAGCTTGCTGCCCTAGGCTTTATCAAAACATCGACACAGTGCAGGTGGAAAATAAAAAAGCTGAAACAGGAATACAAAAAAATCAAAGACAAAAAAAACAAGAATGCCGCCGCCTGTCATGGAAGATGGTTTGCCATCATGGAAAGTGTCCTCGGTCATCAACCAAGTACCTTATTGGAGTCTGGGTTGGTAATACATTCTCCAAATATTTTGGAGTCCAAGCCTGATTCCCCACCAGAGGAGGAAGGTCCCGGTAATTTAGACTAATGTCCCTTTTCCAATGTTGGGTTTTACACAATAATGTATATAAACCCTGGATTGCTGATGGTACGTATTGGCCAATAAGAGGCTTTGAAGCCACCGGTCGGCCATATTGGCACTCCCCGGTAGGAGCAGTCCTCCATAGGATTGAATGGAAATTTTACAGTATTTCAATGAAATGTTTAAAGGACAGAATTACATGTATTTAAGTATTTTTGTGTTCTAGTGGACAGTAACATTAGTAATATATACTTTAAAGAAAATGTTTTTATTTTATGTTTAGTGCATAATATAATTTAAAAGTATGCATTAAGGTGTCTGTAATAAAATAAATGTGGCAAAAACGAATGTAGACATTATTAAATGCATTTCTATAGCTTCCAAAATAAAAAAAATTACAACGTGGAGGAGTGCCAAGATGGAGGCACGGTGGCTTCAACACAGCGCCCACTATCAGTGATCTAGTGTATATATAAATAATTGGTTTACACTGGCTCTTGGCCTGCATTTCCACCCCTGGAGGCCAGGTAACAAAGTATTGGGCCATGGCCTATTTTTCATCATGCTGACAGGATGTGACTTTCCATGCGGTTCCCACAGTGGAGGCTGGTGGGGGGAGTTATAGGAGGACGGGCTGATTGGAATAGCTGGATTGGATTTAATGGAACGGAGTCAAACGTGATTTCCATATGTTTGATGCCGTTCCGTTTATTCCATTCCAGCCATTACTCCTCCCACCAGCCTCCACTGGTTTCCCAGTGTTATTAGCTAAGTAACATTAGGAAATGGTGAATGGTGTTTCCATAGCTAAAGCTACTTGCAAGTGTAGGCTAACACGGCGTATGTGAGCAATATACAGCTCTGACCAGAGGCCCAGGCTTTTGTGGCACAGTCTGTTAGGTGCTCACATCTGCACCGTAAAAGCCATGATGCAGTTCATTCTTCTTTCCTGCTACATTGGTAGCAGCGGTGGGAATGAAGCAGCTTTGTGCCACATAGGCTAAGTCCAGGCCTCTGGGCAGAGGCAGTACAGTACAAAGCTCACATGCCATGTTACACAAGCTTTGCTAGTTATTGTGTCCCTGTTTTTGTGAGTACTCATGTTGTCTGGTGCTTCCACAGACAAGTCTCCATCCAGTTGGATGCCTGATGAGGTCCAAGGTCTCTTTAGTCACCGTTCAGGGTCTGGGGGGATAAATTCAGCTTCTAGGCTGTTGGAGTCGGCTGATTCCCCTCAAAAAGCAGAAGATTATGGTAAGCTGTGAAACACTGATCCATTACATTTTTAGTAAGCCTAAATGGCCTACGACCTTACTGGATAACATTTTATCTGTGTTTACTAGTGTCTTTCAACTAATCTGGTACATTCACAGATGAGTCTCCATTCCGCTGGACGCCTGAGGAGGTCCATGCATTGTTAACACTCTGGGCAGACAGGAGTGTTCAGGAGCAGCTTCTCTCAGCAGTGAGAAACGAGAGAGTCTTTACCAAACTTAGTTCAGAGCTCGCTTCCCTGGGGTTTAACAGGTCGTCAAAGAGGTGCAGAGAGAAAATAAAAAAGCTGAAACAAGAGTATCATAAAATCAAGGACGACAAGAAGAAGAGGAGCTACAACCGCCGTAGAGAAAGATGGTTTGCCATCATGGATAGTGTCCTCTGTCACCAACCAAGTACTTTGGTAATAGATTCAGATGGAAAGACTTTGGAGTCAACTCAACCTGATTCACCACAAGAAGTTGAAGATTCTTGTAAGTTAAGCTGTCTAGTACAGCATCAACACTAGTGCACATTTTTAAAACACTAACTTGGCCTGCGACTGGAAGCTCGGAAGTTAATATTGTTTGTCAACTGATCTGTTGCTTCCCCAGACAAATCTCCATCCAGTTTGACATCTGATGAGGTCCATGGTTTCCTTGGTCACCGACTAGGAACCTCAGCTGCTATGATAAATTCACCTGCTATGCGGTTGGAGTTGACTGATTCCCCTCTAGAAGCAGAACATAATGGTAAGTTATCTAGTAGTCTTTCTGAACCTTTTTAAAGGACTCAATGTCTGCTAACCATCTGAGGGACCAGACAGTAAAATTGTCAGAAGTTGAGAAACACTTATCTACACTGAACAAAAATATAAACGCAACATGTAAAGTGTTGGTCCCATGTTTCATGAGCTGAAATAAAAGATCCCAGTAGTTTTCCATATGCACAAAAAGCTTATTTCTCTCAAATGTTGTGCACAAATTTGTTTACATCCCTGTTAGTGTGCATTTCTCCTTTGCCAAGATAATCCATCCACCTGACAGGTGTGGCATATCAAGAAGCTGATTAAACAGCATGATCATTACACAGGTGCACCTTGTGCTGGGGACAATAAAAGGCCACTAAAATGTGAAGTTTTGTAACACAAAACAATGCCACAGATGTCTTAAGTTTTGAGGGAGCGCACAATTGGCATGCTGACTGCAGGAATGTCCACCAGAGCTGTTGCCAGATAATGTAATGTTAATTTCTCTACCATAAGCCGCCTCCAATGTCGTTTTAGAGAATTTGGCAGTACATCCAACCGGCCTCACAACCGCAGACCATGTGTATGGCGTCCTGTGGTTGAGCGGTTTGCTGATGTCAACGTTGTGAACAGAGTGTCCCATGGTGGCGGTGGGGTTATGGTATGGGCAGGCATAAGCTACGGCAGGTAGCTTAGTGGGTAAGAGCGTTGTGCCAGTAACCGAAAGGTCGCTGGTTCTAATCCCCGAGCCGACTAGGTGAAAAATCTGTCGATGTGCCCTTGAGCAAGGCACTTAACCCTAATTGCTCCTGTAAGTCGCTCTGGATAAGAGCGTCTGCTAAATGACTAAAATGTAAATGTAAATGTAAACACAATTGCATTTTATCGATAGAAATTTGAATGCACAAAAATACCGCAACGAGATCCTGAGGCCAATTTTTCTTAAGGTATCTGTGACTAACAGATCCATATCTGTATTCCCATTCATGTGAAATCTATAGATTAGGGCCTAGTGAATTCATTTAAATTGACTGATTTTCTCATATGACCTGTAACTCAGTAAAATCTTTGAAATTGTTGCATGTTTCGTTTATTTTTGTTCAGTATAGTACACCTTTCTGGAAAACGGTATAAACTTGCTAGCTAACATTGTTTGCCAGTTTGTAAGTGCTTTTAGCTGATCTGGTGCATTCACAGATGAATCTCGAGCCATCTGGTCACCTGAGGAGGTCCATGCGTTGTTAACACTCTGGGCAGATGGGAGTGTTCAGGAGCAGCTTCTCTCCGCAGTGAGAAACAAGAGAGTCTTTACCAAACTGAGTTCTGAGCTCGCTGCCCTCGGATCTACGAAGACCTCTAAACAGTGCAGAGAGAAAATAAAAAAGCTGAAACAGGAATACAAAAAAATCAAGAACCACACTAGCAAAAATAGTTCCAACATTAGTGGAAGAAGATGGTTTGCTATCATGGATGCTGTCCTCAGTCAGCGAACAAGAACTTCAATGCTTTTGGAGTCGACTCAGCTTAAGTCCTTGCCAGAGGCAGAAGACTCTGGTAAATGAAGCTGTACTATACATTTTCAAAATGGTAACTTGGCCCGATATGTTGTTTGTGTGAGTGCTTTTAAAATGGTGGCTGGCTTCATAAATATTTGCTGAAGCTGACTAGTATCCCAAACCCTAGCTAAATACATTTTAGATCTAACCTATACAATATTTTAGGTTTAAACTTATTTTCTTGTTTGTGTTTCCCACTGTAGGTCCCCATTTAACTCTCTCCTCCCTGCGTCTCCTTGCTCCACCACTACGCCTGATGTCAGCATTCTTGTGGCAAGTGGCTCAGCAGCATCTTGTAAAGCATTATGGGAAACTGGAGGAGTTTGTAACTTTGGTGACAGAGATGGTTCCAGAGCTGCTCAGTTCCAGGCAGAGGACCCAACTCCTCCTGGGTCTGAGAGCAAGGGTGAGAGAGGTGGAAATGCAGAGGATTCCGATAGAAGTATGGGCAGCAACTATTTGCAAATATAAACGCAACATGCAACAATTTCAAAGATTTTACTGAGTTACAGTTCATATAAGGAAATCAGTCAATTGAAATAAATTAATTAGGCCTTAATCTATAGATTTCACATGACTGAGAATACAGATATGCGTCTGTTGGTCACAGATACCTTAAAAAAAAAAGTAGGGCCGTGGATCAGAAAACCAGTCAGTATCTGGTGTGACCACCATTTGCCTCATGCAGCGCGACACATCTCCTTCGCAGAGTTGATCAGGCTGTTGATTGTGGCCTGTGAAATCTTGTCCCTCTCCTCTTCAATGGCTATGCGAAGTTGCTGGATATTGGCAGGAACTGGAACACGCTGTCGTACACATCGATCCAGAGCATCGCATACATGCTCAATGGGTGACATGTCTGGTGAGTATGCAGGCCATGGATGAACTGTGACATTTTCATCTTCCAGGAATTGTGTACAGCATTATCATGCTGAAACATGAGGTGATGGCGGCGGATGAATGGCATGACAATGGGCCTCAGGATCTCGTCACGGTATCTCTGTGCATTCAAATTGCCATCGATAAAATGCAATTGTGTTTGTTGTCTGTAGCTTATGGCTGCCCATACCATAACCCCACTGCCACCATGGGGCACTCTGTTCACAACGCTGACATCAGCAAACCGCTCACCCACACGATGCCATCTGCCCGGTGTAGTTGAAACTGGGATTAATCCGTGAAGAGCACACTTCTCCAGCATGCTAGTGACCATCGAAGGTGAGCATTTGCCCACTGAAGTCGGTTACGACGCCGATCTGCAGTCAGGTCAAGACTGGTGAGGACAGAGATGAGCTTCCCTGAGACGGTTTCTAACAGTTTGTGCAGAAATTCTCTGGTTGTGCAAACCCACAGTTTCATCAGCTGTCCGGGTGGCTATTCTCTAAAATGACATTGGAGGCGGCTCATGGTAGAGAAATGAACATTCAATTATCTGGCAACAGCTCTGGTGAACATTCCTGCAGTCAACATGCCAATTGCACACTCCCTCAAAACGTGAGACATCTGTGGCATTGTGTTGTGTGACAAAACTGCACATTTTTGTGGCCTTTTATTGTCCCCAGAACAAGGTGCACCTGTGTAATGATCATGCTGTTTAATCCACTTCTTGATATGCCACACCTGTCAGGTGGATGGGTTATCTTGGCAAAGGAGACATGCTCACTAACAGGGATGTAACACATTTGTGCTCAACATTTGAGAGAAATAAGCTTTTTGTGTGTATGGAAAACTTCTGGGATCTTTTATTTCAGCTCATGAAACATGGGACCAACACTTTACATGTTGTGTTTATATTTTTGTTCAGTGTAGTATGTTTTCCCCTGGTGCTGCCTCACGTCAACCTCTTTTTCAGCTGGTTCTGGAGTTATGTCGCAATGATAGCACAGCTGACCTCGTAACCATCCAGCCTCACCTGGATAAAATCCATTATTTGACAGAATTCTCTGTACACAAAGAGGTACGTTTAACTTATTTTGGCAACATTTTAAAGTAATATTTGAAGGAAATATGAACGTTTTCAGCCTTATGTTGAGGTTGAGTTCATGTCTGACGTAATTCGTTTTGTTTGTTTATGCTTACTGACAGAGTAATGATGATGAGTTGGAGGCTACAGAGTCTAACTTTGTGGAGTTGGTCCAAACCCTGCTGGAAGACCCTTCTGAGAGGGAGCACTTCTTCCAGGTAAGAGATCTTTCTGGTTCGTGACTTTCAGGTGCCTATTGCTTGTATCAGCATTGGCACAGGACTTTGTCATAAATTATACATTTTTCAGGAGGTGTTCCCAGTACACTACGGCCCTCGGTATGACACAGCACTGCAGGTACTGGTATGGGAGTTCCTCTCCAGACTGGAGGAGCTGCTTCCTGTACCAGACTTCACACAGGTACAGATTGAAACATCACAGTATGAGTTTGATCCCTTTAGTCTACACTAGGTTTTATGCCCAAAAAATTGTTTGCTCTCTTACAAAGATGGCCAGAGTACAACTGAATGGAAAACACTACACTGCTCAAAAAAATAAAGGGAACACTAAAATAACACATCCTAGATCTGAATGAATGAAATAATCTTATTAAATACTTTTTTCTTTACATAGTTGAATGTGCTGACAACAAAATCACAAAAAAATGATCAATGGAAATCAAATTTATCAACCCATGGTGGTCTGGATTTGGAGTCACACTCAAAATTAAAGTGGAAAACCACACTACAGGCTGATCCAACGTTGATGTAATGTCCTTAAAACAAGTCAAAATGAGGCTCAGTAGTGTGTGTGGCCTCCACGTGCCTGTATGACCTCCCTACAACGCCTGGGCATGCTCCTGATGAGGTGGTGGATGGTCTCCTGAGGGATCTCCTCCCAGACCTGGACTAAAGCATCCGCCAACTCCTGGACAGTCTGTGGTGCAATATGGCGTTGGTGGATGGAGCGAGACATGATGTCCCAGATGTGCTCAATTGGATTCAGGTCTGGGGAACGGGCGGGCCAGTCCATAGCATCAATGCCTTCCTCTTGCAGGAACTGCTGACACACTCCAGCCACATGAGGTCTAGCATTGTCTTGCATTAGGAGGAACCCAGGGCCAACCGCACCAGCATATGAGCTCACAAGGGGTCTGAGGATCTCATCTCGGTACCTAATGGCAGTCATGGAGGGCTGTGCGGCCCCCCAAAGAAATGCCACCCCACACCATGACTGACCCACCGCCAAACCGGTCATGCTGGAGGATGTTGCAGGCAGCAGAACGTTCTCCACGGCGTCTCCAGACTCTGTCACGTCTGTCACATGTCAGTGTGAACCTGCTTTCATCTGTGAAGAGCACAGGGCACTAGTGGCGAATTTGCCAATCTTGGTGTTCTCTGGCAAATGCCAAACGTCCTGCACGGTGTTGGGCTGTAAGCACAACGCCCACCTGTGGACGTCGGGCCCTCATACCACCCTCATGGAGTCTGTTTCTGACCGTTTGAGCAGACACATGCACATTTGTGGCCTGCTGGAGGTCATTTTGCAGGGCTCTGGCAGTGGTCCTCCTGCTCCTCCTTGCACAAAGGGTTGTTGCCCTCCTACGGCCTCCTCCACGTCTCCTGATGTACTGGCCTGTCTCCTGGTAGCGCCTCCATGCTCTGGACACTACGCTGACAGACACAGCAAACCTTCTTGCCACAGCTCGCATTGATGTGCCATCCTGGATGAGCTGCACTACCTGAGCCACTTGTGTGGGTTGTAGACTCCGTCTCATGCTACCACTAGAGTGGTGACCAAAACATCAGCCAGGAAGCATAGGAACTGAGAAGTGGTCTGTGGTCACCACCTGCAGAACCACTCCTTTATTGGGGGTGTCTTGCTAATTGCCTATAATTTCCACCTGTTGTCTATTCCATTTGCACAACAGCATGTGAAATGTATTGTCAATCAGTGTTGCTTCCTAAGTGGACAGTTTGATTTCACAGAATTGTGATTGACTTGGAGTTACATTGTGTTGTTTAAGTGTTCCCTTTATTTTTTTGAGCAGTGTATATTACATTTTAGGTATTTCCATGTGTGTAAAACATCAGGTGTCTGGCATAGTGTATTTTAACACTATATTCCCCTGCTCCTCAGACGGCAGCATGGCTCGGTGCAGGCCCCTCTGTCATGGAGGAATGTGGACACGCCATCTTTGACCCTGAAGAGCTGAAGACACTTCTGCAGCACCATCAGCATCATGGAAACCTGAAAAAGAGTAAGTCTCCATCCAGAGCAAACCAAACTCCTGTCATTTGAACTTGATAATGCTGGTGTTCGGAGTTGGACTACACAGCCAGTCAGTGGCAATCATTTTAGCTGTAATGGTAAGGAAAACAGTGCTGAAAAATATAGCAAGAGTAACTTGTTTGTATAACTTGTGCTGTCTTTCGTAGGTTATTTCTCTTACTACACTGCAGATACCATCCTGTCCACACTGTCCCTCCCTCCAACAATAAGAGTTGTCATTGGCTCTGAGCAGGCCAGCTCTGACAAAACGAGAGATGGAGGACAACCTAATGGGGGCAGAGTGGAGGATGAGGAAGAAGAGGAAATGGAAGATCGACAGAGTGATGAAGACTGCAATGAAATAAGTTATACAGGGCAGGATTTGGAGCAACAGGAGCAGATGGGCATTTCAACGGCAGAGACTTCTGCGCTGTGTATCCCAGTGCCCAGTAACGGTAAGGGAATTTAAATACTGATCTCATGTTAACAAATGATTGATAACATCACCTGTTATACAATCTACACTCCTGATCTTGTCATTGCAGGATTGAATAGTGACATGTCATCCCAGGTCCTCGCCTGCTCCCTCTGCCCATTCTCTCATAGTGAAATTGCAAAACTCCACCAGCACATCAGGATTAGGCATCGAGGAGAGGACCGGAAGCTTTTATGTGCTAAGGAATCTGGGACTGATAACCCCTTTCCCTCAAGCAGCACTAAAATAATCCCCTATGCGCCAACAATCAAGACTCACAAATGCACTCATTGTGGGAAGGTTTTCAAATGCTCCAAAACCCTGAAAGTACATATAGGAATTCACACATTGCCATTCCATTGTAACCAATGTGAGAAAAGATTTTCTTCCAGGTGTGGTCTGAAAAAACATCAGCGAGTTCACACAGGGGAAAGACCATTCAAATGCTCTCACTGTGACCGAAGATTCATGTGTGCAGGTTCACTCAAATGGCATGTGCGCACACACACTGGGGAGCGTCCCTACTGTTGCACTATTTGTGGGAAAACATCTGTCCAACATCTAGCAAGACACATGCGGATGCATGCAGGGGAGAAAAACTATTTATGTAGCATCTGTGGTAAGGCATTCCTTAGCTCAGGAGAACTGCGGCTGCATACACGATCGCACACAGGAGAATGTCCCTACACCTGTAAACGTTGTGGAAAGGGCTTCAAAGCATCATGCCATCTAACACTTCATATGCGATCTCACACAGGAGAGCGTCCATACCCCTGCACCCTGTGCACAAAACGTTTTACTACGGCAAGAGGCCTTAAGAGACACACACTTACTCACACTGGCGAAAAACCTCACCAGTGCTACAAGTGTGGGAAGAGATTTTCTATAAGGGGAAATCTGAATACACATCTTAAAAGTCATAGATTTTAGGATGGGATTCTGCAGGTGCAGTCATTAAATACTGAAAACAAGTATTGTGATTAACGATTCCCTGTGCATTTTGTTTTGAACAACCTAAAACCTGTGAACAATGTGAGGGGTTAATCAATATCCTGCCAATGATCATGCTATACTGTTAATATGGTGAGTCCATGCCTCTAGATTCAACCTAGCCCAAGATTAACTCTTAAGGAGCCTACCCTTACTCCTTAAGGTCCAAATATGTTTTTTGCCGAGGTAGACTGGCTCTGGCAGCCAAAACAGCCAAATACTCCATCAAACGTGAATCGATTCTCAATTGCGATACGGTTCTAGAAACATAACGCCCTTTATGTTAATATCACAAAATAATTTCACAAATGCAAACTATACACTTACTGTACACTGTTTTAAACCGCTTTATCACAGTTGCAGCCAACAGTATTTTTCATTGACAACACGTTTCTGGCGGCCTTCTGTTACACACAGGTGTACAGAGCATGCTAGATGGCTAATTAGCACAGGTGGTCCCTCTGTCTCCCATTAACACGACCTGTAACATGGAGATATGGCTGTGTGGGAACCCTAACCCTATAGAGGTGTGTATCAATTTAACTGTTTTTTGAAAATTATTTCTCGCTGATATGAAAGATAAGGTCCTTCTGCTTCCAAAAGCATACCGCAAACGATGCAGGTTAATGTTAAGACCGAGCCTCGGTGCTCTTAACAAAACTCCCCCTTACAGAAGAGGTCCAAACCTTTGTCCAATTACTTTTATGTGTAATGTAATGGAACTTGGAGTCATGATCAAAGGCTAGATTCAACTCTACGTTCATGGGCACAACATAAAAAATTAATAAAATAAACTGTAATGCAATTATCACTTATGAATAAACACAAACCAATTCAATATTGATGAATATAAAATGATGTAAAGGGGGACCTTTACTTAGAAGGAAATATTTTGGCCGGAAGTGATTGCCACGTCTCCAGGAAGAAGACGCTTTGAGGTATGAGTTCATTTATTTAATTTGTGTGACTAACAAATACATTTTTGCCTATAATATGTAACATTTTCGACTGTGAAAATAGTTTTGGTATTATAGTAATTTACGTCTCAAGACAACAACTGAAGTAACTTGATCCAAACATATTTCCGTGGTTGTTGTAGCCTATATTTTCCCAGTGTCACTAACTAGCTACTTAGCATAGCTAGCTAGCTACCTTGCTAACTAGCGACGTCAACATGCAATAGGTTACTGTAGTTTATAATTCGTAATTCATAGTCATAAACATTGAACAATTAATTGTAGCTAACTAGTTATGTTTTTATAAACTCACGCCAGCCAGCTAGCTAGCTATTACACACTTTACTTGCTAGCTAAGTTAGTTCTCGAGAACCCAAGGTGGTTTACACAGCCGGTCAATGTAATCCAATGGAGTTGGAGTCATGAATAAGGGTTACTTGCCATCAGCTTTTTGTTAGCTTGCATACCGGTTAGTTAGCTAACGTTAGCGTGTGGGAGATGTTGCCACTAGCTGTCAGTCAGTGACAATCAATAACCAACTAATGCTCTTCCTACAGTTGATAAGAGGCAAAACCCTAAAAAAACGTATTTGCTGGTCATGTCCTCAGGTTGTCTGGTCGATTCAAAAGTGAATGAGATGGCAACGAATGGGGCAAGCTGTGAACAACCACAGAAGCGAGGAACCAAAGACAAACAGAATGGACATTTTGCAGGTCGGTTTTGAAACTTCTCCAAGTGAACCAGCATTAGGCTGTTTATGGAGAACAGATAAACAATTTGACCAAGGAAGGAGAAGTGTTGCTATTGGTATGCAGAAACTGCAAACATTATCTTGGCAATTCTTCTTACATTTTTACATTTACATTTTAGTCATTTAGCAGACGCTCTTATCCAGAGCGACTTACAGTTAGCACATACATTATTTTATCGAACCCACAACCCTGGCGTTGCAAACGCCATGCTCTACCAACTGAGCTACATCCCCTGCCGGCCATTCCCTCCCCTACCCTGGACGACGCTGGGCCAATTGTGCGCCGCCCCATGGGTCTCCCGGTTGCGGCCTGCTACGACAGAGCCTGGATTCGAACCAGGATCTCTAGTGGCACAGCTAGCACTGCGATGCAGTGCCTTAGACCACTGCGCCACAACATTCCAGTATTGCCAGAATGGTCCAAACTGTTGCGTACTGCTTTATTCCATAGTTTAGAAACTACTAAATAATTATACTTCATTCAAAGGTCTAGACTAGAGAACGCCACCAATTGCTAGTTTTATGTTCCTATTTAGGCCTAGACAAAGTGACATGACTTTGTCAAAGGCACATGATAGCGTATGTCCAGCAAAATAAGGGGATATTGCAGTAGCTTTTTTGATACTAGCCCATTTTATAGGTTAATATGACCTCACGAGTGTGCTCTGTATCTGCAGACTCTGCGGTCAGTGAGAGGAGGCAGAAAGATCGGGAGGAGCGTCTCGCTCTGGTGCTGTGGAGGCGGCCTATCGTCACACTACACTACTTCCTCCTGGAAACCTTCATCATACTAAAGGAGTGGACATTAAAGTAAACCACTATTTGACAGTAAAACTAGAAACCAACTGATCAGTTGAAAGCTTTCTCAGTTCTGTTGTGTTTACAGTAACAGTCTGCCAGTCTAGTCATTAGGTAGTTGTACCTAATAATAAACTGTTCCACTTCTTCCCCTCTGCAGGTTATGG
The DNA here is from genome assembly GCF_020615455.1 of Coregonus clupeaformis. Taxonomy (NCBI): domain Eukaryota; kingdom Metazoa; phylum Chordata; class Actinopteri; order Salmoniformes; family Salmonidae; genus Coregonus; species Coregonus clupeaformis. The sequence continues at coordinate 23,346,367 of NC_059197.1, read as the reverse complement.
CGACAAAGGGGTACAGTGTTCTTGTTCCTGGTATTGTGTTCACTGTTCTCCCTTGCCTACTCCACCGAGGGAGCACACCAGAAGGTAAGGAAGGAGAGAAACAGAAACCCCTATCACCTCCTCTGTAATTTATTTATTTTGGGGTTTTAATGGTTAAAGATAAGTAACTGTTCATTCAGATACACTGCATTCCTAGAGGAAAGGTCACCTGAGGAGATGTGTTGTGCTATAAACTTTTTTTTACTTGAGGCTCAGGCCAGTACATTGGATGTATCTTAGCTTATATGTTGATATTGTGGTGTAAAGCGTTGACATTTCCTCTTCTTCCACCACTATCCTTGGCATAACATAGGTCTCCATTGTTCTCTCTAAAGGATAAATGTCTTGTGAAGTTGTATGTTATGGCTATCTTTGTCCATGCAAAAGCCTTATGCGCTCTCTACTTCTCTCTCCCCCTCCTGTCTGTTCTCCTCTGCAGTATGTGCAGTACCTGGAGAAGAGGTTCCTGTGGTGTGCCTACTGGGTAGGTTTGGGCATCCTGTCCTCAGTAGGCCTTGGGACTGGCCTACATACCTTCCTACTATACCTGGTAAGTAAGAGAACCACCCTTCCCTTGCCTGTCAGCTGTGCCATCGAAAATGTAAGCTAACTTATCACGCTCAGACAGTGGAAAAGCCTGCTGTATCTGTAGTAATTACATTTTTGAGAATGCTGGTACAGTATTTGACATTGGATGTTTTTGAGAGCCTGTTAGCTCTGCTTGTCCCATAACTAGCACGATAGATAAAAAAAAATTTATAGTTACGGTGAATTAGTTTACAGTGCTTTTCCTCTTTGAGCAAGAGGGACACATTTTGTGCACAAGGTATTTCCATCATCTGAGTCACCATTGTCAGAAACATAATACATATCCACAGTTTGTCCAGTGGGTGGCCTCATACTTCCTATCTCATTCTTTCAATGTGTTCAGTTCTCCTGCCTGGTTCTCCATAGATCTGCCATTCACCTCTGGACCCAGTTTTTCAGAAGTTATGATAAACTGGGCCCTGATTAGGGCTGTTACATTGACCGTATTACCGCTACACCGGCAGTCACGAGTTATGACCGCAGTCAAATTCTATGTGACTGTCGAGTCACAGTAACTAAGCTTCTCCAAAACTGTGCTCTGATGGCGCTGGTGCTCATTCGTAGCCTACCAAACTTGCTAACGGCCAGTTGCTAATGCCGTGGTACTCAGTGTTCTGTCCCTCTAATCACTCTGACATCGCTGCAAATGCAATCGAATATCTAATCACACACTTGAGAGCCAGCTCCTCATAGCTGGGTGATGCATGGAATTAAATAAGTGTTCCTATAAGCCCATGTGGCGCAACATTTCTATAGGCTATGCAATTACGTGAGAACAGAGTTTTGATGGTCTCTATTAAAAAGAGGATCCAATCAGCTTTCAATAGGCTAGGCTTACTATATTTATTTCTCAACTTTCCTAATATTAAGCACATTGCTTCGCTTTACAACCGGAGTAGCCTACCTGGCTGGCATGAAAATGAACCGCGGGAAAAGTGTCCTCCATTCGCTGTTCAAGTGCATATGGATCATGTATTTTTTCCCCTGCGCCTGTTCCGACAGGTGCTTGATAATGGCCCGTTCTAAATCAAAACTAATTTCACACATATTATTTGGTATATGTAAAGACAAGATTAAATTGACAATAGTCTAATGGGTGAGAATATTATTATCATCACTTGTGAATGATGCCCAGCGTGTGCAGTCTAAGGCAAGATTTTCTTTGTGCAACTTTTTCCAATCATAGTCACATGTAGCCTAGCCCATAGGCCTATATGTTTTGATAAGGTTCGTATCACACCTAAAGTGGCCAAATAACTAAGCATAGCCTTTTTTATTTATTTATTTTTATTTCACCTTTATTTAACCAGGTAAGCCAGTTGAGAACAAGTTCTCATTTACAACCACGACCTGGCCAAGATAAAGCAAAGCAGTGCGATTAAAAACAACAACAACACAGAGTTACATATGGAATAAACAAAACGTACAGTCAATAACACAATAGAAAATCTATATACAGTGTGTGCAAATGTAGTAAGTTATGGAGGTAAGGCAATAAATAGGCCATAGTGCAAAATAATTACAATTTAGTATTAAAACTGGAGTGATAGATGTGCAGAAGATGATGTGCAAATAGAGATACTGGGGTGCAAATGAGCAAAATAAATAACAATATGGGGATGAGGTAGTTGGGTGGGCTGATTACAGATGGGCTGTGTACAGGTGCAGTGATCGGTAAGCTGCTCTGACAACTGATGCTTAAAGTTAGTGAGGGAGATAAGTGTCTCCAGCTTCAGAGATTTTTGCAGTTCGTTCCAGTCATTTGCAGCAGAGAACTGGAAGGAACGGCCAAAGGAGGTGTTGGCTTTGGGGATTACCAGTGAGAGATACCTGCTGGAACGCATACTACAGGTGGATGTTGCTATGGTGACCAATGATCTAAGATAAGGCGGGGATTTGCCTAGAAGTGATTTATAGATGACCTGGAGCCAGTGGGTTTGGCGACGAATATGTAGTGAGGGCCAGCCAACGAGAGCGTACAGGTCACAATGGTGGGTAGTATATGGGGCTTTGGTGACAAAACGGATGGCACTGTGATAGACTTCATCCAATTTGCTGAGTAGAGTGTTAGAAGCTATATTGTAAATGACATCGCTGAAGTCAAGGATCAGTAGGATAGTCAGTTTTACGAGGGCATGTTTAGCAGCATGAGTGAAGGAGGCTTTGTTGCGAAATAGGAAGCCAATTCTAGATTTAACTTTGGATTGGAGATGCTTAATGTGAGTCTGGAAGGAGAGTTTACGGTCTAACCAGACACCTAGGTATTTCTAAGTCAGACCCGCCGAGAGTAGTGATTCTAGTCTGGCGGGCAGGTGCAAGCAGCGTTCGATTGAAGAGCATGCATTTAGTTTTACTAGCGTTTAAGAGCAGTTGGAGGCCACGGGAAGGAGTGTTGTATGGCATTGAAGCTTGTTTGGAAGTTTGTTAACACAGTGTCCAATGAAGGGCCAGATGTATACAAAATGGTGTCGTCTGCGTCGAGGTAGATCTGAGTCACCAGCAGCAAGAGCGACATCATTGATATACACAGAGAATAGAGTCGGCCTGAGAATTGAACCCTGTGGCACCCCCATAGAGACTGCCAGAGGTCCAGACAACAGGCCCTGCGATTTGACACATTGAACTCTATCTGAGAAGTAGTTGGTGAACCAGGCGAGTCAGTCATTTGAGAAACCAAGGCTATTTAGTCTGCCAATAAGAATGCGGTGATTGACAGAGTCAAAAGCCTTGGCCAGGTCGATGAAGACGGCTGCACAGTACTGTCTTTTATCAATCGCGGTTATTATATATTTTAGGACCTTGAGCGTGGCTGAGGTGCACCCATGACCAGCTCGGAAACCAGATTGCATAGCGGAGAAGGTACGGTGGGATTCAAAATGGTCGGTGATCTGTTTGTTAACTTGGCTTTCAAATACTTTGGAAAGGCAGGGCAGGATGGATATACAGTGGGGAGAACAAGTATTTGATACACTGCCGATTTTGCAGGTTTTCCTACTTACAAAGCATGTAGAGGTCTGTAATTGTTATCATAGGTACACTTCAACTGTGAGAGACGGAATCTAAAACAAAAATCCAGAAAATCACATTGAATGATTTTTAAGTAATTCATTCTGCATTTTATTGCATGACATAAGTATTTGATCACCTACCAACCAGTAAGAATTCCGGCTCTCACAGACCTGTTAGGTTTTCTTTAAGAAGCCCTCCTGTTCTCCACTCATTACCTGTATTAACTGCACCTGTTTGAACTCGTTACCTGTATAAAAGACACCTGTCCACACACTCAATCAAACAGACTCCAACCTCTCCGCAATGGCCAAGACCAGAGAGCTGTGTAAGGACCTCGGGGATAAAATTGTAGACCTGCACAAGGCTGGGATGGGCTACAGGACAATAGGCAAGCAGCTTGGTGAGAAGGCAACAACTGTTGGCGCAATTATTAGAAAATGGAAGAAGTTCAAGATGACGGTCAATCACCCTCGGTCTGGGGCTCCATGCAAGATCTCACCTCGTGGGGCATCAATGATCATGAGGAAGGTGAGGGATCAGCCCAGAACTACACGGCAGGACCTGGTCAATGACCTGAAGAGAGCTGGGACCACAGTCTCAAAGAAAACCATTAGTAACACACTACGTCGTCATGAATTAAAATCCTGCAGCGCACGCAAGGTCCCCCTGCTCAAGCCAGCGCATGTCCTGGCACGTCTGAAGTTTGCCAATGACCATCTGGATGATCCAGAGGAGGAATGGGAGAAGGTCATGTGGTCTGATGAGACAAAAATAGAGCTTTTTGGTCTAAACTCCACTTGCCGTGTTTGGAGGAAGAAGGATGAGTACAACCCCAAGAACACCATCCCAACCGTGAAGAATGGAGGTGGAAACATCATTCTTTGGGGATGCTTTTCTGCAAAGGGGACAGGACGACTGCACCGTATTGAGGGGAGGATGGATGGGGCCATGTATCGCGAGATCTTGGCCAACAACCTCCTTCCAGCCACGATCCATCTTCAATGCTCTTACTGAGGGATCTTCCAGCATGACAACGACCCGAAACACACAGCCAGGGCAACTAAGGAGTGGCTCCGTAAGAAGCATCTCAAGGTCCTGGAGTGGCCTAGCCAGTCTCCAGACCTGAACCCAATAGAAAATCTTTGGAGGGAGCTGAAAGTCTGTATTGCCCAGCGACAGCCCCGAAACCTGAAGGAGAAGGTCTGTATGGAGGAGTGGGCCAAAAGCCCTGCTACAGTGTGTGCAAACTTGGTCAAGACCTACAGGAAACGTATGATCTCTGTAATTGCGAACAAAGGTTTCTGTACCAAATATTAAGTTCTGCTTTTCTGGTGTATCAAATACTTATGTCATGCAATAAAATGCAAATAAATTACTTAAAAATCACACAATGTGATTTTCTGGATTTTTGTTTTAGATTCCGTTTCTCACAGTTGAAGTGTACCTATGATAAAAATTACAGACCTCTACATGCTTTGTAAGTAGGAAAACCTGCAAAATCGGCAGTGTATCAAATACTTGTTCTCCCCACTGTAGGTCTGTAACAGTTTGGATCTAGAGTGTCACCCCCTTTGAAGAGGGGGATGACCGCGGCAGCTTTCCAATCTCTGGGGATCTCAGACGATACGAAAGAGAGGTTGAACAGGCTAGTAATAGGGGTTGTGACAATTTCGGCGGCTAACTTTAGAAAGAAAGGGTCCAGATTTTCTAGCCCAGCTGATTTGTAGGGGTCCAGATTTAGCAGCTCTTTCAGGACATCAGCTATCTGAATTTGGGTGAAGGAGAAGCGGGGGGCATGGGCAAGTTGAAGCGGAGGGTGCAGAGCCGGGGTAGGGGTAGCCAGGTGGAAAGCATGGCCAGCCGTAGCAAAATGCTTATTGAAATTCTCGATTATCGTACATTTATCGGTGGTCCTAGCCTATAGGCCTAGGACCCCTGGAACAGGGTTGGAGAGCCTATAGCCTACAGAGTTTAGTGAAACGTGTACTTATAAACCCAGTCATTGCACAATCGTGTGTGAAAAGAGAGTTTTGACTGGCCATTATTTAAGAGGGTCCCAGCTTTCACATGTAATGTTTATTGCTCAACTCTTAAAATGTCTGCTTTACAACTGGTGTAGCCTTTCTGGTATAATCAAAACGGAACCGAGGGAAGAGCTTTCGCTATTCGAGTGCACGCTGCGTTTTATTTTGTGGGCTATTCTAAATAACAAATAATTTCACACATGCACTGAGTGTACAAAACATTAGGATAACTTGCTCTTTCCATGACAGACTGACCAGGTGAATCCAGGTGAAAGCCATGATCCCTTATTGATGTCACTTGTTAAATCAACTTCAATCAGTGTAGATGAAGGGGAGGAGACCGGTTAAAGAAGGATTTCTAAGCCTTGAGACATGGATTGTGTATGTAGAGTGCATTCGGGAAATATTCAGACCCCTTGACTTTTTCCACATTTTGTTACGTTACAGCCTTATTCTAAAATTGATTAAATAAATGTTACTCCTCAATCTACACACAATACCCCATAATGTTAAAGTGAAAACATATTTTTAGAAATGTTTGCAAATGTATAAAAATTAAAACAACTTTGCTATGAGACTCGAAATTGAGCTCCGGTGCATCCTGTTTCCATTGATCATCCTTGAAATGTTTGTACAACTTGGAGTCCACCTGTGGTAAATTCAATTGATTGGACATGATTTGGAAAGGCACACACCTGTCTATATAAGGTCCTACAGTTGATAGTGCATGTCAGAGCAAAAACCAAGCCATGAGGTCGAGGCACAAATCTGGGGAAGGATACCAAAACATTTCTGCAGCATTGAAGGTCCCCAAGAACACAGTGGCCACGATGTCAACGGGGCATTAGAATGTATTAGAAATCAAACTTGGCCTTCCGAGTGGCGCAGCAGTCTAAGGCACTGCGTCGCTGTGTTGCGGCATCACTACAGCCTGGGGTTCGATCCCAGGCTGTGTAACACCCGGCCGTGACCGGGAGTCCCATAGGGCGGCGCACAATTGGCCCAGCGTCGTCCAGGTTAGGGGATGGTTTGGCCGGGGGGGCTTTACTTGGCACATCGCGCTCTAGCGACTCCTTGTGGCGGTCCGGGCGCCTGCAGGCTGACTTCGGTTGTCAGTTGAACGGTGTTTCCTCATTGGTGCAGCTGGCTTCTGGGTTAAGCGAGTGGGTGTTAAGAAGTGCGGCTTGACGGGTCATGTTTGGGAGGACGCATGGCTCAACCTTTGCTTCTCCCGAGCCCGTTGGTATTGCAGTGATGAGACAAGATCGTAATCTTGAAATTGCGGAGAAAAAGGGGTTTCAAATTTTTTTGGGGGAAAAGCGTAAATCAAAACATGTAGCCTAAGGTTTGTATCACAACTAAAGTTGCATAGATAGCTCTAAATTAAGCATATAGTAGGACCTGTTTCAAATGATCACTTTTTTTAACCACTCAACACAGAATAGTTGTCCACACTCCCTCGGAAATCGTTAGGGGAAAATATCCTTTCTATTTTATTCAGCTATGTTCCATTGTATTCTTCTTACCACGAGAATTATAAACAAATCTTATCTGCTAAATGAACTAGTTAAGCCCACAGCCATATGGCATAGCCAGATCAGGGCCTAACATAAGGATGACTCAGAATATGCTGTTCTATACTTCTGAAATGGGCTACATTTCACAATGTTTATTTAGACCTGCCTAAAATAAACAATGGATTTATTGTGATAGTGTAGGCTATATTAAATGATTTATTCGACATTTTAAAATGTAGATGTTCCATAGGTCCGCATCAGTGGCTTGTCTATGCGTGGAAGCCCAGAGATGTTAAATGTGTTTGTTAATTAACAGTCAATTACCGTGAGACCGGCAGTTATTTGCATGACAATTACCAGCTGACAATTTCATGGCCTCCACTGCCCTAGTTCCTGATGAGTGATCATAGTGTGACTGTGGTTGAGTCACGCTCCTTCCTCACTGTGTGTTTTGTTTGTGACATCCATCTTGGCTGTGGTAAAATGAATCATTAAACTGTGATGAAGACAAGGAAGTGATTCTACAGAGGTCCCCACTTTTTCAGTGATGTGGCCATTGTTCACTAGATCTTATGATGTACCCTTGAGTCCAACAGCTCCACATTTACAAATGGGAAATTGCAACGTTTGTACTGAACTTTAGAAATAGCTGCTTTGGAAATACAATTTACTTTTGTAGCCTTTCCAATTCTATGCCTAACTACCCATTATTTTCCTCACTACACACACACTACCCAAACCCACTAGTAGAGACGGGCCTGTAAACCACAGCCTCTGGTAGTGTTGGTGGTGTTGACCTCATGACGTGTCATCTTCCCTAGACGTGTGTATGACCTCATTCCCTTTCCCACATCTCTCCACTCAATGTGAGGGAGGTTATTTCCATCAGTTTTCAGTAATCTTCTCCAAAATGAGAAAATGTAGCTGTCTAATGCAACTTACAAACACTCAAATTATTCTATATGAATTCAAAGATGCATTATCATGATTTCTATAGCGGTAGGCCTACTTTGTATTGTACAAATGTTCATGTGGATATTACCAGTATGTTTGCTTTATATTTGAATCAAGGCATCACTAAAATATCAACCACTTGAGTAAATAAAATCTATTACCACCTACACATGGTTAAGCAGATGTTATTGCGAGTGTAGCGAAATGCTTGTGCTTCTAGTTCCGACAGTGCAGCAATGTCTAGCAAGTAATATCTAACAGTTCCACAACAAAAACCTAATACACACAAATCTAAGTAAAGGGATGGAATAAGAATCTATAAATATATGGATGAGAAATATATGGATATGAGTGCTTGCTTAACTGGTTTTTGGAAAACAATATCTCCTCCTATCTGGAGAATAGTGAGGTTGTGCTCCCTGCTAAAATAGGCTATGTGCACACTTTACCAAACACAAATAACTCAGAGGTGAGGTCAACATATTGGAAAGTCCCTAGTTGAAGGGTGCCAGAAACATCTGCCCTCTGAAGAGCTGCTATGGATTAGATACCCCATAGTAAGGAGCGGAGATATTTTGCTGGGCGTTACAAGCATAATTGTATGATTCATGAGTCTGGTCATGCTGGATTCAGATGGAAATGTAGGGACTGTCTTTTTCTTATTTTGCTAAACAAAGGAAATCAATCAAGGCAATGGCCACCGTGCATGTCATTTGCTATGTTTCGAGGATTATTTACTTCCAAATAATGAAAAGGTGTTGTCTTGTTATTATTGAGTAACCATCATGGTGAAACAAGTATAGATTTGTAACAGAAGGAAAGGCAGGGATTGAGACCTTGTGAACCCGTATTGTGAAAAGAAGACTTGTCAGCATGTCCGCTCACACTCTCTAGGAGAGCTATGGGGATCAGCGCTGACTAATTGTCTTCTGTCTATCTCCTGTCACTGTGGTATCTCAACAGGAGGCGGTATAATAGGCTTCCTGTGCTGTGGTTTCAGGTGCCCTGACTGCCCTCACTGTTAATGAAGCCAGGTGGCTAAGCCTGTGCTCTGATTCATGGAACTGCATACCAGGCTGTTGGGGGAGGCTGTGCTGACTCAGCTGTGTGTGTGTTAGAGCTGGGTGATATGGACAAACCCATATTGTGATAAATTGACAAATGTTTTGTGATAACGATAAATTACAATTTTTGTGGGTGGTGCTAGACCTGTGCGTTATGTACAAAAAGTAATTGCGATTAAATGTTACTATTTTGCTCGATAACAACAAATACAACAAACGATATCCATGTAGACTAATTTGATTTAATTGATCAGTAAATATAGGCTAATGTCCTACAAAAACATTCCAGCGCTAGGCCTAGGCTACTTGATGTAGGCAAATAAGGCGCTCATCTCCGCCCCGCGGGCGCATCAAAACCATACTAACTACAGCCTACTCCGGTTGTAAAGTGGTGCCATGAACTCAATATTAAGAGGTGAGAAATACATTGACATACTTACAGAAAGCTGTGCCTCTCCTCTCTGTAACTATACTGAACAAAAATATAAACGCAACATGCAACAATTTCAAAAATTGTACTGTTCATATTAGGAAATCAGTAAATTAAAATAAATAAATTAGGCCCTTATCTATGGATTTCACATGACTGGGAATACAGATATGCATCTGTTGGTCACAGATACCTTTAAAAAAAAAAGTAGGGGCGTGGATCAGAAAACCAGTCAGTATCTGGTGTGACCACCATTTGCCTCATGCAGCGCGACACATCTCCTTCACATAGAGTTGATCAGGCTGTTGATTGTGGAATGTTGTCCCACTGATCTTCAATGGCTGTGCGAAGTTGCTGGATATTGGCGGGAACACGTCGATCCAGAGCATCCCATACATACTCAATGGGTGACATGTCTGAGTATGCAGGCCATGGAAGAACTGGGACATTTTCAGCTTCTAGGAACTGTGTACAGATCCTTGCGACCTGGGGCTGTGCATTATCATGCTGAAACATGAGGTGATGGCGGTGGATGAATGGCACGAAAATGGGCCTCAGGATCTCGTCACGGTATCTCAGTGCATTCAAATTGCCATCGATAAAATGCAATTGTGTTCGTTGCCCATACCTTAACCCCACCGCCACCATGGGGCACTCGCCCACACGACGCCATACACGTGGTCTGTGGTTGTGAGGTCGGTTGGACATAATGCCAAATCCTCTAAAACAACGTTGGAGGCAGTTTATGGTAGAGAAATTACCATAAAATTCTCTGGCAACAGCTCTGGTGGACATTCCTGCAGTCAGCATGCCATTTGCACGCTCCCTCAACTTGATGATGATCATGCTGTTTAATCATCTTCTTGATATGTCACACCTTTCAGGTGCATGGATTATCTTGGCAAAGAAATGTTCACTAACAGGGATCTAAACAAATTTGTGCACCAAATTTGAGAGAAATAAGCTTTTAGTGCGTATAGAAAGTTTCGGGGATCCTTTATTTCAGCTCATGAAACATGGGACCAACACTTTACATGTTGCGTTTTATATTTTTGTTCAGTGTAGAACAGGAGTTGCTTTAAACTATGTCCCGCAATATCATTTTGAGCAATGGTCATACAGTGCATTCGGAAAGTATTCAGACCCCTTCACCTTTTCCACATCTTGTTACGTTACAGCCTTATTCTAAAATGCATTAAATAAAAATGTCCTCGTCAATCTACGCACAATACCCCATAATGACAAAGCGAAAACAGGTTTGTTGAAATTTTTGCAAATGTATAAATAAAATAAAAAAACTATCACATTTACATAAGTATTCAGACCGTTCCCTATGAGACTTGAAATTGAGCTCTGGTGCATCCTGTTTCCATTGATCATCCTTGAGATGTTTTCATAACTTGATTGGAGTCCAACTGTGGTAAAATCAATTGATTGGGCATGATTTGGAAAGGCACCCCCCTGTCTATATAATGTCCCACAGTTGACAGTGCAGGTCAGAGCAAAAACCAAGCCATGAGTTCGAAAGAATTGTCTGTAGAGCTCCGAGACAGGATTGTGTCGAGGCACAGATCTGGGGAATGGTACCTAAAAAAATGATGCATTATTAAAAGTCCCCAAGAACACGGTGGCATCCATCATTCTTAAATGGAAGAAGTTTGGAACCTCCAAGACTCTTCCTAAAGCTGGCCAAACTGAGCAATCGGGGGAGAAGCGTCTTGGTCAGGGAGGTGACCAAAAACCTGATGGTCCCTCTGACAGAGCTTCAGAGTTCCTCTGTGGAGATGGGAGAACATTCCAGAAGGACAACCATCTCTGCAGCACTCCACCAATCAGGCCTTTTATGGTAGAGTGGCCAGACAGAAGCCACACCTCAGTAAAAGGGACATGACTTCCCACTTGGAGTTTGCCAATAGGCCCCTAAAGCATCATGCTGTGAAGATGTTTTTCAGTGGCAGGGACTGGGAGACTAGTCAGGATCGAGGCAAAGATGAACGTAGTAAAGTACAGAGATCCTTGATGAAAACCTGCTCCAGAGCGCTCAGGACCAGACTGGGGCGACGGTTCACCTTCCAACAGGACAACGATCCTAAGCACACAGCCAAGTCAATGCAGGAGTGGCTTCGGGACAAGTCTCTGAATGTCCTTGAGTGGCCCAGCTAGAGCCCAGACTTGAACTTGATCGAACATCTCTGGAGAAACCTGAAAATAGCTGTGCAGCAATGCTCCCCATCCAACCTGACAGCGCTTGAGAGGATCTACAGAGAAGAATGGGAGAAGCTCCCCAAATACAGGTGTGCCAAGCTTGTAGCGTCATACCCAAGAAGACTCAAGGCTGTAATCGCTGCCAAAGGTGCTTCAACAAAGTACTGAGTAAAGGGTCTGAATACTTATGTAAATGTATATTTCTGTTTTTTATTTTTAATACATTAGAAACAAATTATAAAAACCAGTTTTTGCTTTGTCATTGTGGGGTATTGTGTGTAGATTGGTGAGGGGGGGAAATAATTTAATCAATTTTAGAATAAGGCTGTAATGTAACAAAATGTGGAAATAGTCAAGGGGTTAGAATACTTTCAGAATGCACTGTATATTTGTGCTTCTCAGAATACATCTCTCCCTCCTCCGTGCGCACAGTGGGGAGAGGGAGTGAGAGTCGGCAGCCGACAGGGACCAGCAGGAACCAACATAATGCATAGGCTATTACTGTTGACCAAATAATGGTTTTAGAACAATCTATAGGAACGTTGTGTAGCAAAATCACCGAACATTACCAATGTAAGCAAAATATTTTGGTAAGAAGAAGGCGATGTCCGTAATTTTCGGTTTATCATCCCAGCTCTAGTGTTTGTGTCAACTGTACATGTTGAGTTAAGGAATACCCATCCATCCTCTGGCTCTCAGGGTCCACACATAGCATCAGTCACCCTGGCTGCGTACGAGTGTGGTTCTACAGACTTCCCAGAGCCCCCCTACCCAGACCAGATCATCTGCCCAGAGGGAGGTGGAATGGAGGGCAGCATCTCACTCTGGTCCATCGTCTCAAAGGTCCGCCTGGAGGCCTGTATGTGGGTGAGTAAACATCTGTCTTTATTCAATGGCAAAAATAAGTATAATTAAACTAAGGTTCAACGTTCTAGTGAATTCTATGGGGCGGTTTCCTGGACACAGATTAAGCCTAGTCCTCAACAACAACAAAAAAACAAGCTCAATGGAGAATGTCCATTAAAGTTTGTTTTTCTGTCCAGGACTTAATCTGTGCCTGGGGAAAGCGCTCCTTTTTGGGTTTAGAACAATCAGGGCAACTTGAGGGCTCAATATTGGTAGTCTTCGGTTGACCTCATGTAACCTCACCTATGACATCCTCTAGTAGTGAGAGACCATAGAGCTATGCCTGACTGTGGTATGACCCAGTGTGTATGAACCAGTGCTAAGCTAACCCAGTGTGTATGAACCAGTGCTAAGCTAACCCAGTGTGTATGAACCAGTGCTAAGCTAACCCAGTGTGTATGAACCAGTGCTAAGCTAACCCAGTGTGTGACTGTCTCTCCAGGGTGCAGGCACAGCCATTGGGGAGTTGCCCCCCTACTTCATGGCCCGAGCAGCCAGGCTATCTGGAGCAGACCCAGATGACGAAGACTATGAGGAGTTTGAGGAGATGCTGGAGCAGGCAGAGACCGCTCAGGTGAGTGGAGACTCTGTTCTCACATCTCAGAGTGTAGTAGCCTGCCTCTTGAATGCCTCATTCCACCCAAATCTGTGGAGTCCTATATACTCTTCTTCAGTCTTTTATTTTGGGATCGAACTCTACTTAACTGTCCATCACTATCTACTGACTTCTCTATCTGGCCTGTGATTGGCCTCCAGTTATCAGATGACTTCTCTGAAAACCCCTCCTCCCACCATTTCCAGTAAGGTCATTGCTAGTGGAGTGAGTCACGGTGAAACAAGCTCCCCTGTAATCATCCCTGAGGCCTTTCTTTTCATGATCCTTTCATTTGAGGGACAGGCAATGTGAACAGGCTACTGACATGACTGCCAGTGCCTACCACTTAGATCAGATTGCTGACTAAGCAAAGAGCTCCGATAGATTTAAGAATCATATATTCAACAGAATTTTCCTCCAGTCTAGTCTCACGTCATGGAATCTGAAATAAATAAGGAATATCTTATCACGTCTTTACCAGTAAATGTGTGTACAGCTGCACACTCATAATTTATTATTAAGATATTGTGACCTTGGGACGATAAGGTTATATCTGTGCTTAGCATATTTCAGAGATATTGAGAATCAAAGTTTTCACATCTCAGATCTCAGAACTGTTTTGTAGTGAATTCATTCATAACCCATTTAATGTCCTCACCTTCAAGGTACTTAAATGACAGAATATTAAAATCCTGAGACATGTTTTTTTTGTTTGGGGGTGCAAACGCAGATAGAACCTCATGGTTCTGAAATGTCAATATGGGTTCAGCCATAAGGTTCTATCTGGCACAGAATGTAAAAATTATAAAAATTATTACAGATATTTAATGATTAAATAAAGAGAATACCCTTCTTTCTAATCACATCATCAAATATATGAATTAATGTTCATCACATGATCGATAGTTCACTAAAATGACAACTACACTATATCCTATCGAGAACTAAGCAACATTGCTAAAGCTTAGCTCTGGATGAGTAAACTGATATATTTTTCTGGTCTCTGACACCCAACGTCAGTAAACTACTTGATAGTTAAATAAAATGTGTTATGTCTGTAATTTTTGTGAAATACTCCTTCCATTAATGCTTGCGTATTGATATAGAACAAGACAAAAACCGCAATGCCTCTCCAATAGTCCATCAACATGCTCTAAGGCACCTGTATTTATTTATGTTTACCATAAAGAGCTTAATTAGTGTAAAACATCTAAGTAATTGCAAAAGAGGACAAGAACTTGTGATATGAACAATCAAGGACTTGAGACTAAAAGGTTCTATGTGCAAAATGTATGGTTTTGAGATTCATTTTTTTGAAGTCCCAGACTGTTTTGTGATGTCTTCCTCTTTCATGACTCAAAGTACCTCACCTTAAATACAATTATATTTTTGACAACCCAGCATTGTGTGATTGGATTGCAGATATAGCCTTTTAGAACCAAGTTCAAAGGTGTTTGTACAGATACAACTTTCAGACTTTTTCACAGATCTGACATACTGTATGTCGCATGTGAAGGACCTCCTAAAGAGCAACTCTATGTGAATAACTCATTTTTTACACATGTCAGATAGAGCCTTATAGTCAGTCCCAAGGTCTCGATATATCATGTCAGATGCTTTTGACCTGATGTTTACGGCTGAATAGTTTTAGGGAAAAGGTTGAGGTAGTATGTGTCACATTATCACTAAAAACACCATTGATTAGATGTGTGTATGTGTGTATATATACACAGTTGAAGTCGGAAGTTTACATACACTTAGGTTGGAGTCATTAAAACTCGTTTTTCAACCACTCCACAAATTTCTTGTTAACAAACTATAGTTTTGGCAAGTCGGTTAGGACATCTACTTTGTGCATGACACAAGTAATTTTTCCAACCATTGTTTACAGACAGATTATTTCACTTAATTCACTGTATCACAATTCCAGTGGGTCAGAAGTTTACATACAGTAAGTTGACTGTGCCTTTAAACAGCTTGGAAAATTCCAGGAAAGGATGTCATGGCTTTAGAAGCTTCTGATGGGATAATTGACATCATTTGAGTCAATTGGAGGTGTACCTGTGGATGTATTTCAAGGTCTACCTTCAAACTCAGTGCCTCTTTGCTTGACATCATGGGAAAATCTAAAGAAATCAGCCAAGACCTCAGAAAAAGAATTGTAAACCTCCACAAGTCTGGTTCATCCTTGGGAGCAATTTCCAAACGCCTGAAGGTACCACGTTCATCTGTACAAACAATAGTACGCAACTATAAACACCATCGGACCACGCAGCCGTTATACCGCTCAGGAAGGAGACACGTTCTGTCTCCTAGAGATGAACGTACTTTGGTGTGAAAAGTGCAAATCAATCC
Organism: Coregonus clupeaformis; assembly: GCF_020615455.1. NCBI lineage: Eukaryota > Metazoa > Chordata > Actinopteri > Salmoniformes > Salmonidae > Coregonus > Coregonus clupeaformis. The sequence continues at coordinate 23,330,681 of NC_059197.1, read as the reverse complement.
CAGAACAACATCAAAGGACCTTGTCTGTAAAACGAGTCCTATATCGACATAACCTGAAAGGCCGCTCAGCAAGGAAGAAGCCACTGCTCCAAAACCACCATAAAAAAGCCAGACTATGGTTTGCAACTGCACATGGGGACAAAGATTGTACTTTTTGGAGAAATGTCCTCTGGTCTGATGAAACACAAATATAACTGTTTGACCATAATGACCATCATTATGTTTGGAGGGAAAAGGCGATGGCTTGCAAGCTGAAGAACACCATCCCAACCGTGAAGCACGGGGGTGGCAGCATCATGCTGTGGGGGTGCTTTGCTGCAGGAGGGACTAATGCACTTCACAAAATAGATGGCATCATGAGGAAGGAAAATTATGTGGATATATTGAAGCAACATCTCAAGACATCAGTCAGGAAGTTAAAGCTTGGTCGCAAATGGGTCTTCCAAATGGACAATGACCCCAAGCATACTTCCAAAGTTGTGGCAAAATGGCTTAAGGACAACAAAGTCAAGGTATTGGAGTGACCATCACAAAGCCCTGACCTCAATCCTATAGAACATTTGTGGGCAGAACTGAAAAAGCGTGTGCGAGCAAGGAGGCCTACAAACCTGACTCAGTTACACCAGCTCTGTCAGGAGGAATGGGCCAAAATTCACCCGACTTATTGTGGGAAGCTTGTGGAAGGCTACCCTAAACATTTGACCCAAGTTAAACAATTTAAAGGCAATGCTACCAAATACAAATTGAGTGTAACTTCTGACCCACTGGGAATGTGATGAAAGAAATAAAAGCTGAAATAAATCATTCTCTACTATTATTCTGACATTTCACATTCTTAAAATGAAGTGGTGATCCTAACTGACCTAAGACTGAGTTTGTACTAGGATTAAATGTCAGGAATTGTGAAAAACTGAGTTTAAATGTATTTGGCTAAGCCATTTTTCCTATTTTGTTGCCTTACAACCTGGAATTAAAATGTATTTTTGGGGGGGTTTGTATCATTTGATTTACACAACATGCCTACCACTTTGAAGATGGTGAAACAAACAAGAAAGAGACAAACAGAACTTGAGCGTGTGTAACTATTCACCCCCTCAAGTCAATACTTTGTAGAGCAACCTTCTGCAGCAATTACAGCTGCAAGTCTCTTGGCGTATGTCTCTATAAGCTTGGCACATCTAGCCACTGGGATTTTTGCCCATTCTTCAAGGAAAAACTGCTCCAGCTCCTTCAAGTTGGATGGGTTCTGCTGGTGTACAGCAATCTTTAAGTCATACCACAGATTCTCAATTGGATTGAGGTCTGGGCTTTGACTAGGCCATTCCAAAAATGTAAATGTTTCCCCTTGAACCACTCGAGTGTTGCTTTAGCAGTATGCTTAGGGTCATTGTCCTGCTGGAAGGTGAACCTCTGTCCTAGTCTCAAATCTCTGGAAGACTGAAACAGGTTTCCCTCAAGAATTTCCCTGTATTTAGCGCCATCCATCATTCCTTCTATTCTGACCAGTTTCCCAGTCCCTGCCGATGGGAAAAACATCCCCACAGCATGATGCTGCCACCACCATGCTTCACTGTGGGGATGGTGTTCTCGGGGTGATGAGAGGTGTTGGGTTTGCGCCAGACATGGCGTTTTCCTTGATGGCCAAAAAGCTCAATTTTAGTCTCATATGTTTGGGGAGTCTCCCACATGCCTTTTGGCGGACACCAAACGTGTTTGCTTATATTTTTCTTTAAGCAATGGCTTTTTTCTGGCCACTCTTCCGTAAAGCCCAGCTCTGTGGAGTGTATGGCTTAAAGTGGTCCTATGGACAGATAATCCAATCTCCGCTGTGGAGCTTTGCAGGTAATTCTGAAGGTAATTGGTTGCACCAGATCTTATTTAGGGGCTTCATAGCAAAGGGGGTGAATACGCATCACTTTTCCGTTATTTATTTTATAGAATTTTTTGAAACAAGTTATTTTTTTCACTTCACCAATTTGGACTATTTTGTGTATGTCCATTACATGAAATCCAAATTTAAAAATCTATTTACATTACAGGTTGTAATGCAACAAAATAGGAAAAACGCCAAGGGTGATGAATACCTTTGCAAGGCACTGTACTGTATCATGATATTGATATATTATTGTAGAAATTGTTTAATGTGTGAAGCATTAATTAATATTGGATAATAAACTATTGAATTATGTTTCAGGATTTTGTTACTAGAGCAAAACTGGGCGTTCAGAACATGGTGCAGAAAGTGGGATTCTTTGGGATTCTAGCCTGTGCCTCGGTAAGTCCAAAACTACATTGCAGGCAACTGTTTGATGACTTGACTTGACATGAACTCTTATCTTATACTATTTTAAAGTTGAGGCCTTTATTATTACAGCGCATCACTGAATATTGTACACTACATGGCCAAAAGTATGTGGACAACCCTTCAAATTAGTAGATTCAGCCATTTCAGCTGAATCCACTGTAAGTGCTGTTATTGTGAAGTGGAAACGTCTAGGAGCAACAACGACTCAGCCGCAAAGTGGTAGGCAACACAAGCTCACAGAACGGGACTGCTGAAGTGCGTAGCGCGTAAAAATCGCCTGTCCTCGGTTGCAACACTCACTACTGAGTTCCAAACTGCCTCTGGAAGCAACGTCCGCACAAGAACTGTTCGTTGGGAGCTTCATGAAATGGGTTACCATGGCCGAGCAGCCGCACACAAGCCTAAGATCACAATGCGCAATGCCAAGCGTCTGCCGTCATTGGACTGTGGAGCAGTGGAAACGCGTTCTCTGGAGTGATAATCACGCTTCACCATCTGGCAGTCCGACGGACAAATCTGGGTTTGGCGGATGCCAGGAGAATGCTACTTGCCCCAATGCATAGTGCCAACTGTGAAGTTTGGTGGAGGAGGAATAATGGTCTAGGGCTGTTTTTCATGGTTCGGGCTAGGCCCCTTAGTTCGTGAAGGGAAATCTTAAAGCTACAGCAAACAATGAAATTCTAGATGATTCTGTGCTTCCAACTTTGTGGCAACAGTTTGGGGAAGGCCCTTTCCTGTTTCAGCATGAGAATGCCACCGTGAACAAAGCGAGGTCCATACAGAAATGGTTTGTTGAGATCGGTGTGGAAGAACTTGACTGGCCTACACAAAGCCCTGACCTCACCCCCATCGAACACCTTTGGGATGAATTGGAATGCAGACTGCGAGCCAGGCCTAATCGCCCAACATCAGTGCCCGACCTCACTAATGCGCTTGTGGCTGAATGGAAGCAAGTCCCCGCAACAATGTTCCACCATCTAGTGGAAAGCCTTCCCAGAAGAATGGAGGCTGTTATAGCAGCAAAGGGGGGACCAACTCCATATTAATGCCCATGATTTTGGAATGAGTTGTTTGATGAGCAGGTCTCCACATACTTTTGGCCATGTATGTTGATAGTTAGTGTATGTTGATGTTTGTTACAATGAAGTTATGGCAATGAAGGTAGAATTCGAATGCACTCCTCTATTACAGGATATCTTTTCACATGTTACGACCTGTCTTTCAGATTCCTAATCCTCTGTTTGACCTTGCTGGTATAACATGTGGCCACTTCCTGGTACCATTTTGGACCTTCTTTGGAGCGACTCTTATTGGGAAAGCCATCGTCAAGATGCACATACAAGTAAATATTTGAGTTGTACTAAACAATTAGACATATTCAGACATTTTATTTTTTAGGGGGTAGATCAGCTTTAATATTGCAGGTAGATTGTAACTTCCATCAATGTAATTGTCTGCGTCACTTCCAATCCCCCATATATTTTTCTTGCACACATACACATATATATATATATATATACACAGTTGAAGTCGGAAGTTTACGTACACCTTGTCAGAATAATAGAGAGAATGATTGATTTATTTCAGCTTTTATTTCTTTCATCACATTCCCAGTGGGTCAGAAGTTTACATACACTCAATTTGTATTTGGTAGCATTGCCTTTAAATTGTTTAACTTGGGTCAAACGTTTCGGGTAGCCTTCCACAAGCTTCCCACAATAAGTTGGGTGAATTTTGGCCCATTCCTCCTGACAGAGCTGGTGTAACTGAGTCAGGTTTGTAGGCCTCCTTGCTCGCACACACTTTTTCAGTTCTGCCCACACATTTCCTATAGGATTGAGGTCAGGGCTTTGTGATGGCCACTCCAATACCTTGACTTTGTTGTCCTTAAGCCATTTTGCCACAACTTTGGAAGTATGCTTGGGGTCATTGTCCATTTGGAAGACCTATTTGCGACCAAGCTTTAACTTCCTGACTGATGTCTTGAGATGTTGCTTCAATATATCCACACAATTTTCCTTCCTCATGATGACATCTATTTTGTGAAGTGCATCAGTTCCTCCTACAGGAAAGCACCCCCACAGCATGATGCTGCCACCCCCGTGCTTCATGGTTGGGATGGTGTTCTTCGGCTTGCAAGCCACCCCCTTTTTTCTCCAAACATAACGATGGTCATTATGGCCAAACAGTTCTATTTTTGTTTCATCAGACCAGAGGACATTTCTCCAAAAAGTATGATCTTTGTCCCCATGTGCAGTTGCAAACCGTAGTCTGGCTTTTTTTATGGCGGTTTTGGAGCAGAGGCTTCTTCCTTGCTGAGCGGCCTTTCAGGTTATGTCGATATAGGACTCGTTTTACAGTGGATATAGATACTTTTGTACCTGTTTCCTCCAGCATCTTCACAAGGTCCTTTGCTGTTGTTCTGGGATTTATTTGCACTTTTCGCACCAAAAGTACGTTCATCTCTAGGAGACAGAACGCGTCTCCTTCCTGAGTGATATGATGGCTGCGTGGTCCCATGGTTTTTATAGTTGCGTACTATTGTTTGTACAGATGAACGTGGTACCTTCAGGCGTTTGGAAATTGCTCCCAAGGATGAACCAGACTTGTGGAGGTCTACAATTTTTTTTCTGAGGTCTTTGCTGATTTCTTTTGATTTTCCCATGATGTCAAGCAAAGAGGCACTGAGTTTGAAGGTAGGCCCTGAAATACATCCACAGGTACACCTCCAATTGACTCAAATTATGTCAATTAGCCTATCAGAAGCTTCTACAGCCATGACATCATTTTCTGGAATTTTCCAAGCCGTTTAAAGGCACAGTCAACTTAGTGTATGTAAACTTCTGACCCACTGGAATTGTGATACAATGAAACAATTGTTGGAAAAATTACTTGTCATGCACAAAGTAGATGTCCTAACCGACTTGCCAAAACTATAGTTTGTTAACAATAAATTTTTTGGAGTGGTTGAAAAACGAGTTTTAATGACTCCAACCTAAGTGTATGTAAACTTCCGACTTCAACTGTATACATACATACATACACACATCCTTTAAAAAATATATTTTCCTTTATTACTTTCAAACCCCACCACCCCTTCCCTAATTGGAGTAAACTAGCGAACAACAACGCTTATGCCTCTACTTCCAGCTTATAATAATAATAAATAATATGCCATTTAGCAGACGCTTTTATCCAAAGCGACTTACAGTCATGCGTGCATACATTTTATTTTATTTTTTTTATTTTTTTTGTGTATGGGTGGTCCCGGGGATCGAACCCACTACCTTGGCATTACAAGCGCCGTGCTCTACCAGCTGAGCTACAGAGGACCACATACTATATACATTTTATGGACACAGTCAATTTTACAATTAGTTTTATTTTCTTTGTTTTTTACTCCTGAACTTCCTCTACCCTCAACCTCTTAATGTCAGAATATTTTCAGTTGGCTGTAATTCCATGGTTTCTGTATTTGAAGTACTTTTAGTGCTGCTGTTGAAGACCATTCCAGATGAAAGGAGTATGGAGAGCACTTTAACGAGAAGCATTGCTTTTTGTAAACCAGATCAAAATCTTAGTTGTCGGCTGTATTGTTGAGTCTGCCACAGTGACTAATTTACTCCCAGACGGTGCGAGACTGACTGTGTGTGTCTGTGAGTTGTGGTGGTGAGTGCTGAGTCGTCTAACCAGACCAATCCATCTGTGGTACCAGCCAGTGATCTCACCAGTTCTGACAAAGCCCTCCAGAGTTAAGGAGGAGGACCAGGGTCCGGGAGATGCTTTGTGCTTCTCCCTCAGACCTCAAGGGTCTTTTACTGTCCAGACTTGGCTGGGACGGCATTTGTCACTGTGTTCAAAGCAGACATGGGATATATCCCCCACCTCGGTACAGGTTTTCACTGTCTATGTCTCTGTCTGAGACTGATTACTAATCCCCCAGTTGATTCATTTGTCTTCCCACAGAAACTGTTTGTTATCATAACTTTCAGCAAGCACATAGTGGAACAGATGGTGTCTCTGATCGGGTGAGTATGTGTCTGTGTTAATGTATGCATATAAATGAAGAGCGCGGTGCTTTGTCCGTTTAGCATCCTTCCTCTGTGCTTTAATGGGGGCAGGGCTCAACATTTATGCTTGTTAAGTAGGAAAAAAATCACACATCACAATATCAAACAATTACTCCGAACAGAGTTGGATCAGAGAGGCCAACATTGGAATAATATTCTAATCTATTTTTCATGTACACTACTGGTCAAAAGTTTTAGAACACCTACTCATTCAAGGGTTTTTCTTTATTTTTTTACTATTTTCTACATTGTAGAATAATAGTGAAGACATCAAAACTATGAAAAAACACACATGGAACCATGTAGTAACCAAACAATTTTTAACTAATCAAAATATCTTTTATATTTGAGATTCTTCAAAGTAGCCACCCTTTGCCTTGATGACAGCTTTGCACACTCTTGGCATTCTCTCAACAAGCTTCATGAGGTAGTCACCTGGAATGCATTTCAATTAACAGCTGTGCCTTCTTAAAAGTTAATTTGTCGAATTTCTTTCCTTAATGCGTTTCAGCCAATCAAAATAAATCAATTTTAATTCCAGGTTGTAAGGCAACAAAATAGGAAAAATGCCAAGGGGGGTGAATACTTTCGCAAGCCACTGTATGTAGGAACTCCTTCAAGACTGTTGGAAAAGCATTCCAGGTGAAGCTGGTTGAGAGAATGCCAAGAGTGTGCAAAGCTGTCATCAAGGCAAGGGGGTGGCTATTTGAAGAATCTCAAATATAAAATATATTTTGATTTGGTTAACACTTTTTTGGTTACTACATGATTCCATATGTGTTATTTCATAGTTTTGATGTCTTCACTATTATTCTACAATGTAAAAAATAGTAAAAATAAAGAATACAACTTTTGACCGGTAGCATACAGTTGTGGTCAAAAGTTTTGAATGACACAAATATTGGTCTTCACAAAGTTTGCTGCTTCAGTGTTTTTAGATATTTTTGTCAGATGTTACTATGGTATACTGAAGTATAATTACAAGCATTCCATAAGGGTCAAAGGCTTTTATTGCCAATTACATTAAGTTTATGCAAAGAGTCAATATTTGCAGTGTTGACCCTTCTTTTTCAAGACCTCTGCAATCCGCCCTGGCATGCTGTCAATTAACTTCTGGGCCACATCCTGACTGATGGCAGCCCATTCTTGCATAATCAATGCTTGGAGTTTGTCAGAATTTGTGGGTTTTTGTTTGTCCACCCGCCTCTTGAGGATCGACCATCAATTCTCAATGGGATTAAGGTCTGGGGAGTTTCGATGTTTTGTTCCCCGAGCCACTTAGTTATCACTTTTGCCTTATTTCTTATTTTATTTTACCTTTATTTAACTAGGCAAGTCAGTTAACAACAAATTCTTATTTACAATGACGGCCTACACCGGCCAAACCCGGACGATGCTGGGCCAATTGTGCACCGCCCTATGGGACTGCCAATCACGGCCGGTTGTGATACAGCCTGGAATCTAACCAGGGGGTCTGTAGTGACACCTCAAGCACTGAGATGCAGTGCCTTAGACAGCTGCACCACTCGGGAGCAAGGTGCTTCATCATGCTGGAAAAGGCATTGGTCATCACCAAACTGTTCTTGGATGGTTGGGAGAAGTTGCTCTCGGAGGATGTGTTGGTACCATTCTTTATTCATGGCTGTGTTCTTAGGCAAAATTGTGAGTGAGCCCACTCCCTTGGCTGAGAAGCAACCCCACACATGAATGGTCTCAGGATGCTTTACTGTTGGCATGACACAGGACTGATGGTAGCGCTCACCTTGTCTTCTCCGGACAAGCTTTTTTCCGGATGCCCCAAACAATCGGAAAGGGGATTCATCAGAGAAAATGACTTTACCCCAGTCCTCAGCAGTCCAATCCCTGTACCTTTTGCACAATATCAGTCTGTCCCTGATGTTTTTCCTGGAGAGAAGTGGCTTCCTCGCTGCCCTTCTTGACACCAGGCCATCCTCCAAAAGTCTTCGCCTTACTGTGCGTGCAGATGCACTCACACGTGACTGCTGCCATTCCTGAGCAATCTCTGCACTGGTGGTGCCTCGATCCCGTAGCTGAATTAACTTTAGGAGACGGTCCTGGCGCTTGTTGGACTTTCTTGGGCGCCCTGAAGCCTTCTTCACAACAATTGAACCTCTCTCCTTGAAGTTCTTGATGATCCGATAAATGGTTGATTTAGGTGCAATCTTACTTGCAGCAATGTCCTTGCCTGTGAAGCCCTTTTTGTGCAAAGCAATGATGGCGGCACGTGTTTCCTTGCAGGTAACCATGGTTAACAGAGGAAGAACAATGATTTCAAGCACCACCCTCCTTTTAAAGCTTCCAGTCTGTTATTCTAACTCAATCAGCATGACAGAGTGATCTCCAGCCTTGTCCTCGTCAACATTCTCACCTGTGTTAACGAGAGAATCACTGACATGTCAGCTGGTCCTTTTGTGGCAGGGCTGAAATGCAGTGGAAATGTTTTTTGGGGGATTAAGTTAATTTTCATGGCAAAGAGGGACTTTGCAATTAATTGCAATTCATCTGATCACGCTTAACATTCTGGAGTATATGCAAATTGCCATCATAAAAACTGAGGCAGCAGACTTTGTGAAAATTAATATTTGTGTCATTCTCAAAACTTTTGACCACGACTGTACATAAATAAAAAAGTGTAGATGATATGCATGTTGGCTACAGCCACATGTCCAAACCGATGCTGACATGAGGAAGGCGCAAGAAAATGTGGCTAAACTTTAATGAGACTTAATTACATAAATATAGGCTAAACGCCAGTTAAGCTTTGACAAATCTAATGAAGGATACATAACGTTTAATGGCTTGATTCTGTCGACATGCAATACTTGAGGCACGTTTGAAACCAGTTTTGCTGTTGGATTGATAATTCCCATTCTGAACAAATAGCATCATAAAAGCATAACATCAAAGTCAGATGTGTGTTTGCCTCCTCCATTCAGGGTATTTCCCTTACACACAAACCAATCCCCCACATAGGTGATCAGCCAGCCTTGTGGGATCCTCTCAGATGGAATGTCTTCTGTTCTGTTCTGACTCACAGCAGTTTAACTTTGACTGCACCAGAATCTCCCCGACAGCAGCAGGGAAACAAAATAACAGCTGGATGTATGAAAGAAAAATAAATCATCACTTCCATATTACACATCCAACATAACTAGCTAATATCTTTAGCTCTTCCTTGACTATTTCTTCTCAAACTTTTTTTCATCATGAACAAATAAAATTACAATCGTACTCACAACTAATGATCAGTTTATAATGCCATTTTATTCACAGTTAAAAAGAGTTGCATGAGAAAGAACCCTTGCTTGCTACCATTGCAATTGGTTGACTGGTCTGACTTGCTATGACGTGTTATACTGGTGCTTGAATGCTGAATCGGGACTTTTGGTAATTGCAGCAGTTTGTGTGTGGCTGAGTGAGTCAGTCAAAGTTACCCTGGGAATGGGCTTACCATAGCCCTTGTTTAAGATCAACAATTACAATTATCCAATTAACTTTTTTACACCCTGATAGTAAATTGTCTTGAATCTGTTTAGTCAAGTTTTAAAATGTTGAAGTTTATATTAACACCTGAATTAAAAGAAACTGATTGTAACCATATGTATATTCTATTTAATGATGGCTGTGATACATTGATTAAACTATAGCAATAATTTTTGGTATAGTGCTGTCAACTACAAATGATTGTGGATTTATTCAGGTGTAACAAGTTATAGTACCTCGTGGTCTCTGAGGGTTCTCTTCCAATCAAATTGTCTGCATTCTCTAACTATAATCTAAAGAGTCCCTATGAACTGAGTGGCCCACACAGTGATCTAATCCTTTGCTCTCCCTCCCATATATGGACAGTCATTGATGAACACGCCTAGTTTGATCTGTTTCCACCCATAAGGCTGTGATGACTGCATATCGAGTCACTTCCTGGTTATTGGTCTCAGACTGGTTTCCTATAGGAATCTCCGGGATAAATAAGAGAGATGCAGAGGACTGCCTCACTTCACTCTGCTGTGTGCTCAGCCACTACACTGACAGTGTGAACTCACAGCTAGAGGCCTGACTTGATGCCTAACTAGAAACATGTAGAAAATGGAACTCTCTCGACATCCTGAGCAATGGACTGCTCTCTTGAAACACTGGTCCTATGGACCAAGGGTTCCCTCTACAAAGCCTAATTATTTTACCAGTGAAGGGATACTGCTGGTATGGTAAGTACTCTGGGATATAATGTTGTCTCCATCTTTGCCACTCTCTTTTCCCCTCCTCGCCTCTCCCCTGCCTGTGGATGTCCTTGCCCTGCCGCTGTGTCAGGTCTCTGCCGAGGGTAGGTCCCTCCATACAGAAGCCCTTCAGTGAGTACCTAGAGGCCCAGAGAAGTAAACTCCACCACCACACCGGAGAAGGCACCCCGGCAGTAAGAGCACTACTACCATCATCCATCCTTTCTAAGTCCAGACAAAGCATGTGATTTTATTGATTGCCAAGATAATACAAATTGTAATGTATTCGTGTTAGTGTCAAAAGAGTAATATTCCTCTGTATGAATGTCTCTCTGTGCAGAGTGAGAACTGGCTTTCGTGGGTCTTTGAGAAGGTGGTTCTGGTCATGGTCTGTTACTTTATCTTCTCCATCATCAACTCCATGGCTCAGAGCTACGCCAAGCGACGACAACAGAGTCAGCAGCAGAGGTACTCTGAGAAGAAAACCAAGTGATAACGACTCACCAACTGACTGTGCTGAGAGTCCCTCAGCTCTGTCTCACAAACTAACCTCGCGCTCTTCCATTCGTAAGAGGCTGAACTGGCACTATTCTGTGTGTGCTTACGGATGTATGTGGTGTTTGTCCCTCTTAAGGTTTTGTAGTTTCCACTCATCTGTGTTTAGTGTGTGATTTAATAATGTTATAATGATATGATGAGCAGTTAAGCAGCAGTTGGATGTCAAATGTTTTGCTGGCAGCTATACCAGCTGTGATGCAAGGTGGCGGGTCCTACTTCCATTGAACACAGTTCTTAATCACTAGACTTGATTTGTACATACTTTTTCACTGTATGGATGGACTCAGACTTTCTGTATGCTAATATGATGCTAAGGACGTTTTCAGGGTTAAATTTTTCTTGCGTTTTGTCCTGTTGATCAGAAATAGACCATCTGTCCATTTGTGTTTCTTGGATTTGTTTGACGTTCAAGTTTGCCATTGGAAATAGCAATATCAAGTTGTCTCAACGTGTTATTGATGGTTTGAACATTCTGGAAATATTTTTTGGATGGTATGTATGCACATGTATTTACAATGATCTGGATGAACTAACTTGAACTAAAACGGAACGAAAAGGAAAATGATATAAATTGTAAATTAACATTACACTCAGCTAACTTAGTGTCATTTTTATTAAATACATTTACTGAGTCTTTGATCAGAATATATAAAATGCCTAAATCATTATTCTTGTTTCCATGTCTGAGTTTTTCCATCTTTATTTTACTCATTGTAGGTCTAACTATGTAAACAATTGCTCCCATACTTGTAAGCTTGCCCCATGTTATTGTATAAAGCATATTCTACTGTTGAGGTAATGATGATTAGGCAATCAGTCCACCAAGATTGAAAGAATGCTTGAACCTCTCTTAGATAATTAACATCCAAAAGGTAAGTGCCAATATTCTCAAAAAGCATCCGGATCGCTATATTGGAGATTCATTTCTGTGAAAATAATGTATTTAAAACAATCTATATGTTATGGAAAATATGGAATTGATATGTTGTAATTTGAAAGTAGATATATATGAGCGAGTTTTATATCATGATGGCTTATTGTTTAAAAAAGAATGCAATGCTGGTTCGTATAGACTTGGTCCTGGTTGTTGCAGGTATTTTACTCCCTCTCCCATCCTGTCAGATAGCTTATCAGACTGGTGTTGACTGTTTAAATCACATGGCGACAACGGTCTGTAAGCTGTCTGAAGTTCTGGGTATTAACCATCTGAAGACTGCTGTCTTTTGTACCATAGTCAAACTTTCAAGCATGTGCTTAATTTCAGTAACTTTTGTGGCTAATGGATCAAATCAAACAACTTCCCATCATGGCTGTTTTGTGTGCATCAGTTGTCTTATCTGATAAATCATGCTGTCTTCAATAAAAAAGTATTGTTCATATAAAATATTGTTTTTATACCCCTCCAAATGTACTTGAATAATGGAAATTATTGTAATATTACAAAATGTACATGTCATTCATTCAACTTTGACTCCTTTGACAATTACACACACGTACTCTACTTGTACAAATCTCCATTTCCAATAACATGCAAATATAGCATCACCTCCCTGCAAGTTTTCATTGACTTAGGCCAGAATACAATATGATTGCGCTTTATCCGCAATGCATGTTTTAAAGGCAATGTTCAGAGACCGCATTCGCAGTAAACGCTGCATATGTTCAAATTTTTTTTTAGGGGGTAGATCAGCTTTAATATTGCAGATAGATTGATGGAAGTTACAATGTAATTGTCTGCATCACTTCCAATCTCATGTTTTTTTCTCGCATATATACGTATGTGTGTGTGATATATATATATATATATATATATATATATATATATATATATATATATATACACACATACATACATATCCTTTAAAAATATATTTCCCTATATTACTTTCCTACCCCACCATCCCCTCCCTAATTGGAGTAAACTAGTGAACAACAATGCTTAGGCCTCTACTTCATGCTTATACAAACTATATATATTTTATGGACACAGTCAATAATTATATTTTGTTTGTTTTTACTCCTGAACTTCCTCCGATCATTTTCATGATGTCCATCTGGTATGCTTCTATATGCCATATTTTTCTAACTGTGCTCTTTCACAAAAGCTCACTATATAACCTATATACTTATTATGGACACAGCATGTCTTACACTAGTTATCTTGTTGTTGTTATTAGTCCCATCCTCCCATCTATCTCTTAACACCATCCATATTGGATTTCTATTTGCCATATATTTTTCAACTGTACTGTGATGTTTTACAAAACTTCTGAACCTTTCTATTCTCATTGTTTCTACAGTTTGTGAATTGAAAATAAACATCTTTGCAAAAAATATTATTATATTATTGATCGATTGACTATGACTTTTCAGATCACCCAGTAGTGCTATTTGCAGGGTATTGATGATTTCCTTTTCAAATACCTGAAAGTGAGGGGTTGTAATCTGAATAAAGGGAAAAAGTCCCTTCTTGAACATTGGGTGAGACAATCTTACTAGTTTGCTAGAGAACCATTTCGGATTTAAGTATACTTTTTGTATGACTGAAGCTTTTAGAGATAGGTCTAATGCTTTAATATTTGATAATTTCTGTCTTCCTAATTCATATTCATTATATAAATAGGCCCGTTTAATTTTGTCTGGCTTGCCGTTCCAAATAAAATTGAATACATCTCTACAAATTGCTTAAGTTAGAGGAGATGGAGGCGACTGAAACGATATGCTTAAAGTACTTTGTTTCCTCCTTCAAAATATCATTTGGTGAATCATGGGTGACTCCGTCATTTGTAACCAGTTTCAATAAATTATTTTTGGTAGCATTCCTATGTTGAAGATTAAAAAATAATTTGGTGAATTTTTTTACTTTGTTAGTGTGGACTCTTTTGACCTAAATTGCTTTTGTTTTCGAGATGAGTACTGAATTGCATGGCCTCTAAAGGCACATTTAAAGGTGTCCCATACAATAAGGGGATTTGCTGTACCTATGTTATGTCGGAAAAAATCAGTTATAAATTCCTCTGTCCTAGTTCAAAACAAGTTATCATCCAATAGGCTTTGATTAAATTTCCAATATCCTCGCCCACGTGGAAATGCAGTAAGGTCCGACCGCATTATGTCCCCTATCAACACTTTTTTAACTTTTGGTGCCAACGAGAATGACATAAGAAAGTAGTCAAGACGACTAGCTTGATTGAGTCTCCGCCATGTATATCTCACTAGATCAGGATATTTAAGCCTCCATATATCTACTAGTTCTAATGTATCCATGACATTCACGATTTCCTTAAGAGCATGAGGGTGATTGTTTGTAGTGTGATTTCCTTTACGGTCCATTGAGCTATTTAAAACGGTATTATAATCTCCCACCATAATAATAGAGTCTTGAATTGCTTGCAAGGTCGATAATTTATTATATATATTTTCAAAGAAGTGTGGATCATCATTATTTGGTCCGTAAAGGTTAATGAGCCATATTTGTTTATGGTCCAATAACATATTTAAAATAATCCATCTACCTTGCGTATCTGTTTGGACAATTTGCACATTCGGATCGAAATTATTGTTAATTAATATCATCACTCCTTTTGAGTTTCTTAGCCCATGGGAGAAGTATATTTCGCCCCCCCCCCCCCATTCCTTTTTCCACGCAACTTCATCTAGAATTGTTGAATGGGTTTCCTGTAAACAATAGATATTATATTCCTTCTCTTTGAGCCATGTAAATATTGTTCTTCTTTTGTTATTATCTGCTAAGCCATTACAATTACAACTGGCTATACTTATTTCACCACATACCATAATGAGATACAAGTTTCAAATCTATTTGTCATCATATATGTTTGTAAATGTATCAATAGAAAATACCATAGTGATTGAGTGTCCATTTAGCTATACCATGATATTTGCAATGTTACTAAATAACTCTCCAATTGTTCTCCACTAATTCCCCCGCTAAAACCCCTCCCCATCCCAAGTTGGGCCGTCATCCCAGTGATCAGCATACCACCCCTGTCCCCCCGGATCCCTATGCCCCCAAGGGGCCAGGACCCATCCATCGAAAACATCACATAGTGCCACCCACAAAACAGAAGCAGGTCAACCGCCAAAAGCATTTCCAATGCTCTCACCTCAATATATTTATATAGCTATTTTTTAAAAATCGATTCAAATATCTTGCATATCTTATTTTCCATCATTATCAATTAATGTGCGTAATAATGTCGGTATTCATGCGTAGGATTTTAACCTATAACCCGAATTGCCATTGTATTACATTACATTTTTAACAAGCAACTACCACTTCAGCAAACAACCACTGCGATCCAACCCCCCCGCAACAGATGCTGCCCCCCCAAGGTCTTCAAGGTTCTCATTAGCAGCTTTGAGAATTTCCTTGTATATTATGCTCCCCCATCGGGGGCTCTGGCTTTGTAGGACCAACCCTGCCAGGCAGGCTCAGAATCTTGAGGGGGCGGTGCTGCTCAAGTAGGTCTCTGACCGCATTTATTTCTCTGTTTAGGCTGCATATAGGCAATTCACAGCAGGTCCATAAAACAGATGGGAACTTCTCTTTGGTGTATGGGTCGCTCAGGTGGGTGTCCAGGATATAGGGTTGGGGATCGTTCCATCATGATAGGACAATAAAAAATAGATTAGATGTATACTATATTTAAAAATGTATATCCCTCATCTACACAAAATTGAAAGCTCCCTCTCACAACCCCTGCTCATAGACACCCGTTGGCTCTGGGATATGCAACCATTTCCCCTCTCACTCATTTAACGCCAGACTTTTCCAAACACAAAAACGCACTCCACATGGCTAATTGCGGAGGATAGGGGCCGAGCGCGCGCCTGCATCCCACACCTGCCGCAAGGGGGAAAGGACGCCAGAGAGAACACAGGACCAACCACAACAACCGTCCGCCAAAACAACAATTGCCTGCCAAAAATGCAATGTTCTAATTAGTTGTATTTGAAGATGTATTATTATGCTTATTATCTTTTCTTGTTATATCGTCTTATCCTTTTATGAAATACTATACATGTTCTTTAATATTACAATCCCTATCATGGCTAGTATTGGGTGTTCCATTATTCGACTCCTCTATTAGAACTTTCAGAATAGCCATGGAGTAATCTTTGTGTCTCGGAACATTTGGTTGTCAATATACAGTTTATCGACAACGAGTGCAACACGTTTCCCTTTTAATCTATTTTCCTTGAAGATTGGATACAGAACTTTGCGCCTTTCTGCAATCTCCCTCGGAAACGGATCATTCATGCCTATTTTCGTGCCAGCAAGTCTTTTACCTAGGCTTTTAACCATTGCTTTATCCTTAAAAAAAGCAAATTTGGCAACGATTGGACGCTCGTATTTCTGTCCTCTTTGTCCGAAACGGTATACACGTTCGAGTTAGCCTCGAGTGGAATCTGCAGCGCTGTAAGAAGGAAGTCCTTCACAATATTCTCAGTTACATCAACCTCTTTTTCCTGAACGCTGCATATGTTAGCTCAATCGATAATTACCTTTAAAGTGCATTGTCCAAATCTGCGGTCGGATTGAATGCCAGTTTTAGTCATATCCAAACAGTATCTTACTGGTCCAAAGCAGACAGTAGCTAGAGATGACCTGTTCAAGAGATGTGAAGCTAACAAGGAAATCTACCTCTGAGATTCCAAACTTAGTGTACTGATGAATGTAGGCCCTGTGGAAGCAAAGACACCACATCAATATGTGGAAACCCAATAACCTGGGAATGAGGCAGTTTAGATCAGTAGAAGTCTTCCATTACCAATTTTTTGCAATGATCGACAATGACTCATCCTGTTGGAAAACGTCAATATAAGTGCATGCATGTTTGTTTATTTTTTACATTATGTATCTAACCGTACCTGGAAGCAAACATGTTCCAGGCTTTCCCCATCATGTTGTCCAGAGGCCTCAGCAGAGCCTGGCTGTTGCTGACCAGTGTAGCAGACTTCTCATACTTGTTAAAGGGGACTGGAGTTTTCCACATGCTGAAAGTCTCATCTGTTGGAAGCAAGGGGGTATATAGGGTCGGATCCTGAAATCCACCTATAGATATAAAAACATTCAAAAGGAGTGTTGGATTCTAGAATGAATAGAAACAACCAGTATCTGTATTAATGTTTATTGTCCCATAGTAGTTAGACACCTATGTACTGGTCTCTTACCTATCTCTGCACTGTTCACATCCTTCCCCCGCAGTATGAGCAGGTTGGCCAGGGAGGTGTTGAAGCCTGGTCGTCTGTGACTCTTGGTCCTCTCTACCCCTTCAGGCTGGAGAGAGGGGGCTCGCAACTGCCAGTTGATGCCTGAAAAATAATAGTCCTCAGAGCATTAACATGAATATCTGGACATGGAACAGTAAACAGTTGAGTTGCATGGGGACATCAATTGTTTTGGAATTTCACAGTTATTAATTTAACAGTTAGGCAAAGCTGCCCCCTAGTGTTCAAGACTAGTACAGCACTCATTTCTGACCAATGCAGTGACCATTTTGGCTTTGGCAATGAGCATCTGACGTAGGTGTTTGAGCAGGCCCGACCAGGTGAACACGCTGTAAGCCATGGAGGAGCTGGACACCTGGGGAATGTTGCAGACGCTGAGCAACTTGTACTCTGGGTGACACACCAGGCCGCTTATCAGTTCACCTGGAAACACAGTGCACAGTGTGTGATATGCAACTTCAAGACTTTGACACTGGTTTGTTTCTGCTAATACATTTGAATAGGGGCATAGGTTTACGTTTGTATATGTACAGAATGTGTGTTGTTACAGTACAGTGTTGATGCTGCACAGGTCCCGTGTAGCTCAGTTGATAGAGCATGGCGCTTGCAACGCCAGGGTTGTGGGTTCGATTCCCACGGGGGGCCAGTATGAAAAAATGTATGCACTCACTAACTGTAAGTCGCTCTGGATAAGAGCGTCTGCTAAATGAGTAAAATGTCAAATGTAAATGCTCACCTATGGGGTTTCTATTGTAGACACCATGGGAGTCACCAGTGAGTGCAGGCTGCAGAACACTCCCTAGCTGGTGGGCTATGACTTTGTTGACGTCACTGAATGATATGTGTTTGATATTCATAGGCTGGGCGCAGATCTTGTGAACCAGGATGGCATCTGAGAGCTGGTAGAGGTGTGACAGTGTGAGCACAGAGTTGTAGTTCTGAACAATCACCTTCAAAGGAAAACACAAAATAGCAATTAGGTAAAACTGGTCATTCAAAGAGTACTGATGATGATGTTGTTTCTGCCTTCAGAAATTATATTCTTGTAATTTCTTTGTAATTTCTACTTTGGAAATGTGGTTGTCTCACCTAGCTATCTTAAGATGAATGCACTAATTTTAAGTCGCTCTGAATAAGCGCGTCTACTAAATGACAAAAATTTAAAAATCTAATGCTTATTCCATAGGAAATATGTCTATATTGTAAAACATAAATGGTAGGCCTTTATCTGCCAGATCTGTGATGTTTTCCAGGTGCTGAAGCAAGCCTCTTACCTCTCCAGTGTCATAGGGCCATGTCAGGTGGTTGAGGATGAAGGAGTTTGGGTAGGCATCCCGGAGACAGTGAGTGGCATATGTTACCACCCCTGACCCTGTGCCCCCCGCCACACTCATCATGGCCATGATTCCTGCCAGACGGTCACAGCGCTCCACCTTTCTCCTCACGATGTCCACCACCAACTCCTCATGACGTGGTCCATGGACACAGTATCCACACACAAAGAAAGGAAAACACAGTGTTGTCATATTACAGTGCTATGGACACTGCTGTGGGGCACAGAGTTTTTCCTAACCACATGATGTCACCTGACCAGTTTTTCCTATAATGTCATGTGGTCATGAAAAACTCAGAGCCTTTATAATTACAAGGTGGCCAGCCCATAAACTACCCATTTGCCCAGTTGTTTCCAGATCCCTGTTTCTGACTGAAGTGTGAATGGTCCCCATATCTCCACTTCCCAGATTTGGCAGCCTTTGCAATACTCTTGTGAGATTACTTTGGGTTCCAAAGACAACATTAAATGTTAAATACACATTTGTTGAGTTTACATGTTAGAAGAGGAGCACCAGCTTATTATCATTAGGAATAGCTAACCTACCTCTATTGGCAGTCTCATTGAAGAACCGCTCCCTGCTGTATTCACTGTAAACGTTTCTTTGCGTATCATTTACATCATTGCTGATCACCTCTCACAACTCTTGTCTTGGCCTACCTGGTTGCCACATTGTCCAAGTTGTACTGTCACGATGGACATTGTTATTCCTGCTTGCAAAATCTGTTGTTTACAAGTATGTTAGCCTAAATGTTCACTGATCATGTGTGGAAAATAAGCTTGCTAGATACACAAATAAAATTAATCTAGCTATCGGGTGCACCCTCCTCCAACTGTCAATGACAGTTTCATATTTGGATTCCAGTCTGGTTTGAAGCTCGCCGCGTTTCCTGCAACAAATCGATCAAGGTCGGCGCTTCACTTGGTTGGTTGTGTGGTGCGCATGCTCTGTGTAGTAGCCGGTTATGGCGGCGCCGATGTGTGTTTGTCCATGAGGCGGAGAGCGCGAGCTATTCTCACGGACTGAACCTGAACGAAAGCAGCGATGGCGGGTGTATTCGACATCGATTTGGATCAGCCGGAGGAAAATGTCTCCGACGATGAGCTCGAGGAGGTAATTTTCTCGATTCTGTCGGGTGTTGTTGCACGAGGATTCGATGTAACTGCTAATAGCCATGCTAGCTAGTTCGCTATAGCCAGGCCTGTCGTCTTGGTTTGTTGCTAATGCATTAGGCCCAATTTTGACAACGCTACCAGCTAGCCTTCTAACATTAGCTAGCCACAGATCAGCCAGCTAACTCATGAGCTGTCACTTGTTCTCAGCTGTTACGAGATAGTTGTTATACATTTAATTAAAACATTTGCATACTTAATGCTTTATACTAATAATTGAATATTATATTTTCAAGCTTGCTAGACAGTCACTGCAGCAAAGGCAAGCGTTCTTTGGTTGCTGGTGTGCAACAGCTTATTTTGACACTTCTGCAGTTTGGAACAATATGGACTGGAGGTCCTTATGTAGACACACAGGCAGATCCCAATTTGGACAAGATTTGATGATGGGTTATAGTGGACATGCACCGTTTTGATAGGTCTATCTATGAACAATTTGTGATAACTAGCTAGTGATTAGGCTGTATACGGCCATGCTTACATGGTATGAACGAACTGTATTCATGCGCTGACAGTTAGCTACCAAGAATGACAACTGTTGCGTAAACATTTCGTACTCTATTGAACATCTCAAGTTCAGTGCCTTTTGGGAAACACTAAATATCATATCATGTTACATGTTTTTTGGCTGTAAAATATTTACCTCCATAAAGATTTGTAAACATTTATGACGAAATACATGTAAATTAGGGGTCAATTCCAAGGCTGTCAAGATTTTTAAAAAGCAGTCTACAGCTCTAGATTCACTATCCAGGGTTTTGAAATAAATGGTAACAAAACATATTTGAATTTAACCTGCTTACACATGATGATATACTCTTGCATGTTGGACTATGTTGAGTAAATGTTTTAGCTAACATTGCATTGATTTCAGTTGATGTCCTTCCATCTTGTAGTCAAGATTGAACACTTATAAAATAATCAATATTCCTGTTGAATCTAATGAGATGCTACTGCGGTTCTATGGCTCTGCAGTGATTTCAGTTATAAAGCAGATTTGTTTTGACATTTTCTGTCATAGGCTCAGATCAACGATTTCATGGACCAGTGCAGCGGCTTTGAATTGTAAGTGTTGACACTTAGCATTATGAAGGCCTGGTCGATTAAATCATTCTGTTGACCAGTCACAGAAATTGTACCGCGCTTCGGTCAGTGTGTTGTAAGTGAGCATATAGTTACATTACTTATTTCCCCAGCAATATGGACGACTGTGAGAAGATAGAGATATCTGAGGACAACGTCAACCAAGGAACAGAGAACATCAGGCCGGAGTGTTTTGAGCTGCTGCGGGTGCTGGGAAAGGGCGGTTATGGAAAGGTACGGTACTGTTCCCCTGAGAGCCATGAAAATGCATCCTCCTCTTATTCAAATGTTTTTTCATAGGCTTTTATGACGTTTTATTCAAATTCCATCTCACACTTGTCATTATTTGGCCTGGCCCATTGTGTTGAACTGGTTACTCCCTTTCTTCTTCTTTTTTAGGTTTTTCAAGTTCGAAAAGTTGCTGGAGCGGCATCGGGGAAGATATTTGCCATGAAGGTTTTAAAGAAGGTACCTAAAAACAATATTCAAACACACATTTATTTATATTTAGTACATCATTGGCAGCATGCATATCCATCTTCTCTCAATTTTGTCTCAAACTTAGTAAATATGACAAATAAACATTGTTTTATGTTGCTTCTGTCTGCGAATATTGGCTTTCCTTGAAGCCTGTTGGTGGGTATGGTCTTGTTGGTAGTTTGCCATCTTCGCTGCTGCAGTCTTGGCATTAAGAAGCTGTCTCAGTCCATTAGATGTTGCACAATAGATACAGTGCTTTTGCTTGATCAGTGAAAGGGACTTTAATGACAGATGCAGTCACATACCACTTCATCAAGATTTGTCCACCAAGCTATGCTACAAAAATGCACAGAAAAGCCAATTGCTTAATTTCAAACACAAATGTTCTCAGCAACACTGAGTTCAATGTTAGTGCATTCTTGACAGTGGCGTCTTGAACTGATAATTAAATGTATTTTATCATGTGGCTTTTGAAATGGCAGACTAGCGGTATTAGCATGAATAATGGTCATTCATGTTTTGGGGCCTCTCAGGCTATGATTGTACGCAACGCTAAGGACACGGCCCACACCAAGGCGGAGAGGAACATCCTGGAGGAAGTGAAGCATCCTTTCATCGTGGATCTCATCTACGCCTTCCAGACGGGGGGCAAGCTGTACCTCATCCTGGAGTACCTCAGCGGTCAGTAAATCAGGGGTCACACAGGCAGTTACACCAAATAACCTATTCACCCGAAGATAAACAACCATCCATTCTTTCCACACTCTTCCTGTTGCCCAAGAGTTGCTGGGGAGTCAGACTGAATCTCTTTACACATGAGCAGTCCCAGTCATGCAGATGGTTTCTCTTATTCTGAGACCAAAGGATGGTTTCACCAAAATTATTATTCAAATCATCTGAATTGGTTTTCACACACAGGACGTTGGCCTTTGCATACTTTACATCAACACCTTAATGAGCCTCCTCTGCTCATTGCATCTAACCATAATGTATGTAGTAGTGCCTACATCCTGTCTACCATCCCTTCCTGTCTGTGCACCTCTAGAGTTGGACAAGAATGCACACTATGGTATGTGAAATTCAATCAATTTCAGGATTCAACATTAAATTGGTGAAAGAGTTAATTTGGTGTAGTCTCCCCACAATTACTTTGTTCATTTGTACAACACTACAATTATTGTGTCTGTTTCAGTTTTAATTCATTTTGTTGTAATTTTCAGGTGGAGAGCTGTTTATGCAACTGGAAAGAGAGGGGATTTTTATGGAAGACACAGCCTGGTGAGTAGAGATGACGAAAGGCAATGTAGTCATACCAGTGTCAGTTTTCTTACATCCACTGTACTAAGACACGTCTTTGGAATAACCTACACCAGTATGTTAGTTGGTGAAAGGGAAAATGCAATTTACAAAAGCAGTAAACTGAAGATTAGGTTACCAGGTGTTGGCTGTGTCACAGAAAATAATTTAGTAAAAATCAATATAGTGGGTATATACAATGTAAATGTGGTTTCTTTCTTATCTGCAGCTTTTACCTGGCAGAAATCTCCATGGCTCTGGGCCATCTGCACCAGAAAGGCATCATCTATAGAGACCTGAAGCCTGAAAACATCATGCTTAACAACCAAGGTAATGCTGGTGCTGGGTAAGGATGTCACAACAGATGTCCTGAGTTCCAATCATGTGCACTGCAAGTCAGACAGCGTTTGATGCTACATTAGCTGTAAATATATCTACATTTGTGCATGTACAGTACCAGTCAAAAGTTTGTTCACACCTACTCATTCAAGGGTTTTTATTTATTTTTTACTATTTTCTACATTGTAGAATAATAGTGAAGACATCAAAACTATGAAATAACACATGTAATCATGTAGTAACCAAAAAAGTGTTAAACAAATCAAAATATATTTGAGATTGTTAAAATAGCCACCCTTTGCCTTGATGACAGCTTTGCACACTCTTGACATTCTCTCAACCAGCTTCATGAGGTAGTCACATGGAATGCATTTCAATTAACAGCTGTGCCTTCTTAAAAGTTAATTTGTGGAATTTCTTTCCATCTTAATGGGGTTCAGCCATTCAGTTTTGTTGAGACAAGGTAGTATTGATCCCCTGCTGATTTTGTACGTTTGCCCACTGACAAAGACATGATCAGTCTATAATTTTAATGGTAGGTTTATTTGAACGCATGTCAAAAATGTTATAAATTGATTTGCATTTTAATGAGGGAAATAAGTATTTGACCCCTCTGCAAAACATGACTTAGTACTTGGTGGCAAAACCCTTGTTGGCAATCACAGAGGTCAGACGTTTGTTGTAGTTGGCCACCAGGTTTGTACACATCTCAGGAGGGATTTTGTCCCACTCCTCTTTGCAGATCTTCTCCAAGTCATTAAGGTTTCGAGGCTGACGTTTGGCAATGGAACCTTCAGCTCCCTCCACAGATTTTCTATGGGATTAAGGTCTGGAGACTGGCTAGGCCACTCCAGGACCTTAATGTGCTTCTTCTTGGGCCACCCCTTTGTTGCCTTGGCCGTGTGTTTTGGGTCATTGTCATGCTGGAATACCCATCCATGACCCATTTCCAATGCCCTGGCTGAGGGAAGGAGGTTCTCACCCAAGATTTGACAGGACATGGCCCCGTCCATCGTCCCTTTTATGCAGTGAAGTTGTCCTGTCCCCTTAGCAGAAAAACCACCCCCAAAGCATAATGTTTCCACCTCCATGTTTGACGGTGGGGATGGTGTTCTTGGGGTCATAGACAGCATTCCTCCTCCTCCAAACACGGCGATTTGAGTTGATGCCAAAGACCTCGATTTTGGTCTCATCTGACCACAACACTTTCTCCCAGTTCTCCTCTGAATCATTCAGATGTTCATTGGCAAACTTCAGACGGGCCTGTATATGTGCTTTCTTGAGCAGGGGGACCTTGCGGGCGCTGCAGGATTTCAGTCCTTCACGGCTTAGTGTGTTACTAATTGTTTTCTTGGTGACTATGGTCCCAGCTGCCTTGAGATCATTGACAAGATCCTCCTGTGTAGTTCTGGGCTGATTCCTCAACATTCTCATGATCATTGCAAATCCACGAGGTGAGATCTTGCATGGAGCCCCAGGCAGAGGGAGATTGACAGTTATTTTGTGTTTCTTCCATTTGCGAATAATCGCTCCAACTGTTGTCACCTTCTCACCAAGCTGCTTGGCGATGGTCTTGTAGCCCATTCCAGCCTTGTGTAGGTTTACTATCTACACAATTAAGAGTGTGCTCCTAATCTCAGCTCATTACTTGTATAAAAGACACCTGGGAGCCAGAAATCTTTCTGATTGAGAGGGGGTCAAATACTTATTTCCCTCATTAAAATGCAAATCAATTTATAACATTCTTGACATGCGTTTTTCTGGATTTTTTTGTTGTTATTCTGTCTCTCACTGTTCAAATAAACCTACCATTTAAAATTATAGACTGATCATTTCTTTGTCAGTGGGCAAACGTACAAAATCAGCAGGGGATCAAATACTTTTTTACCTCACTGTACATGATTCCATATGTTATTTCATAATTTTGACATCTTCACTATTATTCTACAATGTAAAAAATAGTAAAAATAAAGGAAATCCCTTGAATGAGTAGGTGTGTCCAAACTTTTCACTGGTAGTGTATATGTGCTTCATGTTAGACATTAGGGCTGGGAATTGCCAGGGACCTCATGATACGATATTATCACGATACTTAGGTGCTGATACTATATGTATTGCGATTCTCACGATTGTATATGTATTGCGATTCGATACTGCGATTTGATGTTCCAAAAATATTGCTCACTATAAGTCTGCTGCTGAGACACGAGAGGACATGAGAAAACGATTTTGATCAGACATGGAAATAAATGCTGAAAATATGTTGGCTCACTATTTAAAAAGATGGAGAACAAGCTATAGGATGAAAAACACCAGAGTTTTGGTGCAGGTAGAGCTGACTAGCGCTAGCTAACGCTACCTACCGTAGCAAACAAATACAAATATAAATTGATAATTAGAGTCAAATATTGGTATAATATAATCAAAAAATAATATTGCGATATGTAACTACATTATTTCCCCCTATCACTATTACACATAAGATCATTCAGCAGGAAATGTAATTTTCTAAATGTTCTGCATGTCCACCTCAAAGTGAAATTGACTGAATTGTTTCTGTGTTGTGTGTTTTTCCAGGCCATGTGAAACTAACTGACTTTGGGCTGTGTAAAGAGTCCATTCACGGCGGCACAGTCACTCATACTTTCTGTGGCACCATAGAGTACATGTAAGTCACACTTTTTAAAATACACACCACCTGTTGTTCATGTAAATCTGTTGAAAGCTGTGCTATTGTTTATCAATTGACTGCCTCAGTCTTTCATGAAATGATGATGAAAATGTTGATGTTGTTGTGTCAGGGCTCCAGAGATCCTGATGAGAAGTGGACACAACAGAGCAGTGGACTGGTGGAGTCTCGGAGCACTTATGTACGACATGCTGACTGGAGCGGTGAGTGAAAAACGTATTTCATAGGCTCCTGTTTATAATGACGTGGGAATACAACAACTTCTGTTACAATCAAGCAGTGTTGACTAGAGTTTTTGCGGTGACCATATTACCGCCACACTGACGGTCACGAGTCATGAAGGCAGTCAAATACCATGTGACGTTTAGTCACGGTAATTAGGCTTCTCCAAGCTCTGATGCTGCTGATGGTCAATCAAACACTTCATGAGAGCCCATGAGCTCATGTTGTGCAACATTTCTATAGGCTATGCAATTGCGTGAGAAAACAGAGTGATGGCCTCTACTAAAAAGAGGAGGATCCCATCAGCTTTCTATAGGCTAGGCCTACTATATTTACAGTGGGGGGAAAAAAAGTATTTAGTCAGCCACCAATTGTGCAAGTTCTCCCACTTAAAAAGATGAGAGGCCTGTAATTTTCATCATAGGTACACGTCAACTATGACAGACAAAATGAGGAAAAGAAATCCAGAAAATCACATTGTAGGATTTTTAATGAATTTATTTGCAAATTATGGTGGAAAATAAGTATTTGGTCAATAACAAAAGTTTCTCAATACTTTGTTATATACCCTTTGTTGGCAATGACACAGGTCAAACATTTTCTGTAAGTCTTCACAAGGTTTTCACACACTGTTGCTGTTATTTTGGCCCATTCCTCCATGCAGATCTCCTCTAGAGCAGTGATGTTTTGGGGCTGTCGCTGGGCAACACGGACTTTCAACTCCCTCCAAAGATTTTCTATGAGGTTGAGATCTGGAGACTGGCTAGGGCCACTCCAGGACCTTGAAATGCTTCTTACGAAGCCACTCCTTCGTTGCCCGGGCGGTGTGTTTGGGATCATTGTCATGCTGAAAGACCCAGCCACGTTTCATCTTCAATGCCCTTGCTGATGGAAGGAGGTTTTCACTCAAAATCTCACGATACATGGCCCCATTCATTCTTTCCTTTACACGGATCAGTCGTCCTGGTCCCTTTGCAGAAAAACAGCCCCAAAGCATGATGTTTCCACCCCCATGCTTCACAGTAGGTATGGTGTTCTTTGGATGCAACTCAGCATTCTTTGTCCTCCAAACACGACGAGTTGAGTTTTTACCAAAAAGTTCTATTTTGGTTTCATCTGACCATATGACATTCTCCCAATCCTCTTCTGGATCATCCAAATGCACTCTAGCAAACTTCAGACGGGCCTGGACATGTACTGGCTTAAGCAGGGGGACACGTCTGGCACTGCAGGATTTGAGTCCCTGGCGGCGTAGTGTGTTACTGATGGTAGGCTTTGTTACTTTGGTCCCAGCTCTCTGCAGGTCATTCACTAGGTCCCCCGTGTGGTTCTGGGATTTTTGCTCACCGTTCTTGTGATCATTTTGACCCCACGGGGTAAGATCTTGCGTGGAGCCCCAGATCGAGGGAGATTATCAGTGGTCTTGTATGTCTTCCATTTCCTAATAATTGCTCCCACAGTTGATTTCTTCAAACCAAGCTGCTTACCTATTGCAGATTCAGTCTTCCCAGCCTGGTGCAGGTCTACAATTTTGTTTCTGGTGTCCTTTGACAGCTCTTTGGTCTTGGCCATAGTGGAGTTTGGAGTGTGACTGTTTGAGGTTGTGGACAGGTGTCTTTTATACTGATAACAAGTTCAAACAGGTGCCATTAATACAGGTAACGAGTGGAGGACAGAGGAGCCTCTTAAAGAAGAAGTTACAGGTCTGTGAGAGCCAGAAATCTTGTCTGTAGGTGACCAAATACTTATTTTCCACCATAATTTGCAAATAAATTCATTAGAAATCCTACAATGTGATTTTCTGGATTTTTTTCTTCTCAATTTGTCTGTCATAGTTGACGTGTACCTATGATGAAAATTACAGGCCTCTCTCATCTTTTTAAGTGGGAGAACTTGCACAATTGGTGGTTGACTAAATACTTTTTTCCCCCACTGTATTTCTCAACTTTCCTAATATTAAGCACATTGTTTATCTTTACAACAGGAGTATAGCCTACCTGGCTGGTATGAAAATGAACCACAGGAAAAGTGTTCTCTATTTGCTATTTAAGTGCATAGATTACATGTATTTCTTCCCGCTGCCCCTGTTTCGAGACAGGCGCATGATAATGGTCCATTCTAAATCAAAACAAATTTCACACATATTATTTAGTATATGTAAAGACGATTAAATCAAGAATAGTCTGATGGGTGAGAATATTAGCCTATCACTTGTGAATTTTGCCCAGCATAAGAAACTGCCTTTTTTTTGCGACTTTTTCTAATCAGAGTCACACACCTCATGTAGCCTAGCCCATAGGCCTATATGTTTTGATAAGGTTCGTATCACAACTAAAGTGGCCAAATAACTTCTTAAAATTAAGCACATTAATCCGCTGTACAAGGGGTTTAGAGCCTAACTGGCATACATAAGCAGCACGTGAGTTTGAAGTTTGGGGAAGATAATTGTCACCATAAAAATGCACCTTCATAATAAAAGCATTACATGCATAATCGCATTTGCGGTCACTTTTGATAATGGTGTTTTCCCACTAATGTGTGCATTGCTGCACTTTATAATGTGAAGAAATAGCCTAATAGTATATCAACATTTTATGCTAGTGGTTGTATTAATTTGGGATCTATTGCACAACACAACTGTCCCAGACTATGTTTGGAATATGTATTTCTCGCACAGAATAGAATAGGTCGACTTTTGTACTATAATAATAATAATATGCCATTTAGCAGACGCTTTTATCCAAAGCGACTTACAGTCATGCGTGCATACATTATTTTATTTTTTTGTGTGTGTATGGGTGGTCCCGGGGATCGAACCCACTACCCGTGCTCTACCAGCTGAGCTACTGAGGACCACTATGGGGGATAGTAGATTGACATAGGCTAGTGCTTTTGCTGTTCGTTAGGACTACTCATGTTGTTGGCTGACAAAGGGAATGTGGACAGTTCTTCCAATATCTTCAATATGCACCTCGGAATTGGATAAGGACGCGCCCAGTTGCGTCCCCGATGTGTCTGTCTTCACTTGTAGCCTGTGAGAAAGACCCGATCACGTGAGTGAGAGGCGCTTCGGATTGCGCAGAACTCAGGGAGAAGGGCACAACGCAGCACTCCGGGCCGCAAAAGGCATGGATTTTTTTGGGTGCATTATGGCCACAAAGGGGATGCCGCGAAATTCGAGGCATTATCAAGTGCTTGTCAAATTGTGAATGAGAGACTATAGGAGTGTGTACAGCCTGTGCAAAGAACAAAGCAGAGCTCATGCCTTTCAAGCGACTTTTTTCAAATCATAATTAGTCTCATCATGCAGCCTTACAATGTATTAAAAATCAAAACATACAGCCCAACGTTTGTAGAACAACTGAAGTTACATTAATAACTCTAAATTAAGCATATAGGAGTATTTCTTTGTTAACCGCTCAACACAGAATAGCCGCATGTGCGCACACTCCCTCAAATCGTTTGGAGAAAATATTTATATTTTATTCAGCTTTGTTCAATTGTATTATTCATAATATAAAAGAATGCCACGGAATTCTAAGCATATCTTGTCTGCTAAATGAACTAGTGTAGCCCACAGCCATTTGGCATAGCCACATCAGGACCTAACATAAGGACAACTCAGTATGCTATTCTTTTCTTCTGAAGTAGACTACATTTTCTTCATATCATGCGTCTTTAAACCTGTCTAAAAGGTGTAGGTGTAGGCTATATTACATGGATTTATTCGACTTTTTAAAATGTAGATGTTCCAAAGGTCTGCATCAGTGGCTTGTAGGCTATGTGTGGAAGCCAGGAGATGCTAAATGTGTTTGTTAATTAACGGTCACCGTGAGACCGACATTTGCTTGACAATCACCGGCTGACTACATTTTGTGTCCGCCACAGCCCTAGTGTTGACCCAAGGTTATTATTTTGTTCTTCAAATGTAGCCACCCTTCACTGGTGAAAACAGGAAGAAGACCATTGACAAAATCTTAAAATGTAAGCTGAACCTCCCACCCTACCTCACACAAGAAGCCAGAGATCTCCTGAAAAGGGTAACTATTTGTTTAACATATTTTACCTTTTTATTTTCATTTTGGTAATCGCATAAGTATTTATACTTTTCCTTGTTCTTGATTTTAAGCTGCTGAAGAGAAATGCCTCGTCAAGACTTGGAGCAGTGGCTGGAGATGCTACAGAGGTGCAGGTGAGAACAAGAGAAGGAGTGACTTGATGCTGCCAAGACAAATGTGACCTCAACCTTGAGAATGTAGAGGGCAGGAGAGTTTGAGATTCTACCCCATTCTGGCAAGCGACACTTTCTGTCTCAAGCCTTTGATCACAATACAACAGAAGATGACCCTAAATAAAAAATGTTCAAAAGTGAGAGGGGACAGGGAAGTATTGAAATTAAAATGCTATTGTTATAATAATTATTTTGCTGATCTTTCCTTAGGCTCATCCCTTCTTCCGACACATTAACTGGGAAGAGCTCCTGGCCAGGAAAGTGGAGGCTCCTTTCAAGCCTTTCCTGGTAAGTGGAAGAAGAGCTTCTGTTTGTTCTAGACAACCTTTCCAGCTCTCAAAGGCGTTAGACTCTGTAACATACCTGATCTGTTTTATCCATAGCAATCTGCTGAAGACGTGAGCCAGTTTGACTCCAAGTTCACCAGCCAGACACCAGTAGACAGCCCAGACGACTCCACGCTCAGTGAAAGCGCCAACCAAGCCTTTCTGGTAAGACTGCTACATATCTTGTTAGAGATTACATGTTTTAATTTTGGGGGGCCCATCCAGGCCCTCTTCTGAGGAAAAAAATAAACTTAGTTTAAAGGTTTTTCTTTTGTTGTTACATGTACATTTTACACACATTACACTTTTTTTTTTTTTTTTTACATGGCACAAATAAAGTAATTTGATATTTGGATATACATTACATCTAGATAGTACTTATACATGACGTTTTCAGTTATAACTATTATAGAACTTGAGCTTTTAAACCCACCCCTCAGCTACTCTCAGTCCATCCCACCTATCTCCCTAAACCGCCCTCTTATGATTTCCATGTGCCATATATTTTTCAACTGGGCTGTGATGTTTCACATAAATTCGGAACCTGTCTAATCGCATTGTACATGTGTTCATTTTGCTCATAAGACAAAATCATGATATGACAGAATTCACCTTAATTTCTCCTTTTATATTTGTAGGCAGTACTGGTGACAGTAACCCCTCTGTCATTCCTTCTGCAGGGCTTTACGTATGTTGCTCCATCAGTACTGGAAAACGTCAAGGAAAAGTTCTCATTCGAGCCAAAAATCCGCTCACCCCGACAGTTTTTGGGTAGCCCAAGAACACCAGCCAGGTATTCTGTCATTTCAGCCACTTCGGCTGTTCCTATATAGCTTGTACAACATTGAATTTGCCTCATCACC
Source organism: Coregonus clupeaformis (assembly GCF_020615455.1). Taxonomy (NCBI): domain Eukaryota; kingdom Metazoa; phylum Chordata; class Actinopteri; order Salmoniformes; family Salmonidae; genus Coregonus; species Coregonus clupeaformis. The sequence continues at coordinate 23,299,220 of NC_059197.1, read as the reverse complement.
ACATAGTCAAGGTATGTCCCCTATTCCTTTTCAGCCCTCTCAAGTTCTCTGCTAGTGACATGTGGCCCCGAGGCCCTTTGATGCCCGGCGGATCCTCTCTCTGTCTCCAGTCGCCCCAGGAGCAGGTCATGGAGGTGTCAACCCCAGAACAGATGGATGTGCAGGCCAGCTCTGAGGCCTCAGCCCCCCTGCCCATCCGCCAGCCTACGGGGGCCAACCTGTCCCAGTTCAAACAACAGGCCTACCCTGTCATGGCCAAGAGGCCCGGGCATCTACGCATGAACCTATGACCAGCAGCTCATCTTGGAGGATTTTGTTTCTTTGTTGATAATTTTAATGTTTTATTTTTTAAGATAAGGACACTAGAGACAATGAAACTCAAAATTTCACTTCTACACACACCATCACTACCTGAAGTCTCCCTCAGGCTCTAACCTCCAGTGTGCTGCAGCTGAGATCTGCAGACTAAGCCACTGCCTCAGGTCCCCTTGACCTCTGCATCCTGACCCCTATCAGGACTGGACCAGCGAGATGGGGCATCACTTTGGATATTTTACTTTTTTTTTATTACTCCATCCTACCACAAAAAAAGGAATGAGATAAAAACGTATCAAATGTGACCTGACAATTCACACTAATGTGCAGTATATAAAACATAATCCAAAGTGCATCATGCTAGATGATCGATTGCTGATGAGGAATGAATTGCTTCCACTGTACACTTGGGAGATTTGACAGTATTTCTTGAAGATTGCCTCCTGGCTCAGAATGAAATCATATGAATTATTGTTAATTGAAAATATATATGATTGGGAGGGGTATCAATAAGCTGAGGTTCTGAACATAGCTTTATGTCTTAAGTATTTTACAAAAGGGATGCATCTACTGTGCTATATCAATGATGGATCGATTCATGAGGGCCTCAATAAAAATTAATGTTTACTTTTTACATTCTTTCACTTTTAGTGTTTGAATCACTAACTGGATGGGAGAGAATGTTGTTGGGTAAGAGCTAAATTAGTACATGCATATCCTCTATAATAGTAAACAATATGCACCACACTAAAATGAATAATAACTCTGTCATAGTGTATTTTTAATTGTTGGGATGGTACCATTGCTTAGTGGGACTAGGATTACTGTGACAAAGTCCCAGGACTATGACCTAGACTTTAAAACGTGTTAAACGTCATTTGGTTCGTATCCTGCCTAGATTAAATTATGCTGCCTGGCCAACCTTGGCATAAAGTAAATATGGCCAGTTCAAGTCAGTAACTCAGCATTCCAGCCTGTTGTACCAGCTCTCCTTGAATAATATTTGCCAGCGTCAACAACCTCATTTATAAATTATTTGACGTCCTCTTCTTCACTGTGGTAAATCTATGCTACTATCTTCTCTAAATCAGCAGTATCCAGTCTGAGAGCCAGACAGGGTGGCTTCTGCCAACTTCTGTAAAAATACATTTCTCATACCGGTGCTGTTGCCACATGGTGATAAGTGGTACTGCATGACTAGGTGCACTTTGGATTTTGCCAGATAAAAACAGTGATACTGTCACTTTAGATTTTATACTCATTATGAACCATATGATATTTTGTGAAATGAATCAATTTTATCCTTATCATTAGCTTTTTCCAACGTATTGAAGGTTTTATGAGATTTTATTAGATAAACACTGGATGTATTGATGTTCTGTTTGGTATTTGAATTCCCGTGCCGACTAGGTGAAAAAAGACTGTCTGTGCCCTTGAGCAAGGCACTTAACCCTAATTGCTCCTGTAAGTCGCTCTGGATAAGAGCCTCTGATAAATGACTTAAATGTAAAGGGCACATTGGTGTCCTTACCCTGTAAGCAGTCTATGGACAAGGTATGAGAGCAATTCATTTTTTTGGTTTAGTTTCCCTGGCACTGATTCCATGCTGACGTTTTAGCATTTGTGGCACAAATCCCATTCAAGTTATGGGAACGATTTTAGCATTTTTCACGCATCATGTCCCCTGACTTGAATGGGATTTGTGACACAAATACTAAAACGTTAGCATGTGGAAACAGTCCCAGGGAAACTAAACCAAAGTATGGATTGCTGTCATACCTTGTCCATAGACTGCTTACAGGGTAAGGAAACCAATGTCATTTTGTAATTTGGGTGAAGTATCCCTTTAAATATGAGATAATACTTCCCAGAAATCTGGAGCAAAGGAACAGAAAACAGTTTGGTCAAGCTGCACAGTGTGCAGGATTGGTCTTCGCCCCAATGTTTATAATAATAATAATAATATGCCATTTAGCAGACGCTTTTATCCAAAGCGACTTACAGTCATGCGTGCATACATTTTTGTGTATGGGTGGTCATTTTTGTGTATTCATGTTCATATACATTGGATGGAAGAGTTTCGCTCGTGACAAACGTAAAATAATGGGTGCTCTGTCACTCTACACCTGAAATCGTATGGGGAGTATTTGAGAAATGTATTATGATAGCTGTAACAGAAATCTCCAAAATAATTATGATGGATATTAATTAATACATCTAGAGAATGCCCTGGAAATTAAACATTATACCCTCACATCATCAGCTGGAGTTGAAAGTATGCCAAACTTCTGTCAGAGCTCCCCATACAGTTATGTGTATGTCTGAGATATGATTCCCCCTCCTTAACCTCTATTTCCATTTTGCTCTACCTTATGTCATATTATCCTCTGAAAAATAACAGGGGGGAAACTTGCACAAATGCAAACATTTAGTACATATAGTAAAAATGTCCCATTGTGCCCAGTTGTGGTGACATGTTGGGCTTTTTTGCAGTAGGCCTATGTGTCTTGAGGAGGGTTACCTGCGATGTTCAGGTGCAGCCTCAGGACTGCCTGGGGCCAGGATGAGAGGTTCCGTTTTTACTATTTCCATGAAGCACAGAGCTCCTACATTAGTGTTTCCCTGTTGGACAGACAAACTCAAGGTCAGCATTCTCATCGCATTCTCCCAGGTATTCCCTACCTCACCTTCCCATATATTTCCCATATATTCTAGTAGGCAGCATCACCCATATCTTGGATGCACACAAAATTGATATAGAAATAGCCAATGTATGTTATTGATAGTAGTAAGTGTAATTTATAAAACCGATTTATATTGTTTATATTTATCTATCTATCATCTATTTCTCTCTTATATATATATATATATATATATATATATATATATATATATATATATGTGTGTGTGTGTGTGTTTTTTGACTTATACAAATCTCATTGCTTTGATCAGTAAACTCAGCTAGGAGCCATCAGTTATAGTCGTCGTCGTCGTCCCCCCCCCCACACACACACACGCTCTTTTCCATTACCACACATTGGCCAATGGGAGTTGGGAGGCAGAGTTGTCCTCCTGGCCGCCATTAAAGAATTCAATCCATGAATTCAAATGGAAACCTGCAGGACCCGAGAATCAGTAAACGCAAATGCTTACCCTTACTGGACATTTACATCATGATTTCAGTATTTTTGTGAAAGTTTTTATAGTTTTATCGGATTCCGGCGACTATGGGGAATAGAAGGGTGGTGTTAGCTAACTGTTTTATTTAGTCTGACTTGGCTATGTTAGCTAGCTAACGAAACTCAGGGGGAGGGGAGAGTTTCTTTGCTCTGAAATTGTTTTAGATTACTAGTAGATCACTTTATGGGAGGTTGTGGTATGGTTCGTGTAGATATTTCATTTAACGTATAGTGAAGTAAAGTAAGAAAACGGACTCGAAGTGGGGTTGACGAATTTGTTAGCGTAGAAAGCTAACTAGTTGTGTTAGCTGGCTAGCTAACGTTAGCTGGCTATCAAGACAGCGAGATTGTTTAGCTAGCTAAAGCTAGCGTAGTGGCTAGCCATCAACCGGTTGTATAAATAACTAGCCAGTTAGCATATTAGTTTATGAGGTAGTTTACTAAATACTCAATATCCAGATCAAATAGCTTAAAACTTAGCTAAATATTGCTCTTCTCAGTAACTGAGACGATGGATTGTTCAACCACGCTGTGAGGATGAGTTCATGTTTTGTACCAAACGGGGCGAGTTTGGAGGACTGCCACTCCAACCTATTTTGCCTGGTAAGTGATTAAACTCACTGTTAGCATGCTAACGTTAGCTAGCTCAAACTGAGGCCAGAAAGCCATTTTGGCTAGCCAGTCAGCAAGCTAAACCGCTTGACTACAGCTGACTGTGGAGGCGTCAAGGCCTGTTCTAGATTGCTGGCTAATGCAATTTTGCAAGTGCGCTAACGTTAGCTAGCTAATTTAACTAACTAACATTAATACTTGGTTGATACGATGTTAGTTTATAGCAATTGAAGTTCACCAGATTCAACCACAAAAATACTTAGTTACCTAGCTATCATTTCGCTAGCTAGCTAATGTTGGCTAACTGGCTTGCTAGGTTCAGGTTGTTTTGTGAGGTTGTCTGTCATTGTGATTTGTTTATGATTCTCTTCACCTCAGCACCATTAGCTATATATTTGATTTCAATTGCATCTATCCAACTAGTTAGCAACTAGTCATACATTAACGTTTGTTTACAACTTTATGCTTGGCTAGCTAGTTATGGTTAACTTTTTAGGCCAACAATATCATGAGTCAGCCTATGACTATGTCTACAGTATTGTTTTCTTCAGTGAGCATTCCTGCCAATACTGTCAACTACAACTCACGAAGCTACTGAGTTTCACACTTCCTCATTGTAGTATTATGTGGTCCTCCCTTATGGATAGAACTTTCAGCAGGGTACCCAGATAAGTGTACATTTATATAAAGTATAGGCTACTAGTTATAGCTATTAGACTGAGGGTCTACTGGCCAATCGTTTTAATGATTCTGTAACTGCCTATTTTATTGAAACTAGGATATAAGAAATGTCTTGTCATATTTTGAATTGGTTCTATATTATTTTTCTGGCAAATGTGTTGCATAGCATTCGAAGGTATTCTATATTGAATCTTCTAGGTAATGTCCATTAGCACTAAATACTTTGATAGAAAGGGGTTTCCCACCCTTTGAACCCTAAAAACTAATGAGTTGGAAGGTTAGGTTGCACAGAAGGAACTGGTGCATTCCTTTACGTTTTGTATTTGGAGGTGCTTCACACTGATTGGATAGAGCAGCTGTTAAAGTTGTCAGGCTGCTACTGCTCTGCTTTGCATTCAGCCGGCTTGCAGCCTCTGTCTCTGGGCCAATCACAAATAGACCCTACACACAATGCACTTTTGGAGATCTGAAAGGATTTGGTTGGTATAAGCAATATGGTGAAACTTCCACCTAGCTTATCAGAGGGTCGAGGTGGAGCTATTACCATATTAGTTGCACCTGTCAAATCCTCTCAGATCTCTACAAGTCCATAGGGTGTGGTGTCCATTTGGGATTGTGCCTCTGTCTCAGCTCTCTCTTTTCTTACCCTGTCCCCCAGGCTGACCTGACTGGGATAAAATGGCGACGTTTTGTGTGGCAGGGACCCACTTCCTCACCCATCCTGTTCCCCGTGACGGAGGAGGACCCCATCCTGTGCAGCTTCAGCCGGTGCCTGGCGGCCGACGTGCTAAGCGTGTGGCGGAGGCACCACACCCCGGGGCGCCGTGAGCTCTGGCTCTTCTGGTGGGGGGACGACCCCAGCTTCGCCGAACTCATCCACCACGAGCTGTCAAGTAAGGGCTTGCCTCTGCCACGGGAAGGGATGTTAGTGGCTCACATGGCATTGGAGTTAGGATAAACTCTCAGTTGACTCTTGGGAGAGAGGCTGCCAGTGTCATGTGAATGGGAAGAGACACTGCTCAGTTGAGGACCCACGGTAGTCCACAGCCTGACACACTTCAATGACTGACTGCATCTTTCATTACCAAAAGCTGCAAGTAGTTTACATGTTGGGCCTACAGTTTTGAGTTCTGCCTATTGTTGGGAATGGGTTTGCGCATCACGATACCAGTCAGATGAATGCATAAATCATAATATCTCCCATCTGCTTTTTCATTGGGGTCACAGCTCCTGTTACAGTAGCCACTGACAAAACAAAGCCAACATTTTTGTTTATCTATCCAATACTAGTCAGGCGAAATTCCCTTTTGTATCCCCACCACCCGTCAAACTGTTGCAACAACAGTTCATCATGAAAGCTTAAAGGGAAACTCCACTCAAAAATGATATTTTGGATATGATGCATTTTGCATCTTCATGATGATGTGGGTGGTGACACTTTGCTTTTTGAATGTCAAATATCTCTAAAGCTTGACTGCTGTTTTTGAGTGGAGTTTCCCTTTAACATATTATTTACACGCTTGCATAATGTGTTGAGTTTTATTGTAAACATTGGCAGATGGTCAAACATTTCCACCAAATCTTTTTTTCTGAAGTGTTTGAACCCATGGCAATAGGCAACACCACCAATCCTTGAGTTTTTGTTTAAAGTTGTGATGTTGATGGAGCATTCAGCAGGTATCTGACTGTCTTTTCTCTCTCCCTGGCTCAGGTGAAGAGGACGGCGAGTGGGAGAGCGGCTTGTCCTATGAATGCCGCACACTCCTGTTCAAAGCTGTCCACAACTTGCTGGAGCGTTGCCTCATGAACCGCAGCTTTGTCCGTATTGGCAAGTGGTTTGTCAAGCCCTACGAGAAGGATGAGAAGCCCATCAATAAGAGGTAAGAGTCTCCATAATAACCCTCTTCTGTAACCAGTGCATTGATATCTTCATCAGTATTGCAGAGTGCTCTGGTGACACTAGTGACTGTTTCTAGTAAATTTCTACAGCAGGTCAACCAGTCATCCTGATCCAGTGTACTTCCTGGAATAGTAAATTGGTTTGCCACAAATGTAAGCCTACAGTAAGTTGAGTGGATGCCAATCAAAGTTGTTAATGACATGCATTGGTGTCTAGTGTGAAATTATTTCTTTCTTGGTGTGATAGTTTTCTTCTTACTTGATGTTCGGGCATATGCTTTCTAACACAGGCCATAGAAATGTACACACTTTGTCATTGGCTCCCTATCTGACGCTTTTGTCCCTTATGATTTATTCTTGAAAGAAACCCTGAGGTTCATTGGATAGATGGATTCATTGAAATCCCCCTAGGACACTTGGCTCTTCAAAGTTAGCATATGTTTAGTAGTTGTTCACATGTCCGCTTCAGTATCCTTTTCTGTTAGCCCTGCTGGATTACGTCTTGGATGTCTGGAGCGTTTCCTGTTGTCCGTGGAGAGTATTTTAGTGAGTGCAGGTGAATGTATGCTTGTTCATGTGAGTCAGCCTGCACAGATTATCTGATCTATACATTTCCAAAAAACTGCTACACTGCCATTAACGGTTATTTTGGAAAGATTAGGGAATCTATGTGGCACCTGTCTTAGGCTGAACAAGCAGCAGATTGTTTTGTTCTGCTGCTGAGAGTACATTTTAGTCATTTAGCAGACGCTCTTATCCAGAGCGACTTACAGTTAGTGAGTGCATACATTATCATACTGGCCCCCCGTGGGAATCGAACCCACAACCCTGGCATTGCAAACGCTATGCTCTACCAACTGAGCTACACGGGACTACAGAGTAGACATGCATACTGTATTAATTCTTGCCCTGTAATGCGTCAGCATGCTTAGTTCGGCTAGGCGAAACGAACGGGTGTGGGTGTGCTCGCATACTCCCTTAAAGATCTTCACTTGAAAAATTAGAAAAAAGCGGCAATAGTACTATTTGTCCATTTTGAGACGCCGTAGCCAGTATACACTTCCTCAAAACTGTCAGAATTAATCTAAAAGAACTCAATAAATCTGTCATTTAATTTTGACGTTTTTTACGCAATGATGTTTGGTGCAGTATTTGTCAATGAAAACATTTGCAAAAAAAATGGGTAGTCTCTCGTTGAATGACAACATACTTTATTGAAGAATCCCTACTGTTGACCAATGAAGGGGCATAGACTTCGGCTACCGACTTCGGCTTGCCTCAAGAAAAAATATGTGCCCGACCATCTGAAAAATGTCCAAAACGAACAAAAAGTCACTAAATGTTGTCATAATATATGCACAAACTCTTCTGAACTGTTATTTTACATTTACATCATTTAGCAGATGCTCTTATCCAGAGCGACTTACAATTTGGAAGTCTGGGAAGCATGCGGACGCTTTTAAGGGGAATGACATCACGGTTTTGGCTTCCCCCTGTGCTTGAATGGGGCCTGGGGGAATCCTGGAGTGCCCTGATGGGCTAATTTGAGCCCTGCCTGTTTCGCCTGCCCTGGTAATTCAAGCAGTGCTGCTGTTTTTAAGCATTTCCATTTTGCTCAGTTCATTTCAGAGCTGCCCCCCTCACAGGAGAGTACGTTTTCAGTGAGCCGGGCGAGAGTGTCGAATTGAGGTGATTGCAGTGCATGTTCACTGGGGGGTTAAGGTGTCACGGTGTGTTTACGGGTGTGAGAATTGGCCCCTTGGCCTCCAATGTTCTGGATGAAGACATCTACAAGTGGGTGTTGAAGCAGAGCAGTGCCTGCTTGGACTTGGTGAAAAATGAGTGGGTGTGTGAGTGAGATCCAGCGGTCTCACTGTCGCCTGTACTCTGTCTGGTAAACAGGGCTGTCTGGAAAACGCTGAGTCTGCGCTGTGGTTTTACACCAACCATGTCAACAGGAACTATTTTGGTGTGTTTAGCCGCTTGGCTGTGCAGCACTAGTGAGGAAAGAAAGCCTTGTTGTTTTATCATTTCAATTCTATAATAGTCTGTTATTTTTAACTAGGTGATCACATTTTGGCCTATTTAAGGACATTTGGCGTTTAGTGTATTTCTGGGATGTTGAGACTATTATCCTTTCACCAAAGTACTGGAGCTGCTATCTATGTAACACAGACTGTGAAAATGTGATTGTAAAGATTTGTTTGAAATTGGTAACCCTGTCATGTGCCTTCTCGTGCCAACATTCCCATCTTTGTTTCAACCTTATATCAAATCAAGGGTTGTATAATGACTTGACTGGAAAACAGGTATTTTCCTGCCATTGTAATCCTTGGCGGGCTGCCTAAATGTTTTTTCAGGCCAAACAGTATTTAAAAAAATAAATAAATGTATATTAATTACATTTCGGGATGGGAAACCACTTTCAGTGTAAACTTGTCCCTCATCAATCTACACACAATACCCCATAATGACAAGTAAAAACAGGTTTTTATAAATAAAAAAATAAAAAGCGAGTGCATACATTTTTTTCTTTTTTTCATACATTTACTTAAGTATTCAGACCCTTTACTCAGTACTTTGTTGAAGCACCTTTGGCAGCGATTACAACCTCGAATCTTCTTGGGTATGACACTACAAGCTTGGCACACCTGTATTTGGGGAGTTTCTCCCATTCTTCTCTGCAGATCCTCTCAAGCTCTCAGGTTTGATGGGGAGTGTCAGCACAGCTATTTTCAGGTCTCTCCAGAGATGTTCGATTGGTTTCAAGTCCGGGCTCTGGCTGGGTCATTCAAGGACATTCATAGACTTGTCCCGAAGCCACTCCTGCGTTGTCCTGTTGGAAGGTGAACCTTCGCCCCAGTCTGAGGTCCTGAGCGCTCTGGAGCAGGTTTTCATCAAGGATCTCTGTACTTTGCTCCATTCATCTTTGCCTCGATCCTGACTAGTCTCCCAGTCCCTGCGGCTGAAAACATCCCCACAGCATGATACTGCCACCACTGTGCTTTACCGTAGGGATGGTGCCAGGTTTCCTCCAGATGTGACGCTTCACATTCAGGCCAAAGAGTTCAATCTTGGTTTCATCAGACCAGAGAATCTTGTTATTCATGGTCTGATAGTCTTTAGGTGCCATTTGGCAAACTCCAAGCAGGCTGTCGCGCTTTTTACTGAGGAGTGGCTTCCGTCTGGTCACTCTATTGTAAAGGCCTGGTTGGTGGAGTGCGGCAGAGATGGTTGTCCTTCTGGAAGGTTCTCCCATCTCCACAGAGGAACTCTAGAGCTCTGTCAGAGTGATCATCATGTTCTTGGTCACCTCCCTGACCAAGGCCCTTCACCCCCGATTGCTCAGTTTGGCTGGGCGGCCAGCTCTAGGAAGAGTCTTGGTATTTCCAAACTTCTTCCATTTAAGAATGATGGAGGCCACTGTGTTCTTGGGGACCTTCAATGCTCAAACATTTTTTTGGTACCCTTCCCCAAATCTGTGCCTCGACACGATCCTGTCTCGGAGCTCTATGGACAATTTCTTAGACCTCATGGCTTGGTTTTTGCTCTGTCCTGCACTGTCAACTGTGGGACCTTTTTATATAGACAGGTGTGTGTCTATCCAAATCATGTCCAATCAATTGAATTTACCACAGGTGGATTCCAATCAAGTTGTAGAAACATCTCAAGGATGATCAATGGAAACATGATTCACCTGAGATCCATTTTGAGTCTCATAGAAATAGTTCTGAATGCTTATGTAAATATGGTATTTCTGTTTTTTAATACATTATCAAACATTTCTACAAACCTGTTTTCGCTTTCTCACTATTGTGTGTAGATTGCTGAGGATTATTATTTTTTAAATACATTTCAGAGTATGGCTATAACAAAATGTGGAAAAAGTCTAGGGGTCTGAATACTTTCCGAATGCACTATATATGCACTATATATATATAATTTTTTTTTATTTAAAAAAAATAATAATATAAGCTTTAAGAACTACAATTTCCTAAATAAAAGCTAGTCAATCAGGGAGAATTGAAAATTCCAAAAACAATGAATTTAGCTGTATTTAAAATGCATATAATTGCAGGAAATTAGCTTCAAAACTATAGCATTTTCTCTCTGCTCCATGGCAGAATATGTAGAATAGCATGAAACTTGCAGAAAATTGCCTTTTAAAATGCTAAATATTTCTCTACACCGCCAAAATGGGGGTGTAAAGAAATTCAGCAGCGCCGACTGCGCCCATTGCCACGCCCACCACCTAAGTACCTTTTCGATCGAGAGAAAAAACCAGGAAATCGTTTTGTTTTTTTATCACCATGTTTACTGTTGTGTTAACTGTTCAGTGCACATATAACATGAGTGAGCCTCAGGGAAAAAGAAAGAATGCACCGATTGTAATAAACCAGTGTATCTTGACTTGCGCCGTCTGTCAAGAAATCATGCATACGGATCTTTACTCTGCATACAGCAGCAAAGCTTTGTTTACCTTTTATTTCCAGCCTCAACCCTGCTAACATCGTCATAGCACTGTAGATTGTTTTGATATAGTTTTTTTAATTGAATGTCTGAAATATCCTGTCAAGTCAAGGACAACAGACCTCCCTGTTCAACCCTTTTAATTGCTCATTCTTTTGCATTTATGAAACGTGTCATTTTGTCCTGGTACCAATTAATCCAAATGACAAATAATGATTTTTGCTTTCTGTTATTTTTCTGTATCTGATAAGACATTTAACCTTTTATGATGTTTCAGTCTGATTGCTTCTCTAAGGAATGTTGGAGGAATGTCGTACCTACCATTATATTTCCAGATTGATCTGAGACTGACGTGTTGTTTTTCCATCCTCTCTGCAGTGAGCACCTGTCGTGTGCGTTCACCTTTTTCCTACATGGGGACAGTAACGTGTGCACCAGCGTGGAGATTGCCCAGCACCAGCCTGTCCAGCGGCTAGGTGAAGAGCATCTGAGCCTGGCACAGCAGAATGCCAGCCCCCTGCAAGGTGGGTCTAACCAGCCATGTCCTGGTCACCCAGCCATATTTGGACAACAGTTGATCAACCTGCCACTGGTTAGATACTGGAATGTCCATAAATATGAATGCTCTTTTTTTATGTCAAAGGCAATGCTGCTGCAGTAGTATTTATAATTAAAGCATAGTCTTGCCTGCTCTCTACTGTCATAATTCATTTATCTCTGGTCATGACTCTATTCTGACATGTGCTGACCTCACACTTCATGTCCCCTCTCTCCCTTCCACAGTCATCTTGAGTCCATACGGTCTGAACGGGACGGTCACGGGCCAGTCCTTCAAGATGTCTGATCACCCCACCCAGAAACTCATTGAGGAGTGGAGGCAGTTCTATCCCATCAGCCCCAGCGCGAAGGACCGCCCCGAGGACAAGATGGAGGATGCGGACTGGGAGGACGACTCACTAGCAGCCGTGGAGGTCCTTGTTGGTAAGATGGGGGTTGTGGGGTTGTTGCTTCAGTTGAGTGTGTTGTCCAATGTGGATGTGTTATTTTAATGGTTAGTATGTTGTATTGCAATTGTGTGTGTTTTTCTGAGTGAGACTGTCACTGACTAAATGTGTTCTGTTGATCTGTTCCAGCGGGAGTGAGGATGGTGTACCCTGCCTGTCTAGTACTGGTGCCCCAGTCAGACCTCCCTGCCCTGGCCCCCCAGGGCTCAGCCAACCCCTCAGCCATCCTGTGTGAGGGCCAGGGGGCCCACAGAGACCCTGCCATGTCCTCTGTCACCCTTACCCCTCCCACATCACCAGAGGAGGCCCAAACAGGTAGCCTTACCATTTATTAATGAGTCTATTAGGACCACAAACACTGCAAGTGTATTAGGGTATGAGTAGCTATCTGGGTTCAGTGTCCATCTTTTGAGTTGTTAAACATTGATGCATTCAAGTTCAATCAATCAAATGTGTTTTATAAAGCCCTTTTTACATCAAGTTGTCACAAAGTGCTTTATACAGATACTCAGCCTAAAACCCAAAAGAGCAAGCAATGCAGATGTAGAGGCACAGTGGCTAGGGAAAAACTCCCTAGATAGGAATAACTCATAACTTATTATTTTGATAAGTAGCATACACTAATACTGAGTATGATATTAATTTATACAATGTGTAGGTCTAATCCTGGATGCTGATTGGTTAAAACCACATTTCAGCCAGTGTTTATTCCACAAGTTACCACCGGCTAAATCTGATGTTGAAATGCCTATTTACTCTGTTACATCTAACTGCGCAATCCACAGTCTCATCAGCCCAGCCAGACAATTTATATACTAGATCTACACTAAAAAGCATCTAGACATTATCTCCCATTTCTTTTAGACTAGCATTTGGTTTTCAACTGCGGAGATTTGTATTAACCTTGCTGTCTGTCTCTGACATCTGCAAAACATTTTCAATATTGAAATTCGATCTCCAGCTGTCCCATACTAATGAACGTGTCTGGAGTTGGGACGAGACAGACAGGCTGGCAGCTTTTCTCAGCCAGTCGAAATCATAAATCAGCATACGTTTTCTGGATATACACTACCGTTCAAAAGTTTGGGGTCACTTAGAAATTGACTTGTTTTGTTTTTTTTAATAAAAAAAATTGTCCATTTTAAAATAACATAAAATTGATCAGAAATACAGTGTAGACATTGTTAATGTTGTAAATGGCTATTGTAGCTGGAAATGGCTGATTTTTAATGGAATATCTACATAGGCGTGCAGAGCAGAACAGCGCAAACTGTCTCTAACCAGAATAAAAAGAGGAGTGGGAGGCCCCGGCGCACAACTGAGCAAGAGGACAAATACATTAGTGTCTAGTTTGAGAAACATACGCCTCACAGGTCCTCAACTGGCAGCTTCATTAAATAGTACCCGCAAAACACCAGTCTCAACGTCAACAGTGAAGAGGCGACTCCAGGATGCTGACCTTCTAGGCAGAGTTGCAAAGAAAAAGCCATATCTCAGACTGGCCAATAAAAATAAAAGATGAAGTTAAGAAAAGAACACAGACACTGGACGGAGGAAGATTGGAAAAAAAGTGTTATGGACAGACGAATCGAAGTTTGAGGTGTTCGGATCACGGATCTCATTTGGTCTGCGTCTCACAAATGTTCTTCTTTGTGATCCGAACACCTCAAACTTCGATTCATCTGTCCATAACACTTTTTTCCAATCTTCCTCTGTCCAGTGTCTGTGTCCTTTTGCCCATCTTAGTCTTTTCAATTTATTGGCCAGTCTGAGATATGGCTTTTCCTTTGCTACTCTGCCTAGAAGGTCAGCATCCCGTAGTCGCCTCTTCACTGTTGACGTTGAGACTGGTGTTTTGCGGGTACTATTTACTAAAACTGTTTGACGTGACTGTGTTAGCCGTAGTTGGCTAGCTAGCAAGCAAGGGATAAGAACGTTGCCAGCCATCATGGCAACGGAACTTTTAGAACGGCTGGGTCGCGTCTGTAGATTTAGAACAAAAATAATAAACGACTGGGTCGTGTCCCTGGCTACCGAACCGATAGAACGAACGACCAGACGACTTGGGTAGCAACCCTAGATTTGTGTCGGGACTATATCTCGTGGAATGATTAAATGGTATGAATAAATCCATCAAAATGAACATTATATTTTTTGTGGGACTTTTTACCCCCTTTTCTCCCCAATTTCGTGATATCCAATTGGTAGTTAGTCTTGTCCCATCGCTGCAACTCCCGTGTGGACTCGGGAGAGGTGAAGGGCAAGAGCCATGTGTCCCCCGAAACACGACCCTGCCAAGCCGCACTGCTTCTTGACACACTGCTTGCTTAACTCGGATGCCAGCTGCACCGTACAGCTGGCGACCGAAGCCAGCGTGCATGCGCCCGGCCACCACAAGGAGTCGCTAGAGCGCAATGGGACATGGACATCCCAGCCGGCCAAACCCTCCCCTAACCCGGACAATGCTGGGCCAATTGTGCGCCGCCACATGGGGCTCCCGGTCGCGGCCGGCTGCGACACAGCCCCGGGATCGAACCCAGATCTGTAGTGACGCATCTAGCACTGATCAGTGCCTTAGACCCCTGTGCCACTCGGGAGGCCCCATAATAACGTTTTTTAATGAAAATATGTCAATCAGTATTTAGATATGTTGGTAATCCGTTGTATAAAAGTGATAATGCCCTCGAAGCCTGTGTTTTGGAGGATATATTGGCACGGTTTGCCGACCCTCGGCTTCGTCGCGGGACTAACAACACCTGTGCCAATATATCTTCAGAACACCGGCTTCTCGCGCATTATCACTTGTTTCTCTCTTTTCCCCTGTAGATTCTCAGGCAGCACAGAGGTGGTTGAAGCTCTGCTCGACAGTGGATGGTTTCAGCTCCAACAGCAGTGGTATCCATGGCAGCAAGATCCCCCGCAGGCTGGCTGCCCAGGTGGTGGAGAGCGTGTGGCAGGAGTGCACTACCAACCGGGCCCAGAACAAGTACGTACATTACCCTTCACCTCACCCTACTGATTCATATACTACAGGTCTATTGAAGGAGAGTCTGTCTGCTGAGCTCTGTTTGTCTGGTTCTTTGTCAGGAGGAAGTTTGCTACATTGACCAACGGTACCTGTGAGGAAGAGGAGGGGGACAAAACAGGAGTGTGGGATTTTGTGGAGTTGTCGCATAGGGCACACTGCAACTGCTCAAGGTACTGTGGATCACGTTTGATTATAAGGGTGGGGGTTGTTTTAGGCCAGGGGTGTCTAACTCAATCACCTCACGGGCCATATTGAAAAAACTACGAATTTACAGGCCAGGCATAGACTGTTTGTTTTTAGAATATAACGTGCATACAACTGCGACCCACACAGGCCATTGTTTTATTGAAAAAATATGCCCCTTTATAATGTCCACTTATAAATTGACCATGGGGTGCTGTATATAGCATTTTAACACGAAACAATATAAATTACAGTGGGGGGAAAAGTATTTGGTCAGCCACCAATTGTGCAAGTTAAAAAGATGAGAGAGGCCTGTAATTTTCATCATAGGTACACGTCAACTATGACAGACAAAGTGAGGGGAAAAAATCCAGAAAATCACATTGTAGGATTTTTAATGAATTTATTTTTTTAATTATGGTGGAAAATAAATATTTGGTCACCTACAAACAAGCAAGATTTCTGGCTCTCACAGACCTGTAACTTCTTCTTTAAGAGGCTCCTCTGTCCTCCACTCGTTACCTGTATTAATGGCACCTGTTTGAACTTGTTATCAGTATAAAAGACACCTGTCCACAACCTCAAACAGTCACACTCAAAACTCCACTATGGCCAAGACCAAAGAGCTGTCAAAGGACACCAGAAACAAAATTGTAGACCTGCACCAGGCTGGGAAGACTGAATCTGCAATAGGTAAGCAGCTTGGTTTGAAGAAATCAACTGTGGGAGCAATTATTAGGAAATGGAAGACATACAAGACCACTGATAATCTCCCTCGATCTGGGGCTCCACGCAAGATCTCACCCCGTGGGGTCAAAATGATCACAAGAACGGTGAGCAAAAATCCCAGAACCACACGGGGGGACCTAGTGAATGACCTGCAGAGAGCTGGGACCAAAGTAACAAAGCCTACCATCAGTAACACACTACGCCGCCAGGGACTCAAATCCTGCAGTGCCAGACATGTCCAGGCCCGTCTGGATGATCCAGAAGAGGATTGGGAGAATGTCATATGGTCAGATGAAACCAAAATAGAACTTTTTGGTAAAAACTCAACTCGTCGTGTTTGGAGGACAAAGAATGCTGAGTTGCATCCAAAGAACACCATACCTACTGTGAAGCATGGGGGTGGAAACATCATGCTTTGGGGCTGTTTTTCTGCAAAGGGACCAGGACGACTGATCCGTGTAAAGGAAAGAATGAATGGGGCCATGTATCGTGAGATTTTGAGTGAAAACCTCCTTCCATCAGCAAGGGCATTGAAGATTAAACGTGGCTGGGTCTTTCAGCATGACAATGATCCCAAACACACCGCCCGGGCAACGAAGGAGTGGCTTCGTAAGAAGCATTTCAAGGTCCTGGAGTGGCCTAGCCAGTCTCCAGATCTCAACCCCATAGAAAATCTTTGGAGGGAGCTGAAAGTCCGTGTTGCCCAGCGACAGCCCCAAAACATCACTGCTCTAGAGGAGATCTGCATGGAGGAATGGGCCAAAATACCAGCAACAGTGTGTGAAAACCTTGTGAAGACTTACAGAAAACGTTTGACCTGTGTCATTGCCAACAAAGGGTATATAACAAAGTATTGAGAAACTTTTGTTATTGACCAAATACTTATTTTCCACCATAATTTGCAAATAAATTCATAAAAAATCCTACAATGTGATTTTCTGGAGAAAAAATGTGTCATTGTGTCTGTCATAGTTGACGTGTACCTATGATGAAAATTACAGGCCTCTCTCATCTTTTTAAGTGGGAGAACTTGCACAATTGGTGGCTGACTAAATACAATTTTCCCCCACTGTATATTTGTCCAGCCTATGCTTGCAGATGTGCATTGTTTAATATGATGCGACCCTAATAAAAAAATATTAGTTTTTTGGTTATTCATTGTCAAGCTTTAAAAACCGAAGCCAGACTGCAACATTATAGTAGCGTAGGAGGACTGCCTGTGCACTTTCCCTCTACTGCGCGCTATAAACGGGACAGCGCAATTGATGTGCAGGCTGTAATTTCATAAAGTAGATGACTCAACTGTTAACTGATTTATACTTGCGTGTGTGTCCTTTAGTAGTAATTTATACTTGCATGTGAATCCTTTATCTAACAGCTTTTTGACACCAAGATGGCATTTTCTTTAGGCTATACCAATGACCCGTTGGAATTGAAACTTGGCATCAATATTTAGCCTACAACTTAAACATTCGGTCAGGTAGAAGATTCGGTCAGAGCCATTAAGGAAAACAGTTGGGCTGCTGCCAATGTTTAGTGACTTGTTACAGCGCACTGGCTGGCTCCTGAGTGTGTGTGGGTCTGGGAGGAGGGGTGTGTGTGTGTGGCAATGCACTGCCTTTGGAGCGCAACAAGTTGGCAGTGCTTGCTGGGACTTGTAGTGCAGCGTGTCGTGGTCGGTATGGAAGCGGGCCAAAAAGAATTGACAACCCAAATCATTGAGAAAGCCGGATAGAATTGTCTTGGGCCAGATCTGGCCTGCGGGCCGTGTTTTAAGCTGACATGAATTTTCCCCCATAACTCACGAGTCCTTTAGGGGATCTGATTTAATCACAGACTTCTTGGAAATGAACATTCAGTAAATTCAAATAATTTGTCTCTTTACCCCAGGCATAAAAACCAGAAGCAAAGATCAGGCAGCACCTCAGGAAACCCCCCGTCGGTGGGCCAGCCCCCACAGCTGCCCCCCAAACACAAGCTGGGCGAGAAGCTGGAGAAAGGGGAGAAGCTGCAGAAGAGGCCCCAGACACCCTTCCACCACCGCAGCTATGTGTTTGAGGAGCAGGCCATGGAGCCCCAGAGGCTGTGTATGAGAACTCAGGATGAGGGCCCCTACCCCAGCCTGCACCACATGGACACAGCCCCTTCCAAAGCCCCCATGTTGCACACCCACAGGCCCCCCCAAGACCTGGTTGGCTCCCCCCAGCCCCCTCCTCTCAGCCCCCACCCCTGCGAGCGCGGAGAGGAAGACCCTGGGGCCATGAAGAGCTCCTCCACGCCCATCCACCAACACTTCTACCCCCCCTCCTCCGAGCCCTGCCTGCTGCCCCAGAAGACCTTGTCTGACGAGCCCCTGCCCCTGCCTTTCCCCCCTGCCTACCCTGATTCTCTGGAACCCACTGTCTACGTGGGCTCAGCCATCAACCCCAATGAAGACTCGGCCCACAACCCCTGGAAGTACTTCAACCTGCCACGGAAGAAGACCTCAGACTTCTTGACACCACTGTTGCCTGTGGACAAACTACAGGATGACTCCGGGGGAGGAGGAGGGCAGGAGAACATTGTCTCTGTCACAGAGTGAGTACACTACCCCTCCTCTCTTCCAAGATGTGATGATAAACCTTACTACAAGCACCAAGGTGATGAATGGCTATGATAGATATTTGGTTTCACCCACTCTCCCTCTGTGTACATCTACTTGGATCATTATATATGCAGTTTCCCCTCCTTTCACATGATTACTGATCATCTGTGTAACATTCTCCTCTCAGGTTGATGTCTGGCTCTGGCAGGCCTCTGAAGGTGTCTGACGACCTGGTGAGGACCTACACCCAGAGGAGGAACAGCCACCTGGCGGCTGCCATGGCTGACGAGGACCAGGAGGAGGAGCCAGACCCCTACGCCTTCGTGGAGGGAGACGAGGAGTTCACGTTCACTGACAAGAAGGACAAACCAGGCTCGGACAGAGAGAGCAGCAAGAGACACAAGGTTAGTATCAAACTTGAGTTTCTAAGAATTCATTCCATAGTTATCTCTATACCCTTTTGCGAATTCTACCTACCTAAAGTGGTAGGATTTGTTAGTTCAGTTGATGTGTTTGCTACTCCTTTGCTTATGGGATGATGTAGCACAGTGGTTCCCAACATTTTTGCTTACTGTACCACCAACTGAATTTTGCTTTGCCCGGAGTACCCCTGAAGTACCCCCTTGTGCATTTTTACCAGTAAGCCTATGGTCTCATGAGTCTTCTCAAGTACCCCCATGGGACCTAGTACCCCTGGTTGGGAACCACTGATGTAGCAGATGCCAAGAGAATAACACATGTTTTATGCTGGTGTTTGTTTTCTCTTAGGGTGATGATGGCAGTGGGACCTTAGCAGATGGTGAGCATTTCCTTCTTGTTGAAGACTGTTTTAATCACTCCTATAAAACTACAAGAGTGGAATGTCAATAAAATGGTCATCCAGAGTGGTTACTGAGGGGAACTTCCTTTGTTGTTGTGTCTGTGTGTGTGCAGATGGTCAGGGTGCAGCTGGTGGAAAGCCTGTACCCTCCACCAGCCTCATTCATGAGACAGACCTGGCTGTGTCCATCAACGACCTGGACAACCTCTTCAACTCAGATGAAGATGAGCTAGCGGTCAGTAGAGTATAGTGTCTCCAGAAAGTATTCATACCCCTCGACTTAATCCACATTTTGTTGTGTTACAGCCTGAATTCAAAATGCATTCAATACATTTTTTAGAGATTTTAGCAAATGTATTGAAATGTAAATACGCTCCTTTGCTATGACAGTCTAAATTGAGCTCAGGCGCATCCAATTTCCTTTGATCATCCTTGAGATGTTACTACAACTTGATTGGAGTCCACCTGGGGCCAATTCAATTGATTTAGAAAGAAACACATGTCTATATAAGGTCCCACAGTTGACAGTGCATGTAAGTCCAATGAAATGAAAAATAATTGTAATTAGGCATATATCTGGGAAGGGTATAAAAATCATTTCTAAAGTGTTGAAAGTTTCCAAGAGCACAGTGGTCTCCATCATTGGGAAATATGAAACTACCCAGACTCTGCTTAGAGCTGGCTGTCTGACCAAACTGAGCAACCGGGCAAGAAGGACCTTGGTCAGGGAGGTGACCAAGAACCCAATGACCACCCTGACAGAACTACATAGTTCCTTGGCTGAGATGGGAGAACCTGCCAGATGGACAACAGTCTCTACAGCATTTCACCAATCTGGGCTTTATGGGAGAGTGGCCAGACAGAATCCACTCCTGAGAAAAAGGCACATGACCGCACACCTGGAGTTTGCAAAAAGGCACGTGAAAGACTGAGCATAAGGCAAAAGATTGTGGTCCGATGAAGCAAAAAAGTAACTATTTTGCCTGAATGGAAAGTGCTATGTCTGGAGAAAACCAACCACAGCTCGTCACCCGTCTAACACCATCCCTACCATGAAGCATTGTGGTGGCAGCATCATGCTATGGGGATGCTTTTCAGCGGCGGGGACTGGAAGACTGGTAAGGATAGAGGGAACAATGAATGGAGCCAAATACAAGCAAATCCTCGATGAGAACCTGCTTCGGAGTGCAAACTACCTTAGGCTGGGGGCGAAGATTTACGTTCCAACGGGACAATGACCCCAAGCATACAGCCAAAGCAATGCTGGATTGGCTTCAGAACAAGAATGTGAAAGACTTGAATCTCATTGAAAATCTGTGGAAAGATTTGAAGATTGCTGTTCACTACTGCTCCCCATCTGACTTAACAGAGCTTGAGAAAATCTGCAAGGAAGAATGGGAGAAAATCTCCCAATCCAGATGTGCAAAGCGGATACACTCAAAGCTGTAATCACCGCCAAAGGTGCTTCTACAAAGTATTGACTCGTTGGTGTGACTACTTATGTAAATGAGATACTGTAGTTAATTTTCAATAAATTTAACTAACATTTCTCAATATCTGTTCACTTTGTCATGGGGTATTGTGTGTAGATGGGTGGGGGGGGGAAATAGATAAAATATTTATTTTGAATTCGGGCTGTAACAACAATGTGGAATCAGTTAAGAGGTATGAATACTTTCTGAAGGCACTGTAGTTCTCATCTACATGGGAGGGAAACATAGTTTGGGTTACATATCCTTTTGTCCATTTCTATATCTCCAGTTGATACTTTGCTAACAGAACATTGTGTAAAGTCTTAGAAAAGCTCTCTACATGTTTTGATCAAAGCCTATTTAAAACATATTCAAAACGTTCTGTCCCCCACAGCCTGGATCCAGGAGAGCAGGAGTTCATGGAGACAAGTTTGGCAGTAAGGAACACAAAACATCAAATCTGGACCCTCTGTCCTGCATAAGTATGTTCCCTTTCTCCAATTCCTTCCCTAAAGTTCCTCTTTAGGTCATCACTGTATCCTACATTAATTTATCAAACAATAGGGTGATTCCTCCGTTCACTTTCCTGTCCCCAGGCTCTGCTGACCTGCACAAGATGTTCCCCACCCCACCCTCCCTAGAGCAGCACATCATGGGCTACTCCCCTATGAACACTGGGGGGAAGGACTACGGTGGCCTGGAGGCCGGGGTGGGCCTCACTCTGCTGGATGGGAGCCAGTTTAGCAGCCACTACAAGATGGAGGTGGAGGAAGGCTTCTGCAGCCCCAAGCCCTCCGAGATCAAGGTAACTTAAAGGCCCAATGCTGCCGTTTTTATCTCGAAATCAAATCATTTGAGTAATAATTAAGTACCTTACTGTTATTGTTTTCAATTAAAATGGTCAAAAAGGGCCTCACAAGTGGCGCCTCCCGATTGGGGCCACTACAGACCCGGGTTCGATCCCAGGCTGTGTCACGGGCTGGCCGCGACCGGGAGACCCATGAGGCGGCGCACAATTGGCCCAGCGTCTTCCGGGTTAGGGGAGGGTTTGGCCGGCTGGGATGTCCTCGTCCCATTGTGCTCCAGCGACTCCTTGTGGCGGGATGGGCGCATGCACGATGACTCTTGTCGCTAGTTGTACAGTGTTTCCTCAGACACATTGGTGCGGCTGGCTTCCGGTTTAAGCAAGCAGTGTGTCAAGAAGCAGTGCAGCTTGGCAGGGTCGTGTTTCGGAGGACGCATGGCTCTCGAACTTCGCCTCTCCCGAGTCCGTACGGGAGTTGCAGCGATTGGACAAGACTGTAACTACCAATTTGGATATCAATTTGGATATCACAAAATTGGGGAGAAAAAGGGGTGGAAAAGTACCAAAAAAAATATATACATAAAAAAAAAAGGTAAAAAAGAAACAGCTTCTTAGAGCAATTTCTCAAGCAAGAATTTTGCTAGGACTGTCTTGGAGTGGTCGGAGTGTGGGGCCTAATTGGATTAGCCTAATGGGAGGGATATGTAACCTGAAAAATAGCCGTTATAGGCAGAGGTTTGAAACTCTTTGTTATTGGTCTATTAACTTATAAAAACGGGCAGAAATTTCAGGTGGTCTTTTCAAACGGCTCGTACACTAAAAGGGCATGATAATGTTCATAATTTCACAGTATTATTCCAACCTCATAGTGTGGAAATATTTCTAAAGCACAGTAAAATCTCATTTTTGACTGCACTGGCCTTTAACACTTCAGCCTAGTGTGGAGGGTCTACATTTAGATTTTAGTCATCTAGCAGACACTCTTATCCACAATGACTTGCAGTTAACCTCTATGGGATCTGTGTCCCGTATACGGGACAGTTGAGCTAACGTGCGCTAATGTGATTAGCATGACTGTTGTAAGTAACAGCAAACTTTCCAGGACATAGACATGTCTTATATGGGCAGAAAGCTTAAATTATTGTTAATCTAACTGCACTGTCCAATTTACAGTAGCTATTACAGTGAATAAATACCATGCTATTGTTTGAGTGCACAACAACAAAAAACGTATCACGCCAACTGGTTTGATACATTCACCTCTGAAGGTAAAAAAATTACTTACATTCAGTAATCTTGCTCTGATTTGTCATCCTAAGGGTCCCAGAGATGAAAATGTAGCATAGTTTTGTTGTTAAAATCAATTTTTATATTCAAATGTAGGAACTGGGTTCTACAGTTTGAACCACTGCTGTCTCTGGCTCCACACCCACCCCGCCCGGCCATCTAGATGTGTGAAAGTTAGTGTATAAGCTAATGATCCATCATGTATAACATTCCTGGGAGTGTTTCAACTTACATTTTGTATTACCATATAATTTTTGTATGTTCTCTGTAATTATGTACTTGAAAATGTATCAATTGACCAATTTGGCACATTTGGGCAGACTTCATACAAAATAGTCCAGAATTGCAATGGTTCACTGGATCAATCTGAAACTTTGCACACACTGCTGCTGTCTAGTGACCAACATCTAAATTGCGCCTAATCTGCAATATTATATTGTGGCCTTTCTCTTGTATTTCAAAGATGAATAAAATAAATAGAAAACCATGTTTTTTTGTTTGTATTATCGTTGACCAGATCTAATGTGTTATTCTCCTACATTAATTTCACATTTCCACAAACTTCAAAGTGTTTCCTTTCAAATGGTATCAAGAATATGCGTATCCTTGCTTCAGGCAGTTAGATTTGAAATGTCATTTCAAGCGAAAATTGGAAAAAAGGGTCCCATCCTTAAGAGGTTCAGCAAAGTCAGTGCTTGTAGGAAAAGACAAGTGCAAGGTTTCTTTGGGGGGGGAAATAAGACTGACATGTCTTATCTAACATACTCTTAGTCTAGTCATGCTGGTGTCTGCTTCAGTACTTTTTCTTAGACTTGCTGAAGTGTTATAGTGGCTTATTTTCCTTCTCTACCCCATCTACCTCCAGGACTTCTCATTTGTGTACAAGTCAGAGGCGTGCAAGGCATTCACGGGCTGCTCCATGTTTGCTCCGCTGAAGACGTTGCCCAGTCAGTGTATGATGCCCATCAAGTTGCCAGAGAACTGTGTTTACACACCCAGCTGGACCATGGGCAAACTGGAGCTCATACCCCCCGTGCCAACCTTGGGCCTCCTCACCAAAGACGGGTAACCAATCAGACTGGTCCACTTGAATTATACAAGTATCATATACCCAATTGTGTGTCAGGGGTTTTAATGTGTGTGCTGTTGTCTTCCTATTTCAGTAACATCCCCAGTGTGGAGCCAGACTACCAGAGCTACACACCTCAGACCCACACGCCCTTCATGTCCAACAGCGCCCCACCCAGCAACAGCGGCACAGGCATCCTGCCCTCCCCGGCCACACCCCGCTTCTCCGCCCCCACCCCACGCACTCCCCGTACCCCACGCACCCCAAGAGGGCCTGCCAGCGTCCAGGGATCGCTCAAATACGACATCTCTGACCTCTACTCGCCTGCCTCCACCCCTTCCACCTGCCGACCTCTCAGCTCAGTGGAGCCAGCCACTGTGCCCTCCATCCCCGAGGCCCACAGCCTCTACGTCACCCTCATCCTCTCTGAGTCTGTCATGAATCTCTTCAAGGACTGTAACTTTGACAGCTGCTGTGTGTGCGTGTGCAACATGAACATCCGTGGCGCTGACGTGGGCGTGTATCTTAACGACAACGGAGAGGCCCAGTACCCCTGCACCTGTGGTTTCAGCGCCGTGGTCAACCGTCGCTACGGCAGCTCGGCCGGGCTCTTCCTGGAGGACGAGCTGGACGTGGTGGGGCGTGGCTCGGATGCCGGCCGGGACTCTGAGAGGCGTTTTCAGGAGCTGCACACCGCCTCCCTTCACAGGACCGGCAACCCCAAAGAGAGGCCCCCAGACGAGCTCATCCTGCTGCTGCAGGACCAGTGCACCAACCCATTCTCTTCCATGGCTGGGGTGGAATACCCCAGGACGCTGTCCTCGGGCACCTCTCGCTCTTCTCTGCGGGTGGAGGAGAGGGACTGCTATAATGACTGCTACATGGCTCTGGAGCATGGCCGGCAGTTCATGGACAACATGTCAGGAGGCAAGGTGGATGAGGCACTGGTTAAGAGCACGTGTCTACACAACTGGCCTAAACGCAAAGGTGAGTCCGCTCCTTCACTCATTGACAATGCACAAACCTATTTCCCCTCTCTTCCTACTCCCTTTATGTGAAACCCAGTCTTTTTTGGGAATGTGTTTTATATGATGCTGATCCCTCCCTCCCTCTGTTTCCCCCTCCAGCTGCAGAAGTGAGCAGGCTGTTCTCTCAGGACGTGCTGCGGGTGCTGCTCTCCCTCCAGCCTGTACTCCAGGATGCCATCCAGAAGAAGAGGAGCGTGCGTTCCTGGGGCGTTCAGGGACCCCTCACCTGGCAGCAGTTTCACAAGATGGCCGGCAGGGGATCCTACGGTAAACAAGGACTTTAAAAATCAAGCAATAATAATATTACATAAAGATGACTGTGTCCAGGGTGTTTTCTAGCTCAAAAACGGACTTAGGGAGTGGCCTGTCGGCAAGGCTGAATTGAATAGAATTCTTGCAATTTTATAAATGTCTCCATGGAGCTGAGAATTCTTTGCAGTTTTAAAGCTAATTTCCTGCAATTCCATGCATTTTGCCATGGCTAATGCAGTGTTATTTTGCTTGAACATAATGACAAAATCCATACTACTAAATTCATTGTTTTTATTTAATTCACCCTGATTGTCTAGCTTTTATTTTGGTGATTGTAGTTCTCAAATATTATATGATTAAAAAATATATATAGGTCCATGATCTTTTCTACATACTTTCTATCTTTAAGTTTACACAGCATTATTCCATCCCTGGTATCACATGCACTCTAAATATGTCATGATCATATAGATTTATCTGGATTTTTTTGTCAGTTTTTTGTCAGAACCAAGTGTTTGTAATGTGTGACACAAACATATTTTGACTATTTGTTTTGTCATTTAGCAGACGCTGTTACTCAGAGCGACTTACAGGAGGAATTAGGGTTAATTACCTTGCTCAAGGGCAACGATAGATTTTTCACCTAGTCTGATCGAGGATTCGAACCAGCAACCTTTCAGTTACTGGCCCAACGCTCTCATCCTCTAGGCTACCTGCCACCCTCAACTAATTCTGCAATGAGTTTGACTGTCCCTCCTCTGAACCATTAGGCACTGATGAGTCTCCAGAGCCCCTGCCCATCCCTACCTTCCTGGTGGGCTATGAGTATGACTTTGTGGTGCTGTCGCCCTTCGGCCTGCCTTACTGGGAGAAGCTGCTGCTGGACCCCTTCGGCTCCCACAGGGACGTGGGATATGTAGTCGTCTGTCCTGAGAACGAGGCTCTGCTCCGCGGGGCTAAGAGCTTCTTCAAGGACCTTACGGCTGTGTATGAGGTAAGAAGACACACTCTCACACGCATATAGACACCCCTCCCCATAGTGTAATAAAACATAAATGTGTAAGAAAATTGGTACATTTACCACTTTTCTCTTTGCAGGCCTGTCGACTGGGTCAGCACAGACCAATCTGTAAGACTCATCCAGATGGCATATTGCGGGTTGGTACGGCAGACGGCAGGAACCTGGCAGAGCAGCCCCTCAGTGACTGGTTCCTCAAGATGGCCAGCAGCAACGGGAACAGCGAGGCCTTCAGCAAACTCAAACTCTACGCCCAAGTGTGCCGGCATGACCTGGGTACGTCTTCATTAGATTGCCATCTTCTATTTCAGGAGATTGTACTGGATAAGAGAGAGGATCTATTTTGGGTTTATGTTTGATGTGGCTTGTACAAAAGGCAAGAAGCAAATATTCAGATGTTATTTTCTGAGTTGGGTGTGGCTTAATATCAGACATTGGTCATCTTTTTCTTTCCCTATTTGTTACTCTCCTCAGCTCCATACCTGGCTGGGCAATCTCTGGACAGCTCTCTGTTGAACCAGCGCGGCCCCACTGTTGCCTCCCCCCAGTCCCCCGGCTCCACCACCCCCTCCTCAGGTCCCCAGAGCTCCACCAGCAGCAGCTCTGCCCAGCCTGCCAACACCAACAGCACCCCACCCTCCTCCACAGGCCCCCAGGCAGTGGGAGGGATAGGGGGGGTAGGAATGCCATCAGCCAAGCCCAGCTCCTACACACCATTCGGGACATCAGGCCTGCAGGGCAGCGTCTCCCAGAATGGGCCCCAGTCGGATGCTCAGACTGCAGGGGAGAATGGCCCCACTGCCAACCAGCCCCAGGCCAGCACCGAGCCCGTAGAGACGTATGTAACCCCACCATCTGACATCCTCTGGTTTAGTCACTGATTTAAATGATTTTCTGAAGCACCACTTGTAGCCCTAAGTTTGTAATTGACTAGCACTTGGAATAGGCTGAATTACTACTGCAAAACCTTACCCATCTCTCCCATTGTTATGCACTAGACTTGTCTGGAAGAGAACATTTGGCCTGCTAAATGTCTTTAATACTTAAAAGCTAGTTGATTATTGTCTGGTTGACCTTTGACCCGAGTGCTGCTCTCTCTACAGCACATTGGAGAGAGACAAGGTGGGCGTCCCTACAGACGGAGAGTCCCACGCCGTGACGTTCCCCCCCGCCATTGTGGTCTACATCGTGGACCCCTTCAGCTACGAGGACGGGGAGAGCGACACCCACTCCAGTGTGTGGACGCTGGGTCTGCTGCGCTGCTATGTAGAGATGCTCCAGTTCCTGCCACCTCACATCAGAAACTCTGTGTCTGTGCAGGTAATGGAGGACTTGACACATGTAGCCAGACTGCAGACCATTCACATTTATGTTCAGCACATTCGCTCTATAGACAAGTTATCTCAAACCCCTGTTGGGGTTGGTGTGGTTAAAAAGGCTGTTTCTAACAATATGCCATGTGTTGTGTTGGTCAGATCATTCCCTGTCAGTACCTGTTGCAGCCTGTGCGCATTGAGGAGCGTCATCTCTACGGTCAGCACCTAAAGTCCCTAGCCTTCTCGGTGTTCACCCAGTGCAGACGGCCCCTCCCCGGCAACACCAACATCAAGGCTCTGACGGGCTTCGGCCCTGGCCTGGCCATCGACTTGGCACTGAGGAGCACAGAGGTAAACAACACACCACACAAAGGAAACTGCACTAAAACCACACAAATATTATTACTGGATTGATTTAGACTGCTCATCAGTTTTAGAAACTGTCACAATGTGAATGGTCTGTTTAACATAACATCCTGGTCTTTGGCAACTCCTTGCATATACCTTGATGATCCAAGAGACCACTGCTCTTTTGAATAAATTACAATGGCTTACTAAATGCAGCTTGCTAAGTGACACATAAGGAACCATTGGCTTTGACTTTCACACCTGTGCAGAGGCCAGAGTGTCTGCGTCTGTACACACCACCGTTCATCCTGGCGCCCATCAAGGACAAGCAGACAGAGCTGGGGGAGACGTTCGGTGAAGCCTCTCAGAAGTACAACGTGCTGTTTGTGGGCTACTGCCTGTCGCATGACCAGCGCTGGCTCCTAGCCTCCTGTACTGACCAATCAGGAGAGCTGCTGGAGACATGCATCATCAGCATCGATGTGCCTAACAGGTCAGTGACACACACAAAGTCAAATGGTAGACACTCGACATGCAAACAAATTCAGTTCAGAATCTTTGTCTCTTTTGTGATGATTGTTTGTTGTGTCCTCTGTCCAGGGCTCGGAGGAAAAAGGGTTCAGCCAGACGACTGGGCCTGCAGAAGCTGTGGGAGTGGTGTCTAGGCTTGGTGCAGGTGACATCACTGCCCTGGAGGGTGGTGATTGGCCGCCTGGGCAGAATGGGCCACGGAGAGTTACGAGGTATGCCACACTAGTCCAAACTCCACCAGATGTGGGAGATGTACACAGTGGTGGAAAAAGTACCCAATTGTCATACTTGAGTAAAAGTAAAGCTACGTTAATAGAAAATGACTCAAGGAAAAGTGAGTCACCCAGTAAAATACTACTTGAGTAAAAGTATTTGGTTTTAAATATACTTAAGTATCAAAAGTAAATGTAATTGATCAAATGTACTTAAGTATCAAAAGTAAAAGTATAAATCATTTCAAATTCCTTATATTAAGCAAACCAGATGGCACGATTCATATATATATATATATATATATATATATATATATTTTTTTTTTTACAGATAGCCAGGGGCACACTCCAACACTGACATAATTTACAAACGAAGCATTTGTGTTTAGTGGATGTGACCAGGGATTTTCTCTTGATAAGTGTGAATTTGACAATTTTCCTGTCCCGCTAAGCATTCAGAATGTAACAGCTACCTTTGGGTGTCGGGAAAATGTATGGAGTAAAAAGTGCATTATTTTCTTTAGGAATGTAGTAAAGTAAAAGTTGGCAAATAGTAAAGTGAAGTACAGATACCCCCAAAAAAACGACTTAAGTACTTTACACCACTGGATATACACTGAACAAAAATATAAACGCAACATGTAAAGTGTTGGTCGCATTTATCATGAGCTGAAATAAAAGATCCCAGACATTTTCCGTATGCACAAAAAGCTTATTTCTCTCAAATGTTGTGCATGAATTTGTTTACATCCCTGTTAATGGGCATTTCTCCTTTGCCAAGATAATCCGTCCACCTGACAGGTGTGGCATATCAAGAAGCTGATTAATTACACAGGTGCACCTTGTGCTGGGGACAATAAAAGGCCACTCTAAAATGTGCAGTTCTGTCACACAACACAATGCCACATTTGTCTCAAGTTGAGGGAGTGTGCAATTGGCATGCTGACTGTAGGAATGTCCACCAGAGCTGTTGCCAGAAAATTGAATGTAAATTTTTCTACCATAAGTCGCCTCCAATGTCGCTTTAGTGAATTTGGCGGTACGTCCAACCAGCCTCTCAACCGCAGACCACGTGTAACCACGCCAGCCCAGAACCTCCACATCTGGCTTTTTCACCTGTGGGATCATCTGAGACCAGCCACCCAGACAGCTGACGAAACTGGGTTTGCACAACCCGAAGAATTTCTGCACAAACTCAGAAACCGTCTCAGGGAAGCTCATCTGAGTGCTCGTCGTCCTCACCAGGGTCTTGACCGGACTGCAGTTTGGCGTTGTAACCGACTTCAGTGGGCAAATGCTCACCTTCGATGGCCACTGGTACGTTTGAGAAGTTTGCTCTTCACAGATGTACCGGGCAGATGGCAGACCGCGTGTATGTCGTCGTGTGGACGAGCGGTTTGCTGATGTCAACATTGTGAACAGAGTGCCCCATGGTGGCGGTGGGTTTATGGAATAAGCAGGCATAAGCTACAGACAACAAACACAATTGCATTTTATCGATGGCAATTTGAATTCGCAGAGATACCGTGAAGAGATCCTGAGGCCCATTGTCATGCCATTCATCTGCCACCATCACCTCATGGTTCAGCATGATAATGCACGGCCCCATGTCACGAGGATCTGTACACAATTCCTAGAAGTAGAAAATGTCCCAGTTTCTTCCATGGCCTGCATACTCACCAGACATGTCACCCACTGAGCACGTTTGGTATGCTCTGGATCGACGTGTACAACAGCGTGTTCCAGTTCCCGCCAAAATCCAGCAACTTCGCACAGCCGTTGAGGAGTGGGACAACATTCCACAGGCCACAATCAACAGCCTGATCAACTCTAGGTGAAGGAGATCGCTGCATGAGGCAAATGGTCACACCAGATACTTTCTGGTTTTCTGATCCACGCCCCTTCCTTTTTTTTAAGGTATCTGTGACCAACAGATGCATATCTGTATTCCTAGTCATGTGAAATCCATAGATTAGGGCCTAATTTATTTATTTCAATTGACACATTTTCCTTATGAACTGCAACTCAGTAAAATCTTTGAAATTGTCACATGTTGCATTTTATATTTTTGTTCAATATAGATAGTGAGTTGTACATGATTTGTTGTGCCCTGACTGATGACAGCCTCCCTGTCTCCCTCTGTGTTCCAGACTGGAGTATTCTGTTGAGCAGGAGGAACCTGCAGTCTCTCAGCAAGCGCCTCAAGGAGACCTGCAGGATGTGTGGCATCTCTGCCGCAGACACTCCCAGCATCCTCAGCGCATGCCTAGTCGCCATGGAGCCCCAGGGCTCCTTTGTCATCATGCCAGGTAAAAACGAGCAGAAGTTGAACCTTGAGCGATGGCAGCACAGTGCGGCCTTGCTTCCTCTGTCTGAGTCCACTGAATTTCCTGAAATGTTTTGTTGATATCTGTATCGTGTTAACCCCTCTCTCTCTGCTGTGTAGACTCTGTGTCGACAGGCTCAGTGTTTGGCCGCAGCACCACTCTGAACATGCAGACGTCCCAGCTGAGCACTCCTCAGGACACGTCCTGCACCCACATCCTGGTGTTCCCCACCTCGGCCATGGTGCAGGTCAACAACGCCACCACCGAACAGAACATAGACATCGCCTTCAACCCCATCAACCCTGGTCAGTAACACACACACACACACACACACACACACTGTAGGTGTTGATGCATTTCTAGACTCCGGCTGTAGTCTGGCTCCACACAGGGCGATGTTACCGAAACAGGGAGACAGAGCAGCTCTCTGTCTGAGCTAATGGGATATAGTCTTGAATGACCCTTTTGTGTTTATCCCTCTCCATAGATGGTTCAGATGGGATGGGCATCTTTGACCTGTTTGATAACGACATGGTGGACCCTGACCTCATCAACATCCTGCCTAACTCCCCCACCACCTCCCCTGTTCACTCCCCGGGTGGACACTATCACCAGGGGGGAGACGGCAGCAAGGTAAGCCCCTCTACAACGCTACCAGCAGGAGTATGCTTACCTGGCTACTGGTAAATTAAGGTTGAATAAGGATTGGTGGTGTCTCCCTATGTCCCTGTGTGTTCCAGGGCCAGAGCACAGACCGTATGGAGTCCCACGAGGAGGCCCTGAACATCCTGCAGCAGCCTATGGCTCTGGGCTACTTCATCTCCACAGCCAAGGCTGGTCCCCTGCCTGACTGGTTCTGGTCAGCCTGCCCCCAGGCACAGAACCAGTGCCCACTGTTCCTCAAGGTACCTACCTACCGCTCCTCTGACAGTTAACCTCACACTCACTCTGCTCCCAAAGGCTTTTGTTCTTCTCTGGTCCTGAAACTCAGCAGCACATTTCTGCTTTACTTAAATGTGTACTTGATCAGGAGTCCTGTCATTTGAATGTTTCCCTTTTCTAATGTAACTGGTGTGATGTTCGGGTGTTCTTCTAGCTGACCTCTTGTCGTCTGTCGTCCCTCCCCAGGCCTCCCTGCACCTCCACGTGTCCTCCGTCCAATCAGACGAGCTCCTCCACAGCAAACACTCCCACCCTCTGGACTCCAACCACACCTCAGATGTGCTCAGGTACAGTGCTCAATATGGAAGGGAAGCCATATGAAATAACAAATGGGCAATACATTGATTTGATAGGCAGAGCATAGGTCTATTAGAAAAGAGGGGTGAATTGAATGTATAGTTAGTTATACCTAGTGATGTGTTCTCTGCCCCTGACAGGTTTGTGCTGGAGCAGTACAACGCCCTCTCCTGGCTGACGTGTGACCCTGCCACTCAGGACCGGCGCTCCTGTCTACCTGTTCACTTTGTGGTGCTCAACCAGATGTACAACTTTATCATGAACATGCTCTGAACAAGGATATCAAGTGGGATCTAACCCAGGGGAATCTAGTGGATCTATGGACCTCATCATGAAACTAATGGAGGGGATTCCCTGAAGGGGATTGACCCTCAACACTTCAGGGTTGGGGCATGGCCATAAGGAATCTCCCCCCAGCCAGCGTCTCCATGGCAGCACTGGAGGTGTCCTATCCTATCAATCAAATGCCAAGTGTCCATTTTGGATGAAAAGGGACTTTTCATAAAGGAGAATAGTCTTTTTAATGATCTTAGATTTCAATCTTCTGATGATAAAATGTTATCTTAATGAAATGCCTGCATATATATTATTTATTGTAAGTTTTTAAATGTGTCATTTCTTTATCTTTTATATATAAAAAATCTAAAGGTTGTGTATTGCTATCTGACTTTAAAAGGAATTGGTTTAAAATGTTAAGTAATCTTCTCAATTACAAAACCAAAACCCGCTCAAGTGAATTTGCTGTAGGCCGCTTTTAGAGTATTATTTTTTCAAAGGGTATTGACCTTTTTTTATTGCCCTGATGTACAGACTAAGTAGGCTGGGCATTTATATCCCTTCCTTTTGAGTGGACAGGATTTACAGCTCCGCCATAGTGGCAGAGTCTGTTGCACAGTAATTCAATGCATTCAGATAAATGGGATATGAGGTACAGATTGTCAGATTATATATTTTATATGACCGATTTAGAAAATTGTGTGTGTGTATATGTGTACATATAAATGTGTGCCGCTACAGACGGTGCAGCTTCTGTTTTAGGAATAAAGTGCGTCTACCTATCCAAGTATTTTTTTGTCTCTTATGGAAACATTGTTTGCAGTGTTGGGGAATGGAAAGATTTCTACCGGTACATAATTCTAACCCTTGCTTTTAAAATACATCTGTTAACTCAGAATGCAAACGTTACCCCTGTCCTTGTTAGCCACACCCTCACTGCTGGGTGAGGGTTGGATTGGCACGGCCATGGGCGGGGTCCAGATGGATCCTTAATGGTCCACTGGTTTAGGGTTACCCCTATTTAACCCCTACCCCAGCTAAATGGATTTGGCAGGTCGGTAAGAGTGGAATTGGCTAACTGAGGAGAACATCTCATCCAATCACCGCCTTAAGTTGAGTCTAAATGGATCCCATTGGAAGGGTAGCTAATTGCCTCATTCGTTAATGGGAATTGGGGACAGTGTGCCAGAGCTGTCATTTGAGGGCAATTATAGGGCAACAATAATATTCCAGTCACACTAAAATCATCTGGGGACCAAGCAATGTACAGTATGGACAAATGAATGTGTGTATTTAATGGAGTGGGCCAGTATGTGACAAGGTAGGGGGGGTATACAGAAGATCACCCTATTTGGTAAAAGACCAAGTCCATATTATGGCAAGAACCGCTCAAATAAGCAAAGAGAAACGACAGTCCATCATTACTTTAAAACACAGAACATTCAGTATGGGTTCACGCAAGGCTGAGACCTGGCCACACTGTGACAGTGAGCATGTTCTCCATGAATCTCACTTAATATAATTCTGCGTTCATAACATCTAGTTAATTTATTACATTTGTATAGTGCTTTTCATAGAACTTAAGGCGCTTCAAGAGCAAACAAACAGGCAATATATCATGACAGGTCAACTAATAGAGGCCAAGTCTTTGAAAGCTGCATCCTCTGAAGATGGAGGGGTTCAGTTCACGGCTTGAGCGGAGAGAGCTGGTCAGAGGATGGTTGGTGATGGAGTCTGCTGATGATCTTGTAGAGGGCAAGTCTGGGAACCAGCCTGATTCTTATAGCCACTGGACTTCTCTTCCACTCTGTGTAGCACCACTTGGGTGATGCTACAGCAGCTCTGGGCGCCAGAAAGCTCACCACACAAAGTTCAGAATAGTAGCCAGTCATCCTCATTACGAACCCCCTGCCTCAGCACCAGTATTCCTCTCACGCTTTTGGCGACTTTTCAAATTATGTTCTCAAATACCAGCATACGACTGGGAAAAGTCCACTTGAACACCCCTCCAACTGGTAATTACTAGTCGTAAACTCGTCTACCATCTGACTTCTCCTACATGCTGAACTCTGTCATATACAGTACTAAGGAAATGACCTCGTAACAGCATTTTCTGCAGTTAAATGCAACAAAACATTTAGAAAAAGCAATCTATTAACATGTTTTTTTTTACGAGCATGATAACCATAAACTGAAAGTACAGCTTACACAGCTTGTTTGCCATCAACCAATTGGTGTTAAACAAGTTGAAAGCATGTGAATGCACACAACTCATTGCTCCCAGTTTACAAGTAGTACTATTTTCAGAGTTTCCCACTTGTTATGAACATAGCATAAGTCCTCCAGGAGGGGAGCGATACCATAATGTAAAAGTGCAACTGTGTTTGCAGTCCCTAGCTTTGAGGACCTGATCTGTATGGTTGGGTTTTATAAATTACCTGAGCTTCTTGAAATGGAAAAACCCTGGAGTCTCTTTTCCTGCTCATTGCTGCTCCATCACAGCGAGCCGATTTTAATGGTGGTTTATCCCTCTGCCTCATGTCACTCTTTATAACAGAGCAGAATGAGAGAAACTGGCAACACTACAACCTATAATTCCACCTGTTCACACTCCTGTTGCTCGTTAAGTGCACTAAATCAAATCAGGAGCTTAGGAGCCCTAATGAGATTACCATTAGTCACTAGTGATAGTTAATGGTATTTTCCTCTGTTGGTAAGTAACTGTGATGACTGGAGCCAAAGGACATGGATTTGAGGGCAGTAGGTCTGAAGACAGTGTATCTTTGTTTTCTGGAAGCCCACTTTTAATTGTACAATGAGCTCTAATAGGTAGACAAGGATATACAAATATTAAATCGCCTATTTGTCATTCAGTAGAGAAGCAGCTGTCTATGTTGGTCAGCCTGATAAAACAGCTTTAAAAAGGATGTAAAAACACAGTAAGGTGACTGTGTTCAGCCCATTCCTGTCACTTCTCTGTATTGTATATGCTCAGAATCTAATGTTTGTGTACAGCACAGAGCAACCCATGCCAAGAAGAGCTGCTAAAACCTTAAGCTGGTTTAATGCAATTGAGATAAAGGTTACTCACTTAAGTAGTGGAAGATTAGACAGCGCTTAATGAATTCTCTGTATTCTAAATGGAAAGTTAAGCTTGGCCATTTAATTGACCTGTATGGTAGGTCATAGTATATGCAATGTAGTATGTCCTCTTCCAATAATTTCCTAATGTTTTGACCCCCTATAGCCAGTATTCATACATAGTAGTCATAATGTATCATGTGTAATGTGTATAAAGTTGGGCATTCCTAGGGCAGCTCAAGTTTCTAGTCTAACGCTTGGTAGTTGTTATTTGGGTTGTAAAATGGGTTAAATGTTCTGTACCACATCCCCCTTTAGAGAATCGACATCCCCATGTATCCCCGATTACCACTTCTTGGACTCTCTGAGTGACTAAGTGTGAATGATAGAGAGACGAAAGAGAGGGAGGGTACGTGAGGAGGAGAGAGGGTGCTAGAAAGTGAGAGAGGGAGGGTGAGTGAGACAGAGCGAGGTATAGGAAGTATTTGCATAAGCTGAGTGTTACCTGACACTACAGACCCCACAGACAAACACAGCAGGTTGTCTCAGAGCCAAACGAGTATTTCATGCTGGAGAGGCTGGATATTGAATCACTTCCCAAGTCTGATAAGGGTTTCTTCTTTGGAGTAAGAAACTTGCCTGCATTTTTGGTTTGCTGCTAAGGTTGGCTGACAAATTGGACATGCATTGGTAGATGGAGCAATAGATAGGTATGTATATGTGTTTTTATGTCTGCCTGTTTCAAAGGCATGATCTTTTAAAGTTTGAAAACTTGAAACATGTTTGTCCAGATTTACTAATTGGTAATGATTTGTAACATAGGTACGAATAAACACAGTTTTTCCATGATCTGGTATCCATAATATGGTATGGGCTGCTGCACATTGTATGTATTATTAGCTGATTTTATCGGTTTTTGTGTCTTTGAGACTATTTTGAATGGAGAAGATGTTTGGAGACTATGTTTCACTCAGAGAGCTGAGAACCATGTTGGAATCTGTCAGCAAGTAAAGACAACTGTGTGAGTATGTTTGAGTTATCAGCTCAACCGGTTCTTTTCTTTGACACGCTCCCAGAGAGGGCTGCCAACTAATTCATGGACTGTTTCCTGCTAATTGAGATTATGGAAAAACTTACAGTAGCCTACATTGTAAATTAAGGGTGTATCTTAAGTATTTTTTCTTTGGATTATGTGTGTATGTGAGTGTTTTCCGTATTCTTGGCCATTTTCCCATACATCTCTTTCCTCTTTTTTGTGTGCAGACAAGGATTACATTTAGAGAACAGGAGTGATTAACCTCCAGCTAATCTTTATGAGAATGGAGGGATCAAGCCATTGGATCTCTCAGGCCCATAGGGGTTAGAGAGGTCAGGGTAGCCACGGCACTGTGATGACTGACACAAACAGCCAGGAAGGACAGTCTACATTCGTTTTTGCCACATGTATTATATTATAGACACCTTAATGCATACTTTTACATTATATTATGTGAGCTAAACATAAAAATAAAATACAATATAAAAACATTTTCCTTAAAAACATTTTCCTTAAAGTATAATTTTTTCTAGATGACTAATATGACTGTCTCCACTACAATACATTAAATACTTAAATACATGTAATTTTGTCCTTTAAACATTTAATTGAAATACTATAGAATTCCATCCATTCCTATGGAGAACTGCTCCTACTGGGGAGTGCCAATATGGCTGACCGGTGGCTTCAAAGCCTCTTAGTGGCCAATACATAGCATCAGCAATCCAGGGTTTATATACATCATTGAACCCAGACCCCAGTACAAATAAACCACCACTGCTCTGTGAGGGAAGGAACATAAACACCAGCCAGCATGAATGGTCTTGTCCAAGTAGACTAACAAAACACTTCAGTTACACGCTGTCTCTGAGCTGTATTCTGTCATTCAACAACCACAATTTGTTTTGTTTTGTGGTATATGTGACTCACAACCTGTAATGGGCTACATTCATGGATATGTGACATGATTTGTCTCAGTGTAAACACACTACACAACAGTGAAGGACTTTCATCAGTGGTCATCATGTGGGGTAGTCCCAGAGGGCTAATGTTCTCTCTCTCTATTGCCTCAGGCTCGATGCTGCCACCTCCCCATAGTATTGCATCAACTCTGCCCCATACAAACCCCATCTCTCACCAAAGGATTGACGCCCTGCAGAGAGAGGGATCAGTTCTCTCTCATCTGTCCTCCATTCATCCATCGGGAGGGGCTGGAAAGGAGGGCATCACCCTAAAGAGATTCTAACAATCCATTATGAGACTCCCAAAGCTCCTTTCACTATAGAAACACCATGCATGGGAAAGAAGCATAATCCAAGGGGGATTTGTTGCTTTGTTTTCTGTTCACAGGAGGTTTTCAGCAAAGTGATTTAATTGCAGGTTATATATTTTAGTCATTTAGCAGACACTCTTATCCAGAGCGATTTACAAGAACAATTAGGGTTAAGTGCCTTGCTCAAGGGCACATCGACAGATTTTTCACCTAGTCGGCTCGGGGATTAGAACCAGCGACCTTTCGGTTACTGGCACTACGCTCTTAACCACTAAGCTACCTGCGCTGGTGATTCTCTATGGACTTTTGTCTCATAATGTGGACAATAATCTGGCACACTGGCACACACCCACAGACAGTACACATTTAATGTAGTAGAATACATGAGTAGTCTGTCCTCTACATTGCAGTAAATGTGAGCACCTAGCCTGATGTATGTAACTGTTTAGTGTATCAGCATTCACTAACAGCATTACCGGTCATGCGTCCTTGGGAAGAATGCCTCCCAAATGAATTAAATGGATTTGTAAAGCCAAAGTCCTCAATTGGATTATTCTAATGATGCAACCCATAACATGCATCATTTATATGTTTTTTTAGACTGTGTAGTCATTGTAACTTGTCTGTCCTGGCCTGTGAAACACACCTTGGCCTAGATTCAATCAGATCAAGCGTTAACCAGCAATAGCTGACACCTGCATGGCTAACGTTTTGGCGGTGTTGCGACTCAGGAGGTGTAACTGTGTTGGAGCTGTCAAATCGGTGAGCAGCGGCTCTTGATCATTGTCGCAAAGCCACAACAAGTTACAAGTTCAGAACGAGAAAGTGTAGGCTATATAGAAATAATGACGCTCAAATTGAAAATCATTAAACAAAATAATGAGGATTTCTAATCAGCCTAGGTATAATGCCAGGAGCCGCTGGTATATTTGACAGCGCATAGTTCCACCTCCGACACACCCAAAACAACCGCTATGCAGATGTCGATTAAAGCGGACGTGATTGAATAGAGCCCCTTGTTTTCAAGCTGTCATCAAGTTCCCTTCAGATGTTTTTCAAAAGAACCTGTTACCTGCGATAACATCTGCAAATCTGTGTACACGACCAATAAACTTTGATTTGATATATAGCTCCATAGTAAAACTTAGCGCTTGTGTCAGTATAAGGCAAGTTGGCCATGTAGCTGGTGGGATTTCCTAAATGACTGGGGCTTTTCCTAGAGGGAGGTGGCGTGGGGGACAAGTGGAAATGTCACATTGTCTGACATCATTGGGCAGAGATTATCAATTATAACTCCAATGACATGAGTGTGTTTATTTGTCTACACTCTTAGAAAAAAAGGTGCTATCTAGAACCTAAAAGGGTTCTTCGGCTGTCGCCATAGGAGAGTCCTTTGAAGAACCCTTTCCACAGAGGGTTCTACATGAAACCTAAAGGGTTCTATCTGGAACCAAAAAAGTTTAAAATGTATGGGGACTGCCGAAGAAACCTTTTGGAACCCTTTTTTGAGAGTGTATAAATAAACATATTACACTCCTGCTCCTACCCCACTGCTCTCAGTGAGCGCTTTGCCATTTGCTGCCCAGCAACCAGTGGGTAGTTCCTACTCAGGTACATCTTCACCTACTTAGCTGCTATTCTATCTATAGAGCCTTTTGAAGTGGTCCTGCTTACAGATATATGTTAGTATCTTCAGACACAATATAGCAGAAATGATTAGTTATATGGAATGTGTTTGTTATGTCTGCTCTTCCTCTTCAGAGCCCAGTGAGCTGCATCAAGAGGTGAGTTCACACTTCCTGGCCTCCCAGGCTTCTGGCCAGGCCGCCCTCTACCTGTCCACAGAGGTCCACCAACACCAGCACCAGCACACCTTCACCCTCTTCCAACATCAGCCCTCTGGCATACTACCTACGCCTGTTCCACCAATGTTGGTGACACCAAACAGAAATGTATGGAGAAGTACTTCTATTTTATCACTGTTTTATAGAAATTATATCGATGAAACCTGTCTAAGCCAAGGTACAAATCTAATGAACACACTGCTTTTTTTTTACTCTACAGCTGCCCCATCCCCATGTGATGCTGAGGTTGGTCCCCATGGCAGCCACATTTGTCCCCCTCCCAGGACCCTTCAGCTCCCTGCAGGGGGCCTTCCAGCCAAAGACATGCCCTCCCCAGGTACCAGGGGAAATAGGAGTGATGGGACTAGGAAGTTGGGGCTGAGGAAAAATATATAGTATTTATGTATCATCATGTTATGGTGTAATCAGTGGCAGTCATTGCCATTTAAGATGAGGGAGGATCATCCAAGAGTGTGCAGAGCTGTCATCAAGGCAAAGGGTGGCTATTTGAAGAATCTCAAATATAAAATATATTTTGATTTGTTTAACACTTTTTTTGTTACTACATGATTCCATATGTGTTATTTTATAGTTTTGATGTCTTCACTATTATTCTACAATGTAGAAAATAGTAAAAAATAAAGAAAACCCCTTGAATGAGTAGGTGTGTCCAAACTTTTGACTGGTACTGTGTATATATATCACAGGAGGTTGGCGGCACCTTAATTGGGGAGAACGGGCTTGTGGTAATAGCTGGAGCGGAATCAGTGGAAACACATGGTTTCGATGTGTTTGATGCCATTCCATTAGCTCTGTTCCAGCCATTATTATGAGCCGTCCTCCCCTCAGCAGCCTCCACTGATTTCTTTGGTACATTTATTTAAAATAAAAAACAGAAATACCTTATTTACATAATTATTCAGACCTTTTGCTATGAGACTCGAAATTGAGCTCAGGTGTTTCCATTGATCATCCGTGAGATGTTTCTACAACTTGATTGGAGTCCACCTTTGGTAAATTCAATTAATTGGACATGATTAGGAAAGGCACACACCTGTCTTTATAAGGTCCCACAGTTGACAGTGCAGGTCAGAGCAAAAACCAAGCCATGAGGTCGAAGGAATTGTCCGTAGAGCTCCAAGGCAGGATTATGCCGAGGCACAGATCTGGGGAGGGTACCAAAACATTTCTGCAGCATTGAAGGTCCCCAAGAACACAGTGGCCTCCATCATTCTTAAATGGAAGAAGTTTGGAACCACCAAGACTCTTCCTAGAGCTGGCCGCTCGGCCAATCTGAGCAATCCGGGTAGAAGGTCCTTGGTCAGGGAGGTGATCAAGAACCCAATGGTCACTCTGACAGAGCTCCAGAGTTCCTCTGTGGAGATGGGAGAGCCTTCCAGAAGGACAACCATCTCTGCAGCACTCAACCAATCAGGCCTTTATGGTAGAGTGGCCAGACGGAAGCCACTCCTCAGTAAAAGGCACATGACAGCCCACTTGGAGTTTGCCAAAAGGCACCTAAAAGACTCTCAGGCCATGAGAAACACGATTCTCTGGTGAAACCAAGATTGAACTCTTTGGCCTGAATGCCAAGCGTCACGTCTGGAGGAAACCTGGCACCATCCCTACGGTGAAGCATGGTGGTGGCAGCATCATGCTGTGGGGATGTTTTTCAGCGGCAGGGACAGGGAGACTAGTCAGGATCGAGGGAAAGATGAACGGAGCAAAGTACAGACAGATCCTCTATGAAAACCTGCTCCAGACCTGCTCTGGACCTCAGACTGGGGCGAAGGTTCACCTTCCAACAGGACAATGACCCTAAGCACACAGCCAAGACAACGCAGGAGTGGCTTCGGGACAAGTCTCTGAATGTCCTTGAGTAGCCCAGCCAGAGCCCGGACTTAAACCCGACCGAACATCTCAGGAGAGACTTGAAAATAGCTGTGCAGCGACGCTCCCAATCCAACCTGACAGAGCTTGAGAGGATTTGCAGAGAAGAATGGGAGAAACTCCCCAAATACAGGTGTGCCAAGCTTGTAGCATCATACCCAAGAAGACTCGAGGCTGTAATCGCTGCCAAAGGTGCTTCAACAAAGTACTGAGTAAAGGGTCTGAATACTTATGTAAATGTAATATTTTATTTTTTTATTTTTAATACATTAGCAAACATTTCTAAAACCAGTTTTTGCTTTGTCATTATGGGGTATTGTGTGTAGATTGATGAGGAAAAAAATATATTTAATCATTTTTAGAATAAGGCTGTAACGTAACAAAATGTGGAAAAAGTCAAGGGGTCTGAATACTTTCCAACTGCACTATATATATATATATAAACGCAACATGTAAAGTGTTGGTTTCATGAGCTGAAATAAAAGACCCCAGAAATGTTCTATACGCACAAAAAGCTTATTTCTCTCAAATTGTGTGCACAAATTTGTTTAAATCCCTGTTAGTGAGCATTTCTCCTTTGCCAAGATAATCCATCCGCCTGACAGATGAGGCATATCAAGAAGATGATTAAACAGCATGATCATTATACAGGTGCACCTTGTGCTGGGGACAATTAAAGGCCACTCTAAAATGTACCGTTTTGTCACACAACACAATGCCATAGATGTCTCAAGTTTTTATGGAATGTCCACCAGAGCTGTTGCCAGAGAATTGAATGTTAATTTCTCTACCATAAGCCAACGTCGTGTTAGAGAATTTGGCAGAACTTCCAACAGGCCTCACAACCGCAGACCACGTGTAACCACGCCAGCCCAGGACCTCCACTTCCGGCTACTTCACCTGCAGGATCGTCTGAGACCAGCCACCCTGACAGCTGATGAAACTGAGGAGTATTTATGTCTGTAATAAGCCCTTTTGTGGGGAAAAACTAATCCTGATTGGCTGGGCTTGGCTCCCCAGTGGGTGGGCCTATGCCCTCCCAGGCCCACCCATGGCTGCGCCCATGCCCAATCATGTGAAATCCATAGATTAGGGCCTAATTTATTTATTTAAATTGACTGATTTCCTTATATGAACTGTAACTCAGTAAAATCATAGAAATTGTTGCATGATGTGTTTATATTTTTGTTCTCTCTCTCTTGGTTGTCCTTAATTTTGGAAGAAATGAATTTGTTCAAAACTGTTCAACTATTGTCTTTCTATCTCTTTGAGTCAACTACTCACCACATTTTATGCACTGCAGTGCTAGCTAGCTGTAGCTTTCAGTACTATATTCATTCTTTGGTCCTTTGATTGGGTAGACAACATGTCAGTTCATACTGCAAGAGCTCTGATAGGTTGGAGGACATCCCCCAGAAGTTGTCATAATTACTGTGTAAGTCACAGGAGGATGGTGGCACTGTAATTGGAGAGAACGGGCTCGTGGTAATGACTGGAGTGGAGTAAGTGGAATGGTATCAAATAAATCAAACACATGGTTTGCAGGTGTTTGATGCCATTCCATTTGCTTCGTTCCGGACATTATTATGAGCCGTTCTCCCATCAGCAGCCTCCTGTGGCATAAGTCTATGAAAGGGGGTGAGAACCATGAGCCTCCTAGGTTTTGTATTGAAGTCAATGTACCCAGAGGAGGACAGAAGCTAGCTGTCCACCAGCTACACCATGGTGCTACCCTACAGAGTGCTGCTGAGGCTACTGTAGACCTTCATTGCAAAACAGTGTTTTAATCAATTATTTGGTGACGTGAATATATTTAGTATAGTTTTAAAAGGTTTCACTATTTAAATTTTTCTGAAATTCACTGAGGAGAATGATCCTCCCCTTCCTCCTCTGAGGAGCCTCCACTGTGTGTCATGAGTTAGTAGTGTGTGATCAACAGTCTACATTTCCTTGTCTTTGTCAGACGTCAAACGTTCTAGATATGGCACCTGGACATAGGACTGGGTCACACAAGCAGCTACAGAAGGATCCAAAAGTGAGTACCCTTTTGATTATTTTAATTTAATTTTAAATCTTCATATATTGGCAAAATGTTCTCATTTGGAAAGTGTTTTGAGTTCTGTTTCTATTTTGACCTATTGAACTGGTTGTTCTCTCAGAGACCAGGAAGGTGGGATACAATGCATGTCCGCATTGCATGGCAGATCCACCACCATAAACTGAGAGTGAAGGTATGGAAACGTGTTGAACATCCACTAAAATGTGTATAAAACCCAATTATTATTATTTGTATCCAAACCAAACATTATAACTGAAGCGATCTTTCTGTCTGTCCATCCTTCCATTTCTCAGCAGAAGATGGAAGTGGACGCACATGCAAACAACTTCGTTATCAAACCAGAGTTTCTGACTCAGCCACCTGGTCCTGACCTGATTCAAGCCATCC
This sequence comes from Coregonus clupeaformis, assembly GCF_020615455.1. NCBI lineage: Eukaryota > Metazoa > Chordata > Actinopteri > Salmoniformes > Salmonidae > Coregonus > Coregonus clupeaformis. Next base: position 23,254,966 of record NC_059197.1, on the reverse strand, counting down.
ACCATCAGCGGGACCTTATTCAGTCCTCCACCCCACTCTCTAACCCAGGTGAGGAAAGTGACCAAAGACTAAACCTCCTTAAAAATATGACTTGTCTTACTATAGTACTGTGTCTAACGCGGAGAGAAATGACTCAACATAGCATTTTTCCATTATTCTCCTGCACCAGAGTCACACAGTAGACATCCTTCATTTGGAGGTTTGGGCACACTGAGCGTCACAGCCTTTGGTGGACTGGCAAACCTAGCACTAAGTGAGTAGCACCTTCAGTCTCCCTTCAGTGTTGGTTCAGTATTATGTTAAAAACAATATAATCATAAAGGAGGGAATTGCCTTTTCAAGCTCACATATTTCTTTGACTTGCTTATTCTTCCTCCTCTTAAAAACAGACTATCCCATGATCTATCACAAAGACAATCGAAATGCACCAAGTGGAGAAGTAGGAGGAACTCCTGAGTGGTGGAGCAGGCAGCAGAAGACACCCCAGTCCTCTGAATGCCAACTTGAATGCTCTACAGAACCTGAACAACCAGGAAGAGATTCAACCAAGGAACCTCAGGACAGGGACACACTCAGGGAGAGGGAATGGGGACAGCAGCTGCACCTACCCAAAGAGAAGATGGAGGAGGAGAAACAGTACATAGTGGAGAAACAACAAGGCCACAGTGTTGCAGGGACTCATGACAGTTCACCTGCTGAAGACAAGTCTGTTCCTCAGACAATGACCTTGGAACATGGTCAGCAGTCCAATGGCTGCCATAGCTGGGAGTCAGGTGACAGGAAGAGAAGACTTGAGTGTGAGAACTACATAAAGGCCAAGAAGATGAAGCGGCAGAGAGAGGATGACCAGGAGTATTTCAATGAGGGCCCTCAACCCAAGGACCCCACAGAGAAACCATCCCTGACCCCTACAACACTCACGCCATCCTCCATGTCGATGCAGCACATGACCATAGGGAACATTATTCCAGGGCTCTACCCAGTAAATAGTGTATGTAATCTGGCCCGGACTCAGGATGGCATTCCTGTTATGCAGCTCATCCCCTACCCTGCACTTCCCTGGGACATATACAGGGGTATGGACCTCCCTGTCTCCTCCTGTCAAGAGCTGGTCATGAGGGCTGATCCTCTGCATGGTGTGGTGGGGGCCAGGCTGTTGGAGGCAGCAGACTGTTCATATAGAGACCCTCATCACGGCTTTCCACACCCACCCTATCACCCCTCACTGGCCCTAAAGCAGCAGGAGAGGGCTTACCTCATGGAAAGAGAACGTCTGCACATGCTCAGAGAGGAATACTACCAGCACAGCCTCCATTCTGCCACCATGGGCGGCCATCTCCCCCATGTCAGCCGCCTGACCTCCACCTATTCCGGGTCACATATCTCCAGGGTGGGTCTCACACATAGCCACCAGAGTAGCTTCCCCAACAGAACTCTTCCCCCTGGGTGCTTAAGCACACTGCCGCCTCTGGTCCCCTTGTCTGGCGATCCCCACAGGACTACCTCGTAATGACAGAAATCAGAAGACCCTACTCTGTGTGCTTGCTTGCCTTAGACTAACTCAGCAATGTACTGCTTCAAGACAAATTCTGTGATTCTGATTACTGCCTGTATGACACAGATAAACGACAAACTACTATGTTGAAAAACTCAGAATTTATTTACATCCCTTAAAACACCTGTAAATTGATGAACAATGACATTGAACAGAAAAGTGCAATCCACCGAATGAGTTCATAAAACGTTAACTCTTGAATTTGTCAAGTTACTGTTCCTAAAATGGACATACAAAAATATAAATAACTGACAAAACTTAACAAATGTAAAAAACAAACAAGAACTAGGTAAAATCAAAAGCTACAGCATTAATTAAAACAGAATATCCCGTGACCATAAAGGAAAACCTAAGATCGATGACTTAATGGGAAAGAGTTCAGGACATCAGGAAAAACATCAGGAACATGACCTGACAGACTTCTACACTTTAAACCTGAGGTTATTTCAAAACTGCTGTCAATGGGATCACATACTGAGGCTGCATTAAACTGAAGCTGCTGACGCCCTCGCCGCATTAAAGCTCATACTGTAAAACACTAACAAATAAAAACACACTGTATAAAAAAAAACTTTTGATCAGGGCTAGTAAGCACTAACACAATCTTCACATTCTTGCCAACTTGTTGCATCTCTACCAGAGATACTAACATTTAGTGAACTTTAATAAACAGTCCATCCCAGGTTAAGCCCAGCCATCATACATACAGCACAGCTGTAACAGAGTGATTCATTACGGCTACATTAGTGGTCTCCAACACGGGTCCTGAGAAGATGCTGGATCTGTGTATATATATATATATATTTTTTTTTCTTCTAAAGCTAAGTGCTAATTTCAAAGGAATGACATAGTGTGTTAGATATTAATGGCTGCATTGATCGCCTGGAATATTCCTATTCATTGAGATACAATTCAAGTTGGTATCATTACTTTAGTCTACAGAATCAAGGTTGGAGACAACCATTGTGGCAGCGTCAAGAGTTTACTTGGACCACTAAAATAAGGAGGGTCAGTGTGTGTGATCACACCACATCCATCCCCAGACCCCTGGCCACCTCAGTCAGGGCCCTCAAAGCACCTGAGGGCCCGCAGGAGTCAGAGCCGTCCAGGTTGGTGTCGGGGTCATCCCCCATATCAGACACGTTACTCAGGACACAGTACACAGGTGAGTCACTGCCCCTGGGGCTGGGCTGGGCTGACATCTCATCCCCTGCAGAGTGCTCTGAGGAAGAGGAGGAGCAAGAGAAGGGGGAGGAGGAGCCAGGGGGAGAGCCGTGACTCCTGTCTGCCCGGGTGGCAGCTCTCTTGGCTCGGCTGCTGGACCCGGGGCCCTTATGGAGCGTCCTCTTCTTAGCCATGTTCTTCATGATCTCCTGAGTCACCTCCACGGTCTCGTAACGCACCATGTTCAGCCTCAGATAGCCATCTTCATCTTCCTTGTATCTGTGGAGCAAGCCAAATAATCAACAACCACCCCCTTATGGTAAAACTGACTAACTCATGTTAACTCATCACATAAGGGAAAGATTAAGTGTTGTTCATACCTGAAGCGGGAGTGTCCAGAGGGCCATTTCAGGTGGTGTTTCTTGCGCAGGTGAAGAGTGAGTGTGTAACACCAAGAGAAGGTTTTGTCACAGAGATGACACTTGTATTTCGAGACCATTCCACCCTACCGAGGAGAATTATGCAAGTGTCAAGTACAGAACACTTGATCAAAATTCAACAAACCCAAAAGCATTTTTGTAAATGAAAAAGTCTAGCTTTGACACTGATCTTGATTCTGTAGTTCTATTGAGCACTGAGTAGGTGTTTGGGGCCCCCTGCAGGCAGTCTGAAGTACCTCGTGTACTCTCTTGTAGTGCTGGTTCATGGTGTGGGCCATGCGGGAGGAGTAGTCACAGCCCTCTACAGAGCAGTGGTAGGCCGCCCCCTCATTATGGGTCTCCATGTGCTTCCGCAGGTCGTGCTGGTTCTTAAAGCTGGGAGACATACATCATAAACAACTGAGTGTAAGCAAAATAATATGTTCACAATATGTATACAGTCCATAAGGGTCAGTAGGTTGTGGGAAGTTTTATAAGTCTGTGGGTCAACAACCTGCTCTCACAGAAGTCACAGGGAAAGGGTCGCTCGTCACAGTGGCGGAACTTGATGTGGATCTTCAGAGTGGCGAGAGAGGTGCAGGTCATGTCACACAGGGGACACTTGATATGGTTCACTGGGAGAAGCAGAGGATAGATCACTCATAAGGTTTACAGTTAAAGAAACTGGACAGACAACAGCCATCATCATCAGCCGATCGAAATATCTTATTGACAAAACCTATTGATAGCACTACAACTAAAATAAATCTGCTTGACTAATAGATGTACATGTCAAAGCCAGACATTGAAAATGAGCTAAATAATACTGAACAGAGAAGTGGTGGAGAACAGCACACTCACCATGCTGTCGTACATGGTCTCTCAACAGTCTCTCATTGGCAAAGCCTTTGTCACAATGCTCACACACCAGGGACTCTGCAATAATCAGAGGGCATTCAATCAAAATAAAATGTACATGTCTAAGCCAATAACATATCTGCCTATAAGCTGTAAAACAGTGACTTCTGGCCAGGCAGAGCTGAGCCCATTCACCCTCTGGCTCGGCCTGTCTGTGGATGTGGTCGAAGAACTTGGTGTTGCTGGAGAACATGCAGCCGCAGGTGGGGCAGGCCACCAGACGCTCCTGAGTGTGGCTGCGCAGGTGCTCTCGCAGACGGTACTTGATTTTAAAGAATGCATCACAACCTGTGGAAACACATGAAGAGGGTATCAGCTGAAGCAGGCCAACAAAACATCAGTGTATTCAATGCATCACTACAGCAGGAAAGGCTGTGCTGATATCCCTTCCTTTCCCCTAGCAGTACCTTTCCAGCTGCAGAAGATGGCCTGTTGCTGGTCTGGGAGAGGAGAAAGCCCAGTGCAGTGAGCGTGCATATCTACATGCCGATAGAACCACTCCGGGTTGTTAAATGTACTCTGTAGCAAAACAACAAAGTCACTGAGGGTGTATATCACATACACTACTATTTTCTACATTGTAGAATAATAGTGAAGACATCAAAATTATGAAATAACATATATGGACTCATGTAGTAACCAAAAAAGTGTTAAACAAATCAAAATATATTTTATATATTTGAGATTCTTCAAATAGCCACCCTTTGCCTTGATGACAGCTTTGCACACTCTTGGCATTCTCTCAACCAGCTTCACCTGGAATGCTTTTCCAACAGTCTTGAAAGAGTTCCCACATATGCTGAGCACTTGTTGGTTGCTTTTCCTTCACTCTGCGGTCCGACTAATCCCAAACCATCTCAATTTGGTTGAGGTCGGGGGATTGTGGAGGCCAGGTCATCTGATGCAACACTCCATCACTTTCCTTCTTGGTAAAATATCCCTTACATAACCTGGAGGTGTGTTGGGTCATTGTCCTGTTGAAAAACAAATGATAGTGCCACTAAGCCCAAACCAGATGGGATGGTGTATCGCTGCAGAATGCTGTGGTAGCCATGCTGGTTAAGTTAATTCTAAATAAATCACAGACAGTGTCACCAGCAAAGCACCCCCACACCATAACACCTCCTCCTCCATGCTTTACGGTGGGAAATACACATGCAGAGATCATCCGTTCACCCACACCGCGTGTGAACCACAAATCTACAATTTGGACTCCAGACCAAAGGACAAATGTCCATTGCTCGTGTTTCTTGGCCCAAGCAAGTCTCTTCTTCTTATTGGTGTCCTTTAGTGGTTTCTTTGCAGCAATTCGATCATGAAGGCCTGATTCACACAGTCTCCTCTGAACATGTTGAGATGTGTCTGTTACTTGAACTCTGTGAAGCATTTATTTGGGCTACAATTTCTGAGGTTGGTAACTCTAATGAACTTATCCTCGGCAGCAGAGGTAACTCTGGGTCTTCCATTCCTGTGGCGGTCCTCATGAGAGCCAGTTTCATCATAGCGCTTGACGTTTTTTGCGACTGCACTTGAAGAAACTTTCAAAGTTCTTGACATTTTCCGTATTGACTGACCTTCATGTTTTAAAGTAATGATGGACTGTCATTTCTCTTTGCTTATTTGAGCTGTTCTTGCCATAATACGGACTTGGTCTTTTACCAAATAGGGCTATCTTCTGTATACCCCTCCCCCCTACCTTGTCACAACACAACTGATTGGCTCAAACGCATTAAGGAAAGAAATTCCACAACTTAACTTTTAAGAAGGCACACCTGTTAATTTAAATGCATTCCAGGTGACTACCTCATGAAGCTGGTTGAGAGAATGCCAAGAGTGTGCAAAGCTGTCATCAAGGCAAAGGGTGGCTATTTGAAGAATCTCAAATATATTTTGATTTGTTTAACTTTTTTGGTTACTACATGATTCCATGTGTTATTTCATAGTTCTGATGTCTTCACTATTATTCTACAATGTAGAAAATAGTAAAAATAAAGAAAAACCCTTGAATGAGTAGGTGTTCTAAAACTTTTGACCGGTAGTGTACACAAAGTCACTGAGTATTATTAACTAACATCGCAGTGCTCCCACTGGCACACAAGTCCCTCTGTGATCTCGGGGACCAGGTTGTTGCTGTGGAGGTCCTGGGTGCAGCTGGGGAAGTTAGGGTGGGACTTGAGCAGCTGTGCCCCGATGTACTTGAGTTTGCTGTGGAAGGTGTGGAAGTGTGCGTGGATCTCCAGCTCCCTGGGGCTGCCCATAGCCAGGAACTCACAGCCCTCCCACAGACACGCATAGTCATCTGGAGGGAGCAACACAACACACTTATTTGGCAAAAGGCAGTAGGTGCTGTTAGTGGTATTCTTGTGAGCATATAATCAACTGTGCCTCATTACTTTTGAAAAGCTTCCTGTCCTCGACTACTTTCCCTTGCAATCACCGACAGACTGTAGAGGCTGGAAAGATTTTACATTTACATTTTTAGTCATTTAGCAGACGCTCTTATCCAGAGCGACTTACAGTTAGTGAATATATCTATTTTTTTATACTGCCCCCCCGTGGGAATCAAACCCACAACCCTGGCGTTGCAAACGCCATGCTCTATCAACTGAGCTATATCCCTGCCGGCCATTCCCTCCCCTACCCTGGACGACGCTGGGCCAATTGTGCGCCGCCCATGAGTCTCCCGGTCGCGGCCGGCTGCGACAGAGCCTGGATTCGAACCAGGATCTCTAGTGGCACAGTTAACACTGCGATGCAGTGCCTTAGACCACTGCGCCACTCATTTTAAATTCTACATGTGCTTTCACCTGACGGAAGAGACTAGGGAAAGGAAACTATTGAGACAATACTGAGACACATGTGTAGTTGTCATCTGATGGTCCCCTCACCCACCCACCTAGTTCCTCCATAGCATCTCTGTCTCCTAGGTGATCCTTCAGGTGCAGTGACATGTGTTCGCTGAGCTCCTCCATGCCGTGGCCTTTGAAGGTGCAGGACGCCCACTCACATGACACCACCAGGTTGGACAGGTTCCTCCTCTTCGCCATGTAGATCTTGCTGATGGACACAAGGTAGGTTGTGCTGCCACACCAGTCCCAAACCACCCAGAACCAAAAAAACTGCAGCAGGTGTTGTAATAGCTTAATAGCCAAAACAGTTATTTTAACAGCAGGTTCGATTTGGCTACTGTACAGTAGCTAGCTAGTTCACAACATCATTACAACCAAACTGGATTAATTCTGGCACAACCTTCAGTGGGTCACTATTTTTCCAATTTTAATATGACTAACAATACTAGTTAGCGTGCTAGCTACAAGTGGGAAATAGTTACACAGTGTGCCTGTGCCAAATACCTAGCATGGCATTACAAAGCTAGCTAGCTAGCTAACTACCTGGGATTTCCAACCTTGGAAAGAGACGTAAACGTTAGCTAGCTACTGTAGTTAGTAAATGCTAGCCCTTTATCGTTGTACAAATTATGATACAATTGGCATGCTCTCTAAACATTAATGTAATAAACACTGTTAGCTAAATATCACATTTGAATTTACTTACAGACTATGTTGTCATTGTTAACAGAAGAAGTCAGAATATTTTTCGTTCCCTCCAATGTTGAGCCACTTTCTTCTTCTTCTTTAAGATTGGGTTGGCAATCGCAGCCAACATTTAAGCTGCATACACTGCCACCTACTGTACTGGAGTATGAGGTCAGTCTCGGCCTACCTACATTAAATTATCTTAATTAGTCCTGTTCCTCTAAGAAAGTGAAATAGAGCCCTAGACACCACTTCCCTCCCTCCACTACACCACCCAAACTCCAACCCATCCAGCCTCTCTAACCCTTTCACACAATCTCTACCTATCTAGGTCATACAGTTCACAAAATATCAACACATAATCCACCGTTTCCTCCACTAAACACTCATCACACAGACCTGTTTCATGTCTCCCTATCATCCACAACGTGGAATTCAAACCTGTGTGCCCACACCATAGTCTACTCCACACAACTTCCTCTATCCTACATCCCGTACTCCCCACCTCTTCCTTAACTGACCGGTGCACGCAATGAAATTGCCTCCCCTTACTGCTAGCACCCCACCCCCTTTGCCAAAGATCGAGCCCGGATCAAGGACTTGACTTCCCTATGGCCCAACGGGACCTGAATATCTAACCCCTCTCTCCTCACCACACTCTTAGCCACCACATCAGCCTTCTCATTACTCTCTACACCCATATGGGCTGGAACCCAGCAAAAGCTTACCACCACTCCCATCCTCTCCAATCAATCAAATTCAATCAATCAAATGTAATTATAAAGCCCTTTTTATATCAGCAGATGTCACAAAGTGCTATACAGAAATCCCATTAAGAGCACCATCATCTCCACAAACAAGTCTCCCCTATCTGACCTCCCCGTCTTCACACTACTCAACACTGCAGCCAATCAGAGCAGATCACCACTCTGAGTGGTTTCACCTCCTCCACCCATCTCAAACCTATAATCATGGCCATCAACTCGACCGCATACACTGACACATAATCAGTTAACAGATTACATACTCTAACATTGAAATCTGGGATATACACCCCTGCCCACACCCTACCATTCACAGGATCCTTTGAACCATCTATACTGTATATATCCTTAAAAATGAATACAACCGATTATCTATATATATCTCTCCACACCCCTTCTCACGTCCTCACCCCATACTCTCCTACCCTCAATCATATCCAGATCTAGACTTGGTTTCGGAAACAGCCACGGAGGAACGTTCCCCAATGCAATTGCCGGCCCCATCTCTTTCTCCCCCAGTCCATATTCTACCACTTTCTGCCCAATTGTCCACCCGTACGCCCTCTGCTTACCCACTCCTCGCTCCCAACATTCTCCAGTTGCCGTGACCGCAGGATGTCCTTCTGAACTCCCTTTCAACCTCGCCCAGTACGCTAATGCAAGTTTGTCCCACCTTATCCTCAGTGGCAGTTCCCCACCATCCACCTGCAATGCCTTAACAGGTGTCGTCGTCCTGAAGGCACCCACGCACAATCTCAGGGCCCTTGACTGTATCCTATCCAGGTGCTGTAGTATCGTTTGGCTGCTGATCCACATACAAAGCACCCATAATCCAAAGATGATCTGATCAATGCCTGATACATACACAACAGTGTTTGTCTATCTGACCCCCAATCATATCCTGCCACTGCCCTCATGAGGTTCAACACCTTCCTACACTTAATTTCAATATACTGAACATGTCTCTTCCACGTGTGCCTCTCATCAAACCACATACCTAAATACTTAAACTCAGACACCCTACCTATATCATGACTGTATATTTGCAGACTAACATCTTTAATCTTCCTCCTAGAAAACACCATAAAGCAGGACTTGGCCACAGACATCCTAAACCCCCATGTTAGAGACCAATCTTCCACAACTCCCACAACTTCTTGCATCTTCCTCATCACATATTTCACATTCCCACCTCTCTTCCATACAGCCTCATCATCAGCATACAACGCCACACCCACTCCCTGTCCCACCTTCTTAAATATGAAATCTATCATCAGGGTGAACAACACAGGACTAACCACACTTCCCTGAGGAGTACCATTGTCCACTTCAAACCACATTGACAATTCTGACCACACCCTCACCAGTATGACCCCGATCTAATAGGAAGTCCAGGATCCAGTTATACAGACGTTCCCCAATGCCTCCCTTTTCTCTATCTTAATCGTTCTTCTCGCCATTGCTCTCTTCCTTTTATACTCCATGAAATTAATTTATGTCAAGCCATTCATAAGTACCTGTAGAGCTATATCCCTTTCCTGCACCACCTTTGAGCACTCATCTGTCCACCATGGCACCACCCGCGTCTTCCTCCCCCCGAACCCACTGGTACAGTCACATCTGCAGCTGATATAATTACAGACGTTACTGCCTCAGCGCACTCATCCACAGACCCCTCCATTGATAACTTTTGTCCCGCCCATCTTCCAGTTAGCTTTCTCAAAGCACCACCTCATGTTATTGCCTCTACTCTGCATACACACATCCATATTTAACTTACATCGAACCGGAAAATGATCACCCGGCTATCTGACCAGCGCCCTCACTGAAAGATGGAGAGGAGTGTTGGTACCTGCCAACCTTCAGGGTCTACCATCCACAAAAGCCAAGCCAGGTCAGGGTGGTTTTAGACTCCAGCGTGCAGCAGTACTGTCTCTCCCTCAACAACATACTGCTCACAGGCCCAGACCTAAACAGCAGCCTCCTGGGAGTTCTCATCCGCTTCAGGAAAGAACCTGTAGCAATAACAGCAGACATCCAGCAGATGTTTAATTGTTTCATCGTGAGAGAAGATCACAGAAACTACCTGAGATTCCTCTGGTACCGAGACAACGACGTCACAAAAAACATAATCGAGTACAGGATGAAGGTCCACGTCTTCGACAATAGCCCATCTCCTGCCATCTCCATATACGGGCTCAGGCAAGCTGCACAAGAAGGTGAACAGGACCATGGGGCAGACACCCAACAGTTTGTGGAGAGACTTCTATGTCGATGATGGGCTCAAGTCTCTGCCCACAGATACAGAGGCCATCGATTTGCTACGGAGAACACAAACATCGCTAGCAGTGTCAAACCTACGACTGCACAAGATCGCATCGAACAGTGCAACCGTAATGGAAGTATTCACCCCAGAAGATCATGCCAAGGGCATTAAAGACCTAGGCCTCTGAGGAGAAACCACACCCATGCAACGCAGTCTTGGATTATGCTGGAAAATAACAAAGGACCCCTTTACCTTCAGAGTATCAGTCAGTGACATACCATTCACGCGTTGCTGAGTCCTGTCAACAGTAAATAGCCTCGTCGACCCTCTCGGCCTGGTAGCTCCGGTAACCATACAGAGCAGAGCCATACTGCGGGAACTCTCCTCAGGCACTTGCGATTGGGATTCACCACTCTCTGAAGAAAAGCTGAAAGAATGGGAAGGGACTCACTACAGGATCTGAAGCAGCTTCATATCCCACGTACGTACAGTGCCTTACAAAGGTATTCATCCCCCTTGGCGTTTTTCCTATTTTGTTGAATTACAACCTGTAATTTAAATTGATTTTTATTTGGATTTCATGTAATGGACATACACAAAATAGTCCAAATTGGTGAAGTTTAAAAAAACTAAAGATTAAATAACGGAAAAGTGGTGCGTGCATATGTATTCCCCCTAAATAAGATCTGGTGCAACCAATTACCTTCAGAAGTCACATAATTAGTTAAAAAGTCCACCTGTGTGCAATCTAAGTGTCACATGATCTGTCACATGATCTCAGTATATATATACACCTGTTCTGAAAGGCCCCAGAGTCTGCAACATCACTAAGCAAGGGGCACCACCAAGCAAGCAGCACCATGAAGATCAAGGAGCTCTCCAAACAGGTCAGGGACAAAGTTGTGGAGAAGTACAGATCAGGGTTGGGTTATAAAAAAATATCAGAAACTTTGAACATCCCACGGAGCACCATTAAATCCATTATAAAAAAATGGAAAGAATATGGCACCACAACAAACCTGCCAAGAGCGGGCCGCCCACCAAAACTCACGGACCAGGCAAGGAGGGCATTAATCAGAGAGGCAACAAAGAGACCAAAGATAACCCTGAAGGAGCTGCACAGTGGAGATTGGAGTATCTGTCCATAGGACCACTTTAAGCCGTACACTCCACAGAGCTGGGCTTTACGGAAGAGTGGCCAGAAAAAAGCCATTGCTTGAAGAAAAAAAGAAGCAAACATATTTGGTGTTCGCCAAAAGCCATGTGGGAGACTCCCCAAACATATGGAAGAAGGTACTCTGGTCAGATGAGACTAAAATTGAGCTTTTTGGCCATCAAGGACAACGCTATGTCTGGCGCAAACCCAACACCTCTCATCACCCCGAGAACACCATCCCCACTGTGAAGCATAGTGATGGCAGCATCATGCTGCAGGGACTGGGAAACTGGTCAGAAGCCCAGACCTCAATCCAATTGAGAATCTGTGGTATGACTTAAAGATTGCTGTACACCAGCGGAACCCATCAAACTTGAAGGAGCTGGAGCAGTTTTGCCTAGCTTATAGAGACATACCCCTAGAGACTTGCAGCTGTAATTGCTGCAAAAGGTGGCTCTACAAAGTATTGACTTTTGGGGGGTGAATAGTTATGCACGCTCAAGTTTTCTGTTTTTTTGTCTTATTTCTTGTTTGTTTCACCCCAAAAAATATTTTGCATCTTCAAAGTGGTAGGCATGTTGTGTAAATCAAATGATACAAACCCCCCAAAAATCCATTTTAATTCCAGGTTGTAAGGCAACAAAATAGGAAAAATGCCAAGGGGGTGAATACTTTCGCAAGTCACTGTACACCACGAACTCCCACTCGAAGGCAAAACGCACAGAGCTGTGTGTGTTTTTAGACGTTTCCAAGACGTGGGCTTCATTCTAGGGAAAGCCAAGCTAACCCCTCAGTCTGAGCCTACTATACACTGGCTCAAACTATGTGGAGCAGTGTTGGCAGTAGAAATGGCAGAGCTCATCCTAGATGAAATAGACCTCAAACCAGACACCATCAACTTCTACTGTGACAGCAAAGTAATCCTCGGGTACATATACAATGAGACTAAACGCTTCTATGTGTATGTGCACAACAGAGTCCAACACATCCGACAATCAACATGGCCAGAGCAGAGGCAATACATACCTACAGAACACAATCCCGTTGACCACACCTCAAGGTCAGTTCCCTCTTCCCAGCTCACCACTACGTCATGGTTCACAGGACCAGCGTTCCTGTACAAACCCGATCATGCCCAGCCAAAGACACAAGATCTGTTCGAGCTTGGATGTCAAAGTCCGCCCCCAGGTAACAAGCCTCATCACGCAAACCAGATACAGTAAACTTACCTCAGAACGATTTGAGTGCTTCTCCACATGGAATTCACTACTGAGAGCCGCTTCATTCCTCATCCACATTGCTCGCTCTCACAAGTCAGACTCGACAGGTCAACCGACCAAATGTAGAGGCTGGCATCAGTGCAACAAACCCTGACTCTGGAAGAACTGCCTCAAGTCAAAAAAGTCATCATCAGGTCTGTTCAAAAATACATATATTCTGAGGAGTTCACTGCACTTGAAGAGAAAAAATACATTCCTAAGAGCAGTTCACTCACAAAGCTGAATCCCATCCTGGACGAAGGTCTCATCAGAATAGGAGGCCATCTGAAACGCACAGCTGGACAGTGGTGAGAGAAATTCCCTTCATCCTACCAAGACACAACCACATATCTACACTGCTAGTACGGCACTACCATGAACAGGTGAAACATCAGGGCAGCCACTTCACTGGAGCAGCAGTCAGAGCAGCAGGCCTAGAGATCATTGGGGGTAAGAGGCTCATCAGCTCTGCACTACACAAGTGGAAGTTCCGTGGAAAAAATGAACAACAGAAAATGGCAGACCTGCCTCCCGAAAGCCTCAGTACATCCCCTCCCTTCACATACTTGGGGTTGGATGTCTTCGGCCCTTGGACAGTCACTGCTCGCCGTACCAGAGGAGGTCAAGCTCAAAGCAAAGCTGGGCAGTGTTGTTCACCTGCATGAGCACTAGGGCAGTGCACATCGAAGTCATCGAGTCCATGCCCTCAGGAGGTTCTTAGCCATCTGTAGAACAGCAAAGATCAGAATGTGGAACAAACTTCATAGGGGCATGTAAGGAGTTGGAACTCGGAAAGGAGAAACATCAGAGGCCTAGTGTCCAGAACTACCTCAGTGAACAAGGCTGTACATGGGAATTCAACCCTCCTCACTCTTCACACATGGGAGGTGCCTGGAAGCACATGATTAGGGTGGCATGCAGAATCCTTGACTCCATGTTGTACAAAACAAGTCGCTTCACCTCTCACACTAAATTCTGTGCACCCTTATGGCTGAGGTCACAGCTGTAATCAACGCCAGACCTCTCGTTTCCGTCTCCACCGATCCAGACTCCCTATACATCCTGACTCCTGCTATGCTACTTACCCAAAAGGTAAGATTTTACTGACAAAGATCTCTTCAAGAGCCAGTGGAGACAGGTGCAGAGTCTCGCCAGCAAGTTCTGGTCTCACTGGAGCCGCGAGTACCTCCCTACCTTGCTGAGCTGACGAAAGTGGACTGAAGCTCATCGCATCCTACAAGAGGGAGATCTTGTGTGCTTCTAAGAAGCCAACCTTACTGAAGCACACATTTGTATCACTCTGTATTGGCCTAGGCCTACTACCAGCTACATCACTCTCTTGGCCACCCACATCATCCTCTACTCTCTTCACTGCTTCAGCATAAAACACATTCTGTTCTACTCTGACCCAGGCAACCTCAACCTGTCTCTCGGGCACTTCTGATCGCCAGCAACATGGGCATCCCCAAAATATGACATATATTCTAATATGACTTTATCAGGTAAAGACTCTGCTTCAAAATTCAAAAGGACAGACAGTTTCTTCTCAGTTTCACCACGCTTGCCACCGGGTCTTGCACCAAATGGCGGGCGTCACAGACACAGGAATTTTACATTTTAGTTGCTCCACCTCAACACTTAACGTCACCCCAGTAATCACTAATTTCAAAGGCGCTCTGCTGCGGAGAGCAAAGCAAGTCACAGGTCTTGTCCCTAGTCGCGTGAAGTGTAGCGCCCACTCCATCTGGATGGAAAAAACACAGAAAATCATCACAATTCTACTTCGAGCTACCTTCACCGATTTAACAATACCCAACTTTTTTTTCTATCCAGCCTGAGACTACATACTGTATGGATCAGCCAAAAGGCAAGGATCCACTTTCTCCAAATAGTTCACTCCCACTGGGCCTGAATCATCCTTTGCATGACCATAGGGGCAATGGTCAGACTTGGAGGTCTTCACCACACCTGCCGCCCACCACACGTAATTCAGGTTCAATTTTGAAGCCATCAGAGACAGCAGAATACGGTTGGTACTTAGCACCATTCTTCCTCAACATACAGTGGGGAAAAAAGTATTTAGTCAGCCACCAATTGTGCAAGTTCTCCCACTTAAAAAGATGAGCGAGGCCTGTAATTTTCATCATAGGTACACGTCAACTATGACAGACAAATTGAGAGAAAGAAAATCCAGAAAACACATTGTAGGATTTTTAATGAATTTATTTGCAAATGATGGTGGAAAATAAGTATTTGGTCACCAACAAACAAGCAAGATTTCTGGCTCTCACAGACCTGTAATTTCTTCTTTAAGAGGCTCCTCTGTCCTCCACTCGTTACCTGTATTAATGGCACCTGTTTGAACTTGTTATCAGTATAAAAGACACCTGTCCACAACCTCAAACAGTCACACTCCAAACTCCACTATGGCCAAGACCAAAGAGCTGTCAAAGGACACCAGAAACAAAATTGTAGACCTGCACCAGGCTGGGAAGACTGAATCTGCAATAGGTAAGCAGCTTGGTTTGAAGAAATCAACTGTGGGAGCAATTATTAGGAAATGGAAGACATACAAGACCACTGATAATCTCCCTCGATCTGGGGCTCCACGCAAGATCTCACCCCGTGGGGTCAAAATGATCACAAGAACGGTGAGCAAAAATCCCAGAACCACACGGGGGACCTAGTGAATGACCTGCAGAGAGCTGGGACCAAAGTAACAAAGCCTACCATCAGTAACACACTACGCCGCCAGGGACTCAAATCCTGCAGTGCAAGACGTGTCCCCCTGCTTAAGCCAGTACATGTCCAGGCCTGTCTGAAGTTTGCTAGAGTGCATTTGGATGATCCAGAAGAGGATTGGGAGAATGTCATATGGTCAGATGAAACCAAAATAGAACTTTTTGGTAAAAACTCAACTCGTCGTGTTTGGAGGACAAAGAATGCTGAGTTGCATCCAAAGAACACCATACCTACTGTGAAGCATGGGGGTGGAAACATCATGCTTTGGGGCTGTTTTTCTGCAAAGGGACCAGGACGACTGATCTGTGTAAAGGAAAGAATGAATGGGGCCATGTATCGTGAGATTTTGAGTGAAAACCTCCTTCCATCAGCAAGGGCATTGAAGATGAAACGTGGCCGGGTCTTTCAGCATGACAATGATCCCAAACACACCGCCCGGGCAACGAAGGAGTGGCTTCGTAAGAAGCATTTCAAGGTCCTGGAGTGGCCTAGCCAGTCTCCAGATCTCAACCCCATAGAAAATCTTTGGAGGGAGTTGAAAGTCTGTGTTGCCCAGCGACAGCCCCAAAACATCACTGCTCTAGAGGAGATCTGCATGGAGGAATGGGCCAAAATACCAGCAACAGTGTGTGAAGACTTACAGAAAACGTTTGACCTGTGTCATTGTCAACAAAGGGTATATAACAAAGTATTGAGAAACTGTTGTTATTGACCAAATACTTATTTTCCACCACAATTTGCAAATAAATTCATAAAAAATCCTACAATGTGATTGTCTGGATTTTTTTTTCTCATTTTGTCTGTCATAGTTGACGTGTACCTATGATGAAAATTACATGCCTCTCTCATCTTTTTAAGTGGGAGAACTTGCACAATTGGTGGCTGACTAAATACTTTTCCCCCCCACTGTACATCTTCCTACTGCACTCGGCTCTTCTCTTTCTTCCTCGCTGTCCATAACCACGTCGATCCGTTCACCGCGCTCATGCCACGCCTTCATCTGCTGTACTGCCTGCAGAACACGCACTGATGGTTTTATCCAATACCCACCTTCTGTTCCTTACCCCAGTTTACTAGTCTGGCTATCTCTGGCCTCTCCATGCTCCCAAAACGTGCCACAGTCGTCAGCCAGGTCTCCTCCTCGTCAATCATCGCCTGTTTCTCGACACCATGGTCACGTTAAACTTCTTCTATGCTGCAGTAAAATTGATGACATGCGTGTCATGAATCATGAATCATGAAACATAAAATGTAGCCTATGCTAAAATATCTAGAAAATAACTAATTAATACAAACAAATACAAAACGGGGATAATTTGCATAGAAATTTGGACTCAATTAGGGGATTTATGTCAACTCAGCAAAATTGTTTCTCTGGCTTTGACTGTACCTTTTGTGTGCCAGTGTTTACTTTTCCATTAAAACAAATATGCACATTATAGTGCTGTTATGTGATCTTAATCTAGTATCATCACATACCACAAAACACCTGATATATTGTGATTTATTTCACTGAGCAGTGTGAATTTTACTATGATGACACTATAGTCACAGAGTTTCTAAACCATGCTTTTCTATGGTTCCACAGTGGAAGATCCATTATGGTAAATCTAGAGAAACAGCTTTAAAGGGATACTTTGGGATTTTGGCATTGAAGCCCTTTATCAACTTCCCCAGAGTCAGATGAACTCATGGATAGCCTACCATTTTTATGTCTCTGTGTCCTGTATGAAGGAAGTTAGAGGTAGTTTCGCGAGCCAATGCTATTAGCGTTAGCGCAATGACTGAAAGTCTACAAGAAAACTGGTATTCACATCTGACTCTGGGAACTAGATAAAGGGCTTGATTACCAAAATCCCAAAATATCTCTTTAATGCCCTTGTAGGCACAAAGAGGGATGAAAATAACTTTGGCTGCCACACAGACTGTGCCCTACATGGACATGGATGGATGAATGTCTCTGAAAGTTCCTCAAATTCTAAAAATCAGTTTTTGCTTTGTCATTATGGGGTATTGTGTGTAGATTGATGAGGGGAAAAAAAACGATTTAATCAATTTTAGAATAAGGCTGTAACATAACAAAATGTGGAAAAGTCAAGGGGTCTGAATACTTTCCGAAGGCACTGTATACTGTAAAACTCTTATGTAGTGTAACTATATCAATTTTAATGTTAAAATGTTTCTTACACTTTATGTATAGTTATTCCAGCTCCAAACTATGTCTATTATTATTATTATTATTATATTATTATTACTGATTACCAATTAAACCTAGAAGTTGGTGGAGAAATCATGCTCATTATGGTAATATTTTGGGATATCATCTCATTCCTTGTAGAGGGTAGTTATTGTTTTGTTCCACAAAGCAAATCCTTTAACAGATCACACCTTGAAAAGGCTCCTGAACACGATAGCCCTGATGGTGTTACTACTGCAGAGTGGGAAAAGTGATAATTATACTGATTTAAAAGGAGTCACAATATGATAATTATCAGGTAATTTCACATGAAATCAAATACCAAAAGGCTAAATAAGTCTGAATACTGATGTAAATAAGGTATGTCATTTCTAAAAACCTGTTTTCGCTTTGTCATTATGGGATATTGTGTGTAGATTGCTGAGGATTTTTATTTATTTAATTCATTTTAGAGTAAGGCTGTAAAGTAACAAAATGTGGAAAAAGTCAAGGGGTCTGAATACTTTCCAAAGGCACTGTACATATTTATGGTTTACAATATGCAAAGCTGAGGTTGAGGTTTTGTGTAAGCAGCCTGTTTTAATATTGGCAACATGCTATTTATATGATGCATCATGCAAAGTTTCTAATGAATGACCAACTGTGGTTACCATGGTGTTCCACCCTCAGTCCTGCTATAACATTTCAAATGGGGTAGTGGTCTAAGGCACTGCATCGCAGTGCTAGCTGTGTTACTAGAGAACTGGTTCGAATCCAGGCTCTGTCGTAGCCGGCCGCGACCGGGAGACCCATGGGGAGGCCCACAATTGGCCCAGCGTCGTCCAGGGTAGGGGAGGGAATGGCCAGCAGGGATGTAGCTCAGTTGGTAGAGCATGGCGTTTGCAACGCCAGGGTTGTGGGTTCGATTCCCACGGGGGGCCAGTATGAAAAATAAAATATAAAAATAATGTATGCACTAACTGTAAGTCGCTCTGGATAAGAGCGTCTGCTAAATGACTAAAATGTCAATGTAAAATGTAAATGTCTCTTTGTGAATTCAACACTTCCCTGATCCATCCTACAGATTATGCGTCAATGTGAGAGAAAAAAATGGGTGTTTCCAGACTTAACAGATTGCCATGCACACCTTGCCTCTCACCTGTGAACAAGGAAATCATCTCTGCCTCACATCACATAGCAGGCTATCTGGGCTGTGTTAAAATTAGAAAGAAAAAGGTTAAAAAATAAAATGCAAGAAAGAATATCCTCTTGGCTTACCAAGGTTGCCTTTATGTTACGTAAGTACCACTGATTTATTTATGTTGTATAGTAGTTTGAACCAAAACTTTTTTGTTGTACATCCTTTCCTTATTACCTGACCTTGTTACTGAATAAATAGACAGCATGATGACTCGGATTACAAAAGAATAAAGAGAGACCTTATGTGCAAAAAATAATAGATCTCTGTTAAATTTGGTTACATGTTTTGTCATGTATGGTTTCATTAAGCTTTTAATTTGAAACCAGTTGTTTCCTAGGTGATAAACCTTAAGTAAACCATAGTTTATGACTCAGCTGTCCACTGTCATAAACCACATAACTGACTTAGAGGCACTTCAATCGTTCCTGTCCGAGGTCAAAGCAGTTGAAAATAAACTAATGCTAAGTTTTTGAATGACATTTAAAAAGTAAAGAGCAGGGGACATTTTAGTAATGGTTAACTGAGTATACAAAACATTAAGAACACCTACTCTTTCCATGACATAGACTGACCAGCTGAATCGAGGTGAAAACAATGATCCCTTATTGATGTCACTTGTTAAATCCACTTCAATCAGCGTAGATGAAGGGGAGAAGACGGGTTAAAGGAGGATTTTTAAGCCTTGAGAGAATTGAGACATGGATTATGTGTGTGCCATTCAGAGGGTGAGTGGGCAAGACAAAATATTTAAGTGCCTTTGAACAGGGTATAGTAGTAGGTGCCAAGTGCACTGGTTTGTGTCAAGAACTGCAATGCTTCTGGGTTTTTCATGCTCAACAGTTTCCTGTGTGTATTAAGAATGGTCCACCACCCAAAGGACATCCAGCCAACTTGACACAACTGTGGGTAGCATTGGAGTCAACATGGGCCAGCATCCCTGTGGAATGCTTTCGACACCTTGTAGAGTCCATGCCCTGACGAATTGAGGCTGTTCTGAGGGTAAGGGGGGAGGGAGGGAGGGAGGGAGGGAGGGGGGAGGGAGGGAGGGGGAGGGGGGAGGGAGGGAGGGAGGGAGGGAGGGAGGGAGGGGGAGGGAGGGAGGGAGGGAGGGAGGGAGGGAGGGAGGTGTACCCTTCTTTCTATTATTTATACAGTTTATTAGCGTACACCCAATATGTTCCCCCTGTTGATGTTGCTTATTATGCATTAAGGTTGAACCAAGAGATTACATGTAACAATAACACTTAATTAATCAACATATCTATTTATTATGGCAATCGAGATGTTAGCTATTAAAATCAGAGCCAACAATAATATCAAGGGATTAGAAATCCAGGGCTTAAAAACAAAGGTGTCATTGTACGCTGATGATTCATGTTTTCTTTTGAATCCACAACTTGAATCCCTCCACAGCCTCATAGAGGATCTAGATGCATTTTCTAACCTCTCTGGATTACAACCAAATTATGATAAATGTACTATATTATGTATTGGATCACTAAAAAATAACAATTTTACATTACCATGTAGTTTACCAATAAAATGGTCTGATGGTGATGTGGATATACCCGGAATACATATCCCAAATTAAATAAATGATCTCACTCCAATACATTTTAATAGAAAGTTAGCAAAAATAGATAAGATCTTGCTACCATGGAATGGTAATTACCTGTCAATTTGTGGAAAAATCACCCTGATTAACTCTTTAGTATTATCCCAGTTTACCTATTTGCTTATGGTCTTGCCTATGCATAGCGAACAGTTTTTTAAATTATATGAGAAGAAAATATTCAATTTTATTTGGAACGGCAAGCCAGACAAAATTAAACGGGCCTATTTATATAATGAATATGAATTCGGAGGACAGAAATTATTAAATATTAAAGCATTAGACCTTTCACTAAAAGCTTCAGTCATACAAAAGTTGTACTTAAATCTGAACTGGTTCTCTAGCAAATTAGTAAGATTGTCTCACCCAATGTTCAAGAATGGCCTTTTTCACTTTATTCAGATTACAACCTCTCACTTTCAGTTATTTGAAAAGGAAATAATCTCCCAAATATCACTATTTCTAAAACAAGCCATAGAAAGTTGGTTGCAATTTCAATTTAATCCTCAAGAAATGACAGAACAAATAATGCAACAAATATTGTGGTTAAACTCAAATATACTAATTGATAAAAAAAATATATTTTTTGACAAAATGTTTAAAAAAGGTATAATCTTCGTAAATTATATCATAGGTAGGACTGGTGGAGTTATGTCGCAAATGCAGCTAACAAAAACATATGGAAATGTCTGCTCTAACCAAAATTACAACCAAATAATTGCAGCTTCACCACAAAAATTGAAGAGGAAAGTGGAAGGGGGAAAAAGTAAGGAACTTGTCTGTCGGCCCTGCATTAAAGAACATAATTGGTTAAAGAAAATTGTGATAAATAAAAAAGTATACCAGTTTCATTTAAGGACCAAAGGATTGACAGCCTGTCACGACCGTTGGAGAAAGTGGACCAATGCGCAGCGTGGAATGAGAACATACTTTTATTTTAATTACCAACACGAACAAAACGATAATGTGACGTCCTTGGTTACAAACACTAACCATACACGGAACAAGATCCCACAACACACTGTGGAAAACAGGCTGCCTAAGTATGGTCCCCAATCAGAGACAACAAGCAACAGCTGATTCACGTTGCCTCTGATTGAGAACCACACCGGCCAACATAGAAACAAATGAACTAGATAATAACCCTAGCACACAAAACACATAGAAACAACACACCCTGGCTCAACATAACAGAGTCCCAGAGCCAGGGCGTGACAGTACCCCCCAAAGGCGCGGACTGCGACCGCGCCAAACATAAACCGAACAGGGGAGGGCCGGGTGGGCATTCCTCCACGGAGGCGGTTCCGGCTCCGGGCTTGACCCCCACCCTCCAACAAACCCCCCAAAGCGCCCCTGGTCCGGTCTGGCCCTGCTGGCCGGAGCTGGACTGAACACTGGTGGAGCGGATTGCTCTAGCTCCGGAGTGGAGCAGCTGACCGGTGCCGGACCAGGCACCGGTGGAACAGGCACGGGCTGTGCCGGACTGACGACGCGCACCACAGGCTTGGTGCGGGGAGCAGGGACGGGCCGGACCGGGCTGACGACACGCACCATTGGCTTGGTGCGGGGAGCAGGGACGGGCCGAACCGGGCTGACGAAGCGCACCACTGGCTTGGTGCGGGGAGCAGGAACAGGCCGGACCGGGCTGACGACGCACACCACAGGCTTGGTGCGGGGAGCAGGGACGGGCCGAACCGGGCTGACGAAGCGCACCACTGGCTTGGTGTGGGGAACAGGAACGGACCAAAACGGGCTGACGACGCGCACCACTGGCTTGGTGCGGGAAGCAGGAACGGGCCGGACCGGGCTGGCGACGCGCACCACTGGCTTGGTGCGAGGGGCAGGAACAGGCCGGACCGGGCTGGCGACGCGCACCACAGGCTTGGTGCGAGAGGCAGGAACATGCCGGACCGGGCTGGCGACGCACACCACAGGCTCGGTGCGAGGGACAGGAACAAGCCGGACCGTACTGGGGACACACACCACTGGCCCTACACGGGGATCAGGAACGGGCCGGACCGGACTGGCAACACACCCCAGTACCTCTCGCCGTGCCTCTACATTCTCCTTCCCCCTGGTGACCAGTGACTCCCGTAACCTGGCGGCCTCCTTTGCCAACCCGCTGAACCACTCTATCCCGGCCTCCTGCTGCCCCGTCGTCCACGGCGTGAGCCCCCCCCTAAAAATGTTCTGGGCATCTCTCCTCCCCGTGGGCCAGGCCTCCATGGCTCTCGCCAGACTCTCGCTCCTCTGCTCCCAAGTCCAGCCTCTCTCCTCCTCCCGCGGCTTGACCCAGTCGAGGTTGATATCCTTTAGAGCCCTCTCTGGCGTTGGCTCCTGGACACGCTGCTTGGTCCAGTTAAGGTGGGATCTTCTGTCACGACCGTTGGAGAAAGTGGACCAATGCGCAGCGTGGAATGAGAACATACTTTTATTTTAATTACCAACACGAACAAAACGATAACGTGACGTCCTTGGTTACAAACACTAACCATACACGGAACAAGATCCCATAACACACTGTGGAAAACAGGCTGCCTAAGTATGGTTCCCAATCGGAGACAACAAGCAACAGCTGATTCACGTTGCCTCTGATTGAGAACCACACCGGCCAACATAGAAACAAATGAACTAGATAATAACCCTAGCACACCAAACACATAGAAACAACACACCCTGGCTCAACATAACAGAGTCCCAGAGCCAGGGCGTGACACAGCCGTCCCATATAGATTGCAAAATAGTTGGGAATAGATTTTTGACGTACCAATTCCATGGCATAGTGTTTATGAACTGATACGCAAAACGACGCCAGATTCAAAACTTAGAATTTTTCAATTTAGCAGACTTAGTATAGAATTATAATTTTTTTAACTTACAAATTGAGACCTCCCGAGAGGCGCAGCTGTCTAAGGCACTGCATCGCAGTGCTTGAGGAGTCACTACAGACCCGGGTGCGAACCCAGGCTGTGTCACAGCCGGCCGTGACCAGGAGACCCATGTGGCGGCGCACAATTGGCCCAGCGTCGTCCGGGTTAGGGGAGGGTTTGGCCAGCTGGGATTTCCTTGTCCCATCGCGCTCTGGCGACTCTCTGTGGCGGGCCGGGTGTCTTCAAGCTGACTTTGGTTGCCAGCTGGACAGTGTTTCGTCTGACACATTGGGGCGGCTGGCTTCCGGGTTACGCGAACAGTGTGTCAAGAAGCAGTGCAGCTTGGCAGGGTTGTTTTTCGGAGGACGCATGGCTCTCGACCTTCGCCTCTCCCGAGTCCATAGGGGAGTTGCAGCAATGGGACAAGACTGTAACTACCAATTGGATATCCTGAAAAAGGTGTCAAAGTAACAAAAACAATGTAACTAACATATTGAAATGTATAAAAATATTGCTGTACATATACTGCATTATTTGATCTTTATTTGTTTTCTGTGTCAGAAGCTCTGGTGAATGTCATCAGGCTGGAGAATGTCACCAGTAAGTTAATCAGTGTGAGTTGGATGGGTATTAACCTGGACCAGCAGATACAGTACAAGGTGAAGCTGGCGTCTGGTTCCAACTCAACCCATAGTGAGACCTCAGCCACCAAAGCTGTTTTCTCAGACCTTACTCCTGGAACCATATACACTCTGATTATTGAGTACTTATCCTGCAGCATTAAGAAAAACTTTTCAACAGACATAATCACTGGTATGTCAAAATGTTTTCAAGTAATCTGCTTGAATTTACTAAGAACCTACTTTTGTCACAAAATATATAGATCAAATGAGTACAATGGGACGTTTTGTGCAAACATCACATTTGTTTTGCTAAATGTTCCTTTATCCTTTTTCTCCTTAAGCTGGAAAGGTCTTTGAAGCTTTCACTCGAATTCCAGGCAGAGAGTTTGTGTCTGATTATACAAATATATCCAGCAAACTTTAAAAAGACTTTGTGACCAATTTCACCATGCAGGTAAATATTCACTAAGCATTTTTTATAATTGCTTTTTAATTTATGTCATATTCAATGCCTTCGGAAAGTATTCAGACCCCTTGACTTTTTCCACATTTTGTCAGGTTACAGACTCATTCTAAAATGTATTTAATTGTTTTTTTCCCTCATCGATCTACACACAATACCCCATAACAACAAAGCAAAGACAGGTTTTTATACATTTTTGATAATAAAAAAATAGAATAAAATGGAAACATAACATTTACATAAGTATTAAGACCCTTTATTCAATACTTTGTTGAAGCACCTTTGGCAGCGATTACAGCCCTGCGTCTTCTTGGGTTTGATGCTACAAGCTTGACACACCTGTATTTGGGGAGTTTCTCCCATTCTTCTCTGCAGATCCTCTCAAGCTCTGTCAGATTGGATGGGGAGCGTTGCTGCACAGCTATTTTCAGGTCTCTCCATAGATGTTCAATCGGGTTCATGTCCGGGCTCTTGCTGGGCCACTCAAGGACATTCAGAGACTTGTCCCGAAGCCACTCCTGCGTTGTCTGTGTGCTTAGGGTTGTTGTCCTGTTGGAAGGTGAACCTTCACCCCAGTCTGAGGTCCTGAGCACTCTGGAGCAGGTTTTCATCAAGGATCTCTCTGTACTTTGCTCCGTTCATCTTTGCTAGTCTCCCTGTTCCTGCCGCTGAAAAACTGCCACCACCATGCTTCACTGTAGGGATGGTGCCAGGTTTCCTCCAGACGTGACGCTTGGCATTCAGGGCAAAGAGTTTTATCTTGGTTTCATCAGACCAGAGAATCTTCTTTCTTTAGGTGCCTTGTGGCAAACTCCAAGCGGGCTGTCATGTGCCTTTTACTGAGGAATGGCTCCTGTCTGGCCACTCTACCATAAAAGCCTGATTGGTGGAGTGCTGCAGAGATGGTTGTCCTTCTGGAAGGTTCTCCCATCTCCACAAAGGAACTCTAGAGCCATCGGGTTCTTGGTCACCTCCCTGACCTAGGCCCTTCTCCCCCGATTGCTCAGTTTGGCCAGGCGGCCAGCTCTAGGAAGAGTCTTGGTGTTTCCAAACTTCTTCCATTTAAGAATGATGGAGGCCACTGTGTTACTGGGGACCTTCAATGCTGCAGAAATGTTTTGGTACCCTTCCCCATATCTGTGCATCGACACAATCCTGTCTCGGAGCTCTACGGACAATTATTTCGACCTCATGGCTTGGTTTTTGCTCTGACATGCACTGTCAACTGTGGGACCTTATATAGACAGGTGTGTGCCTTTCCAAATCATGTCCAATTAATTGAATTTGAATACATTTCTAAAAATGTATAAAAACCTGTTTTCGCTTTGTCGTTATGGGGTATTGTGTGTAGATTGCTGAATAAATGTTTTTATTTAATCAATTTTAGATTAAGGCTGTAACGTAACAAAATGTGGAAAAAGTCAAGGGGTCTGAATACTTTCCGAAGGCACTGGAATATAACCCTGTATGATTTAAATGTACATATTTCTTTAAAGGTTGAAAACAATCTCCCGAAAGAGTACCAGGACCTTATCAGGGCTAAAGAATTGGTGATGGTTGTGACCGGTGTTCGCAGAGGAAGTGTGATCGTTGGCTTTGATCTGATCACTGCTCTGGAGGTCAAACTGTCAACCTCTGACGTGCAGAACAGCGTCATCAATGCGCTGAAATCATCTGCACCCGGAGTGGATCTGAATATCACCTCTGTCAAAGGTTCAATTCCAATAACTACATACAATTATCTATTCTATGCTAGTTAATCAATCAAGTGATCTTTGAATAAATATTCAAGAACTAACAGAAATAAGGACGCTTTGGATCAATTGGATGATAGATTTGCATATCTAGGTATAAAACAGAAGTCTACATTCACACCAGGTGGTTATCATGTCGCCATGTGTATTTAGTGGCTTTTAGTAACTTAACTTATTACTTTATTACAGAGGCAGATATCTGCCAACGAGGAGATCACATATGCTCAAAAAATGCCAGCTGTGTCAGAAAGGGACCTTCACATACTTGTGAATGTAAGGCAGAATTCTACGACCAAAACCCAACCGTACCGGGTACTGACTGCAAGAGTAAGAAACGTTGTTGCTTGAAATGTGCGCCACACTTTACATTAAATAAGTACTTTATACAACAGCAACTACCAGTGGAAGAACATATGTTATTACCCTGTAATACACTAGTAAGTACATCCAGTTAAGCGGTATTTACCACTATTGCACTCACTATTTTGAAGGAAATATCTCTGTAGGTGCAGATCCATGTAAAGGCTTGTGTTCATCACGTGCTCAGTGTGTGGTTGGTCCTGGAGGCAGCCATGAGTGTAGCTGCCATCCTGGTTAGATAGATCAGAATCCTGTTAACCCTGGGAAGCTATGCAAAGCTACACTAATGTCCTCTGTCTCAAAATGTATCTGTCTCAATGTCTTACTTGAGTATCTTACACATACTTTACATTACATCTTCATGTCATCAAAATGTACCCACTCTAGATCCTGCGGACTGTTTTGATCAAGAAAATGAAATTTGCTCATCCCAAAATCAATGTCTTCCTTCCAAGTTTCTCTGCTCATGTAAGTTCTGAAATCATACCAATTCTTCAGATCTCACATACGGTATTCAGAGAAAGAGGAATCTGTAATACTGAGGCCTATTTGTGCCTCTGACTGAGTCAGGATGACCTACAGCTTATTATAACAACTCTCTCTGCTTCCCCCCTACAGTGAGGAATGTTTTCAAATTAACAGCAGAGTTAAACTCTTGGATCTTCAATTCCTCTCTGTACGACCCCGGGAGCGATGCTTGGGCATATACCTCTACAAAGATCATAACAACTGTAAGTGCATAGATTTGTAATTATCATGATGTCATATTATTAAAAATGCTATCTTAAAACACTATGGTTTCTTTTCCATAATTACTTTTTAGACTAGACATCTACTTTACTATTTTTTTAAAAATCCAGGTTGTCCCCAGAATGCGGCGTGTTCTGTCAGAGCCATCCTTTGACATGACAGTGGTGGGCTTCCAGAGGGGTAGTGTGGTGGTCAGGATGATGTGTGGTTTTAATGGGAATACTTCCACTGATGAAAGAGCTCTCCAGACTGCTCTCCAGGACACTATCTGCAAACACCTGGACATAACCGCCATAGCTACCTTGAAAAGTATGTTTAAAACATAGGATTGTTTTGAATGAATTGGCATTTCACGGTGATGGTGTTTGTTTTGTTCAATTAATGTATGTGTCTTGGTTGTGGTTTCACTAATTTCTTCTATTTTATTTTGTGTGGGAGGCTGCTTATCTAATATTTTCCTTTCAGTAGTTACTGATAGACATTGACCAAACATCTATCTTTTCCCTGTAGGAATTTCCCAGATATCAACGGCCCCGGGAGAAGGCTGGAAAGTGGCAACCATAGTCCTTGGAGTTCTGCTGGGCTTGATTTTGTTAGTCGTGGTTGTTATTCTGATCAGCACCACAGTGAGGAGAGCAGCTTGCAAGCTGACCTCATACAAAATCCAGCACACAGAGCACAACAGATAGGTGGTGTCCAATGACTACTTACAATGATGTTATTCTTACCAGGTTTAGTTCAGAAATTCTTGAAAGACAGGACAATCTCTATTTCTTTCCACAAATATATTTCTTAATATTAACAACATTTGAATTATATATTTTGATAGACAAAAGTATCAGCTATCACACCATGTAAAGGAACCACGTCCTAATTCTTTAATTGTTTCATAAAATGCAACTAACTGGATTCATGTCAACTCCGTCAGACACCATAAAAGGCATTTCATTTTTACATTTATTGTCCAACAAGTGTTTTATAAAGGCCTTGATTGTTTAATTCTATTCAAATATGTAATACAACTCTTCAAACGTATATTAGTTTTATTTTATAGTTATAATGCTAATTTCGTTAGCATTTTGGCATGTTTTTCAAGATTCAGAACATAAAACAACATTTAGAAAGCAAACATTATCCCTTAGGTCTAGCACAGCAAATAAGTCTGTAGTTTAAGCATATGTTGCAACAAGGTGAAAATATTTTTTTGAATATTGATACAAATATTGATATTAAGAGGGTTAGCCATCCGTGAGTTGACAAGCCACTGATGGGGTTGACAACGAATATTCAAAACATACATAATTTTGCCTCTAAAAATAAAAGTTTAATACAAACACTTGTAATATATAGAAAAAATATTAATTTGAAAACCCCCAATAAAAATATAACCATTCTATCAGATCTTTCAGCACTGTGACGGAGTTGACTTTAGACTAAAATCTGATGGAGTTACGGAGTTGACTTTTGACAAAAATCTGATGGAGTTGATGTTTTACAGAGTTGACAAAAATATAATTTTTCTTCTTCATTCAAGTAATATACAAAGTTTTTCCTCAGTTCCTTTATGACTCTAAAACCAAATTATATCATGTCCTATATTAATCTATCTGGCAGATGGCGTTGACAGTTTATGGTTGTGACAATGGTGATTTTAATATTGTTTGTTTAAATCTATCAAAAGTAGAGAACTTTTTCAGTTAATATTAATTATTGCCAGTTTTCAGTTAATATTAATTATTGCCAGTTTTTAGAATTTTAAACACTTTTTTTGAGAGTTTGAAATTGCGACCCTTTGCAAGAGCATTTCCGGCATAGAGCCGACATGGAAATTAATAATATTGAAAATATTTTGACAATTCCAAAAGCAAATCTTTGCCCTAATAAAATTCCCCTAAATGTATTTTTTAAGCTCAAATAACGCAACAAAATAACAAAAATGTAAAGTATAAAAATACAGTTTCGCTGCTGGACAAGGATTGTCCCGACTTTCAAGAATCCCTGAGTTAAGATTTGTCACTCATGAAAACAGGAATAATAAGGTATGGATCTGGAGAAAACATTTACTATTGGAATAGGAACTAAATGTATTGTTTTGAAGTGTTATTGTGTACTTATGCAATTTCACTGAGGGCATAATGGCCTGGATCTTATTGCAGTGGATAAGAGTACTGAAGCAATGCCATGAACCATAATGGGCTCATGTTAAGTTTGTTTGCAGTCTTATTATTTTTCAGTTAGTAATCAGCATGATTGAGGGCTTGGTAAAAGCATTTAAATAAACATTTATTTTGTATTTTGATATTATTCGTTTTGAATGTGCCTTTAAACGTACCTGTATTTGTCTTGGAGGAGGGTGATTATATTTAGCAGACTAGCGCCTCATTCGCTCCTCCGATCTCCTTCCCTTAGTCCAGACTGCATGATTATATTGGTGGGGCCTTGACTGGCCACATGGCAGCAGTGGCAGTCCTGGTAGGCTAGACTTCTCTGGGGCAGACATACTGGTGTTCCCTGGGTAATAACTCCCAGACAGGAGAAGCTGTCTGTCACTCCAGATCAGAGCCCTTTCCTGGTTGGCTCATTATTCATTAATAGGTCTCATCATGTCTCCACTGAGTCCAGTCTCTCCTCAGTTAAATAGCTGTAACCTGTGAGAGTGTCTACATTGGTTACCTGTATCACCTTGTTCTATACAAAAGGTAAAGGAAGAAGAAATGTCTGATCATATCCATTTGAAGACGTAGCACTGTTTTACTTTTTACCCAATGGGAGATACAAAGTCAGCTAGACTTCTTTAGAGTGGACCTGATGAATGTAGATTAAAATAATTAAACGTCACCTTTATTCTTATAAAAGGTGTATAGCACGGCGAGCTAGGTGCGTGCAGACACTTCTGGCAAAACAGGGGACACAGTTCCACTGCCATCTCTGCTCCTCCATTCAATATTTCATACAGCTCGCTCTCCAAATAGTGGCCCATAACAACTTAATTATTTAGGAGGTTTTACATCAGGATGACTGAATTACAGACAAACAACAGACCCTGCATGTGTTCAGTCCTTCAATGGATTGGCTAGGAAAGCATAAATTACTGTTTCCATTTTATAGCTGCTGTTGTCTGAGGGCA
Source organism: Coregonus clupeaformis (assembly GCF_020615455.1). Lineage (NCBI taxonomy): Eukaryota > Metazoa > Chordata > Actinopteri > Salmoniformes > Salmonidae > Coregonus > Coregonus clupeaformis. Next base: position 23,224,251 of record NC_059197.1, on the reverse strand, counting down.
CCTTTTGTTTGTGGGAAGCAATGTCATTTGTTGACTCCCTGTTTAAGGGACCGTTTATATCTCAGAACTAATTCCTGATGATGGTTTTCTGTTCCTCATTTAACAATAGTGGGAAGTGTTCCTTGTTTTACAAATTGTAATGCAATTTTCTTTCAAGTTGACTGCATTTTGTTTTTCAAGTTGACATGTAAATGGTATTGTACTTCATGCCTATATGCTTAAATAATTGTAATTTGCCAGAACGTGAATTCCACTGCCATAAGAAATCTCTTTATTTTACCACCCAATGGGAAATAACAAAGCAGCCAAACCATCTTCACTGGACCTTCCGTAATTCCTCTGAATCTTTAATGTCCACTAAAATAAAAAGAGGCCGTTTTGGTGCCCTCATTCATATTCTAATGGGTTTTGCAATCTCTCTCTGTCTATGTAGCGTAATGAAAATCACAAATACCTCTTCTGAAGGAGTCTGAGAGAGTGTCTATGGGCCAGTTCAAGACTTCAATAGAGGTGCATTAACTAATACTGTATCATGATAATCATTCACAACATTCAGATTCTGCTTCAACATTTTTAATTAGTTCATTCAGAGCAAGCTGAGAATACAAGCACACAATCACAACACATCTGCAGTATATGACATCATATTGTCATCATTTCACACGGTCTGAGTACATTCGCATCAAACTGACAGCATATAGATGAGAGAGTCATAGCACCGAGGTGTGGTGTGCTCAGCACATTAGTTACTGTCCTGGGGGGCAGGCGCTAGGAGCCGGCGAGCTGTGGAGGTCTAACACACTGAACCCTGACAGGTACCAGAGAGCAGGGTGGTCTGGGGGTACAATAGACAATAGCAGACACACAGCAGCGTATGGGAGGACTGCCACATACTGTAACATACTGGCGGACTGCAGGTGCACAGACATAAGAGAGACAGGGTGAGATGCTTTCAGAGTAGCACTCACACTCACTATGAATAGATGTGATACCAATGGTTCCAGACAGGCAGCTGCATGTTCCAAAAAGCAGATTTGATCTTCTAATCCTGGCCCACTCCTTATCTTTTTACACCTAACTATTGAGCCCATTGAAGAAAGTGGAGGTGATTGAGTAAATACAATAGGTTCTCCTATTTCCTATATCATACATATGCTCATTTTAACATTATACATGGTTTTGCACACCAATAGATCACAGCTTTGTAATGGATAAAATAACGACATCATTAAAGACGGGTGTATTATCAGAAATACATCAGTTTTCATACTGTATCAAATAACTGGAAAGTGGACAAAGTGGTTCTCACATTGAAGAAGGCAGTAGAACCATGTGTGTGAAGGTAGAACTTCAAAGCTGGTGGGTTGACATAACAGTTACAATAGGCACTAGAGTACTAAGTGCTATCTTTTGTACTGTAAGTCAGTGACAATTTTCTTGTTTGTTTGTGTAGACACTTATGGTATGAGATCAGACTATCACTACACATGCAGTAATTTTGGAAATGTGATTTCTCATGAATGAGAAGCTAGATTGTGACCGTGAGAATAGGACACTAGAACGCTACTATACAACCAGAAAGAGGGCCTTGCATGCAAGCTGTAGCAATTACATTACAGTTCAATTGGTTTCTTAGCAACCAAATTGATGAAAACAGATATCCTCCCGAATATGATGAAATATGAAATGAAATCTAGGTCCAAAGAGTAGAGTCACTGTAACCAGGAAACGCTACAGTAATTAAGATTTTATATCTGCAGAGACCACATAGTCACTGCCGTCTAAGAGATCGAAAAGAAGAACTATAGACAATCCATCATCAGTATGATGATAGGTAGTCAGAAAAAAAAGCAAAACCTCTCACTGCCTTCAACAGCCGTTTAAGAGCCATATACTGTTCTTGATGTACAGTTTGTGTATCAATGGCTCTCTGTTTTAGAATGTTTTTCTTTCTACAAAGGATTGACAAATGCAACAAAAGAATGTGCAAAAAATGTGCTGAAGTTTTAACAGAGAGAGGACGTGCACACACGCGCACACACGCACGCATACACACACACACACACACACACACACACACACACACACACACACAAAGCATTATAGTTAAACGACAGCATGGTGAAGATGTCAAACTGTCAACTTAAAAGCTCCACATCTAGTGAGTATACACAGAGACGAGGAACATGAAGGAAAATACAGAGAGAAAGAGATAAACGAAATGGATGAGAGTTCTCTAATTCATTAGGCAGCGTTTAATTCCCTAAATAAAGTAGTGCAGAGATGTTTTGTTTTTACTTTTTTGCCTCAGCCAGTCTATTGCTTATCTCTTTGCTCTTCTTTGAGATAACGACTCCCTCTGGCTTGGACTCGTCTGGCTTGGTGCTCGTGGAGGTTTTCTTCTTGGTTGACAGTGCACCAGCGATGGTCTTCTCTTTCGCCTTTTTCACCATTTTGCTCGTTGTCGTTGATGTCTTTTTTGGTTTGGTTTTTGTCTTGTCCACCTATAGAGGCAGAGAGGAGGGCATTGTGTACTTCACATCCTCCTACAACTGTAGGTAAACTACACAGTCAAAATGTCATCAGTCCAGGTTACAGTATCATCTTTGGAATGATACTGTATGATACAGTGATACAAAGAGCTCATGAATCTCTAAGGTGAACACTGGCAATTCATTTCCTGGAGATGTTACAGTAAATCTTTATTCTGAGCATGCAATACATACCTTCCTGTTACTAACATCAAATAAAAATAAAATAGCAAATGTCACTATCTTGTTTTTTTGTTTTTTGTTTTTTTAGTTTTTTGGGGGAGGGAATGGATCAGCTTAATATTGCAGATAGATTGTATCTTCTATCAATGTAATTGTCTACATCACTTCCAATCCCCCATGTTTTTTTTTTTTTTGTCACTATCTTGTTGGTAATATTTGCAATACGTGGTTAGTGCACTTACGATGAAAGAAAACCACTTGTGTCCATTGGAACATAATCTCTGTTTAGAAAAACTAATTTCATTTCCATCCTGAAGGTTGTGTCTAAAATACAAACTTACAGTATAAAGTTGGGGTTAGTATATGAACAACTAACTTAATATGCACAATCTTATTCTCTTTCTATGGGACGAGACTATATTTTTGGTCATATTCAACAAATTAGTTTTTTTTGTAAAGATAATTGGGCTTTTTGCCCTTTGTATAAAGTGCTTCTTCTGACACCAATCAAACCAAAGGACTGAGAGTTGATATGACATGCAAAATAATACATTCATTTAATGAATCCAAGCTCTCTTGGTGGTCTTGAGAGAGGCAGTGCAATCTTTAAGGACGTGGCTGACAGCTTTACAGAATGATTGAATTATCTGGCAGTTTGGTGGCTAATGTGACCCTAGTCCTGTTGGTTAAGGTGCATTAATCAAGGTGTGAGTTAATCTGAGTTCAACCTCCATGCCTTCCAGAGAAATTGACAACACACCTGACTACAGCAGATCTAGAATAGAGCTGCTCTCAGTCTCAGAACAGTCCTACAAGAGTGAGAGAGGGAGGGGCCATATAAACATAGCATGCAGACACATGAGACTTTCCTACCGCTCACAAACATGCATGTGGAGATTTAATTAACTTTGATTGATTACATTAGTTTTGTGATGTGCTAATTCTTATCTTAATTTAGTAGTTTAGACAGTTCCTCTGAGATTTTATACTGTACAACATTTCAAAGTGATTAGGACCATGGAACAGGCTACAGTGATGATCTCAATCGTTATAAGTTTAGCATCTAAATCAAAATAGTATATTGCTTGAAGGAGAACATATACATGAAAACAACAATGTCCAAAGTAACTAATGCAGTTTGAAGTTTAATTTGCATTATTTGGAGTCATTGGAGACATAAATACATAAACATGAATTGGCCCGTCACAGCAACAGGTTGGAAAACTCGAAATTGAACATGTATTTTGTGCAATTAGATACACATTTTAACATAAAATGGTAAGTGTTCAGTGTCACATGCATATTGATGTGGGCTCACCTTGGTGGTCTCCTTGCCGCCCGGCTCGTTGTACAGGCTGCGTATCCTCCTGCGCTCCAGCAGCTTGTTGTCAGTGGGCTGCACCTTGGTCTGCTCCCCCTTGTAGGTGGCGCTGTAGCTGGTCTCCAGGCTGGTCTTGTCCTTGTCATCCATAGGGGGTTTGTACTGAGACTGGGGCTTGGTTGACTTCACTGGCTTCACATCTTTGTACGCCTTGAACTCATTCCTGAAAAACAATGAATCAGCAAACTCATTAGATGCCACTGTATTAATTAATCATACAACAAATCACTTAGTTTTATTATGAATCCCAAACAAACATTGTTGTTGCCCAAAATCTGTGGGAGGAAATGGACCGAAATGACATCAGATCTACAGCCAAAGTGTACACAGGGAGGGTAGCATGACTCGTTAGTCACTTTACTCCCCATTACAGTAACTACAACACAGGGCTTCTGTTTCTTTCACACACAGACGACAACTGCAAAGCTCTCTACACATTTTACACAAAAACTCATTGACCTTGCAGTCAAAAACTAGGGAAACAAATGAGGGAGCCCCTCCAGAGAGGCCTTAGAGAGGCCTATGTTGAGAACAATAGACATGATTATATCCACAGCTCCTTTACTGCCTTGGCCCTGACATGATGTGCTACTGTATTGATCTGGTAATAGAGGAGGATGAAACAGGGGACAATCAATGCTGCAGCAGTTATCTATGATAACATTAGTCTGATCATCAAGATCACAGGACACTGAAATGAGAGAACATATGTTATATCAAATATCAAACAAAAAAACATTTAAGATTAATCTAGAAAAAAGCTGACATGTACAGTTCATGATGGAGAGGTAGCGTGTGCTTTCTTGAGTAGATTATAAAACCCAGTAGGGATGACGTGCGCTTTATTGTCAATAGACTGAAGGCTACATGCATCTTGGATTTGCTACTGCTAGTACAGTAACTACCAAAAACGCATGCATAAATTATTAATCAATTGTATTTAAATGTTGTGCACAATATGTTCTTCTCTTACCAACATGTGCACAACATTTAAATACAATTGATTAACAATTGATGCATGTAGTTTGGTAGTTACTGTAATTATATATTAAGATTGAGTATTGGCTAAGCAACACAATATATTGTGTTAGGCCTCATTAAATAATTTTGGCCTCCACAATAAAGTTCATTGTGGCCTAAATTCCATGTTTAATTTAGGGTTGATATACTGTATTTAAACTGTGAAAAAATATACATTTCAGAGGCAGAAAATGTGTAAATACAGTAATTCAATAATAAACATTCAATGAAAATACATAGTCCCACAGTAGTCAGATCCTCACCTATAAGAGCTGCCAGTGCCAGTTGAGACGACCTGTTTTATCTGTCTGTTCAGCGCGTCTGCTGCTGCCCTTCCTTTCCCCTCCACAGTGGCACCTGCCGGTGGCTGTCCCTCCATTTTGGCACTCACTTTCTTCTCTACAGTCTTCTCCTTCTTCACTGGTTTCTTTTTCCTCTCTTTGGATTCTTTCTCTTGCACCTTTTCTTCAATTTCACTCTTCTCCACACCGCTCTCGGGCTCTGTGGCTGCATGCTCCAATTTGCTCCCCACGCCTCCTTCTTGGGCACCAGAGGAGGCAGTGGGGCTGGGTTTGGGGATCCAGGGGTGGTCTCCCTTATTAGGGACAGGCCATGGTTTATAATCCTTCTGATACTGGGTTACGTTGTTGAAAGGAGTCGCCGAGGGGTGATATTCATTCTTAGGTTTGCAGCTGGGCTCCGGGCGTATATCTTTCCATTCCCTGAAATCCTGTCGCATCACGGACGCACTACAGCCATGTTTTCCTGATGCGGCACCAGTCGCGGGCGGTGCCTTGGCCGCCGCCGCCGCCTCCGGTTCACTGTGAGAAGGCTGGGTTTCTATGGTGATAGGTCCGGTCCTCTTCTGTCTAGAGGGAGGCTGAGGATGGAGGTGTTGCACCTCGGCCACATCCGAATATTTCGTGAAAACCAAAGGCACGGCGATGTCCGCTTTGTCTAATTCACTCCAGAAGCGGTTAATGCAGCAAGCCCGTGTGATGCACGGCCATGCCATAATCAACGATGGAGATAGAATAACCTATGCACTTAAAATCTGAATCAAAGTGTTAGGCTACTGATAAGAGTCCTGAAAGAACGTCCTACTCACGGACTGGAGAAGGGGAAATGATGCTCCCTGCGCCCACTCAAATTCTGTCCAGTCAGGAAAATGTACGTGTCTACCTATGTCTCTTTTTTTCAGAAATCCTACGATGCTTGCTAGATGGTAAGAAATGTAAGAGCATTTTAATACAAATTAGCAAAGTCCTTTGTAGGCTACTAGTTCTGCACAGCTAATATAATTTAAGTTGAAATATACTGGATTTGCTGTGTGGAGCACATTGCATTGGCGGTCTGAATCTGCTTTCTGGTTGCGCATCAGAGCGACCCCACCCCGCTACGTTTCGGAAACCTCAGAAGATGCCCGGGGTCTGCACTGTGAACTGTCACCTGGGTCGGTCAAGTCTAGGCCGCAAAGAGGGAGGAGACGCTGCCTGGTTAACCCTCCCTTTCCCGTGGATGATGTAGAGACACGGCGGACCTCGATCTAGTGTACAGTATAGCTTACCTCTGCCCTCACATACTATAGATTCGAATGTATGGTGGGAGATGTACAGGTAGCTGCCAAAATAATGGAAACACTTGAGTATGAGGGATACAAAGTATATTGAAAGCAGGTGCTTTCACACAGGTGTGGTTCCTGCGTTAATTAAGCAATTAACATCCCATCATGCTTAGGGTCATGTATAAAAATGTTTAGCAGACTATTATTATTTTGGCTACCATGGCTATGCCCCCATAGGATGACAATGCCCCCATCCACAGGGCACGAGTGGTCACTGAAGGGTTTGATGAGCATGAACATTATGTTAACCATATACCATGGCCATCTCAGTCACCAGATCTCAACCCAATTGAACACTTACAGTATGTGAGATTCTGGAGTGGCGCCTGAGGCAGCGTTTTCCACCAACAAAACACTAAATTATGGAATTTCTCTTGGAAGAATAGTGTCGCATCCCTCCAATAGAGTTCCAGACACTCTACGCCAAGGTGAATTGAAGCTGTTCTGGCTCGTGGTGCACCAATGCCCAATCAAGATGCTTTATGTTGGTGTTTCCTTTATTTTGGTAGTTACCTGTATATCTAAAGCCTCAAGCTCTGTGAGTAGTTAAATACAGTACATGGCCAAAAGTATGTGGACACCTGCACGTCAAATATCTCATTACAAAATCATGGGCATTAATATGGAGTTGGTCCCCCCTTTGCTGCTGTAACAGCCTCCACTCTTCTGGCAAGGCTTTCCACTAGATGTTGGAACATTGCTGTGGGGACTTGTTTCTATTCAGCCACAAGAGCATTAGTGAGGTTGGGCACTGATGTTGGGTGATTAGGCCTGGCTCGCAGTCGGCATTCCAATTCATCCCAAAGGTGTTCGATGGGGTTGAGGTCAGGGCTCTGTGCAGGCCAGTCAAGTTCTTCCATACTGATCTCGACAAACCATTTCTGTATGGACCTCGCTTTGTGCACGGGGGCATTGTCATGCTGAAACAGGAAAGGGCCTTCCACAAACTGTTGCCACAAAGTTGGAAGCACAGAATCATCTAGAATGTCATTGTATGTTGTAGCGTTAAGGTTTCCCTTCACTGGAACTAAGGAGCCTGAACCATGAAAAACAGCCCCAGACCATTATTCCTCCTCCATCAAACTTTACAGATGGCACTATGCATTGGGGGAGGTAGCGTTCTCCTGGCATCCGCCAAACCCAGATTCGTCCGTCGGACTGCCAGATTTCATGAAGCTCCTGGCGAACAGTTCTTGTGCTGACGTTGCTTCCAGAGGCAGTTTGGAACTCGGTAGTGAGTGTTACAACTGAGGACAGACTATTGTTAAGCGCTACACAGTTCAGCACTCAGCGGTCCCCTTCTGTGAACTTGTGTGGCCTACCACTTTGCTGCTGAGTCGTTGTTGCTCCTAGATGTTTCCACTTCACAATAACAGCACTTACAATTGACCGGGGCAGCTCTTGCAGGGCAGAAATTTGACGAACTGACTGGTTGGAAAGGTGGCATCCTATGACGAGGCCACGTTGAAAGTCACTGAGCTCTTCAGTAAGGCCATTCTACTGTCAATGTTTGTCTATGGAGATTGCATGGCTGTATGCTCGATGTTATACACCTGTCAACACTGGGTGTTGCTGAAATAGCCGAATCCACTAATTTGAAGGGGTGTCTACATACTTTTGTATATATAGCGTAGCATCAATACTGAATAACTATGAGTAGCCCTATGGTGCTTGAGGGTAGTGGGGTGTGACTCAGTGTGAGTAGGCCTACTTTATTGAGTATGTGAAGGTCACACATATCAGTCACAGAGACACTGTTGGGAACAAACATGGAAACACAGAGGGATAGAAAAAGCTACAAACAGTTTGAACAACCAGTGCATTATTCAAAAAATCTACATGTGGCTGAGAGATACAAAGCAACACCAATTATAATGGAGGACATATTAGATAGGCTTTGTGAAAGGGTAAATCGCACAATTGTTTGGGTTTCATATCATGTGGGAACGTTATTTAATAAGCCAATATGAGGCTTATAATGCCTTTAGGCATTTTGTTTCTATCAATGAGACTAAAAGTGGCATTGATGGATAGCCTACCTGTCTTTGCTCATAGTGATCTGTTTAAATCTGTACATTAAGTAAGGAAAAGTTGACAATATAATTCAGGTGGCAATATTGATTCTATTATACGTGATTCACAGAAGACTCCTTATAAATATGTACAGTATGCAAGATACATTTTCACGTTTATTTTCACCATGATTCATTCATTGGTTTCAATGTTGGGTCAAGGTTTCCTTTATCAAGCAAAAATGTTAAGATTACAGGATCATTGCGAAACAAAGACATGCTTTGTGAAGCTACAATAGCTGTTATGAACCAAGGACAGTCTATGAGACACATTGTCTCAAAGCGCTGGAATGGAATCTCTCACCCTATGACTACCATTGGATTTTCCCAGCTTGTGTATCTGTTCATTTAGATTTTGACGCCATGGTCCATGGGCTGATTGCTTAGGCAAACACATTTGTCCAATCAAATAAAACATCTATTTACTTTTCTGTTTGATTTTGCTATCAGACACATTTCCTTTATTAGTTGACAATCATCATTGACATGCAATTCATCCCTTGCTTCAACCTGGTCTCAGAGCATTTAATATTATTCTGTCCTTAAATCCACAACACTCCATTTAGTATGATATTACGTTTCATATGGTATGTATTCATTTTTGGATGTCCATCACCCCTTTCGTATTACATGTTACAAATTACAATTCGTATTATATGTAACGAATTTGCAAAATGTACAACATGTTACGAATTTGCAAAATGCATGATATGTTACGAATTCTAGCTAGGTGGCTAGGTGGATAATGTTAGCTAGGCTAAGGGTTAGGGTTAGGGATTAGGGTTAAGATTACATTTAGGATTTAGGTTAAAGGGTTAAGGTTAGGGTTAGGGGAAGGGTTAGCTAAAAGGGTTAAGGTTAGGGTTAGGAGAAGGATTAGCTAAAAGGGTTAAGGTTAGGGTTAGGGTTAGCTAACATGCTAAGTAGTTGCAAAGTAGCTCAAAAGTAGTAAGTAGTTGAAAAGTTGCTAATTAGCTAAAATGCTAAAGTTGTCCATGATGAAGTTCAAACACGCAACCTTTGGGTTGCTAGACGTTCGCGTTATATGACCACTCATCCACCCTGACTTTTTGCCTAAAGTAATCATCTGTCTTATGTAACCATACCAAACTTAACATATCATACTAATTTGAGTGTCCCGGATTTATATTTAATATGTTACGCCTAGTCTATGAGACAAGGCTGCTTGCTTATGTAGCTTATAAATGGCATGTAATATGACTAAAGAGAGGCAACATAGCCCATTTGGGGCTTTTGACATAATGGAACAGATAATATACAAGGACAATGTTCAGATGTCCCCTGCACTAATAAAGAGAGTACACAATACTCTCTGTGACAATCCCAGCACCCTTCACACTATAGCCCCTCCCTTGAGGGGTATAAACTTGTTCAACCGAGTATGAGAGATCACTGATGTCATGGGTTGTAATAGAGATCACTAGTTTTATTGCCCATTGACAGCTAACATTTTTGGCATTCTATGTTCTATATTGTAGTTATGAAGACAATACTTGCGGCATACACCGGTGTCCTGCGAGGTAAGATAATTTTTACGGGGTGCAGTAAATCCATTCCAGTATCTTCACCCTTAATTTCATTTGGTTTATTTCTTGAATATTGTTGAATATTGGTTACATATTTTGTATAGTTTTCAAGGTCCCGTGAATAGAATCTGATTGCATTTGAAGTAGCAAAGGGTTGACATTTAACTTAATCAATCCTAATGTGATGTGTTCCAGGCACTGGCTCCGTCATCCTGTCAGCCCTGCAGTCCCTGCTCTCAGTGTGCTGGGCCTGGTGTCCCAGGCTGGAGAAGCAGGTCCAGGTCTTCTCTGTCATGCAGTTCATCGTCTCCTTCCTTATCATGGGTGAGATTCTCTGCTGAGCTCTATACACTTCACTGTCAAATGGCTGAAGCACTGGATTCTTGGTTTTTATTTATGTACAGCATATAAATGGCCAGCCTTTTATTGGGTTTCTTGGAAAACTGCTGCGTACCAGAGGGCATAAACACAGCACCACAGTGTTAATGGGATGCATAACCTCCAACTGGCTATGACACAGCACAAATACTAAATTATGATTCTCAAACTTTTTTGTATAGATTCTTGTATTTTTACAGATTTTAAAAGACAATAGAATGTTTTGTCAATGCAAAATGTATCTGTGTTTCATCCCCTGGCCTATCTCTGTGTTGGACCAGGCCCTATATGCTCTGTGGTGATGCTGTACCTCCTCTGGACTGACTACTGGTGGGTCACAGCCTCATACACCACCTGGCTCTTCTATGATTGGAACACACACAAACAAGGCAAGCTAAACGCTACATTACAGCCCTTCAGAGAATACAGCTGGAGTAGGGCACTGGTTGTTCTTCAGACTTACTTTAGCTTTTTGTTGATGATATGGTGTGTTGTCTCCTAGCTGGCCGAAGGTTCTCGTGGGTAAGGAACTGGACAGTGTGGATCTACTACCGAGACTACTTCCCTATCCGAGTGAGTGATAGTAACTGCACACTTATTTGTCACATTCCAAGGGTAAATTAACTGTTGTTAAAGCCAATATTTGCTATTTAGTATAATTTCAATGTTGAGTCTCATCTTTAACAATCTTGTGATTTCAGCTTATAAAGACTCACAACTTGTTGCCCAATCGAAACTATATCCTTGGCTACCACCCACATGGAATATTTTGTTTTGGAGCACTTTGTAACTTTGCAACAGAGGCCAATGGTTTTTCAGCCAAGTTCCCTGGAATAACACCATTTGTGGCTACCCTGGCTGGGAACTTCCGCATGCCATTAGCCAGAGAGTACCTGATGTCTGCAGGTGAGGACACTGGTCTCTGGTTAGTCTCAACCCACACTAAAACAATGAGTGATTGTTCGTAATGTGAACATACATTGTAGATTAATTTCCCTCCAAGGACAGTAAAGGTTTCATTTATATATATGATTGAGTAGTTCCGTAAATGTTGCTCCTAAAAAAGAGTGATTAATTATTATTCTTCAGGGGTTTGTCCTGTGAATCGCGCCACTCTGGAGTTCATTCTGTCATGTAATGGGACAGGGAATGCAGTCGTTATTACTGTTGGAGGGGCAGCTGAGTCTCTGGACTGTACTCCAGGAGTTCATTGTATCACCCTAAAGAACCGCAAGGGCTTTGTGAAACTGGCTTTGCAACAAGGGTGAGTCCCCATGATATACACAAACGATCCACACCAGAAAGCTACATTGATTCAAGGAGATACACTTCAAACAGACTGTCAAACTAATCATCTGGAGGTGAGACTGACTACACTCTAAAAAGAAAAGGTTCCTGGAGTATCCTTTAGGGGTTCTTCAAATTGAAACGGTGGAGGAACCCCTATAAGTTCTTCAAAGAATCGCTTTTAATGGACCCTCAAATAACCTTTTGAATAACCTTTTGGGGTTAATTTTTGAAATACCCCCCCTCCCCTATTATTATTATTAATAATACGCATAACAATAACACACTCTTTTAATTGTCAGTGTTTATTATGATTTTAGTGACAAAGCAGAATAAAAAAAAGTCCAATGGGTATATCCTCTGGCGTGGTGATGTTAATGTGTTGATGTTCTCCGTATCATAGCCAGAATGATTTTGCAGTGCATGGCGATCAAACAGGTTTCCTGTTATATTCATCAGAGGTGTAGGGAGGGTGAAGTATGTGAATCCCCAAAATAGTAATTATACAGATGTTTAACAAAACATGCATATGACAGTATTCATACCTTGGTTTTTGTGGTAAACATTGTTTTGATAATGGTTTCATACACATGCCTTTTCCATAATGTAGAGGCCGATGAAACTTTAATTGAAGAGGTAAGGGAGGAGGCGATTTTCCGTGCCAAGAACCCTAAGGTTCTTCAAAGAACTTTGAGGATCTTAGAAGAACCCTTGTTGAACCCCTAATTTTTAGAGTGTATGTTGTGTTGTGTCTTATTGTGTTATTGTCTACCAGGGCTGACCTGGTGCCTGTGTACTCGTTTGGGGAGAATGATGTGTATAAGCAGCTGATACTGGATGAGGGATCATGGTGGAGGCTGATCCAGAGGAGGCTACAGAAGATCCTGGGCTTTGCCCCCTGTGTGTTTCAGGGCCGGGGCCTCTTCTCCCCTGACACCTGGGGCCTGGTCCCCTTCTCCAAACCCATCAACTCAGTTGGTAAGCTTACCATATTCCCTTGAAATACCAGGGGTCTTCTGTAAAGTTATTTATAGGTTTTTACTATGTAATTACCATTTGACCATGTCATTTCTTGGTAATTTCTGTTCCCCTAAAACAAAGTGCAACCAAATGTTTTTTGTGTGGTTTTTTTCACCCCATTAAGTTATGTATGTGGAGAATGGCCTTGGATCTAATCTAGAATTAGAGTAGATTTGTATCTATTCAAGGGTGAATAACACTGAGACTGTCATCCGGTTAGAAAATGATTTTGCCTTTCAGTTGGAAAACCCATGGAGATGCCCAAGATCAGTTCACCCAGCCAAGAAGAAGTGGATCATTACCACACCATGTACATGAGCTCCCTTACACAGCTCTTTGACAAGCACAAGACCCACTTTGGGTTGAGGGAGGAGGATGTACTGGTGATTCACTGAGGAGTGGTCATACCCTGGCCGGGTCAGACACAAGCACTACTCTTTGGCTGCTCCAGATAAGCCTTGTACATTATGACTGAAGCTGTGACTAAAGGAACAATATCACAGATCAAAGGCTACCTGTCAAGACAGACAGAAACACAATAGATGCTGCCGATTCTTTTCTAGGATAATCACTAGGTGAAGTGTCCTGGGGTAAGATAGTTGTTTGCTGTCTGGAACCGGCTGTAACACATTTTCTGCATTATTGCGCTCATCACATTCACTTCAATATAACCCCCAGGGGGCAGCATATTTCTCTCAATTTATGGTTCTGCTGAAGCAAATAAAACAGAGAATGTGTATTTTAATCAGAACTGGGTTGTTTTCTGGCACTTTCCAAAGATATTTGCAGAGAGAACATTGTGATGTCAAATCATTGCTGTATTTGTCTTAACAAGTCACTTGCATGGCCACACGGGGGTGCCTTGACTCTTCACTACAGTGAACAAACAAACGTATGCCAGCTATTCAAACCTTTTGTAAAGTATTGTATATCAAGCAGGCATGCATTATCATGTATTATTAGTTGCTTGTATGTTTTAATATAACTATTCAGTGGTTCAGTGTGTATATTTAAAGAAACGATTGTTCAAAGAGAGACTATTTATCTAAATTCAATTTTTCCACATAAGAACAAGTGAGGTCAATAGACACTCAAGATGTAGCTGCCACATGATCATAATCTGAGACTATCTGTTCACATAACAATGATAAGAATGTAGGTCTTAATAAAACATATACACACTATAACATTCCCTCTTTATTTAGGAAGGGCATAGAACACGTTATTGATCATAGTTTGAATCACTAATCCCTCACTGAAAGCCCTGAATCTGCCTGTCAGTCAGTGCAGTGGTCCCCAGCCCTTCATCCATCCACATGTGCATCTGTTGAAGGTTTAATGTGTTTGTTACCATATCTTAACAAGATACAGTATGTCACCATATTGACTTTCAGTTGCTTCTCAAACATTACATATGCCTATAAAATATTTGATATCTTTATTTGTTCATTGTAAAGAACTGATGCCTTTGAGCCATTCACCCTGTAATTGTTGTTGTTTTAATTTTCTGGATTGTACGGCTAAACGATCAAAATGTGGATGAACAAAATACTTTATAGTAATATCACAAAGTTGGGTTGACACCTAATCTTGAAAGTGAATCAATAAATGAAAGACAACCAGCTGTAGAATACATTATTAACATGCCATGTATATTGGCATGATTATTTTAAATGCAGCACATACATTTCCAATTTTTACCATGACATATGCCCTTATGTCTCTTGCCTTTACATCTCACCAAAATGAAGGTGTTTTATTTGGTTGTTGCATGAGATTTATTTGCACTCACAGTTAGTTTTTTTTCTATTATGACATGGGTCCAATCGAAAAGTTTAACATAAATATAGCGTTGTCTGAGTAACAGTGGTAGCTGTCAAGCAGGCAGGCATTGTTTGGAACTGTGTTTCTTAGGCAATAATGAGAAACAAAGTTACTTGTTCACTGCACCAAATCACTCTTTCAATTTGAATACATATTCACGCCAAGTATCCCATGAAAACCATGTTTTTGATATCATTCCATTCACTCCATTCTAGCCATTATTATGAGCCGTTTTCCCCTCAGCAGCCTCCACTGGTATGTACTGAATAAGGATAATGAATCTGTAAGACTGACATGCTCACAACCTGCCATTGGATACAAATTATTTGCATGTGAAGTTATAGTCAAATACTGCATAGAATATTATACTTACCAACTACTGTTCTTTCTATTCAGCACTTCAAAAAGAACAGTTTTGAAATGTGTATATTGCATTTTTTGCTATTGGATTAAATGGTGAGCCTATCATTCATTGTCTGATGTATTGGTGACTAAATAAAACACAAAAAAAGTTATACTTTTGAATCATCTGTCCATAGAACATTCTTCCAAGAGTCTTAATGGTCCCATTATGCCTGCCGAAAACCAAATGGTGCATTCCACAGTAAGAACCTGTGATGGTTTGGGGATGCTTTGCTGCCTCAGGACCTGGACCACTTGCCTTAATAGAAAGAAATATGAATTCTGCTCTGTATCAGAGAATTTTACAGGAGAATGTCAGGCCATCTGTCTGTGAGCTGAAGCTGAAGCGCAGATGGGTCATGCAGCAAGACAATGATCTAAAACACACAATCAAGTCTCCATGAAAATGTCTAAAAAGCAACACATATGAAGATTAGGAATGGCCTAGTCAAAGTCCAGACCTAATCCCAATTGAGATGTTGTGGCAGGAATTGAAATGAGCAGTTCATGCTTGAAAACCCACAAATGTCGGCGAGTTAAAGCAGATCTCCATGCAAGAGTGGCCAAAATTCCTCCACAGCGATGTGAGAGACTGATCAACAACTACAGGATGCATTTGGTTGAAGTCTTTGCCAGTGGAAATTTTAGCATGCAAATCTTGGTGGGGCAAACTCAACATTTTATTTTTAGATGCATGCCAGCAAAGCCTCTACACAACACAACACTAAACAATACATTAATTGCACTATAATGGTGACAAACGGTGCCCACAAACTGTTAGGGCCTACATAAAGATGTCCCAACAGCAGAGCTTTCATTTCAGCAACATGGAGTGGATCCTTACCACCGCTACACCTGGCTATCATTGGAGCCTTGTCTGGCAGCGAAACAGTTCATTCAGCCTCTTTTAGTCCCTTTAAAAAAAAAAAACATAGCTGATACGGCTGACTTGCTTAAACAAATGTGGTTTGTACTGACAATTGAGATGTACAAACTATGGCATAAGGGAACGATGAGCAGATAAGAGGCAATCCGTAATTTCGATTAAGACAATGAGCGAGCTAATTTAGACGTAGTCAATATAACTAAATGTTTAGCGACAGAATTCAGAACATGGGCCGTTCTTACAGTATTCTCCCTTTACACCAAGTCAGAAGCGTAGGATAAATAAAGGGGGCATATAAGCAGGCAATGAAAGCTCTTACAATATTCGATGATGACATTTCTCTAAAACAGGCTATAGGCTACATGTGCACCACCAAGTCAGAACAGTAGGCTAAGTTATGAGGGGGAAAGGGACCAAATTATTAGGGTGAGGCACATGGGCTACTAACAGCTTACTACACAACATACACTTAGTATTACTTTATTAGCTACAGTATACATATATCCCTGGCATATTACATAATTTATGCAGCAGCATACAATACATTTTTGGACTCACTTTGTTGTGCTGTGCTCACTTGAACAGGAAGGTGGCACGGCGGTCCTTCTTGTGGGAAAATGTTGTCATGAAACTTTGTCATCAAAGTCTGGCATTCTCTGGATTTATGGTGCTTTCAAGACAACTGGGAACTCTGAAAAAAAACAGGTCGAATCATGACGTCAGTGATCTTCAGGTCGGAGCTCTAGAAAGAGGCCCGGGTTCCCGACTTGGAATTCCGAGTTGGATGACCTTTCAAAACATATTTTCCCAGTAGGAGCTCGTTTTTTTCAGAGTTCCCAGTTGTCTTGAACTCTCTGATGTCTGAGATGTCCCAGTTCCGAGTTTCTAGTTGTTTTGAACGTGGCAGAAGTCATGCTGGCTTGACAGCATGGCCAAGGTATTCAACCTTTTCTGGCCTATGGTGTTGTGTGTGAATGTTTATCCTTTTAAGCTTGGGAAAGAGACCCTTAAACCCAGACTTGGACCACACACCCTCTCCACCGAATAGCAGGCAGGGGAAGCAAAATAGGGATTCCTTTGCAACGCTCGCAGTTAGACACAGATTCCTTCCAAACCACCCATTGTTGAATTTGCGATATCCAACTTGTGTGATGTTTAGGTCCAATGGCCGATGGCCGATGAGCACCAATACGTTTTATCTATAATTTCTCTTCATATGATAAGGATTGAAAAGGATTTGCCAGTAGATTGTTGACGTGATTCATGATGATGACTGCTTGTCTAGCTTGCTAGCTAAGATTTGAAAGTATGATGTTGACATGATCAATTCAATCAAAGCTAAAGTAGATTTAATGTGATTTGACGTCATTTTATCTGTGGCCAATGACCTTGAACCTTCTATGGCAGCACCCAAGGGGGCTTGAACTTTCAAGGTCTCCCTGTAGATTTTGTGACGTAGTCCCCATGAGTGATAGAACACTGAGCCAATCACGGCGCAACTAGAGAAGATTACCAACCCCTACGCTCTGTATTTTCCGCTGGCTGCCCCTCCACCACAGAAAGCACTGAGCTAGGCTGAATCACCTGCATTTTGGAGCTGCCTTACTCAAGAAAAGCAAAAAAGAGACCATGTTTGTATGCGGCTTTATTAACAAAAAATATATTTTCTTTACCTTGTTTGTTTGCAAACTGATATGTGACACGTATTAATGCCAAAATAACAGGAAAAACTGGCAAAAAAATAAATGAAGTGCCCGCATTGTTCTTGGCTCTGTGGGATGTCAGACATACCAAACAGAAACAGCTGTCAACTGGAGCCATATGCACAACTCTCGCCCAATTAAGTGATGACATACTAAAACACCATATTAAGGTTGTTGTTCCCAAGACATATTACAAAGTCTAGTTATTATCAGAATTGTTTCCAACAGGTAATTTTGCGCCGCAATAATGTCTATCAATTTACCATCTCACCAGCTTGTAGTCCTAAAAACTGGAAATGAGTTACCTCTGGTTCGTTCAGCCATTCCTATGGGGAAAATGAATGGGGGAAAATAGGGTTTTCGGAAAAATGCAGAAAATAAGGTCTGAGTTTAACACAGGCTTAGGAGATCTTATATGTTTTGTTCTATGAGATAATATCAATCAGTTAACATGACCATTATGAATTTACCACAGACCTTATTTTCGGTGTTTCTTTTTTTTACAGCTCCATTCATTTCCCCATAGGCTTTGTCAAACATTTTTATAACTAAACCAAGATAGACAACAGCCTGTCGTTTCCAATGGGAACAAATTAGACATAGTGGGCAGAACAAGCAAGGAGAGGGGCAGAGCTAGCGAGATCCTCTTGGCGCGTTCTAGCACAATCTGCATATTTCTGTTAGGGAACGCCTACTCTATGAAATGCGCGGGTGCAATAACTCAATTCGCATTTGCACTCCTTCTAAACAACGCAATTTTTAAAAACTTTTGGAAAGGGTAAAGTCTACAAACCTAAGTCCACTCTGTTCATAACATATTCTAGTTATGGGAATAGAAAATTGTATTGAGATCAAACGCTTCATCGGTGAGAAAATGTGCAGAACGTCGGACTGCGCGCCAGTGGGTTTCCTCTCACTACCATATTTGGTAGTGAGTGGAAACGCCAAGCGGATGCGTCACATTTATACATCCAGTGAAATATCTGTCACATTGTTCTATCTGTGGCTTTGTCTAACGTACGATGGCGTAATTAGTGCCTACAAAAAGACGCCATTACTAGGCCTATGGCTCACTTTCGGGATGACGATATGTACTTTGCCACTTTTGAGATTGGACTGCCATCTTGTGGATTTTCCCAAATAATTTCAAGACAACACTGGGAAATCATAGTAATAATGTAGACTACAGTAAAATTGCAACATTGTCCTCCATTTGCCTCCCGAGTGGCGCAGTGGTCTAAGGCACTGCATCGCAGTGCTAGCTGTGCCACTAGAGATCCTGGTTCGTATCCAGGCTCTGTCGTAGTCAGCCGTGACCGGGAGACCCATGGGGCGGCGCACATTTGGCCCAGGGTGGGGGAGGGAATGGCCGGCAGAGATGTAGCTCAGTTGGTAGAGCATGGCGTTTACAACGCCAGGGTTGTGGGTTCGTTTCCCACGGGGGGCCAGTATGAAAAAATAAAAATAAATGTATGCACTCACTAACTGTAAGTCGCTCTGGATAAGAGCGTCTGCTAAATGACTAAAATGTAATGTAAATGATTATAGTTTCTTGGTATCATCTTCCCTCCTCTGCTCGAGGTTATAGGCAGGTCACAGTAACTGGTGTGCTTGTAGCATAAAGAAGGGAAATGGTATAACCTTTTATTTAAAGTATTCATAAAACAGACTGGCAAATAATGGTGACAAATACATATTTACCCTCCAAAGTTATAGTGATAGCCTATAGTTAATTGGCAACATAAATGTATATGATGCAGTAGAATTCATGCAATGCAGTAGCATTCAATACACCAAGTGGCATTTGATTAGAAACAAATATAATGCAAACAAAAATTATTTTTTAATGGCAATATTCTTAAGGTACAGAGCAATATTAATGATCAAAATGTTACACAATTATGCCCCCCCCCCACCAAAAAAAAACTTGTCTAGAGGTCATATTTTACTCAGACTTTACAGTTACTATTCATATGAACCTATCAAAGACTAAAGCTATAATACAACAGGGAGACATCATTTGAATGTAATTTTAATTGGATTTTGTCCCCTTATACTGAAAAAACTCCATAAGTTCAGTCTTAATATCCTATATCACCACAGTGCTGATCTCAGACTCGGCCTCGGGTTCAGGCTCATCCTCAGGGTACAGTCTGCAGTATTTGTCAACCATGACATCCAGGTCATGCTTAACGTGAGAGTTTATGTGGAGCACGGCCAGACTCTTGCACCTGTGTTTGATAGGTGTGTCACTGAGATAAGTCTGCAGGCGTTTCCTGGATGTCTCAGAGCTGCTGCTGTCCTCCAGCATCAGGACAGGCAGGGTGGTCAGGACCTTCAGGAAGCAGTTGACGTTGGGGAAGAACTTGACGTCCGACAGCTGAAGTGTCTCGTGGATGGTGGAGGGCAGGCGGACCTCCTTGCTCCGGTGCTTCCATTTGATCTTCCAGCAATGCAGCTCAGCGGGCAGCGTGTCTGGGTTGGGGAGGTCCTTGCGGTACACATCTGCATGGTTCTCCTCTGAGGTGTTGAACTTCATCTGGCCCATGATGGCAGGGACCAGGGACAGGCACTTGAGGGCTTTGAGGTTGCTCTGGGAGAAGATGTCGTCCACTTCATCGATGATGCCGCGGATCACCGGGACCGTCACGTACTCCTTGAAGTAAGTCTCTGGCGGGATCTCGCCTGTGTCGGCCGAACGGTGCTTCCGGAGGAACAGACGAGGCACCTTCACCGGGATCTCCATGGTACCTGCCAGATTCACAGCCTCCTCAAACCAAAACTCATGGTATACCTCGATGTTGTCAAATACTTCATTCAGAGAGTGCAGGACAGCTGTTAGACTGTTGGCAGCGAAGAACACATCAAGGGCCTCCCCTTGCAGGTTTTTGCCGAAGGCACGTGTGAAAGAAAGAGCGTTTTTCAGGATGACCAAGGTGACAATGAACTCAAAGTCAGCCAGGGTCTCTGCGATCGAGTAGGCGTCCCCAGTCACAGCGTCAGGGAACTTGACGTTCTCATTGTCCCGAATGCCATCCATGCACAGCAGGAGGGACTCAAGCAGGTCCACAGTCAGTTCAAACACGTTGTGCTGCACTGTCCAGTTAGAGCTGCAGGCCTCCTTCAGCTCGGTTGCTTTCTCATCATTTCCCTGGTGGTAAACAGAGATGGCCTTCTCCAGCTCAGCCTGCAAGGATGGAGACTGCTTAAAGAAGACATCAATCTTTCTCAGGGTTGCCATGACAACCTGAACGCTGGGGAAGGGAAGGCTGTTGGCAAGGTGGATATTCAGTGCGCAGGTGGAACAAGGTGTGTGCATTGCCATGGGGTACTTTCCCATCAGTCCGACTGCCACAGCTTTCATCTTAGTGGCAAAGGTGCCGGTGGCTACATGGGCCTGGCCGCGGCAGTCCTCCATCCTCAGCCCCCACCCGTCTGTCACTTGGGTCTCCAGCCTCTCTACCAGTGAGGCCTCATCCCCTTCGAATGGCAGAAAGTCCAAGAACTCCTCCCTAAGAGTGTTGGACTGATCAACAAACCGCAGGAAGAGAGGCAGGTGTCTCTCCCTAGCGAATTCCACCAGGTCCCCTGTGACTAGTGAGAAGAAGCGACTCTCTCTCACCTCCATGAGGATCTCCTCTCTGACAGTGCTCTCGCAGACGTCTAGGAGCTGGCTCTGCTGGGCCGTGGAGAGGTACTCCACATTCACTGCTGTGGCCTCAAACCGTCTCCTCAGAGCCTCGTCTCCAGCATTAATGCGGTACTCCAGTAAGGCCTGGAAATTACTGGGGTCTCTTTCCACTCCTTCTGGGACATTGGTCTCCAATGGGATGTTCTGCTTTCCTAGCATGACAACAATCTCAAACAGAGAACACAGGTAATCTCGGAACTCCTTCTCCTCTGGGGACAGCTTGATTTCCTCCTCAGCGGCATCTTGACCCTCGGTTGCCTCAACGTCTTTCTTTGAGTGGAGCTGTTCAATGGAGGATGCCACTGCAAGGAAACAAAAAAATTAACTTCGATATAAGCTCATGTTCAACAGGTGTATGGATACAACAATACTTTTAAACAATGCAACTTACATCTTCTCTCTTTAATTCTCCTTATGTCTTCTTCAGTCTGTTAAAAAACATATTTGAAACAAAAGATAATGTAACTATGTTTACTATTACATTGAAAACAGACCTACAAAAATGAAGCCAGTAGTAGTTCACAGAAATGTTCCTTTTTGAAGCAACACTAGGACATAAAGTTCTTGCAAAAAATAAGAGATATAATACCAATTCTTTGATCCGCTTGCGATGTCTGCTATGAGGATTTTTGAGGTGGCTTGTTAAATCAAATATGGTTGGAATAGCAGTATCCTTCAGTACTGTTCTGTAAGGGCTCTGAAAAAAAATAATGAAGACAAAATAAGTTATTTAAATACATGAATATCAAAACACACACCTCAAGACCTCTCAAATGTAAGATTGTCTCTAAAAAGAAAGATTGTTCAGTGAGGTAAACATGTTTCAAACAAAGATGTTTGTGGTTTGACATGCACTTACTGTTTTACAAACCATAGCCGGGTCAAAGTGTTTGGCACACAATCTGTAGTGTTTATTGAGTTGGTCTGATGTTTTCGCCTCCAGATCCGCCCGACGACAGTTCTCAACCCAGAGCCTACATCTGAACAAACCATAATAGGAGGGGTTAGGTGGCATTTCTTTTATAGGCCTAGTTACCTGTCAACTATTAGTTTAAAATAATCAAGGTCCAGACTGAAGACGATGATTGATTATTTAGGTGTGTTAGTGCTGGGGTGGAACAAAAACCAACACACCCATTAGCTCTCCAGGACCAGAATTGGAGACCCATGAATTCAATGGTACCTAATGTATATATGTCCCAATAGTTTCACTAGAGGTACGATGGATATACACCACAAATGCCATGGGGGCTAACTTATCTGTACAACTCAGTTACAGGCGGATGTCAGCACTGTAAGCCACACACACCACCTGGCTCGCTTCAAGTGAACTGGCTAGCAAGTAGGCTAGCCAGCCATTTTCCACATACGAAAGTTAGCTATGATGACTAGCGTGCTACTGAACACAACATAGCTATATTTGGCAAGTTATAGTATAACTGGTTACTCCCCGAGAAAAGTAGGGGTTCATATTGTGATGGTCATACTTTGTCATACCTTTCTGGATCTCTTGGAAACCTGAAAAAAGCCAAATCGGATTGAGTGCTCTTCCTGGTGCAATTTGGAGCCGCGCAAAAATTGGGCATTGTGCATAAACGTTTATTCAATTTCAAATTAATTTAGTATTCAGACATATGTTTTCCGTTTAAATAATGTAAATTACACAAGCTAGCTACCTGTTATTTTGAAATTAACCTAAAAGGCGCGCAACAGTGCTAAGCGTGGCCTGGAGGATTCATCAGAGGAGTTGAGAAAGAGGAAACCGAACTACTTCCGTGTCACAAAACGATGTACGTCACAATGATGTCTCGTCACGTGCTCATTTGCGTTCTCTCTCTATGCACAGATCCAGGATCAGCTCTAACTAACAACCATTTTCCATTTACATTGTAAGGGTTAAAAGAAAAACGTACCTCGGATCAGTGTAAAACCCGTGAACAGAGGCTTCCGTTCGTCTTCAACGTTACACTAACGATTGCTTTACTCTCGTGTCAGAGGTACCCCAAATTTGCAAAAAATATAGCTCGTTTGTCATTGCAATTGGACATATAGGAAATATAGTAAATTTTAAATGGCTAAAGTTCGGGTTCATGAAAAAAAGGTAATACTGATGCGCGTCTATAAATGAGCGCGAGTAATTATGAAACACAGGCATCTATGTTAGATCTGGCTCGTTGGTCTAGGGGTATGATTCTCGCTTAGGGTGCGAGAGGTCCCGGGTTCAAATCCCGGACGAGCCCTCATTTTACGTCTAGAATTAAATAAGCGTGAATGTTGTGCATGGAATCATGGTGATTTCTCTATAAATGTGAATGAGTTAAAACGAGGAAAAATAGAACTCACTGCTTCAAGTTATTGTTCAGTCTCTGTTGTATTCTATGTAATTGCACCAAGTGTATCACTTTTCACGACGTTGTTGCTATGGTACAGCTTTCAATTATTTACATCTACCATTGTTCTCCAAATGTAAAATGAAGGGCTCGTCCGGGATTTGAACCCGGGACCTCTCGCACCCGAAGCGAGAATCATACCCCTAGACCAACGAGCCACGGCATAGAACAAGCTGATCTACATGATTATAAAATAAGAAATTCTACGTGCTCTTTCTTATAGTGATGATGGAACTAATAGAGTTCATAAATACACTTCAATCATAATACACTATAATACTACTCATTTACATCTCATCTACACACATTCAATGTAGCTTGCTGTTGTGTATTATTCAAGAATCACTCAGGCTTTCTTCCAACACTAAGTTAGTACTATAACGTTAACGTTTTGGTTTGTTGCGCTGATCAGTGTATTAATGAGTGTGAATCATTATAATAGGCTACACAAAGGAGTTATTATGGTGTTAAACAGTTATTATTATTGAGCAGAAAAGTGGCCACTATCATGGTAATTTATTTGGTATTTGTGCTGGTAATAAATAGCATTGAGACAATAGACAGTGTATTCCTGGAAGAAATACACATTGGTGTGTGAAGATAAGTTGAGGAACAGAGGCACACAACAGTTCAATTAACTTCTTTTTATATATCATACATAAGACTGTCTTAATATAATACAAAGGGCATTGTCATATACACAGCAAAGTATTGACTAGATCTTACAATCTGTGGATACATGGACTTATCCTTTTCCCCCATGCTGTTCAGTTTTATAGTGCATGTTGCATGTACAAAAAATGTGATAAAATGTGGAATCAAAAAATGAAGGAAAAGATATTCAAATGAAATCAGAGGACTTGCCCTTCTGTAGGGTGAGGGATATGTCAACAAGCACTCAAACATGTGTGAAACCCACAAACATAACAGCCTTATTGAAAATGGAACCACTTTTTTTTCAACCATGTGCTTCTCATACAACCAAAAAGTAAGGTTTGTGGATGCACATGCACTTACAATATACCCTGTGAAAATTAAGGTTTGAAGATCTAGCTTTCCCTGTTTGATTCAAACCCTACCTCATAGTGTTGTCCTGATGTAGTCAAGTACCTCTGCCCAGAGGCCATGTTACACCACTGACTAAGAAAACTGAGATCTTGCCACTGAATGGTCACCAAATTGACAAACAATCATCATACCAGCAGGAGCAAGGTAGTGAGTTCTATACTTCCTTTATTAAAAAAATATATAAATATATACATAAATTCTATTTCCACTATTAAAAAGGGTCTGCATGTCATGACAACTGCTCTAGATCAGAGGTCAATCAGCATGATCTGAAACAGGCTCACACTTAAGAGTCTCTCTGGAGGTTTTCTTCATCTTTATTTTGGAATGTTTAGTACCAGTATGAGTGCCAGCAAAACCAGTTTCTGAGTCTCCAAAACCATGAGGGGTATGAAAAGGATTGGGATTAGAACCTAAACATTCAGATAAAATCATGAGGGGTATGAAAAGGATTGGGATTAGAACCTAAACATTCAGATAAAACCATGAGGGGTATGAAAAGGATTGGGATTATAACCTAAACATTCAGATCAAATCATGAGGGGTATGAAAATGATTGGGATTATAACCTAAACATTCAGATAAAACCATGAGGGGTATGAAAATGATTGGGATTATAACCTAAACATTCAGATCAAATCAAAATATCATTACAGGTAGCTTTACATTTGAGTTTGTGGTTATACCAAACATGATTTGTCCTTGTGATGGTCTCTCCCCTGAATTATGATGACAATAGAATGGTGTCCTGCGGTCTGTGTGTGTTTAACTAAGAAGGCTGTTATGAGCAGGACTTTGGTCTTGTTACTTTTCCAGAGTTGACAAAAAAAAAAAGCATTAAAAAAAAAAAGCACTTCAAAATCCCTGATATAAAATAAAATGAATGAAAAACGTATTTTATTAACTGTAGAGTTCTACGGACATGCATGTCTGCCTAAGTTGAGCACGCATGCTCAGGACATTAGCAAGAGGGCTGACTGGCACCATTTCCATTTGAATAGGACCAGGCTTACAAGGAGGTGCCCTGCCAAATCATTTAGAAACAATTGTCTGTACACTGGTACACAGGGTAATGAGTCTAAAATAGTCTCAAGTTTTATGGCAGTAGCTAGCATGTTGACCAAATGATGTATGAAAGGCAGCAAAACCCTTAAAAATAGTATAAGTGGTGGAAAATGTGGAAATAGAATAGTTGTCTCCATTGAAACATCCGTTTTTTAATTCTGCTACTCTGGAGCCTGCAGAGTAACTACCAATGTCTCTAACCATACCAAGGTTAAAAGAGAGACTCCCCAAAATAATATGGAAACAGGTTTGGTAAAACGTTGCAACCTTAACTGTTAGACTATATGGTAGCTAAGTTCAACAACTGTTTCCAGTTTTGCTAAAGCAATATATTGCCGCTGTTTTGTATTGACATTAAAATAAGACCATGATAAACTGAGTCAAAAGTGGTGAACTGCTACATTATTGGTTACAGACACCTAATATGCTATAGAACAACTGCTTTGGTATAAAAAAATATCCAAAGGGAAAATAAATTCTTGTAAAATTCACAGCATAATTTGAGGAGAAAAAAAGGCAGTCACTCTTTTCAGTTTAAGATGGAGATATTTGTGCAGGTGTTCAGATGAGGAACTACATGCAAATGGGGGGGGCAAAGGTACTCTGGAAAATATAGTTCATTCCACTGTGAAATCCTTAATCTGTGAACAAGATTTTGAGGAAGTAATGTTTAGGAGATTGGTGTGTACAAGACCCTGTAATGTGGGGCCCCATTGATGAGAAATCGTTGTAGAGAAAGGCCTCAGAAATCATCATTCTTAATGACCTTCTTCTATTATGTTTATTCTCCTTAAAGAATTAAGGGCTGTCTACAGATAAAAATAGAGGAAAGCCATGTTAATTCAAATGATAATGTCCAGCTCCGTCCCATTCCAAGTCCATGAGTCGTAAGGCCAAAGGGTTATCTGAGAACCAGCCACTGACTGAACCAGTCTTCCCCGCGCTGGGCCGGATCATTTTCTTCTCCAGAGCCCATCTCTGCTCTCTTGTCAGTGCCAGGCCGGGGCCAGGCCCAGCTCACCAGGCCCCCAGGGCTCTGGACCTAAGGGGGGCAGCGCTCCCCCCTCAGAAGCTCCCCACTCGACATCTTCCACCTGCAGGGTATCCCCTCCACTGTCTGGGCCAGCGCACGCTATAGGAACTCCACTGCTATGTGCTCCCCTCTCACAGAGTTACACAACACCGACAGACAATACGAAATATCACCACAAACACGTTCCTCCTGGTCAAGCTACAGGTTTTAAAAGCAGCTCTTACTTTAAAAAGGGTAAAACAATCAACAACCTGTGGAACAAAAATGTCAGAAATTCCACAGTTTGAAATAAGAGTATGTGTTAGCATTTCATTACTGACAGCTACCTGTAAAACTGCTTCCAACTTTATCCCCAAATGCTCACCAGAAGATTTTGCCATGTAATACCGGACAGTGGTTATTTGTTACATGAATTTTGTGAAACGGCAGATGGATGTCTCAATTTTACTATGGTTTTTCAGCAACATTACTATGTGCCTAATGATTGCAAAAGGAAAAATGGAAACCACATTCTTTTAACAAAGGATCTTCTCTGTAGTAGCGGTTCAGTGATATCTCCCTTCTGACGTGAGCAGCTTTAGTTCGACACACCTGTAGTAAAAAACACCACCTTAAAAATGACGCATAGGGGGAACACACAGCCAAATGTCAGTGCAGTCACGAGCTGGCCATGGAACTCTGCTGCACACACACTCCAGTCATGGGAGACTCCTCCCGGTCCATGCCCTGCCTCATGCCCAGGTGGCCCTCTGGTAGGTAGTGGGCCGGCCCCGTGTTTGTGCCCATGGGGTATGCGGGGTGGGCGGCCATGCCTGTCTCCTGCCGGGGGTTCGAGAAGGCGCCCAGCCCCATGCTCAGCCCGCCGTGGTGCCCAAAGGGCAGGTGGCGGAGCTGGTAGGCCTGGTTGCCGTGGTTCCCAGTGGAAGAGGAAGATGTGGAGGAAGAGGAGGCAGAGGAAGACAGGGAGGTCAAGGACAGATGGCCATGCACCAACTCCATGGAGTCCTGTCTGGAGGCGCTGTGTGTGGGGGAGGTGTAGTGCCGCGGGCGGGGCCGTGTGGCCATCACCTGCGCGTGGTGATGATGGGGGTGGGAGTGGGGGTGCAGGGCCTTGGGGTGCTGAGGGGGGACATGGAAGGTGGTCTCCTGGACTGGGTGGGTCTCTCCGGCCACTGGCTCTGGTCCAACGCCGCCTCCCCACACCAATGGGGGAAGGTAAGTATTTCTTGCCTGTCAGTGGACCACAGTTTCAGAAATCAAATCAATGAATGTCTCTCAAACTGGCTCTGACTTTGCTGATAGCTACTTTATTGAGGAAAAATGTACCTAATATGACTGTGATGTGATTGTCCCACCTAGATGAACGCACTAACTCAGTCGCTCTGGATAAGAGCGTCTGCTAAATGAATAAATTGACAAAATGCTACTTGGAAAGTGTCTTACCATTACATTCCCAGTGCATTTCATTACATTTAAATAATATTGACTAAATTAGGACTTACAATAGGTTGTCTATTGATTAATTTGCTTCTTTAAATGAATGACAAAGACATGTCACCTGTGGACAGAGGGTGTCACCATCAATGGCTGGCAGCACTGCCCCAAAGTGCCCTCCACTGTGTAGGTGGTGATGGGTGGGGTCTGACCTCGCTCTGCCACTGGTACTGGTCCCAGATGACCCTCCTGCAAGAGAGAGAAGAGGGCACAACCTCAGCCTACGTCCATCACATCACATCTCAAAGATAGTGCAAAAATGACAACCCAGCAAAGGCTGAAAATACTTTTTTTGAAGCACCATCAACTGTTTGGTTTCCCACCAGTGCACTGAAAAGGGACCACTTTGAAATATGAGGCCGCAACCGCAATATTCAGAGGAGAGAAAGAGGGTTGATTGAGCCAGGGAGTGTTACCTGAGCTGGAGGAGGTGCTGGAGGTGGTTCCAGAGGACTGGGACTGCTCCAGCGCTGGGCTGGTGGACACACTGCTGCTCGTGTTGGTCCCCTCATCTGCAGTCTTCTTGAAGAAGCTGTGCTGCAGGGCGTAGTAGGGCTGGATGCGGCTCTTGGGGTCGTAGTCCAACATCCGCAGGATCAGGTCCTTGAACTTCAAGTAGTCAGCGACGGCGTGGCCAGACTCCCCCGCCCGCCGGCCACCTGGACCCCCGGCCTCCACACCCATGATGGAGTGTAGCTTCCGAGAGGCTGGAGGCTTATACTGCTCAGAGGAAAGACGGAGGGGATGTTAGGTACTTGAACCCAAATACACAACACTACCAAAAGCCACTGTTGTTAGGATACCACATTGAGAGGGGAATTGCAGAACACTCACCCTTTTGCCATCTTTGGTCTTCTTAACGCTCCATGTGCCATCTGATAGCTTCTCAAAGAACTTCCTGGCTTTTGGGGCTAGGTCCATAATATGATTGGGGGGGATACCTAGAACTTCAACTATCTTATTCATCTGGTCAACCTGAGAATTATAGAACAGAACAAAATACTGCCATGGATTAATGTTAATTGCTTGTATCAAATTCATTCACTTAAGTTGGCTACATTTAAAATGATCTCCAGATAGTCAGTCAAGCCTACTGTACCTCGTTGGCTCCACTGAAGAGGGGCTCTCCGGTGTGCATCTCTACCAGGATGCAGCCCAGGGACCACATGTCGATGGCAAGGTCATAGGGCATACCCAGCAGCACCTCTGGGGAGCGGTAAAAACGACTCTGGATGTACTGGTATATCTGAGGAAGGAGAAAGAGTCAATCACAACCCATTCTTATAGATAACATTACAGATCTCAGCATTACAAGCTTGAGAACAGAACATATGCAAGATATGAGACGTGTGCAAGATGCAACAAGATTAAACTATTTTGGATCAAGACAATAAGTAGTAGATTAGCATACCCTCTGTCCCAGTTGGCAGGAGCTGCCAAAGTCCACTATCTTGATGGCGCTCCTCTTGGGGTTGCACAGCAGGATGTTCTCAGGCTTCAGGTCACAGTGGATGATGCTGAGCTCAGGTGTGGCCAGGAACAGCAGCGCAGTGCAAAGCTGCTGAGCAAACTTCCTGGTCAGGTTGAGAGAGACGCCGCGGAAGTTGGTGTTCCGCAGCAGGTCGTACAGGTTGTATGAGAGCATCTCAAACACCAGGCAGAGGTGGTTCCGGAACATGAAGTGACGTTTCAGGTGAACTACATGACAGGAAAAGGAGACATTCTGTCAGTCAAGTTTGGCTGATACACATACAAGAGAGACTGGTGTAAAACATGACAGTGCTCCATAATGGCTTGGACAACAGACAAGCACTAGAGTGCATTACCTATGTAGTATTTCATCTCAGTGTCATGTTTGTTCATGAGCTCTAGGAGGCGCACTTCAATCTGGGCTTGATTGAGAAAAGCTTTTTTGTTCTTGATGATCTTGATGGCAACCCACTCCTGCTCTGCACGGTCATAAGCTTTTACAACCTACAGCAATCACAAGGAGAGAAAAAACACCAACACATATTTTCTTATGTTTTAAATCACACTAGCTACACAAGTGCTCAAATTGAGAACAATTTCCAAAGTTGATCATGGGAATAATGTTGAATCATTTACAAAAGTGTACCTGTCCAAATGACCCTTTGCCGATCAAGGAGTCGATCTCATAGCGGTCCATCCACTTTTCCCCATTCTTGACGATGTAATCGTAGTTGTCATCGTCGTAGCCATCGTTGAAGACCTTCCTCTCTTTCTTGTGACTGGAGTCTTCACCCTGACCCGTTTGGTGCCGCCGCTTCTTTTTTGCATAATACACCTAAAGTCCAGGAAAGAACACAAATACAGATATGAGCATATGTACTTCCTGATCTAACTGACATTATGACAAATATTCAAAACTATAATTTTTTGTTACGTCTGCAATTCAAACACTGAACAGCAGAAACCAGTCTCACCTCATTGATCTGTTTATAGGTTTTGATAAGGTCTATGGAGAGCTTCCGCAGGGGAGCCAAAGTAGGGTCACGAAAGCACTGGGGCATGTGCCTCTGTAACAACAAATCACAAGAAAATTATTAATATCTCAGACAGAAAAATGTTTTATGAACTTTTCTTACACTTTGCAATCAAAATGATAGGCTAGTTAAAGTTCTGATTTCTATTGGGCAAGTGTGTGTGTATTTCAAAGTATGATTCTGTACATTGTTGAAAGTTTGTGTCTAGTAAATTGAAAGGTTTGTGGGTTGCTTGTATACCGGGTTGGCAGTGAGCTGTTGCGTCTGGTCGCTGTACGGTAGGACCGCAGCAGTTTGGTCAGTGCTTGGCTGGTGGCGTTCACTGTACTGCTGGTGCGTATGGGGCATTGGAGCAGCCATCTGAAGACCAGCAGCGTGGAATGAAAAAGAGGGCGCAAGCCGGACGGACGAAGGTTTGCATGCTGAAGTCTCTCCTCCTGAAAGAAATCAACATTTGCACAAGTTAATGCTGAAATTGTTATAAAAACAAACCGTATACAAACTTCCCCTGAAGTAGTGACAACTCAATTTGATTTTCCAGACTGATTTCTCTGTCAATGGCAGGTTTCCTGCCGTGACAAACTGATCAAAAATACCACTTCAAGAGGTCTAGAAGTGGCACACTTCAGCTTTAACCTTTACTATGTAGTATGAATCTCAATGATTATGAACTACAATTCTAAAATGGGATGTTGATCAATTCTAACTAACATGTTACGGTGAGTGTAATTTAACTCATACATTGACATGAGTAGGAAGACATACGCCTAACTCTTACTGTTAAATTGTGCTATTATTCAAATTATATATGGTGTGTGTTGTATTAGCACCCATGAGAAGGTGCTGACAGAACAGCCATTTGTATTGAATGGAAATGCATGGCTTTACTAGTAATACAATCTAGGTCCTTGTACATTGTGTAAAGGCTTAAAAAACAAAAATATATACCAAAACATGTCCATATGGTAAAGAAAATATTGGCATTTATCTTTTTATTAGCCTTTATCAGGGGGAAAGGCTATATAATATGTACTTTTAGATCAGGAATAAAAATGTAATATCTATACACCCTGGGTAGTTAATCAACCTTCTCTTTATGTGAAAAGGAATCAGAAAATTATTATGTAGCTTGTTCATCTATCAGCATCTCACCAGACAACACAATTCACCAGTGCTACACAGTAACCACTATTCAGAATCCCAGCAACAGCACCTAATTAGCATAGCCTATCACCACAGAGATACAGCGTGATTTGGCAAGCCCATCAATGCACAGGCCAATCACAACGCAGTATGCAAATAGCCAACTTTTGTTGCCAGGGCAGAGTGGCTCCCATTTTCCAATGAGAAAGCAAGAAATAAACAAGAAATAAAATTGAACTTTGGCACACAAGAGCCTGACAGCAAAATAGCAGCACAGCCCAAAACCTGCACTCCATCTGAGAGCACTAGAAACAGAGCTGACCCAGCTGTGGAGGAACAAATATATCCAGACTGGTAAATATTATTAGGAGAACCTTGGAAATAAAGATGTACAGTAGCTACATTCCAGGAGAATCCAGTTTAGAAGTATACAATTGTAATATGCTATTTCTGACATGTCATACTCACAATAATAAAACATGTATTAGGTATAACTGATCGTGGGGGTGACCTCAGAATCTGACAAAAACAAATAAGGTAGCCTAGTCTAACCCTGTTTCTCACTATAATTAATACAGTACTATTCTTGATAAAAATGGTTATTTATATTGTATGTATAATATTATACATTTAATATTATATAATTATATCTGGGGCTGGTGAGATCATGCTTGTCCTTTGTGTAACTGTTCAATAATGCCAGTTGTTCAAGAATGCTTCCAAGCTCACAAAATGCAAAAGACTGATGATCTGTAAGGATGACTGGCATTTCTCTTTCACTCCTTTTAAATGTAATCCCAATTCCAAATTGTTAGTTTAATAATGCAACCGAAATTCCAGGGAGAATGCACTGTAATGGTCAAAAGGAACACGACATGGCAGTGGTAATCAAGAATTGAAAGACTGAATCTGAACATCTGGAAAGTCAAATAAATAATATACATCTACAGCCACTGACATAACTGTGTTAGAATTTTTTTTCACTTATGGTGGAAATGTCTTCATCATGTGCAAGATGCTTTGCACCAACAACTGAAAGTTGTTTTGAAGTAAGCAGGTAACTGCTTTATTTAATAATTGAGTATTATATTTTTTGATTGACAAGATATGGGGGGGGGGAGTTCAGAAGGCTGCCTCCTCCCCACCAAAGACAAAATATAGCAGCTAACCTGGATGCATCGTCTCCTGTAAAATTTCATATCATCCTGGGAGGAGAGTCCAGCAGCAAACCACAACCCACTATAAAGAACAAAAAGAGATAAGTATCATTGACTGTGCATTTTAGGTGGGAGCTACTTTCCAAAAGCACAACAACTTTGGTGGAAAAAGGGGAGAGGAAAAAAACCAAAACATTGCAAAGGCAATGGATTACCCATACAACATTTCCCGAAAATATTTATTGTAAAATTAACATTTTGTAAATCTAGAAAATAGAAAGCTCTAATCACTCCAACAAATCACCTTTTCCCAGCCAGTCTGGTTAATTTCAGTGAACCAATTATTCAAAGATTGTCAACATGCCGAACACAATTAACCTTATAAATCTAAGACTATGAGGCTGTTCACTTTTTGCAAGAACAGTTCACACAGAGACAGGTGCCATCCTAACAAGCAGGTCAAATCAGGTGGACCATTGTTGTGGACCTAGTAAAACTAGAAATCTCCTCTCAGAATGTCTATACTCATTGTCAAAGCCATTACATGTATATGCCCGTGATGAAGATGATGACCTGAATGCCTCAACCGCAACTAACTAATAAAAGACAATCAAATATTACACTAAGTATTTTCAGTGTGGGAAGGCTTGCTAAATATGATATGCAGTATAAGCCTACACTGCAATGCAAAAGTGTTGTGAACACAAACTGCACACCATTTAAATTATTCAGAACAGTGCATATAAAATAGAGGTAATTCTTCCTACTGTTCCACTTAGGATAAACAAGGTAATTGCTTATAAAGCATAAACGATCGAAACATTCCCCGTTTTCAGGACCGTCTTCTGAACAGTTCCTTTCCTGGCTATTGAGTCGAGGCATGAACACAGGCCTAGCTACATGGATATACCATTATAATAATAATTTTAATTATTGTATGTAGCTTCATTTCTAACTATCTTCCCACAAAGTAACTATGTCTTTCCTATGACATTGTTTATTTATTAAAAACGACTCACTCAGTTTTGTTACATACTTGCACACTCAAAACGGGCTGTCATCAGTTCAAAATAAGGGATTGTTAACTGTTAGCTAGCTACTCACAGGTGATGGAGTATTTCTCGCCATGGTTGGAATTTCGAAAGTAAATCATCTGTTTAGTTCAGCCTTCTCAAGAGCAGAAATGTCAGCGGCAAAGTCTGACTTCGGCTACAATGACAAATACTACCTAGCTAGGTTGCTCACTAGCTAACATTACCCTTACAGCTTTGGTACGTTAAGGCAAGCAATCCGTTTCCTCTCGCCAGAGTGAATGCAGTGACGATGTGTTCTGCGAGAAAGCTGTATGGGCCTAACTTTAGCATACTAGCTACGACCAGCTAGCTAGGTGGCGAACTAACTAACTAGCAAGCCAATAATGCTGGATATTATGGGGCCTGAATTGTTAACTGGATACCTTGTTACTGTTACCTTGCCCCCACCTTTCTAACAGGTTAGCTTGCTACGGTAGTTAACATGGCTAACGTTAGCCTCGCTTGCCCATAAACACTTAACGTTAGCTAGCTAGCTATTAACTTACATTAGCACTTTGACGTAACGTT
Source organism: Coregonus clupeaformis (assembly GCF_020615455.1). NCBI lineage: Eukaryota > Metazoa > Chordata > Actinopteri > Salmoniformes > Salmonidae > Coregonus > Coregonus clupeaformis. Next base: position 23,189,247 of record NC_059197.1, on the reverse strand, counting down.
AGTTAGCCGCTAGCTAATGTTAGCTACAACTAAAGGGTACAATGTTGTTAGCAAAAAAGGTTAGCTAACTAGCTAGGTTTAAAACATGTTAGGTGTAGCTAAATCTAGAGCGCTAACGTTAGCTAGCGAATCTGTACTGGCTAATGTTAGCGACATCCTCCGGCCAATGCAATGGTTGCTGATCGTTAGCTAGATAGTTATAGCTAGTAAATTAGTTAATTACCACCCATGTAACGCTAGCTACCTTTATTACACAACACACATAGTCAGCTTCATACACGGGCTCACCTCTGATGGCACGATCTTCATTTAAAGTCAAATAACCTGTATGATAGGGCAACTTATCCAGCTTGAGCTTCTCTGCCCTCAGTCGTCGGCTAAGTTAACGTTAGCAGTCAGTCACAGTCAACACAATTCCCGTAACGCGAAGGTGAAAAGGCTCCTCCACTGGCCAGCCAAATAAAACTTATTGACGATCAAATGCGTCCCCAACCAAAAAAATTAGTTATCCACCCAAGTTCGACTAGCTCGCATGTTAGCTAGTTGACTAAACGAACGTGGCTACTGCTGTTAACTAGCTAAGGTTAGCTAGTTAGCTAACAAGATTCTGTAGCTAGGAATTCAACCGCTAAATAAAGGTTGCTACATTCAGATTGTTCCATTTTCTTGTAAGCTCACCACGGGAAACACGGACGTAGGCAATCATAACGAATAATAATCAAGATCCCAAAAATATGAAACAAATATCATGCCCTAAAATATACGCTTAATTTGGACAATCATTTTTATGTCAATTTACACAAAATGGCGCGCGTCCCAAACCTGCGCAGTGAACCGGTCCAGTAGACCAGAGACACTGACAACTATAAGTGCGGCTCCCCCTAAATATATTTAAACTATGCTAAATCATTTGCCTCTTAATTGTCTGAATCCGATCCATTTGACGCATTGTTTTCAACACAAATGTCAATGGTATATCCAGCGATTGCGTTATTCCGGCGGGAAGGGAGAACATTTGAAAATAATCCGCAAAAAAACCTTCTGACAAAATGGCGATGGCCTGAGTTGTTACTATGACAACTGTCAATCAAACTATCCCAATCCCCGGATGAACCAATGACGAGGATAATTCAACCATAGATTCAACGTTGAATGCTGTCATAACTTGTCAATCAATCAGTAATTCTAATGAAGAAATTGTCTCAATTTAACTATAACATTCTAAGGTAGAATACAATAATCTAGATAGGATTTCTAAATTATTTTTAAAAAATGCATCAATAGTTGTGTTGCAGGAATTTGCCAAACTTTTTTGCATCCATGTTTGAGGCAGTCATAAAACTGTATGACTGCAAAAATAAATTTTCAGAAAATTAAATGCAAGACATGCATACCTAGTCTTCTTCACAGTCAGATTGACATCATGATACCTGAATATAAACAAGCTGTGTGATATTGTTGAATAGAATATAAATACATTCCTTATCAGGACAGAATTAAATACAGTTTTTCTTTTAGTGGCTGTTGAGCTTTACAGCAGAGACTAGATGTATAAAGGGTACCCACATTTTATTTATCTTTAGCCTATACTGTATGGCTGTCAGCTTAAAGGTTCTCTAAGGTTCTATGAACTCAGTTTAGCAAAACTTGATGCTTGACATGGATTTACTAGTAACAATTAACGTGATAAGATATTCATAAATCAGATCAAACTACTGAAAGCAACCTGATTGAAATATCCAAGTGGGATCTTATTTGTAACATTTTTTATCTCTCTGAATGATGAAGCAAATCCATGTGCTATGTTCTTTGGCCAATGGATGGCAGCATACATCCTTTCTATGTGAAGTTCTGGATTTCTGATTATCATGGTCTTGTATGATTCTGATTCCAAATTGACTTACCAGAGTCATGCTATTAGTGTTGAGGAATGCTCAATAGTGGTCCAATTGTAAAATATGGATTTATGGATGATAGGGATTAATAGAGAATGATTCTCTGGGATTTTGGGGTGTATATACAGTGGGGAGAACAAGTATTTGATACACTGCCGATTTTGCAGGTTTTCCTACTTACAAAGCATGTAGAGGTCTGTAATTTTTATCATAGGTACACTTCAACTGTGAGAGACGGAATCTAAAACAAAAATCCAGAAAATCACATTGTATGATTTTTAAGTAAATAATTTGCATTTTATTGGATGACATAAGTATTTGATACATCAGAAAAGCAGAACTTAATATTTGGTACAGAAACCTTTGTTTGCAATTACAGAGATCATACGTTTCCTATAGGTCTTGACCAGGTTTGCACACACTGCAGCAGGGATTTTGGCCCACTCCTCCATACAGACCTTCTCCAGATCCTTCAGGTTTCGGGGCTGTCACTGGGCAATACGGACTTTCAGCTCCCTCCAAAGATTTTCTATTGGGTTCAGGTCTGGAGAATGGCTAGGCCACTCCAGGACCTTGAGATGCCTCTTACGGAGCCACTCCTTAGTTGCCCTGGCTGTGTGTTTCGGGTCGTTGTCATGCTGGAAGACCCAGCCACGACCCATCTTCAATGCTCTTACTGAGGGAAGGAGGTTGTTGGCCAAGATCTCGCGATACATGGCCCCATCCATCCTCCCCTCAATACGGTGCAGTCATCCTGACCCCTTTGCAGAAAAGCATCCCCAAAGAATGATGTTTCCACCTCCATGCTTCACGGTTGGGATGGTGTTCTTGGGGTTGTACTCATCCTTCTTCTTCCTCCAAACACGGCGAGTGGAGTTTAGACCAAAAGCTCTATTTTTGTCTCATCAGACCACATGACCTTCCCCCATTCCTCCTCTGGATCATCCAGATGGTCATTGGCAAACTTCAGACGGGCCTGGACATGCGCTGGCTTGAGCAGGGGGACCTTGCGTGCGCTGCAGAATTTTAATCCATGACGGCGTAGTGTGTTACTAATGGTTTTCTTTGAGACTGTGGTCCCAGCTCTCTTCAGGTCATTGACCAGGTCCTGCCGTGTAGTTCTGGGCTGATCCCTCACCTTCCTCATGATCATTGATGCCCCACAAGGTCAGATCTTGCATGGAGCCCCAGACCGAGGGTGATTGACCGTCATCTTGAACTTCTTCAATTTTCTAATAATTGCGCCAACAGTTGTTGCCTTCTCACCAAGCTGCTTGCCTATTGTCCTGTAGCCCATCCCAGCCTTGTGCAGATCTACAATTTTATCCCTGATGTCCTTAGACAGCTCTCTGGTCTTGGCCATTTTGGAGAGGTTGGAGTCTGTTTGATTGAGTGTGTGGACAGGTGTATTTTATACAGGTAACAAGTTCAAACAGGTGCAGTTAATACAGGTAATGAGTGGAGAACAGGAGGGCTTCTTAAAGAAAAACTAACAGGTCTGTGAGAGCCGGAATTCTTACTGGTTGGTAGGTGATCAAATACTTATGTCATCCAATAAAATGCAAATTAATTACTTAAAAATCATACAATGTGATTTTCTGGATTTTTGTTTTAGATTCCGTCTCTCACAGTTGAAGTGTACCTATGATAAAAATTACAGACCTCTACATGCTTTGTAAGTAGGAAAACCTGCAAAATCGGCAGTGTATCAAATACTTGTTCTCCCCACTGTATGTATGTACATATTCTTGATGATGCCCGATGGGCGATCATTTTTAGGATGTAGTGTGAATAGAATGACAGAGCCAACAAAACATTCTTTAACAACTTTCTTCAAAATGTAGGCTACACTTTATTTTAAACAAAAGTACAAAAACAAAAGCCAGTATTTACAATACTTGCATGGCAATATTTACCCTCTTTGGTCTTATTTCCAATTTGATGGTTTCACATTAACTACAACGTAGGAAACAAACAGCAAGCTGACAGTTCAAGATATCATGTGATAAATATCATAGAAATCCACAGAAGGCTCAAAATCCACAGAAGGCTTACATTATAATTATTATTGTCAAATACCTGCAAGAAATTACTATCAATTGTTCAGTACCTTTAAAGCTAAGTGGTGAAATTTGTGAGAATAACTGAATATAACTAACAGAGATGCTAACCTTGAACAATATAAATAGTGAAAAATAACCAAAACATATCACAATTACATCCAGGTCTGATATATTTACAGGTTCATTAAATGCTGCTCATAACCCTGACCTAAGTTGTGAAGTATACAACTGCTGGACAACTTGTCCCTTTCCACATTAAAAATGACATGAAAGCACAGAAATAAACACTATGAACACAACTGAGATAAGACATTCTGTAATGTAGTGGTTATGTCCAAACTAAACACAACCCACTGATACACAGATGGTCAGAGTGTAATGAATGCATAAACAGCATCAATCTTCTGATACTTTTGATGATAAAAATGTACAAAAAATAAACAGGAACCATGTAACATGTCATGAAATAATTTGTACAACAGATCTTCTACTTCCTGCAATGCAAGGCGATGCATCTTGGTTTAATGCTTAACTCATATTACCTTACAACACCCAAAGCTGGTTATGTAGCCTATACCCTTAGCCCTTTCATTAAAATGTTCTACCGTTTATTTTCCCAATGGAGACTACACAAAATGGCAGTGTATATGCCATTAAAAACGGACAAAATGTACTGCAAAATGTACAGCTTGTACTGACTGTGTTTGGTTGTGTTGATGATATGGAACTGAGACGTAACAGCGGTGAAGACCTTCAGCTCTTCCGGATGCATTGAGAGTCAGGGAGGTATAGACCAATGTACACATCCTTACAGAAAAGGCAACTGGTCCAGTAGTAATTCTACCAGCAATAACATTAATTAAATCCAAGCCAAACACTCCAATTGTAATTGTTCTAAATTTGACCAAATCCCTCTTAACCAACACATGTAACAAAAACTATTATAGTAGGAAAGTTAATGCATTTTATCCATAGAGTAGACAATTTAGGCTTATGTACAACACATATCCTTTCATTTAGCCAGTTTTTTTCTTTCAATATTGAGAGGATTTAAAGTTGTGTGCATAAGTCCGAATCCAAATGATCTTCATCCAATTCAATGCCCCCTTTTCAAATTTTAACAGAAGTGTGCAAAAGCTTCTAGTTGCCGCTTCCGCACTGCAGAAAAAAAGAAAAAGTGATAATGTTATCTAAAACATAAGAAGTAAATATTCTAATATACAGTAGTAGGTCTGTTTTTCCAAGACAAGTTCTTTACCCTTTTTTTTCTCATTCTTTAAACATTCCTTTTCTTTACACCTCAACTTTCTGGCTGTTCTCCTCCAGCTTCTCCTCTATTTTCTCCTCCAGTTTATTGCTCTCCTCAGTGGATCCATCCTCCTTCTCACCGGTCTTCCAGCTGCCTTGCCTTTTAACACAAATCAGATTGTTTAACACAAATCACAGCCCTCCAATAATAATACATACATCACCATAACATGCTATATATGAATGGCATTTTGATTTGATGCACTTACTTGGATTTCTTCATGTACAGCCAGTATGCTAGGCCCACAACTACAGTGGCCAGGAGCAGACCCACAATAACTCCCACCACCAACTTTGTTGTGTCACCCTCATCTGATGAGTCTGTAAAGGCACAGATAGAAAGGAAAAACATCAGAAACTAGGAGAGAGAACATTCTGCAAATGAAGAGACTGTAAAAAAAGACATTTACGTACATGTATATATAAACAGTGTTGGGTGTGCTACTTTCTGAATGTAATCCTTTATTTCAATTACTTTTGAATATTTAGTAATTTGTATTTCATCGGCCTGAACTACTTCATCCAATGTATTTGGTAACAATATATTTTCTGGGTCTGTAATTTATTCCCCAAAAGAAAATATATTTGTAAAAAAACTTTTCTATACCATTTTTTTTATAGCGGTTCACAATTTTGTGTCCCCATTTCACCCTGGTATCAGAAGTATGCTGGCATAATGGTGTGATAAGAGTGTCTGATAAATTACCTACATGTAAATGTAAAATCAACACTTGCAAAATATTTACATTTTGGTCATTTAGCAGACACTCTTATCACACCATTGTGCCAGCCGACTTCTGATATCCAGAGTGACTTACAGTCAGTGCATTCGACTAAGGTAATTAAACAACAACAACATATCACAGTAATGGCAAGTAAAACGCTCAGGTGGAACAAACTTAACTTGAGTCCCACGGTCACGCCGGTGCGTTTTGGACTTCTAACCCCTTTTAAACATTGCGGCATTGGATTAGTCTATTTCTTCTGCATCCGCTGATACTAACCATTACTGTGTGTGAGTAACGGGGGCTGAGCTAGAGCGGTGTTTGTGAGACAAGGGCGGATCACAAAAACGGTTCTTCTCACAAAAAATGTCTGTAAAGTCCAAATGGTTTGAGCTACAACCTGTTATGACCCATCCATACAGTATAATGCTGAGACCACAGGAGGTTGGTGGCACCTTAACTGGGGAGGACGGGCTTGTGGTAATGGCTGGAGCGGAATAGGTGGAATGCTATCAAATACGTCAAACTCATGGTTTACATGTGTTTGATGCCATTCCATTTGCTCCGTTCCAGTCATTATTATGAGCTGTCCTCCCCTCAGCAGCCTTCACTGGCTGAGACCCTCACTAACACGTTTTGCATTATGACGCTCACAAGCCATTGTTTTGTGTTCCACTTGTAGCCATGGTTGTCCTGAAAAGAAAATGGTAAAACACTTAAATGTGAAGCTAAATATGAGGGCAGTGTAAGCAGATTAATGAAAGTAGTGAATTTCAGCTTTTTCACTGTGGGAGGCCTTGACCAATGGAGTTAAACGTGCCTTTTTTCAATGCTGAATTGAATGTCATTAATAAAATAGAAAGGTGTCATAATGTATTTTTTCACAATCATCCATTCTAAATGTAAAAGTAATCCAATAGGTAATGATCTACATTTGTGTTATTTTGCAGACACTCTTATCCAGAGCGATTTAATGAGTGCATACATTTTCATTCATACTGGTCCCCTGTGGGAATCAAACCCACAACCCTGGCGTTGCAAGTGCCATGCTCTACCAACTGAGCCACACGGGACCATCTAGTTTTTTCAAATGATATGTAATCTGATTACAATATTTTTGCTGGTAACGTAACTAATTACAGTTAGTTTTTTTTGTAATCAGATTACATATAACTGATTACATGTAAAAAGTTACTCACCAAACCTGTGTATAAATGTCAATGAATACATATGAATGAATTAATAAGGTATACACATTCATGCCGCAAAATTAGATGGTTGTTATACAATTTGTAACCTTCTGTATTATGATTTAGATAAATGTATCACTGACTACATACGTACAGTATGCAAACCCAGTTTACCCCTAAGCCATGTGTGAAAATGTGATCTGTTCCTTGTGAACGTGTAATAAAATTTTGGCAAATGAAAGGATGGATAACATTGAGAGATTTTGTCAGGATGCTGGTGGCTCCACTCCTTCTGATCCTCAGAATTTGTATGTTTATCTTACCAAATATTTCCAACATCCCCAGCACCACATCTTGTTGTTCAACAGCGTTTCATCAGTGGGGACATTTCTGGATGCTGTTAATCTGAGATTGTGCTCTGAAGGGTATAATGCACAATAGCATATTCCACTTTCTCTGGGAATCCTATATATTTTCTACAGAATCCCTCCTCTCCTCCCTCTTGCTACAGGAAATGATAAAGAAGACCATCACAACTTACCTTGTTTATCCATTCTCACCTCCTCAAATACTGAAATCAGATATAAAGTGATATTAACGTCCAACCCAGAAATAAATTAAGTATACTGTATAATGTCATTGGTCAGACGTTATTGGCTATGTTAGACTCTAGATTGAGTGTAACACGCTGTGAGTTGTGTAGATTTTCCAGTCGCATGCAAACTGAGAATGTGACGCAGAGAGGGGAAAGGATAGAGTCCAGCATCCCGACAAACAGACCAAAAGTGAGGGAGAAGAATTTAAAAAAGGGACAAATGCCTTTCCAAACACACAAAGATGAGTGAGATATGGCTGTCTGTACTGATTTATCTAATCAAATACAGCAGAAACCAAAGGGAGATTATTATTGCCAAGGAGCATGCATAGTATGCCCAGTATGCATAGTAGCATGTTTTAGGTTGGCTAGAGACCAGAACTAGGTCCCCATGGCCAAGGTTCCCTCCATAAAGCATTTCCATACTTTTTGACTAATCATCATGCATACGACAGTTGGTGAGTATGTTAGCGTCGGGAGAGGGTGATATACCAGACCCACACAAGGATTAGTGAGTTACCCTTTAGAGAGGAAGGAAGAGGATAGGGCAGGGAATTGTAGGCCATACCACCACACTGTACTTACAGGTCGACACGTTAATAGCCCTGGTGTCCTGGCCAAACTCATTGGACACAGTGCAGATGACGGTCAGGTTGACTGTAGGCACAATGGTTAGCTTGTGTGTGATCTTCCCATTGACATAGGGACTCTCATCAGCCTGAAAATTAAATAGACGCAGTTAGTTAGTGTACAATGGCTTATCTTATATCTTGTGTATCTGATAGAGATTTAACTATGGCAGAACATAGCTGCTTCCTCTTCAGTAATAGCACAAAGATGCATATCATATAAATCTATTGCGAGGAATATATGGAATCTTATATTATTCCATGGCATAATGAACATTGCTAGAATCAAATAAAATATGTGCATTTCATGTACTACCACTAGGAGGTGGTGTTGTATTTTTGTGAGGCTCAACCTCCTCCTGATAAGGAGTACCTTCAGGGCATATAGGGAGGGGACTAGAGAAACCCCCAGACACACAGGCAAACAGCCAACACCCTTTTCACATCTTCTAAGAATACGATATGGTACGTCTACTATGAAAAGAGCCTGCACTAAGCTTATCCTATTTACTGTGAACAGGTTTTAAAGAACTCTTTATCACACAATAAGAGATGAAATACTAAACTTTGAATGCACTGGTGTGTTTGTCCCCAGATGTGCAGCAATGTGGGCTGTGACTAAATTACTGTGTGTGAGTGACTCAGCCTTAGAATAGTCATTGAAAGAGGTCAGTGCAGCTTTAGATTGGATTAGTCATGCAGACCCAATGGGTGTGTGCATGTGCGTGGTCATCGGCCATGACCACGCACATGAACCCACACACACACACACACACACAAACTGACAGTTGCACATCATCTCACGCTGGCTCATTGTGTAGCTGTTCTATCAGTGCACACACAGGTACGCCAAGAACAAAAAGCCTTTGTCTTCATGACAGACTAATGCATAATAAACGTGGTGTGCATCTGAGAGAAGGAAACCTATCTACAAAAACACTGAGGCCATCCATTTGGAAAGTGTCAGTCAGGAAAGTTTCAAGAAGAGAAGTTACTTAGGAAGTCACAAATAGTAACATGGTGAAAAATATTATGGGGGAAGTTTCTGTCTGTCAGAAATTGAGTGTGGACAGTAAAATACCACAAGCACTGATTCACTACAAAGACATCCAAAGGTTCATTGACTGTAAACCTCCCAGATTTAGAGTTCCCTGGATTGCTGACAGATTCCAATAAAAGGAAGCTTAAATTGACTATTTTTATAAGGTCAGGAGCTGCTTTCATATTGGCAGTAACACATCCGGAAAGATGTCGAGGATTTGTGTGTTCCGTTCTGTCCACAGAAAAATGGGTGCATGGCACAAAGTGTTGCTTTGAGAGAATTACAGATAGACTAATGATTTTCTGAGTCTTTGCTGCAATTCCAAGACAGATAAGGGTGTTGTGCATTTTACAGTAACTGATGGATAAATACAGTATGTGTGGTCTGTATAATAAGTGTTCTGTGGGTGTGAAGTGTAATGGTGCCTCCTGTGTGTCAGTGGAGTGTCCTGGCGCCTTAGTGAAGATGTCTGTGTTTGTTCATACCGAGGTGCCGTTGATGCTCCAGGCCACGGTGGGTTTGGGCGAGCCCTCAGCCTCGCAGGTCAGTACCTTGTGCTGGCCGTCCTCGCCACGCTGCTTGGCCACCCGCCGAATGACTGGAACACCTGCAAGAAGATGCACGGCCTCCTCAGCTACACCAGAACGAACAAGAAAATGATCGCACCATGCCATGCCACAACACCACATGAGATATGGACAACACAAACAAATATGGTGAAAGCCTCTTCCTTAAGTGAAAGCCATCCACTGGGGAATTGGGATCTTTGAATAAAAATCTCTATCATTAGGAACAAGTACAAAAATATATTTTTGAGAAACAGTGTTGAATGTGCCCAGTAACAGCACAAAAGTCTTAACTGAGTAAATGTCACAGTCTTTACCTTCAACAACCAGCTCGAAATAAGCTTTCTTGATGAGAGCGCCCATGGTGACCACAACCTCATACTTTCCGGAATCAGAGAAGGTCAGCTTGTCAAACTTGGGTCTTATGTCCAGCTTGCCATTGTCCTGGAATGATTGAACAAGAGCAACCATTAAATTTACAGTGTAGACACTCTTATCCAGTGTGACTTACAGGAGAAATTAGGGTTAAGTGCCTTGCTCAAGGGTGCATCAACATATTTTTCACATAATCGGCTCAGGGATTTGAGCCAGCAACCTGTCGGTTACTGGCCCAATGCTCTTAACCGCTAGGCTACCTTTACCTACCTTAAACTGATGAAAAACACGTTGAAGGCATCTTATTGCTTTGAGAAGGTTTTAACACGCATTTCCAACCAAAAACATAAATCTAGGCCTTATAATAACTTCAGTACTGTTTAGTCTTACCTTAGTCCAGGACACCTTGAGTTCTCCAGATGCATCGGTCTGCAGGGTCAGAGCCAAGCTTTCTCCGACGCTCTTCAACACCTTCCCTGAGGGGCTCAAATTCATATCCAGGTCTGAAAGGGAGGAAGGGAGGAGGAGGAGGAAGGGAGGAGGAGGAGGAGGAGGAGGAGGGGAGGAGGAGGAGGAGGAAGGGAGGAAGAGGAGGAGGAGGACACACTATAAACAGGCAGTTTAACAGCCTGGAGGAGAATGGGCCACAGCACTCCTGTTGAAAACCATATCAGCTCCCTACAGAAGCCCCAGCACCTCCCCATTGATCCAGCTTATTTAACACATTAAAGGACCTGAGCTCTCCAAGCATTTTCACCTCACAGCGTGAGAGGAGATGCTCGGCTTCTATTCTCTATAGAACGAAAATATACTCTGACAATGTTCCCCTTTGAGAAAACTAACCCTTTATACAGCCGGACAAAAAAGTAATTATGAATTAGATGATGAGTAATTTCCCACACACTTCCAAATGAAATCTATAGCAGCAGGAAGTGGGCTATCATTATGGCTGATATTTCCCATGAATCAATTGCTGGCCTAGCATCATTAAAGAAATTGCTGGCAGTATCTCAGTTTAAGATAATACGTAACTTAATTGAAGAACGCATAATCGATAGCTTAAACCATTGATCAAGATATCTGTAGATAAAGAGTGACTTACAATTGATGGTAATGTTCTTTGAGTCTTCCATCTTGGCATTGTCGATTATAGAACACTTGTATTCCCCTGTGCTGTCACGTGTGACATCAGTCACAGTGTAGGAGTCAGAGTTCTCCACCTTCACCACCTCTCCCTTTAGGAACATAAGGATACATTTTGAAACTCTCAGATGGGCAAGGTTAATGTAGCTCTTCACAGACAGGGTGGATGGTGTAGGATGTGTAGAGTTTGACCAGGTGTAGGGTTTGACTGGGTTAAAGAGGACAATGGCAGTAGAAGGCAAGTAATTAAAGGGGTCAGAGTAGGAACTAAGGACATATGCCAGGTAGGGTTTCTGGTTGTGTGGGAGGGTTGTGGAGTCATATCATTGAGAGCTTGCCTTAATGTGGAAGTTGAAGCTGGTGGGAGGTGGGTTCCCGTCGGCCTTGCACTTCAGAGTCACGTTGTCTCCTTCCATAAGGGGCCCTTTCGAAATGACATGCAGACTGACCCTCTCTGTGGGGTCTGTACGGAGAGGACAGAGAGACAGAACATGAGAGAGAGAACAGGAGCAAGATAACAGCAGAGAGTGAACAGCAGAGAGGGAAAGAGTGAGAGAGAGAGAGAACAGGGGTCAGAGAGGAGGAGGACACAGTCAGGCTGAGACCTGGCACACAGTAACCCTGGGCAGACAGGGCTTCTGAGACCATCACAGTGAGCAGACTAGCCAAGCTAGTGAAGTCCTCAGGGCTGTACACTCCATTTCTGAGTGTGTTCCTGTGGCGATGGCTGCTTTTGAATGCAGCAGTGGAGTTGTTCGAACGGCAGTCACACTCCGAGGCTCTAGACAAAAAGCTCCTTTCAAACGTCAATAGTGCTGCTCCAGACGAGCCAAATTGCACACATTTCTTTAAAAACAGGATTCAAACAGCCTCTGAGCCCTGTCCTATTTAAATGGCCATTTCGAGCTAATAACAACGACTATGCTATTCCTCGAATACTACGCTCCGAATCACTCCCACAACAGACTCATGCTCACCTCATTTTTAAATTAGTGCCATTATGGTGTCATTATTGTTGTCTGTCTGGGCTGCAAGAAAAGAGCCATAGAGGCACACATTATCCGACTATAACTTGAAAATAAAACAGCCATCAATATGGTTGTCGATACACTGACTGCTGACTGTTGAAGCTGATAGCAGATCAATAGCCTTCCTAGGACAACCAGCGGTTAGCGAAGTTGTGTCGGTTAGTTGAGACAGTTACGGTAGTTGGAGCAGCTTGGGTAGTTTAGGTAGTAAGGGTAGTTGGGGCAGTTTGAGGTTGGTTTGGTAAGTTTAGGTCTTTGGGGCAGTTGGGCTAGTTTGGGTAGTTGGAGTAGTTTGGTGGCTCTCTGGTTACTTACAGGTGACAGTGAAGGAGACTGGAGAGGACAAGACATTCAGGGCCCCGCAGGTGAACAGAGCGCCTGTGTCTCCCTTCTCAGCTGTGTACTGCAGAGTGGAGGAGGTGGTGGTGAGGCCAGTGACTTCGTCCACCTTCACGTTGGAACTGATTATAATGCCTACAAATCACAACCATACTGATTAGAAATGGTATGGTTACAGAGTAGCCTACAGACACACAGATAAACAATAATATGATCACCAAGTCACTGACATTTTGGATCCTGTAGAAACAGACACATTTATGAGAATTGAAGAAAATATGTAGCTCTAGAGGTGATATTTCACTACTCGGTTCTTGTGGAATCTCACACCAAACAAGTGAAATGTGTGAATGTGCAATCTTCAACCCCCTGCAGTTGTTTACTACTTGTAAATAATCCATCAGAATTTCAATAACGTACCTTCCCCATCAGCCACCAGAGGTTTCTTGTTCTTGAACCATGTGATGCTGGCAGCTGGGTTGGCATCAGGGGCGCTGCACTGCCCTAGCTGTGTAGACGATAAACCAATGTGAGGAAAAAAGCAGCAGAATCCTCTTTTAGAAAAATCTTTCAAGGGCATACGAAAGGTTGGAAAATCCTTATGTTATGAAAGTAGCCCAATAAAATGCAAATATTTTTGTTGCTTAATTGATCATATATCTGTGCTCTCATCTGTGGTGCCTCTATTGCATGTGTGAACTCCCCCCCATGTAGCATGAAATGCCCAAAGCATTTTAAACCCCCTCATAGATCCCATGGTTGTTTTAATTGGAGGATATTCTGCTGTTTACTAATTCATCAGGATCACTTCAAAGCACTCATCATTCCAGCAGCACCGTCCTTCTTCAGTTTGCCTCAAGATACTTCATCTCCAATTAAGGATTTCCCTTGATATTCCTGCTTAATATAATGTAGGCATAAGCAAAGCATATGATGAACCTACCTGGGTTGGCTTGCCAATCTCCAGCTCCGCGGCTAGGGCTGTGATCTCCACTCCGGTTGGAGCCTCTGTAGAACACAGTTAATAACATTAACTAGCTGTAGGCATCTCAGAGAGCACTCACTATCACCAGGGCTATCCATAATAATATCACACAGCACAGCACATCATTTAATTGTACCTCAAAGGCCCATTCCATAGCATGCATTAGTATGGCTGCACTATTGCCCTTATGTACCCACTGTGGATAAGGAGTTTGACAGGGTATTCTGAGATGTCAGTCCCAGCCACAACCATGCAGGTGAAAGTCTTCTCGTCCTTCAGTGTTGCTGCAGCAATCAGCAGGCTGGAGTTTTCGGCCATACTGACACGGTCCTTGTACTTGTCGGTGGCTATGACAGAGGCTTCCTGGTCTTTAAGCTGGGTCAGCAGGTCTCCATTGTCCTGGAAATATAAAACAGTTTGGGTTTTAAAAACTTAGCTAACGGAGCTGCACTACTGTAGGACTGTCTTGGTATAAAAACCATTGAACAAAGCATGCACCCACTAATGGTGCAGGAGCTAAATAGACTTAGTTTATGACTTATTAATAGCTATTTTAGAATATCAACCATTCTTTTGACACTGTTGCTGCTCTGGAAGCTTAAAGGCGTAAAGAGGACATGTATACATACACCTTAGCCAAATACATCTAAACTCAGTTTTTCACAATTCCTGACATTTAATCCTAGTAAACATTCACTGTCTTAGGTCAGTTAGGATCACCACTTTATTTTAACAATTTGAAATGTCATAATAATAGTAGAGAGAATAATTTATTTCAGCTTTTATTTATTTCATCACATTCCCAGTGGGTCAGAAGTTTACATACACTCAATTAGTATTTGGTAGCATTGCCTTTAAATTGTTTAACTTGGGTCAAACGATTCGGGTAGCCTTTCGCAAGCTTCCCACAATAAGTTGGGTGAATTTTGGCCCATTCCTCCTGACAGAGCTGGTGTAACTGAGTCAGGTTTGTAGGCCTCCTTGCTCGCACACGCTTTTTCAGTTCTGCCCACACATTTTCTATAGGATTGAGGTCAGGGCTTTGTGATGGCCACTCCAATACCTTGACTTTGTTGTCCTTAAGCCATTTTGCCACAACTTTGGAAGTATGGGGTTATTGTCCATTTGGAAGACCCATTTGTGACCAAGCTTTAACTTCCTGACTGATGTCTTGAGATGTTGCTTCAATATATCCACATAATTTTCCTTCCTCATGATGCCATCTATTTTGTGAAGTGCACCAGTCCCTCCTGCAGCAAAGCACCCCCACAACATGATGCTGCCACCCCCGTGCTTCACGGTTGGGATGATGTTCTTCGGCTTGCAAGCAACCCCCTTTTTCCTCCAAACATAACGATGGTCATTATGGCCAAACAGTTCTATTTTTGTTTCATCAGACCAGAGGACATTTCTCAAAAAAGTAAAATCTTTGTCCCCATGTGCAGTTGCAAACCGTAGTCTGGCTTTTTTATGGCGGTTTTGGAGCAGTGGCTTCTTCCTGGCTGAGCGGCCTTTCAGGTTATGTCGATATAGGACTTGTTTTACAGTGGATATAGATACTTTTGTACCTGTTTCCTCCAGCATCTTCACAAGGTCCTATGCTGTTGTTCTGGGATTGATTTGCACTTTTTGCACCAAAGTACGTTCATCTCTAGGAGACAGAACGCATCTCCTTCCTGAGCGGTATGACGGCTGCGTGGTCCCATGATGTTTATACTTGTGTACAATTGTTTGTACAAATGAACGTGGTACCTTCAGGCGTTTGAAAATTGCTCCCAAGGATGAACCAGACTTGTGGAGGTCTACAATTTATTTTCTGAGGTCTTGGCTGATTTATTTTGATTTTCCCATGATGTCAAGCAAAGAGGCTCTGAGTTTGAAGGTAGGCCTTGAAATACATCCACAGGTACACCTCCAATTGACTCAAATTATGTCAATTAGCCTATCAGAAGCTTCTAAAGCCATGACATCATTTTATGGAATTTTCCAAGCTGTTTAAAGGCACAGTCAACTTAGTGTATGTAAACTTCTGACCCACTGGAATTGTGATACAGTGAATTATAAGTGAAATAATCTGTCTGTAAACAATTGTTGGAAAAATTACTTGTGTCATGCACAAAGTAGATGTCCTAACCGACTTGCCAAAACTATAGTTTGTTAACAAGAAATTTGTGGAGTGGTTGAAAAACGAGTTTTAATGACTCCAAACTAAGTGTATGTAAACTTCCGACTTCAACTGTATATACAAAATATTAAATCTCTTTGTGGTGTTCCCAGTGGGAATACACTTAAAGGTGTATATGTGTGCCCAGACAGGGGTTCAGAGATGTGTTTGTCCCAGTCTCTATCAGTCTCTCCAACATTAGCCCAGTGAACTTTAGGCAGAGTATGAAAATACTAGGAAAACCTGCTCTTTCCAGAGGTGAATACAGGTGAAAGCTATGATCCCTTATTGATGTCACTTGTTAAATCCACTTCAATAAGTGTAGTTGAAGGGGGGAAACAGGTTAAAGAAGGATTTTTAAGCCTTGAGACAATTGAGACATGTATTGTGTGTGTGTGCCATTCAGAGGGTGATTTTATTTTATTTTATTAGGATCTCTTTTAGTCCTCATTTGGACTAATCTTCAAGGAGTCCTTAAACATTAAAATACAATTTATAATACAATCACATTTTCACATATAACACACTGTTACAAACAACAGACATAATACACTGACATATTGACCAGATAAATACTCTAACAGTCTGAAAAGATAAATTGGTTCCTTCATCTACCATAGTCCTGCACAACCTTCCAATGTATTATATTTAAATGGTTCTAAAGTATTGTTTGAATTTATATATTGAAAGGTTTCTGGTTTGCTCAGATAAATTATTCAATTTCTTTATTGCTCTGAATCGAAATGTTATTTTGCCTATTTCTCTTTTCTGCCGGGATAACACATAGATGGTGGACAATCTATTCCTAGTATTGACTGAATGTCTGTCTCTTACCAACTGAATATAGCTGTGAATGGAGTTTGGCCGTTTTAAATGGTGTACATTGTGAAATAAAATAATCATGTTTTTTTCAATTATCTTGTTGATTGATGACCACCCAAGAGAATTGTGCATGACTACAACAGAAAAATCCTATCTCCACCTTAAACAATCCTTGTTGCTTTGTTCTGTCCAATCTGCAGCCTCCTAATCTCACTTACTGATGCATTTCCCTAGACCACAGAACAGTAGTTCACCTGACTCCCAATTAATGTTTGGGTTGTTTGCTTAAGAATCTTTCCCAGTAAATATTCAGCTATCCTTCTGATCATGCATGCAGTTTTTTTTAAATATATATTTTTTTACATAGATTAGTTATTTGAGACGACCATGATAAGCAGTTGTCTAGCAACACCCCTAGTAGTTTAGTTTCTGCCACTTCCTCAATTTGTACTCGCCCCATGCTTAATTGCATCCCATGCTGTGTTGACCTTTTCCTGGTGGAACAGACCAACATAACCTTGGGTTTTCTTGCCGTTCAAAACAAGTTTGTTCCGGAAAACCCACTCTCTGATATGTCCCATATCTACTTGTAGAGCTTGCTGTACCTGTTGAACCGATTGTCTTGCTGTAATAAATTGTAGTGTCATCTGCAAATATAGTAGTCTGAGTTTCAGATAAAGCATAAGTTGGTATATTTTAAGTAAAGAAGTGGCCCAAGGCAGCTGCCCTGCGGTATTCCACAGTTTAAAGCATGAGGGGAAGAAAATGACCCATTGATATAGGTGGACTGTTTCCTGTTAGTTAGATATGACTGTACCCAATTCAATGCTGCCCCCTTAAACCCATAATGCAATAATTTTGTCAAAGTTATTTCATGATCCACTAATTCAAATT
Organism: Coregonus clupeaformis; assembly: GCF_020615455.1. Lineage (NCBI taxonomy): Eukaryota > Metazoa > Chordata > Actinopteri > Salmoniformes > Salmonidae > Coregonus > Coregonus clupeaformis. The sequence continues at coordinate 23,171,484 of NC_059197.1, read as the reverse complement.
CTGTACTGAAATCTAAAAATAGTACACCCACAAACCTGCCATTATCCATAGCATTGAGCCACTGGTCAGTCATGTCAACCAATGCAGTGGTGGTGGAATGTTTTTTGCGATAAGCATGCTGATTGGCTGTGATCAGATTATTTTCCATATACTCCCATATTTGTCTACTCACAATAACCTCCAATATCTTGCTGAGTGAAGGAAGTAGACTGATTGGTTGACTATTGCCATGAGTAATGGGTTCTTTGCTGTCTTTCGGATTGGACACAGTTTAGCATGCTTCCATACATTTGGAAATTTCCCCTTTTCTAGTGACCAGTTAAATATGTATTTCAGTGGAGCTGCAATCTGGGGAGCAGTATAGCGAAGTCAATAATTGTCCATAAGATCTATCTTCAATAGGTTTAACACCTCCTCTACTGACACCAATGGTAGACTAAAAGAGCAGGTTTTTTTGCTCATAATATGATCATCAATCCATTGGACAAAGCTTGTTTGGAAGAATGGGTGTTTACATTATTTCTCAGTAAATTAGTTTACTTTGTAAAAACAAATCTGCAAAATTATTGCCAATATCAGCTGGTTTTGTTATTGTTCTCCCGTCAACCTCCACACTAGATGGGCATGATGAGATAGATGTACCAAGTAAGCCCTTAACTGTATTCCATACCTTTTTTGAATAATTAAATCAATAAAATAAAGTTTTTTTTCTTACGATTTAATTTAACTGCATAATTACGTAGTGTTCTATAATAATTTTAATCAATTTCTAGTTTATGGGCAAGACAAAATATTTAAGTGCCTTTGAACGGGATATAGTAGTATGTGCCAGGCACATCTGTTTGAGTGTGTCAAGAACTGCAACGCTGCTGGGTTCTTCACGCTCAACAGTTTCCTGTGTGTATCAAGAATGGTCCACCACCCAAAGGACATCCAGCCAACTTGGCACAACTGTGGGAAGCATTGGAGTCAACATCCCTGTGGAACACTTTCGACACCTTGTAGAGTCCATGCCCCGACGAATTGAGGCTGTTCTTAGGGCAAAAGGGGGAGCAACTCAATATTAGGAAGGTGTTCCTAATGTTGTGTACACTCAGTGTATATGAACAACTTACATATTTCCATTTGGTCATGAACAGGTCCTTTGGTTTGGGGGCTCCATTGTTGCATGGCACCTCAACGGTTTCTCCATACAGGCCGATAACAGTATCCATACCGCTCACTGAGAGAGAGAGAAAAACACAAGGTCATTTACTCAGTCAGTGGGAAAATCTGATTATATTTAACACAGCCTGAAATCTATTGACTTTCAAATGGAATTAGGTCATACAGATTTTTGTGGCGAATTCCAACTAATCTTTATAAATATCTCTAATCTAACAGGTTGTTAATTGACAGGTGTCTGTCTACCTTATAGCACATTAACGAAACGCACAACGGTAGCCAATGTCAGTGAAGACACTTCCCAGTTGGTCAGCGCATGCTCAGTGTACACGTCCTGGTAATCCGTCTGGCCCTGCGGCCTTGTGAATGTTGACCTGCTTTAAAGTCTTATTCACATCGGCTACGGAGAACGTGATCATTTGAAATTGCTTATTTATAGCCACTTTACTTCACAACCTTTCCCACCCCCAATATGTTGCTGTGGAGACAAAGTCCAGCATTAGAGAGAGAGAAAACAGGGGACTGAGGGGAGGGATAGTCACACAGGCATAGAGAGAAAAAAAAGAAGTCGTCATGGTGCAGCTGATTACAAGGTGTTGCTCAGTTTGCCATAAACAGCACTCCCATTTCAGCCTTTTCAGTTCTGGTCGGGGTTAGGGGGTGTGTAGGAAAGGAAATTACATAAGAGAGCCATTGAACCAATAAAACACCTTGACTGGAGGCTAAAGGACGGCAATTAATATACTGTACCTGCTAGATTTACTGGTAAAAAGCCTTAACCCCATTCGTAAACAATAAACTAAGTACTCAACTGTCCAGACCAATTTTACATTCAAACCTAAATTGCAACATCAGGAGATCTAATCTCCCCAACAAAAGCAGCAGCAGCAGAGTATGCTATCTCTACAGATGCTAGTTACTGTTTACACATACCACTTCAATATAGTATTGTTTTTCCCCCAATGAAAAAACACAGAGATAAAAACATTTATTGGCAGAGCTGAAGTTCCTGTCAGCAAGCAGTAAGCAACCATTAGAAGTGTTTTCATTTGCTTCCCGTGCGCCACTGAATTTGAATCCCTTTTGAATGGGAGTAAATGCTTTTACAATGGTTACCATGGCTTCCACACAGATCTGTCCAGAGTGACCAGTGGCATCCTGTATCCTGTACTGTATGTACACATCAGATCTAATAGCCCAACATGTGATTTTCTACACTCAATACCCATTCTGTTACACGTCAAACTGAACACAGTAATAGAACCTGGTAGACCTGCACATTCTGGACAGTGACAAAGGGAGTCACAAGGATTTACAAAAAGAACACAACATTATTTAATATACATGTTTCACCAAAAGTCTGAAATCCAAGTTCTACACCTTACACCCCCAAGAACACAAAACCATACAGTATAATCTCAAACACAGCAGTTGTGAAGTTATTCTATTTTCATATTCAAATAGGTATTTTTGAATAGTCAAATAAAGCTGTGTTCACCCTCTTGGACAACTTTAAATGAGTTTGTATGAAAAAAAATACAAACTCTATCTGTCCAGACTGCAATTGACCACAATGGGAACGAATCGCAGTGTGCTAAATTACATGATTACAGAGGATAAAGCTCCTGCTGCCTGTTGAGATAAGGTCATCCTCAGTAATAATAATAAGCCATTTAGCAGACGCTTTTATCCAAAGCAACTTACAGTCATGCGTGCATACATTTTTGTGTATGGGTGGTCCCGGGGATCGAACCCACTACCCTGGCATTACAAGCGCCGTGCTCTACCAGCTGAGCTACAGAGGACCACAGGAGTTGGTGACCATCAACATGACACAACGTTAACCATGAACTGAATAATCAGCCATTTAAATTACTAGCCTTAACACCCCACTATGTTTTTAATTACAAATGATGTGTGCACTCCATTTAATGTTTAGTTTAAAAAACAGAACATTAGTAGTAAAACGGTGTGTAGAACTATTTAAGAGGTAAGACATAAGAACCCAGGGATTATTGCCTCAGGCCTAAGAACAGCCGTTAGTCGGGAGTCATCACACGATAATCCCCGGGTTCTCATGCCTTTTGCTTTCATAAAACGGTTGCCAATGTATTTATACAAATATTAATGACATTTTTTCATCATTTTTTTTTTTTTAACGAGTAAATTTGTTTTTGCATTTTGAAGTTGCTATCTAAGCGGGCTGGTCATTAGATATTTTCTCATGTTTTGACCCAGTCGTTAATTCTAATACTTCTATTCATTTGACGTTGCTATGCTAAACAAAACCTTCGGAAAGTATTCAGACCCCCGTATTCTAAAACAAATATAAAAAATTCAAAAAATCCTGAGCAATCTACACACTATACCCCATAATAAAAAGCTAAAACAGATTTTTAGACATTTTTGCAAATGTATTAAAAATAAAAACAGAAATACCTTATTTACATTAGTATTCAGACCCTTTGCTATGAGACTCAAAATTGATCTCAGGTGCATCCTGTTTCCGTTGATTATCCTTGAGATGTTTCTACAACTTGACTGGAGTCCACCTGTGGTAAATTCAATTGATTGGACATGATTTGGAAAGGCCAACACCAGTCTATATAAGGTCCCACAGTTGACACTGAATGTCAGAGCAAAAACTAAGCCATGAAGTCGAAGGAATTGTCTGTAGAGCTCCGAGACAGGATTGTGTCGAAGCACAGATCTGGGGAAGGGTACCAAAACATTTCTGCAACACTGAAAATCCCCAACAACACAGCGGCCTCCATCATTCTTAAATGGAAGAAGTTTGTAACCACCAAGACTCTTCCTAGAGCTGGCCGCCCAGCCAAACTAAGCAATTGGGGGAGAAGGGTCTAGGTCAGGGAGGTGACCAAGAACCCGATGGTCACTCTTACAGAGCTCTAGAGCTCCTCTGTGGAGATGGGAGAACCTTCCAGAAGGACAACCATCTCCACCAATCAGGCCTTTATGGTAGAGTGGCCAGACGGAAGCCACTCCTCAGTAAAAGGCACATGACAAACCGCTTGGAGTTTGCCAAAAGATACCTAAAGACTCTCAGACTTTGGCCTGAATGCGTGAATCCTCACGTCTGGAGGAAACCTGGCACCATCTCTACGGAGAAGCATGGTGGTGGCAGCATCATGCTGTGGGGATGTTTTTCAACGGCAGGGACTGGGAGACTAGTCAGGATAGAGGCAAAGATGAACGGAGCAAAGTACAGAGAGATCCTTGATGAAAACATGCTCCAGAGCGCTCAGGACCTCAGATTGGGGTGAAGGTTCACCTTCCAACAGGACAATGACCCTAAGCACACAGCCAAGACAACACAGGAGTGGCTTCAGGACAAGTCTCTGAATGTCCTTGAGTGGCCCAGACAGAGCCCGGACTTGAACTCGATCGAACATCTCTGGAGATACCTGAAAATAGCTGTGCAGCGATGCTCCCCATCCAACCTGACAGAGCTTGAGAGGATCTGCAGAGAAGAATGGGAGAAACTCCCAAAATACAGGTGTGCCAAGCTTGTAGCGTCATACCCAAGAAGACTCGATGCTGTAATCGCTGCGAAAGGTGCTTCAACAAAGTACTGAGTAAAGGGTCTGAATACTTATGTAAATGTGATTTTCATTTGTATTTTTTTTATGAGCAAAAATGTATTAAAAACTGTTTTTGCTTTGTCATTATGGGGTATTGCGTGTAGATTGATGAGGGAAAAAAACAATTTAATCAATTTTAGAATAAGGCTGTAACGTAATAAAATGTGGAAAAAGTCAAGGGGTCTGAATACTTTCCGAAGGCACTGTATTTCACATTTTGTTGTGTTACAGCCTGAATTCAAAATTGATTAAATATGTTTTTCTCACCCATCTACACACAATACTTCATAATGACAAAGTGAAAACATGTTTTTATAAATTTTTGCAAATGTATTGAAAATGAAATACAGATAAATCTAATTTACATAAGTATTCACAACCCTGAGTCAATACTTTGTAGAAGCACCTTTGGCAGAGATTACAGCTGTGAGTCTTTCTAGGTAAGTCTCTAAGAGCTTTGCACACCTGGATTATACAATATTTGTCCATTATTATTTTTAAAATTCTTCAAGCTCTGTCAAATTGGTTGTTCATCATTGCTAGACAACCATTTTCAAGTCTTGCCATAGATTTTCAAGCAGTGTCGCAGCCGGTCGCGACCGGGAGACCCATGGGGCGGCGCACAATTGGCCCAGCGCCGTCCAGCGTAGGTATGTTCTTGTCCCATCGCGCACTAGCGACTACTGTAGCGAGCCAGGCGCAGTGCACGCTGACTCGGTCGCCAGGTGTACAGTGTTTTCTCCGGCACATTGGTGCGGCTGGCTTCTGGGTTAAGCGGGCACTGTGTCAAGAAGCAGTGCGGTTAGGTTGGGTTGTCTTTCGGAGGACGCACGACTCTCGACCTTCGCCTCTCCCGTGTCCGTACGGGAGTTGCAGCGATGGGACAAGACGGTAACTACCAATTGGATACCACGAAATTGGGGAGAAAAAGGGAGTAAAATACCCACAAAAAAATATAAATAATAATAATAATAATAATTTTTCAAGCAGATTGAAGTCAAAACTGTAACTCGGCCACTCAGGAACATTCACTGTCTTCTTGGTAAGCAACTCCAGTGTAGATTAGTCCTTGTGTTTTAGGTTCTTGTCCTGCTGAAAGGTGAATTAATCTCCCAGTGTCTGGTGGACAGCAGACTGGACCAGGTTTTCCTCTAGGATTTTGCCTGTGTTTAGCTCCATTCCGTTTATTTTTTATCCTGAAAAACTCCCCAGTCCTTAACGATTACAGGCATACCCATAACATGATGCACCCACCACTTTGCTTGAAAATATGGAGAGTGGTACTCAGTAATGTGTTGTATCGGATTTTCCCCAAACATAACACTTCATATTCAGGACAAAATATGAGTTGCTTTGACACATTTTTTGCAGTATTACTTTAGTGCCTTGTTGCAAAAATGATGCATGTTTCTGTACAGGCTTCCTTCTTTTCACTCTGTCAATTAGGTTATTATTGTGGAGTAACTACAATGTTACTCCTATCACAGCAATTAAACTCTGTAACTGTTTTAAAGTCCCCATTGGCCTCATGGTGAAATCCCTGAGTGGTTTCCTTCCTATCAAGCAACAGAGTTAGGAAGGATGCCTGTATCTTTGTAGTGGCTGGGTGTATTGATACACCATCAAACTTGTAATTAATAACTTTACAATGCTCAAAGGGATATTCAATGTCTGCTTTTTTTTTACCCATCTACCAATAGGTGCCCTTCTTTGCGAGGCATTGGAATAACACCCTTGTCTTTGTGGTTAAATCTGTGTTTAAATTCACTGCTCGCCTGAGGGACCATACAGATGATTGTATGTGTGGGGTACAGAGATGAGATAGTCATTAAAAATCATGTTAAACATTATTACTGCACACAGAGTGAGTCCATGCCACTTATTATTTGACTTATTAAGCAAATTCTTACTCTTGAACTTATTTAGGCTTGACATAACAAAGGGGTTGAATACTCATTGACTCAAGACATTTTAGGTTTTCATTTTTAATTAATTTTTAAAAACATAATTCCTCTTTGACATTATGGGGTATTGTGTGTAGGCCAGTGACAAAAATTTAAAATCAATTTTAAATTCAGGCTGAAACACAACAAAATGTGGAAAAAGTAAAGGGGTGTGAATATTTTCTGAAGGCACTGTAGGTAGCAGAGATCTATGTAGCAGAGATTCAATGAGAATGAGAGACAAGAACTTCAATAAATCATTATTTAATAAATATCCAATAGGCATACATAGGCCACACTGCGCTGGTTTATGAATGAATGGAATTCTGAGAGTTTACGGTTTCCATGGTGAATTAATAATTGCATGTTCATTCTTGGGCTAGCTAGCCTACTGGCACAGGAGAGATTGCTTTTGTAAAATGATACATTGTTGCACAGACCGTAGAGGCAGACAGGTAGGTTTATACAACCCCTAACTCACCTAAAGCCCATTCTTGTGGGAAGCTGCTATAGACCACCAAGTGCTAACAGTCAGTATCTGAATAACATGTGTGAAATGCTTGATAATGTATGTGATGTCAACAGAGAGGTATATTTTCTGGGTGATTTAAATATTGATTGGCTTTCATCAAGCTGCCCACTAAAGAAAATGCTTCAAACTGTAACCAGTGCCTGCAACCTGGTTCAAGTTATCAGTCAACCTACCAGGGTAGTTACAAACAGCACAGGAATGAAATCATCAACATGTATTGATCACATCTTTATTAATGCTGCAGAAATGTGTTTTAAAGCAGTATCCAAATCCATCGGATGTAGTGATCACAATATAGTAGCCATATCTAGGAAAACCAAAGTACAAAGGCTGGGTCTAATATAGTGTATAAGAGGTCATTCAATAAGTTGTGTAGCAAATCCCATGTTGTTGATGTAAAGAATATTTGTTGTTCCGTGGTGTGTAATGAGGAGCAAACAGACGCTGCACTTGACACATTTATGAAATTGCTTATTCCAGTTACTAATAAACATGCACCCATTAAGAAAATCACTGTAAAACCGGTTAAATCCCTGTGGATTGTTGAGGAATTGAAAGATTGTATGGTTGAGAGGGATGAGGCAAAAGGAATGGCAAATAGGTCTGGCTGCACAACCGATTGGCAAACGTATTGCAAATTGAGAAATCGTGACTAAACTGAATAAAAAGAAGAAGAAACTATACTATGAAACAAATATAAATTACATAAAGAATGATAGTAAAAAGCTTTGGAGCAACTTAAATTACATTTGTGAAAAAAAAGCAAACTCAGCTCCATCATTAATTGAATCAGATCAAATCAAATCAAATCAAATCAAATCAAATTTTATTGGTCACATGCGCCGAATACAACAAGTGCAGACATTACAGTGAAATGCTTACTTACAGCCCTTAACCAACAGTGCGTTTATTTTAAACAAAAAAAGTAAGAATAAAACAACAACAAAAAAAGTGTTGAGAAAAACAAAGAGCAGAAGTAAAATAAAGTGACAGTAGGGAGGCTATATATACAGGGGGGTACCGGTGCAGAGTCAATGTGCGGGGGGCACCGGCTAGTTGAGGTAGTTGAGGTAATATGTACATGTGGGTAGAGTTAAAGTGACTATGCATAAATACTTAACAGAGTAGCAGCAGCGTAAAAGGATGGGGTGGGGGGCAGTGCAAATAGTCCGGGTAGCCATGATTAGCTGTTCAGGAGTCTTATGGCTTGTGGGTAGAAGCTGTTGAGAAGTCTTTTGGACCTAGACTTGGCACTCCGGTACCGCTTGCCGTGGCGGTAGCAGAGAGAACAGTCTATGACTAGGGTGGCTGGAGTCTTTGACAATTTTGAGGGCCTTCCTCTGACACCGCCTGGTATAGAGGTCTTGGATGGCAGGGAGCTTTGCCCCAGTGATGTACTGGGCCGTACGCACTACCCTCTGTAGTGCCTTGCGGTCAGAGGCCAAGCAGTTGCCATACCAGGCGGTGATGCAACCAGTCAGGATGCTCTCGATGGTGCAGCTGTAGAATTTTTTTGAGGATCTGAGGACCCATGCCAAATCTTTTAGTCTCCTGAGGGGGAATAGGCTTTGTCGTGCCCTCTTCACGACTGTCTTGGTGTGCTTGGACCATGATAGTTCGTTGGTGATGTGGACACCAAGGAACTTGAAGCTCTCAACCTGTTCCACTACAGCCCCGTCGATGAGAATGGGGGCGTGCTCAGTCCTCTTTTTTTTTCCTGTAGTCCACAATCATCTCCTTTGTCTTGGTCACGTTGAGGGAGAGGTTGTTGTCCTGGCACCACACGGCCAGATCTCTGACCTCCTCCCTATAGGCTGTCTCATCGTTGTCGGTGATCAGGCCGACCACTGTTGTGTCGTCGGCAAACTTAATGATGGTGTTGGAGTCGTGCCTGGCCATGCAGTCATGGGTGAACAGAGAGTACAGGAGGGGGACTGAGCACGCACCCCTGAGGGGCCCCCGTGTTGAGGATCAGTGTGGCAGATGTGTTGTTACCTACCCTTACCACCTGGGGGCGGCCCGTCAGGAAGTCCAGGATCCAGTTGCAGAGGGAGGTGTTTAGTCCCAGGATCCTTAGCTTAGTGATGAGCTTAGAGGGCACTATGGTGTTGAATGCTGAGCTGTAGTCAATGAATAGCATTCTCACGTAGGTGTTCCTCTTGTCCAGGTGGGAAAGGGCAGTGTGGAGTGCGATAGAGATTGCATCATCTGTGGATCTGTTGGGGCGGTATGCAAATTGGAGTGGGTCTAGGGTTTCTGGGATTATGCTGTTGATGTGAGCCATGACCAGTCTTTCAAAGCACTTCATGGCTACAGACGTCAGTGCTACGGGTCGGTAGTCATTTAGGCAGGTTATCTTAGAGTTCTTGGGCACGGGGACTATGGTGGTCTGCTTGAAACATGTTGGTATTACAGACTCGGTCAGGGACATGTTGAAAATGTCAGTGAAGACACTTGCCAGTTGGTCAGCACATGCTCGGAGTACACGCCCTGGTAATCCGTCTGGCCCAGCGGCCTTGTGAATGTTGACTTGCTTAAAAGTCTTACTCACATCGGCTACGGAGAGCGTGATCACATAGTCGTCCGGAACAGCTGGTGCTCTCATGCATGCTTCAGTGTTGCTTGCCTCGAAGCGAGCATAGAAGTGGTTTAGCTCGTCTGGTAGGCTTGTGTCACTGGGCAGCTCGCGGCTGTGCTTCCCTTTGTAGTCTGTAATAGTTTTCAAGCCCTGCCACATCCGACGAGCGTCAGAGCCAGTGTAGTATGATTCAATCTTAGACCTGTATTGACTCTTTGCCTGTTTGATGGTTCGTCGGAGGTCATAGCGGGATTTCTTATAAGCTTCCGGGTTAGAGTCCCGTTCCTTGAAAGCGGCAGCTCTACCCTTTAGCTCAGTGCGGATGTTGCCTGTAATCCATGGCTTCTGGTTGGGGTATGTACGTACGGTCACTGTGGGGGACGACATCATCGATGCACTTATTGATGAAGCCAGTGACTGATGTGGTGTACTCCTCAATGCTGTCTGAAGAATCCCGGAACATGTTCCAGTCTGTGCTAGCAAAACAGTCCTGTAGCTTGGCATCTGCGTCATCTGACCACTTTTTTATTAACCGAATCACTGGTGCTTCCTGCTTCAGTTTTTGCTTATAAGCAGGAATCAGGAGGATAGAGTTATGGTCAGATTTGCCAAATGGAGGGCGAGGGAGAGCTTTGTATGCGTCTCTGTGTGTGGAGTAAAGGTGGTCTAGAGTTTTTTTCCCTCTGGTTGCACATTTGACATGCTGGTAGAAATTAGGTAGAACGGATTTAAGTTTCCCTGCATTAAAGTCCCCGGCCACTAGGAGCGCTGCATCTGGATGAGCGTTTTCCTGTTGATTAATGGCCTTGTACAACTCATTCAGTGCAATCTTAATGCCAGCATTGGTTTGTGGTGGTAAATAGACAGCTATGAAAAATATAGCTGAAAACTCTCTTGGTAAATAGTGTGGTCTACAGCTTATCATAAGATACTCTACCTCAGGCGAGCAAAACCTCGAGACTTCCTTAGTATTTGATTTTGTACACCAGCTGTTGTTTACAAATATACAGAGACCGCCACCCTTTGTCTTACCGGAGCCAGCCGTTCTGTCCTGCCGATGTAGCGTGTAGCCTGCTAGCTGAATGGTATCATTGTTGTCGTTCAGCCACGACTCCGTGAAACATAAGATATTACAGTTTTTAATGTCCCGTTGGTAGGATAACCGTAATCTTAAATCGTCAATTTTATTCTCAAAAGATTGAACGTTGGCTAATAGTATTGATGGGAGAGGCAGTTTACTCGCTGCCGTCGGATCCTCACAAGGCACCCCGACCTACGTCCACGATATCTCCGTCTCTTCCTCAGGCGAATGACGGGGATCTGGGCCTTGCCGGGTGTCTGTAGAATATCCTTCGCGTCCGACTCGTTGAAGAAAAAGTCTTCGTCCAATGCGAGGTGAGTAATCGCTGTCCTGATATCCAGAAGCTCTTTTTGGTTATAAGAGACGATGGCATAAACATTATGTACAAAATAAATTACAAATAACGCGGAAAAACACACATAATAGTACAATTGGTTAGAGGGCTGTAAAACGGCAGCCATCTTCTCCGGCGCTGTTGACTAATTCAGATGACTCATTCATCACAAAACCGACTGATATTGGCAACTATTTTAATGATTTTTTCATTGGCAAGATTAGCAAATTTAGGCATGACATGCCAGTAGAAATGCTGACACTACACATCCAAGTATATCTGCACAAATTATGAAAGATAACCATTGTAATTTTGAATTCCGTAAAGTGAGTGTGGAAGAGGTGAAAAAATTATTGTTGTCTAACAACAATGACAAGCCACCGGGGTCTGACAATTTGGATGGAAAATTACTGAGGATTATAGCGGAGGATACTGTCACTCCTATTTGCCATATTTTCAATTTAAGCCTACTAGAAAGTGTGTGCCCTTAGGCCTGGAGGAAAGCAAAAGTCATTCCGCTACCTAAGAATAGTAAAGCCCCCTTCACGGGCTCAAATAGCCGACCAATCAGCCTGTTACGAACCCTTAATAAACTTTTGGAAAAAATTGTGTTTGACCAGATACAATGCTATTTTACAGTAAACAAATTGAAAACAGACTTTCAGCAAGCTTATAGGGAAGGACATTCAACAAGCACAGCACTTACACAAATGACTGATGATTGGCTGAGAGAAATTGATGATAAAAAGATTGTGGGGGCTGTTATGTTAGACTTCAGTGCGGCTTTTAACATTATCAATCATAGTCTGCTGCTGGAAAAACTTATGTGTTATGACTTTACACCCCCTACTATATTGTGGATAAAGTGTTACCTCTCTAACAGAACACAGAGGGTGTTCTTTAATGGAAGCCTCTCCAACATAATCCAGGTAGAATCAGGAATTCCCCAGGGCAGCTGTCTAGGCCCCCTACTTTTTTCAATCTTTACTAACGACATGCCACCGGCTTTGGGTAAAGCCAGTGTGTATATGTATGTGGATGACTCAACACTATACATGTCAGCTACTACAGCGACTGAAATGACTGCAACACTTAACAAAGAGCTGCAGTTAGTTTCTGAGTGGTTGGCAAGGAATAAGTTAGTCCTAAATATTTCTCAAACTAAAAGCATTGTATTTGGGACAAATCATTCACTAAACCCTAAACCACAACTAAATCTTGTAATAAATAATGTGGAAATTGAGCAAGTTGAGGTGACTAAACTGCTTGGAGTAACCCTGGATTGTAAACTGTCATGGTCAAAATATATTGATACAACAGTAGCTAAGATGGGGAGAAGTCTGTCCATAATAATGCGCTACTCTACCTTCTTAACAGCATTATCAACAAGGCAGGTCCTACAGGCCCTAGTTTTGTCGCACCTGGACTACTGTTCAGACGTGTGGTCAGGTGCCACAAAAAGGCACTTAGGAATATTGCAATTGGCTCAGAACAGGGCAACACGGCTGGCCCTTGGAAGTAAACAGAGAGCTAACGTCAATAATATGCATGTCAATCTCTCCTGGCTCAAAGTGGAGGAGAGATTGACTTAATCACTACTTGTATTTATGAGAGGTATTGACATGTTGAATGCACCGAGCTGTCTGTTTGAATTACTGGCGCACAGCTCAGACACCCATACATACACCACAAGACATGCTACAAGAGGTCTCTTCACAGTCCCCAAGTCCAGAACAGACTATGGAAGGCACACAGTACCACATAGAGCCATGACTACATGGAACTCTATTCCACATCAGGTAACTGATGCAAGCAGTAAAATAAGATTAAAAAAACAGATAAAAATACACCTTATGAAACAGCGGGGACTGTGAAGCAACACAAACATAGGCACAGACACATGCATACAAACACACGATAACATACGCACTATACACACACGTACACATGGATTTTGTATTGTAGATATGTGGTAGTGGTGTCAATCACCGCATTCTAATTGGCAGACTAAATAGCCTTCGTTTCTCAAATGACTGCCTCGCCTGGTTCACCAACTACTTCTCAGATAGAGTTCAATGTGTCAAATCGGAGGGCCTGTTGTCTGGACCTCTGGCAGTCTCTATGGGGGTGCCACAGGGTTAAATTCTCGGGCCGACTCTATTCTCTGTGTATATCAATGATGTCGCTCTTGCTGCTGGTGACTCTCAGATCCACCTCTATGCAGACGACACCATTTTGTATACATCTGGCCCTTCAATGGACACTGTGTTAACAAACCTCCAAACGAGCTTCAATGCCATACAACACTCCTTCCGTAGCCTCCAACTGCTCTTAAACGCTAGTAAAACTAAATGCATGCTCTTCAATCGAACGCTGCTTGCACCCGCCCGCCCGACTAGAATCACTACTCTCGGTGGGTCTGACTTAGAATATGTGGACACTACAAATACCTAGGTGTCTGGTTGGACCGTAAACTCTCCTTCCAGACTTACATTAAGCATCTCCAATCCAAAGTTAAATCTAGAATCAGCTTCCTATTTCGCAACAAAGCCTCCATCACTCATGCTGCCAAACATGCCCTCGTAAAACTGACTATCCTACCGATCCTTGACTTCGGCGATGTCATTTACAAAATAGCCTCCAACACTCTACTCAGCAAATTGTATGTAATCTATCACAGTCCCATCCGTTTTGTCACCAAAGCTCCATATACTACCCACCATTGTGACCTGTATGCTCTCGTTGGCTGGCCCTCACTACATATTCGTCGCCAAACCCACTGGATCCAGGTCATCTATAAATCACTTCTAGGCAAATCCCTGCCTTATCTTAGCTCATTGGTCACCATAGCAACACCCACCCTTAGTATGCGTTCCAGCAGGTATATCTCACTGGTCTTCCCCAAAGCCAACACCTCCTTTGGCTGCCATTCCTTCCAGTTCTCTGCTGCCAATGACTAGAATGAACTGCAAAAATCTCTGAAGCTGGAGACTCTTATCTCCCTCACTAACTTTAAGCATCAGTTGTCAGAGCAGCTTACCGATCACTGCACCTGTATACAGCCCAGCTGTAATTAGCCCACCCAACTACCTCATCCCCATATTGTTATTTATTTTGCTAATTTGCACCCCAGTATCTCTATTTGCACATCATCTTCTGCACATCTATCACTCCAGTGTTAATACGAAATTGTAATTATTTTGCACTATGGCCTATTTATTGCCTTACCTCCATAACTTACTACATTTGCACACACTGTATATAGATGTTCTATTGTGTTTTTGACTGTATGTTTTGTTTATTCCATATGTAACTCTGTGTTGTTGTTGTTTTTATCGCACTGCTTTGCTTTATCTTGGCCAGGTCGCAGTTGTAAATGAGAACTTGTTCTCAACTGGCTTACCTGGTTAAATAAAGGTGGAAAAAAATTAATAATAATAATAACGGGGATCCAAAATAAATACAAATACAAATACAAATACAACTGTTGCAAACCAAATAATAGCAAGGACTAATAATGTTTAGACGCTGAAGTTTATGAATTTCCTACCTGGGCTGCGGGATAGTGGAATTATGACATTAACACGTCATGATATTTTGCGGGAGTTGTGTATTGGTTGGCTGAATTTATATATCAATAAGTTGTTATGCCATTGGTCATGCTTGCAGATAGGGGGAGATCGTGAACGGCAATTCTTCCCAGTCTGATACTGACATGCAAGCAGTAGGTCACGTTCTGAAATAGTATTTACAATGTGTACAAGTTCACTAGGCGACAGTATGTATACAGTGCATTCGGAATGTATTCAGACCACTTGACTTTTTCCACATTTTGTTACATTACAGCCTTATTCTAAAATGGATTAAATTGTTTCCCCCCCTCATCAATCTACACACAATACCCCATAATGACAAAGCAAAAACAGGTTTTTAGAAAATTTTGCAAATGTATAGAAAATATAAACAGTCTCCTCCCCTTCATCTACAGTGATTTGAAGTGGATTTAACAAGTGACATCAATAAGGGATCATAGCTTTCACCTGGATTCACCTGGTCAGTCTATGTCATGGAAAGAGCAGATGTCCTTAATGTTTTGTACACTCAGTGTGTATGTACAGTGGGGAAAAAAGTATTTAGTCAGCCACCAATTGTGCAAGTTCTCCCACTTAAAAAGATGAGAGAGGCTTGTAATTTTCCTCATAGGTACACGTCAACTATGACAGACAAAACGAGAAAAAAAAATCAAGAAAATCATATTGTAGGATTTTTAATGAATTTATTTGCAAATTATGGTGGAAAATAAGTATTTGGTCAATAACAAAAGTTTCTCAATACTTTGTTATATACCCTTTGTTGGCAATGACACAGGTCAAACGTTTTCTGTAAGTCTTCACAAGGTTTTCACACACTATTGCTGGTATTTTGGCCCATTCCTCCATGCAGATCTCTTCTAGAGCAGTGATGTTTTGGGGCTGTCGCTGGGCAACACGGACTTTCAAATCCCTCCAAATATTTTCTATGGGGTTGAGATCTGGAGACTGGCTAGGCCACTCCAGGACCTTGAAATGCTTCTTACGAAGCCACTCCTTCGTTGCCCAGGCGGTGTGTTTGGGATCATTGTCATGCTGAAAGATCCAGCCACGTTTCATCTTCAATGCCCTTGCTGATGGAAGGAGGTTTCACTCAAAATCACACGATACATGGCCCCATTCATTCTTTCCTTTACACGGATCAGTCGTCCTGGTCCCTTTGCAGAAAAACAGCCCCAAAGCATGATGTTTCCACCCCCATGCTTCACAGTAGGTATGGTGTTCTTTGGATGCAACTCAGCATTCTTTGTCCTCCAAACACGACGAGTTGAGTTTTTACCAAAAAGTAATATTTTGGTTTCATCTGACCATATGACATTCTCCCAATCCTCTTCTGGATCATCCAAATGCACTCTAGCAAACTTCAGACGGGCCTGGACATGTACTGGCTTAAGCAGGGGGACACATCTGGCACTGCAGGATTTGAGTCCCTGGCGGCGTAGTGTGTTACTGATGGTAGGCTTTGTTCCTTTGGTCCCAGCTCTCTGCAGGTCATTCACTAGGTCCCCCCGTGTGGTTCTGGGATTTTGCTCACCGTTCTTGTGATCATTTTGACCCCACGGGGTGAGATCTTGCGTGGCGCCCCAGATCGAGGGAGATTATCAGTGGTCTTGTATGTCTTCCATTTCCTAATAATTGCTCCCACAGTTGATTTCTTCAAACCAAGCTGCTTACCTATTGCAGATTCAGTCTTCCCAGCCTGGTGCAGGTCTACAATTTTGTTTATGGTGTCCTTTGACAGCTCTTTGGTCTTGGCCATAGTGGAGTTTGGAGTGTGACTGTTTGAGGTTGTGGACAGGTGTCTTTTATACTGATAACAAGTTCAAACAGGTGCCATTAATATAGGTAACGAGTGGAGGACAGAGGAGCCTCTTAAAGAAGAAGTTACAGGTCTGTGAGAGCCAGAAATCTTGCTTGTTTGTAGGTGACCAAATACTTATTTTCCACCATAATTTCCAAATAAATTCATTAAAAATCCTACAATGTGATTTTCTGGATTTTTTTTTCTCAATTTGTCTGTCATAGTTGACGTGTACCTATTTTTTTATTTTTTTATTTCACCTTTATTTAACCAGGTAAGCCAGTTGAGAACAGGTTCTCATTTACAACTGCGACCTGGCCAAGATAAAGCAAAGTAGTGCAATAAAAAACAACACAGAGTTACATATGGGGTAAAAAACATAAAGTCAGAAATACAACAGAAAATATATATACAGTGTGTGCAAATGTAGCAAGTTATGGAGGTAAGGCAATAAATAGGCTATAGTGCAGAATAATTACAATAGTATTAACACTGGAATGCTAGATGTGCAAGAGATTATGTGCAAATAGAGATACTGGGGTGCAAAAAAGCAAAATAAATAACAATATAGGGATGAGGTAGTTGGGTGGGCTAATTTCAGATGGGCTGTGTACAGGTGCAGTGATCGGTAAGGTGCTCTGACAACTGATGCTTAAAGTTATTGAGGGAGATAAGAGTCTCCAGCTTCAGAGATTTTTGCAATTCGTTCCAGTCATTGGCAGCAGAGAACTGGAAGGAATGGCGGCCAAAGGAGGTGTTGGCTTTGGGAATGACCAGTGAGATATACCTGCTGGAGCGCAGACTACGGGTGGGTGCTGCTATGGTGACCAATGAGCTAAGATAAGGCGGGGATTTGCCTAGCAGTGATTTATAGATGGCCTGGAGCCAGTGGGTTTGACGACGAACATGTAGTGAGGACCAGCCAACAAGAGCGTACAGGTCACAGTGGTGGGTAGTATATGGGGCTTTGGAGACAAAACGGATGGCACTGTGATAGACTACATCCAATTTGCTGAGTAGAGTGTTGGAGGCTATTTTGTAAATGACATCGGTAGGATAGTCAGTTTTACGAGGGCATGTTTGGCAGCATGAGTGAAGGAGGCTTTGTTGCGAAATAGGAAGCCGATTCTAGATTTAACTTTGGATTGGAGATTCTTTATGTGAGTCTGGAAGTTGAGTTTACAGTCTAACCAGACACCTAGGTATTTGTAGTTGTCCACATACTCTAGGTCAGACCCGTCGAGAGTGGTGATTCTAGTCGGGTGGGCGGGTGCCAGCAGCGTTCGATTGAAAAGCATGCATTTAGTTTTACTAGTGTTTAAGAGCAGTTGGAGGCTACTGAAGGATTGTTGTATGGCATTGAAGCTCGTTTGGAGGTTTGTTAACACAGTGTCCAATGAAGGGCCAGATGTATACAAAATGGTGTCGTCTGCGTAGAGGTGGATCTGAGAGTCACCAGCAGCAAGAGCGACATCATTGATATACACGGAGAAAAGTGTCGGCCCAAGAATTGAACCCTGTGGCACCCCCATAGAGACTGCCATAGGTCCAGACAACAGGCCCTCCGATTTGACACACTGAACTCTATCTGAGAAGTAGTTGGTGAACCAGGCGAGGCAGTCATTTGAGAAACCAAGGCTATTTAGTCTGCCAATAAGAATGCGGTGGTTGACAGAGTCGAAAGCCTTGGCCAGGTCGATGAAGACGGCTGCACAGTACTGTCTATTATCAATCGCGGTTATAATATCGTTTAGGACCTTGAGCGTGGCTGAAGTGCACCCGTGACCAGCTCGGAAACCGGATTGCATAGCGGAGAAGGTACGGTGGTATTCGAAATGGTCGATGATCTGTTTGTTAACTTGGCTTTCGAATACTTTCGAAAGGCAAGGCAGGATGGATATAGGTCTGTAGCAATTTGGATCTAGAGTGTCACCCCCTTTGAAGAGGGGGATGACCGCGGCAGCTTTCCAATCTCTGGGGATCTCAGACGTTATGAAAGAGAGGTTGAACAGACTGGTAATAGGGGTAGCGACAATTTCGGCGGCTAGTTTTAGAAAGAAAGGGTCCAGATTGTCTAGCCCAGCTGATTTGTAGGGGTCCAGATTTTGCAGCGCTTTCAAAACATCAGCTGTCTGAATTTGTGTGAAGGAGAAGCGGGGGGCATGGGCAAGTTGCAGCAGAGGGTGCAGAGTTGGTGGCCGGGTTAGTGGTAGCCAGATGGAAAGCATGGCCAGCTGTAGCAAAATGCTTGTTGAAATTCTCGATTATTGTAGATTTATCGGTGGTGATAGTGTTTCCTAGCCTCAGTGCAGTGGGCAGCTGGGAGGAAGTGCTCTTATTCTCCATGGACTTTACAGTGTCCCAAAACTTTTTGGAGTTAGTGCTACAGGATGCAAATTTCTGTTTGAAAAAGTTAGCCTTTGCTTTCCTGACTGCTTGTGTATATTGGTTCCTAACTTCCCTGAAAAGTTGCATATCGCGGGGGCTATTTGATGCTAATGCTGTACGCCACAGGATGTTTTTGTGCTGGTCAAGGGCAGTCAAGTCTGAGGAGAACCAGGGGCTATATCGGTTCTTAGTTCTGTATTTTTGAATGGGGCATGTTTATTTAAGATTGAGAGGAAATTACTTTTAAGGAACAACCAGGCATCCTCTACTGACGGAATGAGATCTATATCCATCCAGGATACCTGGGCCAGGTCAATTAGGAAGGCCTCCTCGCTAAAGTGTTTTAGGGAGCGTTTGACAGTGATGAGGGGTGGTCGTTTGACCGCGGGACCCGTTACGGACGCAGGCAATAAGGCAGTGATCGCTGAGATCCTGGTTGAAGACAGCTGAGGTGTATTTAGAGGGTATGTTAGTCAGGATGATATCTATGAGGGTACCCATGTTTACGGATTTAGGGTTGTACCTGGTAGGTTCGTTGATAATTTGCGTGAGGTTGAGGGCATCTAGCTTGGATTGTAGGATGGCTGGGGTATTAAGCATATCCCAATTTAGGTCACCAAGCAGTACAAACTCTGAGGATAAATGGGGGGCAATCAATTCACATATGGTGTCCAGGGCACAGCTGGGGGCTGAGGGGGGTCTGTAGCAAGCGGCAACAGTGAGAGACTTATTTCTGGAAAGGTGGATTTTTAGAAGTAGAAGCTCAAACTGTTTGGGCACAGACCTGGATAGTATGATAGAGCTCTGCAGGCTATCTCTACAGTAGATTGCAACTCCACCCCCTTTGGCAGTTCTATCTAGACGGAAAATGTTATAGTTGGGGATGGAAATTTCAGAATTTTTGGTGGCCTTCCTGAGCCAGGATTCAGACACTGCTAGAACATCAGGGTTGGCAGAGTGTGCTAACGCAGTGAATAACTCAAACTTAGGAAGTAGACTTCTGATATTTATGTGCAAGAAACCAAGACTTTTGCGATTACAGAAGTCATCAAATGATAGCGCCTGGGGAGTAGGAGTGATACTGAGGGCTGCAGGGCCTGGGTTAGCCTCTACATCACCAGAGGAACAGAGGAGGACTAGAATAAGGATACGGCTAAAGGCTTTAAGAACTGGTCTTCTAGTGCGTTGGGTACATAGAATAAAGGGGGCAGATTTCCGGGTGTTATAGAAAAGATTCAGGGCATTATGTACAGACAAGGATATGGAAGGATATGAGTAAAGTGGAGGTAAACCTAAGCGTTGGGTAACAATGAAAGAGATAGCATCGCTGGAGGCATCAATTGAGTCGGTCTCCGCGTGTATAGGGGGAGGGGCAAAGGAGCTATCTAAGGCAGGTTTAGCTAGGCTGGGGGTCTACAGTGATATAGTACAATTAGAAATAACCGAAACAACAATAAACTAACCATGTTTGGGCTGAGGCTAAACATAAACAGGATGTAGTACCGTAAAAAGGAACAGTCCAGCAGATATCAGCTGTATAGCTGAGTTATCATAAGGTCCGGTGGTGAAGCACTAGTAAGAGGCCACGGCTAGCGTGTGCTAGCGGGCCAGGGCTAGCAGATGGATGGAATCTTCGTGGTTAACGTCGTAACCACATCAGACGATTTCGTCGGCAGACCAGTCGTGTAGGATCGGCGGGGCTCCGTGTCAACACTAGGTGGTCCCGTCCGGTTGACAGAGAGGTAGATAGCCGGGAGATGGGCGATGGGCCTAGCTCAGGATGATTAGCCAGACCACAGCGTCCGTTTTGTTGTAGCTAGCTGGTGGTAGCTAGCTGGTAGCGATGAAATCCGGAGTTAAAGGTCCAGTGATTCAGTGATTCCGGCGGAAAAACTGATATGTTCTGGGTCGATAACGCGCTGTGCAGACTGGCCGAATATCCGGTGATCAATGTCCAGTGATTAAAATTAATCCCGGAAAAAAAATCCAATGTTCTGGGTGAAACACCGCTAGCTGTGGCTAATAGCAAATAGCAAGTAGCTAGTTAGCTGGCTAGCTAGTTTCAACTGGAGATTCTAGATTCTAGATAAAGGTAAGTCAATAATAGAATCCGTTCCACATTGAGTGAGGCGGGTTGCAGGAAAGTATATCTTGTAGAAGGATGAAAAGTCTGATAGGGAAATATGTACGAAAAATAGGGTATTTACAGGCTATTTACAGACAGACGATAAAAACACAACTGCACTACTACGCCATCTTGGATTGATGAACATTACAGGCCTCTCTCATCTTTTTAAGTGGGAGAACTTGCACAATTGGTGGCTGACTAAATACTTTTTTTCCCCACTGTATGTGTACGGTACCCAGTAGATATTGTGGGCTTCCAGTGATGTGCTTTTGTATGTATGTTATTGCTGTACGAGTGAGTTAGCTAGCATGTTCTAAATGTAATGGTCGCATTAGCTCCCTGCTAATTGACAGTTATTTCCATGCTAACAGACAAATCATGAATCTACAGCGATCAACATACTGTTGTCCTGCACATCTAATGTGCTTCCTTGTGTCAATCGGCAGAATAAACACCTTTTTTTTTTTACACAACGCAAGGCCTCCCAGGTGGCGCAGCGGTTTAAGGCACTGCATCGCAGTGCTTGAGGCGTCACTACAGACACATGCTCGATCCCAGGCTGTGTCGCAGCCGGCCGCGACTGGGAGACACATGAGGCGACGCACATTTGGCCCAGCGTCGTCCGGATTAGGGGAGGGTTTGGCTGGCCGGGATGTCCTTGTCCCGTCGCGCTCTAGCGACTCCTTGTGGCGGGCCGGGCGCATTCACGCTGTCTTTGGTCACCAGCTGTACAGTGTTTCCTCAGACACATTGGTGCGGCTGGCTTCCGGGTTAAGCGAGCAGTGTGTCAAGAAGCAGTGCAGCTTGGCAGGGTCGTGTTTCGGAGGACGCATGGTTCTCGACCTTCGCCTCTCCCGAGTCCAAACGGGAGTTACAGCGATGGGACAAGACTGTAACTACCAATTGGGGAGAAAAAGGGGAAAAAAATAAAAAACGCAAGAGAGTTACGAAGTACGATCACAGCTGTTACACTGGTGCCGAGACCAGTCTTCTTGTCTTCGCTGGACAGCTGTTACATGAGCATTGTGTCACAACCATACTGTAACATATTATCCGGTAACACTTTACTTGACACCCAGCATCATATCACGCTATGACACGGTCATAACCATGCCATAATATGATCATAACACTGTCATGAACCATAAATATACACCTGAGGTGCGTTCAACAAGGGAAATAGTTTGGCTAACGTTAGCTAACATATTCCATTTGTTTTGTGTTAGCCGCAACCGTTCGCTAACGTTAGCAAACAATCTGAGAAGATAGTGTGCAGCGAACATGTGTCTGTTTCGGGTCTAAACTGCCGCAAAAAATAATAATGTGGCCATGTAGACTTTCTACTATGTTTAGTAGGAATAGCTACGTTTTCAGTTTGAATATTCGTTCAACTGAAATTGTTACTCTGGCAACATGTTAGCTGCAAAGAGAAGCCTTGTTGAACTCGCCTCTGTTGTGATATATTTAAGCAATAAGGCCCAAGAGGTGTGGTATATGGCCAATATACCATGGCTGTTCTTATGCACGACGTGCCTGGCTACATCCCTTAGCCGTGGTATATTGGCCATATACCACAAATCCCTGAGGTGCCTTAATGCAGTTTATAAATTGCATTATTTTATGGCTGGTTATGACACCTACTTGAAAGAGTGTCAAAACCCACATTTATTCAAATGTATTTTTTCCCTGCCAAGAAGTTTCCTTTCATTTTAAAGTTTGTTTCTTAAGTCCTTTGTTGTTGTAATGAATTCTTTACAGTCGTGTTTTTTTCATCATATTTTAAATAACTTTTAGAAAATGCACTTTATGACACTGTCATAAAGTGTTATGACCATCCTGTGTCACTTTACTTGGACTAAGAAAATGCACTTTATGACACTGTCAATAAGCATTATGACCATCATAAGCCAGATAGGCCTATCAAGTACATGCCCTTATGTCAGTCATCAGTCACAAAGAGGGTGTCTTGTCCTGCTCCTAAAATCTGCTCCTGCATTCATCCCAGTCATCAGAAACAGAGCATTGGGGTAGGTGCATGTCTGACATCAATGTGTGCACAATTACAATGATAATTTAGTATGGTCAATTTCAGAAAATGTTAAAATAACACAAGCATACTGTTGACAAGTAGGCTATGGTGTAATGGAATGTTTTGCCTTGTGTGGTAGGTTTTGTGGGTTTTGACACTCTTATGTAGGTGTCATAACCAGTCATAAAATAAGTACCATGACAGATTTTGTGGGTTTTGACACTCTTATGTAGGTGTCATAACCAGCCGTAAAATAACGCAATATGTCACAACAAGTATAGATATATGTATCATGACAGTGTTATGACCATATTATGACATGGTTATGACCGTGTTATAACGTGTTATGACGCTGGGTATCAAGTAAAGTGTTACCCATTAGTCCGCTGAAGCTTTAAAGGCCCATTGCAGTCAACAATGTGATTTTCCTGTGTTTTATATATATATTTCCACACTATGAGGTTGGAATAATACTGTGAAATTGTGAAAATGATTAAAATGCCATTTTAGTGTAAAAGACCGCCTGAAATTTCAGCCTGTTTTGGTGGGATAGAGTTTTGGCCTACCTGGTGACATCACCATGTGGTAAATTAGTTAATAGACAAATAACAAAGAGAGTTCCAAACCTCTCTGCCAATAACAGCTCATTTTCAGTTTTCCCCTCCCCACTCAGACCACTCCCAGACAGTCCTAGCAAAATTATTGTGTGAGAAATTGCTATTTTTGTTTCTTTTTGATCATTTTAATTGAAAACATTCACAGTAAGTTACTTAATTGTTACCCAGAAATTATATTAAAATAAAAACGGCAGCATTGGACTTTTAATAAGTTCAGATCACCAGTTCTGATGTGAAATCATCTGCACTTATCAAAGTCAAATCCTCAGGTTCAATGTGAAATTAGTTAATACTGCATACAGTGGAAATGGGAAATCAAATAAAAGAAAGATACAGAGAGAGAGAGAGAGAGAGAGAGAGAGAGGCGAGGAGAGAGAGAGAGAGAGAGAGAGAGAGAGAGAGAGAGAGAGAGAGAGAGAGAGAGACAGACATCGGCACCACAGGACAGGAGATACTTTCATGTTCCTGATTAAGGTGGCTCTGTCCCTGAGGAGAGAGAGCTGAAGACAGCTCCGATATGCGCTCACTAGGGAAATCAGCCCCCCCCCCACCACACCCCGCCTGCACTTCTCTCCTCTCCTCTCTCTGTTGTTCCTCTTCCTCTCTATCTCTCTCTCTTTATGTGCCACACACCTCTTCGGAGAGAGATACAAAAATAAGCCCACACTTTTTAAGTGCTGAAACTGACGGGCTGTGCAATGAATGGTGATCCTGTGGCGCATGTCCACAAAGGCACCATGGCAAATAGCTGGGAATGCAGGGGTTAGAGAGCAGCTAGGAGAACCACTCTAACTAGATCAATACTGGTTGCAGAAAGGCCAGACTCCTACAGTGAACACTACTTGTATAGGCAGCAGAAATAAAAGGAAACTTAACTCTGCATGACATTATCCTTTTCCTTCCATCTATTCGTGAATTATTAAGCAAGCATCACAGCATTTTGATTCTCTTGAGTGAGCACAGAGAATGGTAATTTAACAAACTTTCATCTAGAATCTGAAAAAACAAAACAATACAGAGCATTAAAGCCTAGCCTACCATTTCCTCACAGCTGTGCAGTACTATGAGCTAACTAATGTAACTAGATTGGAATGTGAGGCTGAGGATAAAAGCTGAGCTACTGTATGTTTGTCTTGTCCATACTGTATCAATGGGGTTCAGTCAGTGATTCATCAAGCTCATTGTAAGCCAATTTACAATGGCAGGGTTTCATATCCTATTTTGCAAGTAAATGTTGTTTACTTGTTCTTGACATGCATAGAGCAACCAGTTGAACAGGTTTGTGACACACAGCTGCACATCTCTCTCTCTATCTCCCTCTCTCTGTCTCGCTCTCTCTGAGGAAGGGGTGTAATCATCTCGCTGATGGATGACTGACAGCACACTTGCACAACAACCTTATTGCACAGGGCCCTTTTTGTTCAGCGCACCATGCACGCTATACCATGGGAGCACCCGGCCATCTGTGTTGTGCTCTTTAGTGTCCATTCTTCCTGCCTGATGCTGTCCCCTGACAAGTTACATGTTGTTCTGCCTGATGCTGTCCCCTGACAAGCTACATGTTGTTCTGCCTGATGCTGTCCCCTGACAAGCTACATGTTGTTCTGCCTGATGCTGTCCCCTGACAAGCTACATGTTGTTCTGCCTGATGCTGTCCCCTGACAAGTTACATGTTGTTCTGCCTGATGCTGTCCCCTGACAAGCTACATGTTGTTCTTCCTGATGCTGTCCCCTGACAAGCTACATGTTGTTCTGCCTGATGCTGTCCCCTGACAAGCTACATGTTGTTCTGCCTGATGCTGTCCCCTGACAAGCTACATGTTGTTCTGCAGACTAGCTCCAGTCCAGCAAGGTTAATGATTAGACATGACACACAGGGTAAAGGCAACTGAAATGAGCGGGAAAACAGAAAGCACACGCATGGAGATTTTTATAGACTGGTTTAAGGTTAACCCTTTAGAACCATAGCGGCCGTCGGCGGCCTTTCTTTAAATTACTATATCGGCTGTGAACGGCCTTGTTTTTCTAACAATAATATCTGTGTCACTATCGCAAAATGTACTTGCTAACAACCTGTTGTCGTATTCGTGTGGCTGTTGTCATCAACCAGAAACTGGTTGTGGTTTGTCATGTTTGCTAGGTGCAGATATTCATAGGCCATACACTGCCTTGTTTTCCCATTATTTGACAGCTGTCGTGTTAGGGTAGTAGATGCCCACGCAGTGGAGCTCATATGATGAGTTGGATATTTGTTTACATAGCCAACTAACAAGTTGCTTGCTTTGTCCAGTTTCTACCGATGCAATTCATTTGGAAACTGTCCCATTGGTGAACTCTGTAGTTAGTCTGTCAGGGAAGAAAGCAAGATTTGATTGGAGGAGAGAGAGAGAGAGAGAGAGAGAGAGAGAGAGAGAGAGAGAGAGAGAGAGAGAGTGAGAGAGGTGTGTGTGTGTGTGTGTGGGGGGAAT
Source organism: Coregonus clupeaformis (assembly GCF_020615455.1). Taxonomy (NCBI): domain Eukaryota; kingdom Metazoa; phylum Chordata; class Actinopteri; order Salmoniformes; family Salmonidae; genus Coregonus; species Coregonus clupeaformis. The sequence goes on along the minus strand of NC_059197.1, from coordinate 23,145,229 downwards.
ATTAGGCGTGTAACTGTATCACACAATTTATTATGGAAACCCCTTATTAGGAAGATAGTATGTGTATGGTTGAGGAAACTGGGAGGAAGAAAGAGAGAGACAGTGAAAGGGAGAGAGAGAGATTATGTTCCTGACCACAATTGTATCCTATTTGTTGCTCCTCTCCTCTCCCTCTGTTACTCTGTTCCTCTAGGTCAGTGAAAGTGAGGGAAGTGATGTGGAGAGTCAGGGCTCAGCAGCAAAAGGCAGGGAGGAAGAGGAGTTAGAGATGATTGGGGGATAGAGATGTGAAACAAGGAGGAAGGAGTGGAGTGAGAGGAGAGTGGAGGGAGAGAGGAGAGGAGAGTGAAGAGGAGGGAAAGGAGAGTGGATGGAGATTAACATGGAAAGGAAGAGGGAGAGGAGGAGGAGGGAGAGGAGGAGGAAGAGGAGGAGAGTATGAAGCAGAGGGAGAGGAGGAGGAAGAAGGAGGGGAAGAGGAAGAGCACACATGAGAGGGGAGCCTACGTTTCCATGGAGTGTGTCTCACCCTTGTACCACACAGCCTGGGCCATAAGTGACAGTGGCAGGGGTTTTGGAGTTGTTTTTAAAAGTGGTAGAAATGTATATCTGTTCCAGAGCTTGTAATGGATTACAACAAGAAAATGGGCGTGGTTGACCATCTTGACCAACTGAGGAGCTATTACAATGTTGGACGCACAGGCAGAAAATGGTGGAAGTATGTGTTTTGGGGGATGCTCAAAATTGCCATCATAAATGCATACATTGTGTGGGGGACCCTGCAAAGGCCCCTTCCCAGAAACCGCAGGCACTGGTCCCTGAAGGCATTCAAAATGCAGATTGTGCATTCACTTTGTGATATGGCTACAGTGGCAGGAAGAGGGGAGCCAAGAGTGTGACACCAGGGTGTGTGGACTGAGTTGTAACTCATTTGAAAGCAAGTGAAGTTTGAAGGGCGCAAGAGACTGTGTGTGGTCTGCATCCGGAGTGGATGCAGGGCAAAGAGTAGGAGATGTGTAGAAACATCCTTTGGGTGCTCTATGTGTTCTGTGCCACTTTGCAGGATGGGGCAATGCCTCCAGAAGTTCCATGACATGTTGTAGGCTAAATGCAAACACTAAAGTGACAGTGTGAAATATTTTGTCCTACAAATCTTTTATTGTCTCTGAACAGTTGTTGTGTTTTGTATATTTTCTCTTTATCTGTCTCTATCTAATAGTTGTTGCATTCCCTGAATTGTGACTCTCAGATCCACCTCTACGCAGACGACACCATTTTGTATACATATGGCCCTTCATTGGACACTGTGTTAACAAACCTCCAAACGAGCTTCAATGCCATACAACACTCCTTCAGTAGCCTCCAACTGCTCTTAAACACGAGTAAAACTAAATGCATGTAACGATCCCGGCTGTCTGAGTCGGGGTCTGGTCGTAATCTCCAGTTTCCCGAGGGTTCGGGAACGCTCCGGGGAGCGCTCTGGTTTCCGCACCTGCTTCCTATTAGCAATCTGCACACCTGGGCCTAATCAGCACCTTTCTTAGGCTCTGGCCCAACATCCAGTTCCTGCCGGATCGTTAGCCATGAACAGTAGGTGTTCTGTGTATCAGTTGAGCGTTCTAGCGTGAGTTTTGTTATTTTGTACTTTGTTGAGTTTTTGTGTTCTTACCTCCGTTTTTGTTCCACCTGCAGTCACACGTCCGGAACCTTCACCCCACCTCTGCCTGATGGTCGGCGGCTGCCGAGCCATCACTGGACCCAGACTGCACCCCCAACTACTCAACCACGCCGCCCGCTCTGTCCCTGGATCATACTGCACCTTTTGTCGTATCTAATAAACCCTCACCTTCGTTCAACTCTCCTTGTCCTGGTCTGCTTTTGGGTTCTGGCTGAGGGAACTGTGACAGAACGATCCGGCCTATTATGAACCCAGCGGACCTGGACTCTGTTCGCCATGCCATTACCCAGCAGGAGAAGATGTTGGGCCATCATAGCATGGTACTACAGGAGATCGCGTTGTCAGTTCGGAACCTTTCTACCGGCCTGACGGAGGTCCAGAACCAACGCCAGTGTCCGGTGGAGGACTCACTACCGGTTTCACCCATCTCGCCTGCCGCTTCTGAAGTTGTGTCCCTCCGTGAGCCCAAGGTCCCGACGCCGGATAAATATGAGGGGGAGCTGGGAAGATGCCGTTCCTTCCTTATGCAGTGTGGATTAGTGTTCGATCTACAGCCCTACTCTTATGCCACTGACAAGGCTAGGATAGCCTTTTTGATTGAGTTGCTGCGTGGTCGAGCGCTGGAGTGGGCTTCAGCCGTTTGGGAACGACAGGATCCCTGCATGGCTTCATACCAGGGGTTCACGGCCGAGATGAGGAAGCTCTTCGACCATTCCGTCCGAGGGAGGGACGCAGCTAGGCGTCTGTTTTCTCTTCACCAAGGAACTCGTAGCGTGGCCGACTTCGTGATCGAGTTCAAGGCGTTGGCTGTGGAGAGTGGGTGGAACGAGGAGTCTTTGCAAGCGGCCTTTTACCAGGGCCTGTCGGAGCAGCTCAAGGATGAGTTGATCTCCTATCCGGAGCCTAGTGACCTGGACAGCTTGGTAGCCTTGTCTATTCGGGTGGATAATCGAGTCCGAGAGCGAAGGAGGGAGAAGCAATGGGGTCCGTCCAATCGATCAGCTTCTCAGTTCCCAGTCGGATCGGGTGGTGGACCAGAACACGTCGATCATTCTCCACCACTAAGGATTAGTAGAGAGGACCTCTCTCCCGATTCTGAACCCATGCAAGTGGGGCGGCACGGGTTAACCACGGAGGAGCGTCAACATAGACGTAAGACCAACTGCTGCCTCTACTGTGGTCGCTCGGGACATTACATCTCCACTTGTTCCCGGCGGTCGTCAAACTGCCCGGCTCGCTAAAGTTGGGAGGACTTTTAGCGAGCCAGTTTCAACCTCTCAGTACCTCTGTCAGACCCCGCTTCCCGGCTACCCTTGTGAACAGGAATCAGAGCTTAGCGCTTAACGCTTTTATCGATTCAGGTGCCGATGGAAGCTTTCTTGATGCCGAGTTGGTGGAACAGCTGGGGCTTTCCAAGGAGCAATTGCCGGAAGCCATTGAAGCGACCACTCTGAACGGCAGTAGTCTGGCACGTATCACGATGAGGACTGAACCGGTTAAGATGCGGTTGTCGGGGAATCATTCGGAGATGATTTCATTTTTCATTCTGCCGTCTTCCCATGTTCCTCTGGTCCTTGGATACCCCTGGCTGAAGGAACACAATCCCACGTTCGATTGGGCGACGGGCAAGGTAACGAGTTGGAGCCTTGATTGTCATGCTAACTGTCTCAAGACTGCCTGCCCCCATGCGGTTCCCAGTCAGGTGATTGAGGCTAAACCCCCAGATTTGTCCCTGGTTCCCGAGACATATCACGATTTGGGGAAGTTTTCAGTAAGCAGAAGGCTCTGTCACTTCCTCCCCACCGACCATATGATTGTGCCATCAACCTGGTTCCTGGAGCTGTCTACCCCAAGGGAAGGTTATACAGTATCTCCCGACCTGAACGTGAGGCGTTGGAGACCTACATCAAGGAGTCCCTAGCTGCTGGTCTCGTTCGTCCCTCGTCATCACCCCTGGGGGCAGGATTCTTCTTTGTGGGAAAGAAGGATGGCTCTCTTCGACCGTGTATTGATTATCGGGGGTTGAATGACATCACGGTCAAGAACAAGTATCCCCTGCCCTTGATGAGTTCTGCCTTCGACTCCTTACAGGGTGCTACGGTGTTCACCAAGCTAGACCTACGCAATGCGTATCACCTGGTCCGGATCAGAGAGGGGACGAGTGGTTGACGGGTTTCAATACACCGATGGGTCACTTCGAGTATCAGGTGATGCCGTTTGGACTGACCAATGCTCCAGCGGTATTCCAGAGTATGGTGAACGACGTCCTGAGAGATATGATCGGGTCTCTTCGTGTTTGTTTACCTGGATGACATTCTGATCTTCTCGAAGGAACCTTCCGACCACGTCCAGCATGTCCGGCAGGTTCTGCAGCGATTGTTGGAGAATCGTCTGTTCGTGAAGGCCGAGAAGTGCGAGTTTCACGCCCACACTACATCCTTTCTCGGGTACATCATCTCCAGGGGTGAGATTAGGATGGATCAGGAGAAGGTTAGAGCGGTTCTGGAATGGGTCCAGCCCGGTACGAGATTGCAACTCCAGAGATTTTTGGGGTTTGCGAATTTCTACCGCAGATTCATCCGGGATTACAGCCGTGTGGCCGCTCCATTAACTGCCTTGACTTCCAGTATCAGGACCTTCAAGTGGAATCCGGAGGCGGATCGATGCGTTTCTGGATTTGAAGAGGCGATTCACCAACGCACCGATTCTCTCTCAACCGGACACGGCCCGTCAGTTCGTGCGTTGAAGTGGACCGCGTCGGATGTGGGAGTTGGCGCCATCCTGTCGCAGCGATGCTCCACGGACAGTAAACTCCATCCCTGCGCCTACTACTCTGTCGCCTTTCGCCTGCAGAGAGGAATTACGATGTGGGTAACCGGGAGCTTCTCGCGGTGAAACTTGCCTTGGAGGAGTGGCGCCACTGGTTGGAGGGGGCGGAGCAACCGTTTTTGTCTGGACTGACCACAAGAATCTTGCTTACGTGCAATCGGCTAAAGCGTCTCAACTCCCGTCAGGCCAGGTGGGCGTTGTTTTTCGGACGATTCAAGTTTGCCCTGACGTTCCGACCTGGATCTAAGAACGGCAAGGCGGACGCCTTGTCCCGGATGTTCTCCAAGACGGAGGAGAGTGGGTCCAAGACCGAGACTATTCTCCCCCGGAACTGCGTCGTGGGAGCAGTGATGTGGAGGATTGAGGAGGAGGTGCTGGCGGCCCTTCGGACTCAGCCCGGTCCCGGTAACGGTCCACCCGGTCGGTTGTTTGTGCCTGAGTCGGTTCGTCCTGCTGTCCTCAAATGGTCCCACGCCAGCAAGATGGCTTGTCACCCCGGCGTGGCTCGGACTATGGCGTTTCTTCGCAGACGTTTTTGGTGGCCTGCCATGGCCGAGGATACTCGGGGTTTTGTTGCTGCCTGTCCAGTGTGTGCGCAGAATAAGAGTACCAATCGGCCCAGCTCTGGACTACTTCATCCCCTTCCTATTCCCCGGCGTCCATGGTCGCATCTGGCCCTGGACTTCGTCACGGGGTTGCCCGCTTCTGAGGGGAACACGGTCGTTCTGACTATCGTGGACAGATTCAGCAAGTTCGCCCACTTTGTGCCTATTGCCAAGCTTCCCTCTGCCTCGGAGACGTCCCGAGATCCTGGTTAGGGAGGTTTTCAGGGTCCACGGTTTGCCCAGTGATATCGTTTCCGACCGTGGCCCTCAGTTTACCTCTGCTGTCTGGAAGTCCTTCTGTTTGGCCATTGGAGCTACAGTCAGTCTCACATCTGGTTTTCACCCCCAATCCAATGGTCAGGCGGAGAGAGCCAACCAGAAGATGGAATCCACGCTACGCTGTCTGGTCTCTTCCAACCCCACCTCCTGGGCCTCTCAGTTGCCTTGGGTTGAGTATGCCCACAATACTCTCCCTACATCTGCCACTGGGATGTCTCCCTTCCAGTGCCTGTATGGCTACCAACCTCCCCTGTTCCCTTCTCAGGAGAAGGAGCTCTCAGTGCCTTCTGTTCAGGCCCATATTCGGCGTTGCCACCGGACCTGGCATCGGGCCAGAAAGGCACTCCTTAGAGGTTCGGACCGGTATCAGCTCCAGGCGAATCGTCGCCGGATCCCCGCTCCCACCTATACCATCGGAGATAGGGTTTGGTTGGCCACACGGGATCTTCCGTTACGGACTGAGTCTAGGAAGTTGTTACCGAAGTTTATTGGTCCGTTTGTGGTGGAGAAGGTGATCAATCCAGTGGCAGTGCGACTCAAACTACCGAGGACGCTCAGAGTCCATCCCACCTTTCATGTCTCCTGCCTCAAGCCTGTCTTCCTCAGTCCTCTGTTGCCTCCTCCGCCTCCTCCTCCTCCTCCTCGGATGATCGGAGGTGGTCCTGCCTACACGGTGCGTCGCATTATGGATTCCAGACGGCGGGGCCGGGGTTTCCAGTATCTCGTGGACTGGGAGGGGTATGGTCCTGAAGAGAGGAGTTGGATTCCGCGGCGACAGGTCCTAGATGCGGATCTCATCAGGGACTTTACCGCCTCCATCCTGGCGCTCCGGGGAGTCCGCCCGGTGGCGTTCGTCGGAGGGGGGGTACTGTAACGATCCCGGCTGTCTGAGTCGGGGTCTGGTCGTAATCTCCAGTTTCCCGAGGGTTCGGGAACGCTCCGGGGAGCGCTCTGGTTTCCGCACCTGCTTCCTATTAGCAATCTGCACACCTGGGCCTAATCAGCACCTTTCTTAGGCTCTGGCCCAACATCCAGTTCCTGCCGGATCGTTAGCCATGAACAGTAGGTGTTCTGTGTATCAGTTGAGCGTTCTAGCGTGAGTTTTGTTATTTTGTACTTTGTTGAGTTTTTGTGTTCTTACCTCCGTTTTTGTTCCACCTGCAGTCACACGTCCGGAACCTTCACCCCACCTCTGCCTGATGGTCGGCGGCTGCCGAGCCATCACTGGACCCAGACTGCACCCCCAACTACTCAACCACGCCGCCCGCTCTGTCCCTGGATCATACTGCACCTTTTGTCGTATCTAATAAACCCTCACCTTCGTTCAACTCTCCTTGTCCTGGTCTGCTTTTGGGTTCTGGCTGAGGGAACTGTGACAATGCATGCTCTTCAATCGAACGCTGCTGGCACCCGCCCACCCGACTAGAATCACTACTCTCGACGGGTCTGACCTAGAGTATGTGGACAACTACAAATACCTAGGTGTCTGGTTAGACTGTAAACTCTCCTTCCAGACTCACATTAAGAATCTCCAATCCAAAGTTAAATCCAGAATCGGCTTCCTATTTCGCAACAAAGCCTCCTTCACTCATGCTGCCAAACATGCCCTCGTAAAACTGACTATCCTACCGATCCTTGACTTCGGCGATGTCATTTACAAAATAGCCTCCAACACTGTACTCAGCAAATTGGATGTAGCCTATCACAGTGCCATCCGTTTTGTCACTAAAGCCCCATATACTACCCACCATTGTGACCTGTATGCTCTTGTTGGCTGGCCCTCACTACATATTCGTCACCAAACCCACTGGCTCCAGGTCATCTATTAATCACTGCTAGGCAAATCCCCGCCTTATCTTAGCTCATTGGTCACCATAGCAACACCCACCCGTAGTATGCGCTCCAGCAGGTATATCTCTGTCACGCCCTGACTCAGGGGACTCTTATATGTTGAGTCAGGGTGTGTATATTCTTTGTTATATATATTCTATGTTGTAGGTCTATTATGTGTAGATCTATGTTGGCCGGTGTGGTTCCCAATCAGAGGCAGCTGTAGCTCGTTGTCTCTGATTGGGGACCATACTTAGGCAGCCTTTTGGCACTAGTGGGTTGTGGGATCTTGTTCCGTTTAAGGTTTGTTGTGTGTTACCTTAGGACTTCACGTGTCGTTGGTTTATTGTTTTGTCGTTGTGTTTATTCGTTATAATAAACATGTATGCATATCACGCTGCACCTTGGTCCGTCCCGTCAATCAACGAGCGTGACAATCTCACTGGTCATCCCCAAAGCCAACACCTCCTTTGGCCGCCATTCCTTCCAGTTCTCTGCTGCCAATGACTGGAACGAATTGCAAAAATCTCTGAAGCTGGAGACTCTTATCTCCCTCACTAACTTTAAGCATCAGTTGTCAGAGCACCTTACCGATCACTGCACCTGTACACAGCCCATCTGAAATTAGCCCACCCAACTACCTCATCCCTATATTGTTATTTATTTTGCTCATTTGCACCCCAGTATCTCTATTTGCACATAATCTCTTGCACATTAATCATTCCAGTGTTAATACTAATTGTAATTATTTTTGCACTATAGCCTATTTATTGCCTTACCTCCATAACTTGCTACATTTGCACACACTGTATATATATATTTCTGTTGTATTTTTGACTTTATGTTTTGTTTTACCCCATATGTAACTCTGTGTTGTTGTTTTTATTGCACTGCTTTGCTTTATCTTGGCCAGGTCGCAGTTGTAAATGAGAACTTGTTCTCAACTGACTTACCTGGTTAAATAAAGGTTAAATATATTTATTTATTTTTAAATTTAAAAAGTTGTCAAAGTAGGCTACTATTTCTATATTTTGTATCAGGCCTGGTCTGTACTAAATCTTATTGAGAGAGGTTACCTACATTTTGAAATAGTTGTTTGCATTTTTACATAAGTAAGAATCGTTGTCAATCAAATAGTCTACTTTGTGTGGGTTTTCAAAAACTTTCTGAATATGGTCACATTTTGGATAATTTTATTTATTTATATGTAAATAATATTTATAAGTATATTAATTATACTTGGTACATTTTGAGTGAGTAATTTAGTCAAATTTACTACAATTTAAATACTCTAGGGTTTTTTGTTGTGTTGAGTGTTAATCGTTTTTTGATAGTGAGTGTCTTTACACAATGGAAGACAAAATTTGTTTTATTCCTATTGACATGAATGTGGTATCATATTAAAGAAGAGATTGTGCTCTTTAAAAGTAAGTTAACTTGTAATTGTAATTTGTTCTTTGTTTTTGAGCTATGTCTGTTTGTTTGAAATGTGTTAGAAAATGAGCTTTATCTTGAAAATTCTCAGTAATCTACAGAGCATTCTAGAATTCTACTGGGGTCTAAAGGGCTAAGATGGGTTCTTATCAATTCAGGTCAACACTTCTATGTCTGAGGGGATTATGACTGAAACACTTTGTACTGAGAGTCTGAGATGCAGAAAAATGAGGAGGAACCAAAGGTTTTTTTCTCGCTTTCAAAGCTAGGATATATATTTTGCGATCAATTATTTATTGAAAAGGGTACATTTAAATGTTCATGTAGTTTCTTTAACACTGAGACCAAAACTAGTGTTTCCCTGGGCTCTGTTGAACTGTGCAATGATAAATCAGTCATCTATAGGAGATGTGACTTACTGTAGATTCCCTGTAGAGTCAATCATGTATGGTGACAAAACCTCCAGTTGGATAACATATATTAGATCAATGTCTGGCAATCTTTCACTGACTATGAAATACAACTTTGTGCATAGCCGTGGGAAGTTCAGGTCCAGCACCCCCTGAAAAATAAATATATGTTTTCACAAAAGTAGTGCACTGGGCCTTTACAAGTCCAGTATTAGCCAACCGATATATAGCCGTCTGTGGCGCGGGCAACAATCATTTTTCAGGACCCCCAACCCCAAACTACTTCCCGTGGCTATGACCTTGTGTAGTGATTGTAATGGCTGTGGGGTCTGGATGAACACAGATGGGTCAAGTGAATTCATAAAAGGTAAATATACCAAGTGCAGAGTGCAATCTATCTGGAACATTGGCTTTATTTTCTCCACACAGCTAGTATAGCAACACTTAGGCCTACAGCCCCATTTTCAAAACAACCGACAGAACTGCCAAAATTGCAGCCGTTATGATGAGTAGTAAAGAATATGTTGTTGATGATGCAAGGAAGGGCATTGTAAGAAACACAGTCCTTGTGGGTTCCTGTAAACGCTTCCTCCTGTGTACCAGAAGAAGAATAGACCAGAAAGGAAAGATGCAGCTATTGTGAATGCTCTATTCACTGACCACACCAAAAAGTGGTTGTGTTACACTGACAGTCACTCCAGAAAAGTACAAGATATATTGGACATGCAGCTCTTAGAGGAGAAGGCGCATATAAAGTGAGTTCTCTACCTCAGCTGAAAAGGGACTTCTCCTGAGCTGAGCTGCTGTGCCTGTTTGTGAAGACTGGTGAGATCTTCATGTAAAGAAGTCAACACCTTAAGTCTAAGGGCTCATACCATACCTAGCCTGCAGCCCCACCTGTCCCGCGTCCATTGTCATTTAATGACTGAAATTCCCTCTCCTGTCATCTCTGTCCAAGACAGTTCCTGAGGAGACCTCAGTCAGAACCTGTGCAGACTTGCCACTAAATATATATATAAACAGGATCAGGTCCCCCATTTTCCCTCTCTTTGTGGTAGCAGGGAATACTCAGAAAACAAAGGAGAAGAAAGACCAAGAAACATGAAGGACTAGAAACTAGTCGTCTTTCAACTGCTCAATGTCAATAAAATAATGTTGTGGTGCACGATACACAGTTACCTATGCTTTGTTTGATCGGTGCATAATGATACTATTCTAATACTATCTAGGATGTGGCCCGAAAAGACACCCAACAGGGTTCCACTAATAAGGTTAAGGGCAATTCCGCCACTTTTCAACCTCATTCATTATGTCCAGCACCAAACCAGTGTCTACATACACTACATGGCCAAAAGTATGTGGGCACCTGCTCATCGAACATCTCATTCCAAAATCATGGGCATTAATATAGAGTTGGTCCCCACTTCGCTGCTATAACAGCCTCCACTCTTCTGGGATGGCTTTCCGCTAGATGTTGGAACATTGCTGCGGGGACTTACTGAGGTCGGGCACTGATGTTGGGCGATTAGGCCTGGCTCGCAGTCGGCGTTCCAATTCATCCCAAAGGTGTTCGATGGGGTTGAGGTTAGGGCTCTGTGCAGGCCAGTCAAGTTCATCTACACTGATCTCGATAAACCATTTCTGCATGGACCTCGCTTTGTGCACGGGGGCATTGTCATGCTGAAGCAGGAAAGGGCCTTCCACAAACTGTTGCCACAAAGTTGGAAGCACAGAATCGTCATTGTATGTTGTAGCATTAAGATTTCCCTTCACCTGAACTAAGGGGCCTAGCCCGAACCACGAAAAACAGCCCCAGACCATTATTCCTCCACCTCCAAACTTTACAGTTGGCACTATGCATTCGGGCAGGTAGCGTTCTTCTGCCATCCGCCAAACCCATATTTGTCCCGTCGGACTGGCAGATGGTGAAGCGTGATTCACCACTCCAGAGAACGCGTTTCCACTGCTCCAGAGTCCAATGGCGGCGAGCTTTACACCACTCCAGCTGACGCTTGGCATTGCGCATGGTGATCTTAGGCTTGTGTGCGGCTGCTTGGCCATGGAAACTCATCTCATGAAGCTCCAGACGAATAGTTATTGTGCTGACGTTGCTTCCAGAGGCAATTTGAAACTCGGTAGTGAGTGTTGCAACCGAGGACAAACTATTTTTATGCGCTACGCGCTTCAGCACTCAGCGGTCCTGTTCTGTGAGCTTCTGTGGCCTAACATTTTGTGGCTGAGTCGTGGTTGCTCCTAGACGTTTCCACTTCACAATAACAGCCTTTACAGTTGACCGGGACAGCTCTAGCAGGGCAGAAATTTGACGGTCCCTGTGACGGTGCCACGTTGAAAGTCACTGAGCTCCTCAGTACGGGCCATTCTACTGCCAATGTTTGTCTATTGAGATTGCATGGCTGTGTGCTCAATTTTATTCAACTGTCAGCAACAGGTTTGGCTGAAATAGCCGAATCCACTCATTTGAAATGCTGATTTTCAAAACCTGCAACGAGTTTCTACCCAGAGGGAGGGTGTCTTCTTACTCCCCACGTCACCGCGAATCTCATAGTGTTTAAAAATGACTTTTTTAAATGGTTAAACTTTTGATGATGTCGGGTAGAACTTGATATTTTTTCTACGAAGCGTAGAAATGTGCAGTTTTCACATATCTAGACAGTGACACTGGTATTGTACTGGAGATAATGAAAATTATGTTGAAACATGGTGGAATTGCACTTTAACACATTTATTTTATCACCCTACAACACAGGCACCTGCAACACCTGCTGAAAAGTCTATTCTAGATTCTCCATCACCAGAGTTTATTTTGAAGAGTAAACACAAAGAGGCAGACAATATGAAGCCTCTCTCTGTCTCTTGTCTCCTCTGAGCCCTAAGCCATCGCCAGGTGAGGCAAACAAATTACCCAGCAGTCTGTGCATTGTTTGCGAACAGGTGCCGCATTTTCCTCCCCCTGCCCTCCCATGAGAGAAGCCTTCCACATCCCAGTGTCACAGAGAAGAAAACAGGCCTTGATATTCACACAGGTTCTAGCTCAATAGCGTTCAAGCTCAGGAGTCACTCAACAGAAAAAATGTATGTTACTGATCTTTATTGCCAACAGTAAATGCCAAAATAGCTCAGATGATTTTACAGTGATGAAATGAGGAAGGCATTGGCAAATCATTTCAGTAAATGATTAATAGTTAAATTTTCCATTTGCAACCTGCAATCTATCCTATGCTCATTTAAAGAAGACTTTGAATCTTGCTGACAGCGCAATCGAGAGAGAAAATATTGTATCTCTAACTTCCAATTAACTGAAATTGTTTAATTATTTTATTTTTTTCACATGCTTGAGCAGAGTACTCACTTAGAAAGAAGAATATCTGGTGCTGAGAGTAAGTAGGAATAAATGCTTACCATAAAGCTGAAACAAAAACAGTATATTTAATTTGTTTTTTTTAATAGTTTAGTTTGATAATTTTTTTTATAGGGGAAAGTTCACTCCCAAATGAAAGTTTGTCAGCTACCTATATTAGTGTAGCTGAATTTATGTAAGAATACAGACAGAGTTCAAATTTGGGACACTATAAAGCTATATCTATGCTGTGCTATGCCATTATGTCTGAGGACTGATGGGCCATACTGCAGTCCAGAAGAGAGGATGGTCAGTAGCCATTAGGGTGAATGAGGGTGTGTTAGCGTATGTATGTGGACGAGACATACAGGAAGAGACAAAGAAAAAATTATTATAAGAAAAAAGAAAAGCCACCAATTTAGAAAGACCAGCATGGCTGGCCTGAAATTGATTTTGTGGGCATCATTAGTCTTTCAAGTGTCCTCTTCTATGCACTCAAACCCGATGCAAGCTCCGGTAAAGCCTCTTAAAAAACCTAATAAATTAAGTCTGTGGATGAGCAGGGAGGGTACAGGAACTGCTTTCAGAAACAGCAGCCTTCTGTTGGGTTACGGGATAAGTGCACTCTGAAATCACATCCATTATGTTGTGAATTATGTATTTGAGGGGTGCGGCCGAGGAGGGGACCCCAGGGGAGGGGTGGTTATGGGACGTCTCTCCAGACAAGGGAGGGCCAGATCATGGGAAGCTCACAGTACTGACCCCAAGGATCCGCCAACATCTCCCATTAACGGCGTGCCATTAAAGCCAACATCAGGCCATTAACAAAGCACAGCCACACTGCTTCTCCTGTGGTCCATTAACTCCTAATCTAATTCACTGCCTCCAGGTTTTTAGCAATTACTTGTAGTCTACGGGTTACGTACTGTATATTACGGAAGCACTTAATGTAACTTTGAACTAGTCAGACTACAGAGTGAAAGAACAGTGTGGGAGGGCTAATGGGGCTTCTTGATTACCAAGTCAGAATCATGTTTTGGAGTCTGACTTTGAATGAATGTGATGAAAAATCAGACATTCTTACAGTGGGGAAAAAAAGTATTTAGTCAGCCACCAATTGTGCATGTTCTCCCACTTAAAAAGATGAGAGAGGCCTGTAATTTTCATCATAGGTACACGTCAACTATGACAGACAAAATGAGAAAAAAAATCCTGAAAATCACATTGTAGGATTTTTTATGAATTTATTTGCAAATTATGGTGCAAATATGTATTTGGTCAATAACAAAAGTTTCTCAATACTTTGTTATATACCATTTGTTGGCAATGACACAGGTCAAACGTTTTCTGTAAGTCTTCACAGAGCAGTGATGTTTTGGGGCTGTCGCTGGGCAACACAGACTTTCAACTCCCTCCAAAGATTTTCTATGGGGTTGAGATCTGGAGACTGGCTAGGCCACTCCAGGACCTTGAAATGCTTCTTACGAAGCCACTCCTTCGTTGCCCGGGCGGTGTGTTTGGGATCATTGTCATGCTGAAAGACCCAGCTACGTTTCATCTTCAATGCCCTTGCTGATGGGAAGGAGGTTTTCACTCAAAATCTCACGATACATGGCCCCATTCATTCTTTCCTTTACACAGATCAGTCGTCCTGGTCCCTTTACAGGAAAACAGCCCCAAAGCATGATGTTTCCAACCCCCATGCTTCACAGTAGATATGGTGTTCTTTGGATGCAACTCAGCATTCTTTGTCCTCCAAACATGACGAGTTGAGTTTTTACCAAAAAGTTATATTTTGGTTTCATCTGACCATATGACATTCTCCCAATCCTCTTCTGGATCATCCAAATGCACTCTAGCAAACTTCAGACGGGCCTGGACATGTACTGGCTTAAGCAGGGGGACACGTCTGGCACTGCAGGATTTGAGTCCCTGGCGGCGTAGTGTGTTACTGATGGTAGGCTTTGTTACTTTGGTCCCAGCTCTCTGCAGGTCATTCACTAGGTCCCCCCGTGTGGTTCTGGGATTTTTGCTCACCGTTCTTGTGATCATTTTGACCCCACGGGGGTGAGATCTTGAGTGGAGCCCCAGATCGAGGGAGATTATCAGTGGTCTTGTATGTCTTCCATTTCCTAATAATTGCTCCCACAGTTGATTTCTTCAAACCAAGCTGCTTACCTATTGCAGATTCAGTCTTCCCAGCCTGGTGCAGGTCTACAATTTTGTTTCTGGTGTCCTTTGACAGCTCTTTGGTCTTGGCCATAGTGGAGTTTGGAGTGTGACTGTTTGAGGTTGTGGACAGGTGTCTTTTATACTGATAACAAGTTCAAACAGGTGCCATTAATACAGGTAACGAGTGGAGGACAGAGGAGCCTCTTAAAGAAGAAGTTACAGGTCTGTGAGAGCCAGAAATCTTGCTTGTTTGTAGGTGACCAAATACTTATTTTGCACCATAATTAGCAAATAAACTCATAAAAAATCCTACAATGTGATTTTCTGGAGAAAAAAAATCTCAATTTGTCTGTCATAGTTGACGTGTACCTATGATGAAAATTACAGGCCTCTCTCATCTTTTTAAGTGGGAGAACTTGGACAATTGGTGGCTGACTAAATACTTTTTTTCCCCACTGTACCTCAAAGTGTTATTTCTTTCCATCTTATTCACTAAACATCTGCTAAACAGCTGTGTCGACATGTGACCTTTGAAGAACATGTTTATCCTAATTGCTGCAGAAATTGAATTGATTCCGCCATGTCTGTGGAAAAGACAAAGCGGTGAATTGGGAGCATAAACAGTGTGAGGGCCTTTCTATTCTTTACAAAGACATTAGCCTCCTCACAGATAAATCATTACATAGCACACTGGTCCATTCTGACAGGCTTGGTCTGACTGCGCTCTGACAAAATTGTTATTAAGGCAACTTCAATATGGTCTTGGCATTCGAAGACAGCTTTCTTGACATCAAAGTGTTCCTACTCTCAACACACCTGTTCAACAGGTATTGCATCAGACAGGAGGTGTCCGTTTTTTTTTGCATACTGCCAGCCATAAAATTATTATCCTATCCTTCCCTGCCTGAGGCAAAGCTAGCACACAAGCAGCAGAGCATGAGCACCATTTCTTGGCCCAGTCCTCTCTCTCAGACTGGGTTTGTTTGACATTCAATTTACCATTCAGTTCAATTTCATTAGTAGCCCTGGGGGTTTCTAACAATGTCCCTGTAACAAACCACTTCACAAGCAAGCCTGGACCCCCAAAACCCTTGTGGCTAGACTATTATGTCAACAATGACAAGGAAAGGCCCTTTGGAGTAGTCAGATTAAAACAGAGAAGAACCAAAGTTATAGGCTGCTCTTAACCCATTGCCTTTCGTGTAAGAATGACTGTTGCTTTACCTGCATTCAGACACCTAGTACGTTTCAGTTACAGGTACGTGTCTCCTCCTAAAGCATCCCCTGCAGGGCTCACTACTACCCCCTCCCCCCCCCTCTCTCTCCCCCAGTACCTGGTGCTTTGAACATTTGCATTCCATGGGTGCTGGAGGGGCCCCTTGTATTTATGCTATCTGCATATCCGGTAGATACTGATCACACTTGGTGCCACAAAATACCTCCGTTGAGGGTAAACTAAACCTTTTCTATAGCCTGGATCATGCTAGCAGCCCCACTCCTGCCCTGGCTGTGTGGATGGGGGCGTGTGTGGAGGGAGTTAGGTGATAAGACCCCAAGGCTGATCACTTATATCTATGTGTAAACAAAACACCGTCCAGCTATTGATCTGAAAGTGCTTCATTAGATGGTGTAAGAAGCAGGAGCTGACATTTCCCCGATGCAAAATGAATGATTAATGGTGCATACACTCAGCAGAACCTACAGTTTCATTGTTGTCTGATTTGAATGCAAGGCCTACTTTGCGCTATCAATATAATGTATGTCTTCTTATGTTGTAAAAAAGCTAATACAAATATTTCCATTTGTTCAACTGACTGCCAGCGATGGCTTTCATCTTGTGTAATTGCCATAGCGGCGCTTGATGCTTTCTCATGATCCCAGTAAGTAGTGCACTGTGTTGTGGAACATCTAATGACAGAACTGACCTTTCAACCCTTCACTGTGAAACAGACCAGGCCTATCTTCCATTCCAATCAGGTCCGCAGCCTGGTTGGTATTAAGAGAGCATTAGCAGTTGGGTTTGAGGTCACTCAAAAGGCATCACAGATAACATGAATTAACACACGGAACACAGATAATACACACAGAGGATTAAATACCTGCATGTTATGCCCACCAACCATGTTTTGGAGGACTGCTGTGATAGGAGTCAGAGACTCCAGCCACCCAAGTCATAGACTGTTCTCTCTGCTACCGCACGACAAGTGGTACCGGAGCGCCAAGTCTGGGACCAAAAAGCTCCTGAACAGCTTCTACCCCCAAGCCATAAGACTGCTGAACAGTTAATCAAATGGATACCCAGACTATTTACATTGACCCCTTTTATTATACATTTTTGTATCTTAATTTTTTGCACTGGCTCTATGCACACTCACTAGACTCTACCCACACACTCACACATACTACACTGACACTCCAACACACACACACACACATACACATATACACATATACACACTACATATGATCACACATACATGCATATTGACGCCACACACACACACACACACACACACACACACATAGACACACTTTCAGACTCTTCACATACGCTGCTGCTACATTGTTTATTATATATCCTGTTTATTATACAGTACCAGTCAAAAGTTTGGACACACCTACTCATTCAAGGGTTTTTCTTTATTTTTACTATTTTTTTTACATTGTAGAATAATAGTGAAGACATCAAAACTATGAAATAACACATATTGAATCATGTAGTAACCAAAAAAGTGTTAAACAAATCAAAATATATTTTATATTTGACATTCTTCAAATAGCCACCCTTTGCCTTCATGACAGCTTTGCACACTCTTGGCATTCTCTCAACCAGCTTCACCTGGAATGCTTTTCCAACAGTCTTGAAGGAGTTCCCACATATGCTGAGCACTTGTTGGCTGCTTTTCCTTCACCCTGCCGTCAGACTCATCCCAAACCATCTCAACTGGGTTGAGGTCGGGGGATTGTGGAGGCCAGATCATCTGATGCAGCCCTCCATCACTCTCCTTCTTGGTAAAATAGCCCTTACACAGCCTGGAGGTGTGTTGGGTCATTGTCCTGTTGAAAAACAAATGATAGTCCCACTAAGGCCAAACCAGATGGGATGGCGTATCGCTGCAGAATGCACCCCCACACCATAACACCTCCTCCTCCATGCTTTATGGTGGGAACTACACATGCAGAGATCATTCGTTCACCCACACCGCGTCTCACAAAGACACGGCGGTTTGAACCAAAAATCTCAAATTTGGACTCCAGACCAAAGCACACATTTCCACCGGTCTAATGTCCATTGCTCGTGTTTCTTGGCCCAAGCAGGTCTCTTCTTCTTATTGGTGTCCTTTAGTAGTGGTTTCTTTGCAGCAATTCAACCATGAAGGCCTGATTCACACAGTCCCCTCTGAACAGTTGATGTTGAGATGTGTCTGTTAATTGAACTCTGTGAAGCATTTATTTGGGCTGCAATTTCTGAGACTGGTATCTCTAATGAAATTATCCTCTGCAGCAGAGGTAACTCTGGGTCTTCCATTCCTGTGGCGGTCCTCATGAGAGCCAGTTTCATCATAGTGCTTGATGGTTTTTGCGACTGCGCTTGAAGAAACTTTCAAAGTTCTTGAAATTGTCCTTCTTGAAATTCCACAAATTAACTTTTAAGAAGGCACACCCGTTAATTTATATGCATTCCAGTTGATTACCTCATGAAGCTGGTTGAGAGAATGCCAAGAGTGTGCAAAGCTGTCATCAAGGCAAGGGTGGCTATTTGAAGAATATCAAATATAAAATATATTTTGATTTGTTTAACACTTTTTTGGGTACTACATTATTCCATATGTGTTATTTCATAGTTTTGATGTCTTCACTTTTATTCTACAATGTAAAAAAATTGTAAAAATAAACAAAAACCGTTGAATGAGTAGGTGTGTCCAAACTTTTGACTGGTAGTATATATCCTGATTGCCTAGTCACTTTTACCCCTTTCCCTATGTACATACTGACTTACCTCAATTACCTCAACAACCTCGTACCCCTGCACAATGACTCAGTACTGGTACTCCTTGTATATAGTCTCTATATAGTTACCATTTCCTTTTTATTTAGCAAATATTTTTAGTACTTTTTAACTCTGCATTGTTGGGAACGAGCTCGTAAGTAAGCATTTCACGGTAAAGTCTACACCTGTTGTATTCGGCGCATGTGACCAATAACATTTGATTAGATTTATGAGGGGGATATCACGCTCCTAGTTACTGTTGTTATCAATTCCAAAAGGAAGATGTCATGTCTTGAGTGTCTTCCTTGCAGAAATAATATTGTTTACTCTGCTTTAGTAAATGTATAACAAGGGAAGTAGGTCACACTTTATTTGTATAATCCGGATTTTCCATCTCTACAGATAGATGCTCTACAGATAGTTGCTCTACAGATAGTCATACTATCAACAAACTATCTGCTGATAAGCAACTGCTTGCTAAGGTTACAGTTAGGGTTAGGTTTAGAATAAGGGTTAGGGTAAGGGTTAAGGTTAGGGCTAGAGTTAAGTTTAGGGTTAGGATAAGGGTAAAGGTTAAGGTTAGAGCTAAGGTTAGTAGATAGTTAGTAAAAATGTTACTGATAGTCTGTAGATAGTCTGTAGAGCATCTACAGGTGCACTATCTAAATAAAGTGTTCCGGGAAGTAACATTAAATGTGCAGGACAAAACAGAGAAAGCTTTCTGTGTGGGACTTGGCACACTCTTTGGAAGAAAAACGAACATCACTGGAGAATGTGTAATACTCTGGCTGGGCTATGAGTGAAAGATATCCCTCTGGGGCAGTGAGATTTGTGTGTGGTAGTAATTCAACAGTGCCTGCACCAAATGATGACCCACCTTCCTCAAAGGAGAGGCTTGTTCCAGCTTTTAACCTCCCCCGGGTCACAAACAGCCATTCTAGGGTTCTGGGCTAGGCAAAGGTTCTGCCTGTTGATCCTGAGGTCAATGTTGAGCCATGGATCTAGAGTAGAGTGCAGTGATCCCCCCCCCCCTCTACTCCCTCAGAGAGATAAACACAGAGATTAAGGAGAGAGGGAGAGAGGGAACGCTGTGCAGGTCCAATAACACACTGAGCACACAGTCCAGTGACTAACATGGATCCCTCCAGGACAGCACAAGTTGAAAACCCAATGCCCTGCTGAACTCAACTATTACTACAACTATTACTACACTGTTATCAATGTCTCCACGCCTGGCCTCGCTGGCAAAGGGCGGCAGTTACAATTGTACAACTTCTGACAAAAAAAACTGGTTGAGCAGGATGCAGGCTGTAAAGCTCGGGAGGCAGTAGGTTTTAATACCTGTCGTTTTCTAACCACCACACTGCAGTGCTTGAGTGCTCTCCCAACATAATCATAATATGCAGATGTATTTTTCAATTTAAGTAGGCTTTCAGTCAATTAAAGTGTGCAATGCAAAGCTGTTCCCCAACAGGCAACTGTACAGAAAATATAATTAATTTACTATCAACCTTCATAAGATGTGATTAAATACTCAAGAGGCTGTATTCCACTAAGTATGTAATAAGAAATTCTGTGCAGTGATTTTGTCGGGATTACAGTAAGCATAAAATGGTAAGTCTACTACATACAGTACATATGCAAATGTGGGTGGGTTAAATATAATAATATAATATGCTTTTGACCCATTATTATAAAACGTGGCATTGTCACAAAAATCCATATGAGAAATAGCATATATTCAAATGTCATTCAAGCTCTTCGAGAAAATTGCATACTTCAGCGACTCTTCCCTTCCCTTATGAGGCAAAATTGCTTATTTAAGGTTACTGCCAACTGCCGACAAATTGTACCTTTTTTATAGGCTTGAAAACTACAATTAATACACTTTATACACAGAGTGGGGTAGAGAACATGAAATCTGGACTTGTATAAAAAGGTTATGTTCTGGTAAGACTGTTACGTTCTTCAGAAACAAAGGAGAGAAGTTGAACACTTGAATTTACATTTCAAATCAATTGTTAGGACTGTCACCTCACATCGAGTACTACCATTCACCTAGATGTCCCTTGCTTATGAGCGTTCATTCTCAGCTGTAACATATTTTCATTAGTTTTACTACAAATGACTCAATGGCCATTACATTTTCTAAGTGCTTTAAACCATTTAGCCTGGCGCCATGCGTCTTTCACTAGTATCCCCCGTCTGTCTGTACAGAACATATTCCAACATCAGTGCTTTTGAAAAGGAGGTTTGCCGATTTTCCTGACAATGAGCTGATTTGCCTTCACCAGCAGCAGAAAGAAACAATAACTTCACAGGTGCCTGTCGATAATAATAATATGCCACTTAGCAGACGCTTTTATCCAAAGCGACTTACAGTCATGCGTGCATACATTTTTGCGTATGGGGTGGTCCCGGGGATCGAACCCACTACCTTGGCGTTACAAGCGCCGTGCTCTACCAGCTGAGCTACAGAGGACCACAGATAAGCCACATTTGGGCTGTATGACTCATATCATTCCAACAGAATGAATCAACGCAGCAAACATCTCCTGATTAAAGAGTCAGTTGGCTTGAAGAGCCCTTGGGCCGGATCCTCACACTTTGAATAATCAAATGAAAAACCTGCCCTAGAACATTCCGTACGTACTGAACAACTGCCTCTCAACAGTCCACACGGACAAAAGAACAAGCAACAACACTGTATGAAACATGAACATCAATAAAGAATGTATGTATATGAGAACCCGGAAAAGTACTGTCTGGTGCCGAAGGGTGACAAAGCGATCCAATTACTGGGGAGGCCATCTGGAGACATTACTGTCTGGGCAAATGTGCATGTAATGGCAGACAGGGGTAGTGATGCTCTCCACTGTGATGCATTGCCTGTGTCAGATCTGTTTATAGGCAAACACACAGTGGCAAGGCCTGGAGCATGTGACAGGTAATCCAGAGATTTCCTCAGAGAGAGAAGGGGAATGCCATACCCATTCATCCATACAACACATAAACTAATATGCATTTTCCATTGTGAGAATCTCTTATTGCATAACCCGGAGGATTTAAATGAAATCACTATCATTACATTAGGAAAAGACATATCCTCTCCTCGCTGTATCTACTGCAGGTGAGAAAGTAAAGAAATTCATAATGGGTTATGGCACCTCTATTACTCAAAATGAAACACCTGGAAGTTTATTTTACAATGCCTTCGCTCTCATATACTGGGCTGGCACTTCATATAATGCAGCATTTATTTGACACGGAATTATGCAGCTGAATTTGTTTGTGATTCCTTTATAAAACATTATTCCTTCTCTCTAACATGAAGGGTGTTTCTAAAGCAAAAGACTCCATCATTGTAGAACAGATTCTAGTGTTTCATTGCAAATTCCTGTGCTCCATCTTAAGCTGTCTCCAAACATGAGGGGGTCAATTTCACTGTTTAACACAGTGTTTCCCAAACTTGGTCCTGGGGACCCCAAGGGGTGCACATTCGGTTTTTGCCCTAACACTACAAAGCTATTTCAAATGATATAAGCTTGATGATTAGTTGATTAATTGAATCAGCTGTGTAGTGCTAGGGTAAAAACCAAAACGTGCACCTCTTGGGGTCCCGAGGACCGAGTTTGGGAAACCCTGATTTAACAGCGCCGATGGGAGCTAAAGTACTTTTCAGAATTCTCTGCAGGAACATGGGGCTACTTGACCTCTCAAGATGGGTCCCATTAGACAATTAGGTTCTCCATCTAAATGGTGCACAAGAGGCTCTTCACCTATCCACTAATGTCTGACAATGGAAGTGTTAGAATACAGCTACTGCACAGTAGCAACTAGCTAATGAAACACCTCACAGTTTTACATGGCATTCATCATCAACGGCGTCCACACAGTGACACATTTGCAAGAGCAT
The DNA here is from genome assembly GCF_020615455.1 of Coregonus clupeaformis. NCBI lineage: Eukaryota > Metazoa > Chordata > Actinopteri > Salmoniformes > Salmonidae > Coregonus > Coregonus clupeaformis. The sequence goes on along the minus strand of NC_059197.1, from coordinate 23,122,727 downwards.
AATTTTACTTAATTGAACGTGAAGTGGTTCAACATCTAAGATAATAGGGCTGGTGTGAACTCTGAGTACTTAGAGTTAATTCAAAAAAAATACACTGTACTGTATATACAAGGTAGTTTTATGAGTATCACACCCTTAAGGCCAGAATCAACCAGTGACTGACCAGTAAATATGTGTAGTTCTCAACCACACCAGATACCTTTTAAAGTACTTTTATCATATGGTAAAAGGAAGAATTCAGCTTTCTGTTTAGAATCTATAAAATATTAACTAAAATGTATTGTTACAAATTATCACAAAAGCCTTGGTTCTGGCTTTTTCATGTATGCATCAGGTGAAGGAACTCCATACATCCAAGGCTAATACAAGCCTTTGAATTCCAGGCAGCGAGAGCTCCACAGCCAGATAAGTATCAGCATAAATACCACTCTTTTACAAAGCCCTTTACCACCTGGGATTTACAGCCAGGAATCCAACGCATGAGAGGAAGCATGCATTTGAAACTTCCTGAGCAACATGTTTAGGACCTTGAAGAATACTTCAAAGCAACCAAGGAAGAGTACACCCTGCACTCTTGACATGAGAGTGGGCTGACATTTTTTTAACGAGTTTATATACCCTGGCATGCAAAAATGACAGGCATTTTAATCTCCAGATAGCAGAGATATGCAGTGACTGCTTGTCTGTCCCTTGTTGAAAGTGAGGCGCTCTCTGGGTTTGAATGAGAACTCCTGCAAGTTCATCTGAAGCAGCATGTAATCATAGATAGCTCCAGGCTCCATAGTGTGCCACCTTCTCAGAAGGATAGATGAGGGACATCAGCAGTGCACAAAGAACTAGCTTTTATAAAGTCTAGAATGGGGGACTACTGAGGTCAAATGCAGACACAAAACACTTCTGTTTTGATCTCTGGGGAAGGATACTTCATGGAGTAACACTAAATATGACATTGTGTTTTCATGGCTGAAAATTGCTAAATAAAGTTTGAATGAATAGAGACCAGTCACTATTGATGCACTGTTTCTGACCAAAAAGCGATTTAAAAGTGAATGGGAAAGTGAAAATTGCATGACATTTTATTGCCCACCGCTTCGAATTTCTGCTTCATATTTTGGACAATGACATTGTCATCTCAATAGACCACTCTGGACTGCAGAGAGAGAGGGTCAAAAATAGGTGTGATACAATAGTACCATCCGCTTCAGCCCTGACCCCATGTAAATAGGTGGCAATATAATCACTTTATGGGGAGCGTAAATTTTGGCAGTTTGCCCATTGAACTTTAGTGGGTCAGGTTGAGTTCCTAGTGCTTGGGGCTCCCGTGGCTCTTAATAGGCTCTTAATAATGGGACACGCTATTTCTGCTTTGTCTCTTTTCAGATTCCATCAGGCAATGTGAGGAAAAAAAGAAGAAGATCCATTTTCTTCTATGAGTTCGGAGAACAAAGAGCTTGGGAACACCTCCCCTTCCTCTTCATGGACACAGTTAATGGTATAGATAATGAACTATTCTAATTAAATCACACCTAGTAAAAAGCTTACGGCTTTCCAATGGAATCCTTCAACTAAGATTGTTGTGTCATTCACTATGGGCCATGTCATTAGCTTTCATATGGACCAGAGCTACTTTCCCCCAGTAGGCTTGGCTTGCCTTGTGCATTTGAGAGGTGGGAGAACAGGGGGAAGATTCTCAATGCCCTCCAAGAGGGGTGTGTGCTGTTCCATCTTCATGACAAAGAGAGGAGACGGCAGGAGAAGTCACCATCATACCAGGCATTTGTTTGAAAAGAAACCCGCTTCACAATACTGTTGGGGGGTGTCCGCAGGAAACCAGAGAAAGCAGGGGGGAAGGTGTGAATAACAAAACAGAGAAACAACCTTTTTTGTCCCAAAATAGGGGCAGAGCCGATTCCAGTGCGCTGTAGGCTTTCACCAAAACCAAAGATACCCTCATGCATTTCAATGGTTGCATTTCGGCATAAGGGACTAGGGAGAGAGTGCTGTTGTACAGTCATTTCACTCCTGTTGTTAAGGCTTCTCGAAAATGTTGTCACTCCCTTCATATAACAAATAAATATTTTTTTTGTGTGTGAATAGCAGGAGTGCTATGATGAAGAAAGATTGCTGAGAGATAATGGGGAGTGGAATACATAAAGAGACTCTAAGGCTGGCATATACCAGGGTGTTCTGTGCCATTCTACAACATTTTTACATTATGGCTTTCATGCAGGAATGTGTGACTGGAAATGTAATCTATATGTAAAATATGTCATATATCTTAAGCTGTCTAATAAAACCCCCCCAGGCCTTTATAACCTGTCTAACCAGTGACAATACAAGCTGAGTTGTGAGTTTTCTGGATAAGGGGGTGGATTAAGGGGAAATCTCAATCGTGACTGTTGAAATAGAACGTATCTCCCACTCCTCTCTAAAACTGGGATGAGCTAATCACACTAGCTAGTGTAATTAAGACTCCCTTGGCTGTTTTACTGATACCGTCATGTGTAAAACTGTCACAGGCAGACAAAATACTTTTTTCACCAGTGAGTCATTGTTTGAGACTGATTACATTGGCCACACAAGCCCTTTCATTTTCTCTAAGCAAAGCTGTACATCTTATAGCTGTGTGTGTCCAGTCACTGTGAATACTCTCTTTTACATTGTGGAAATACATTGTTTCCTGTGTTGGCTTAAATGTTCTCATTGCTGCCTGACTACAGCTCGGTAGGGCTGAAACATTTTCTCACCACAGATAATGTCGGTGAATCCTGAGTTCTTAACAGAAAGTGCCCATACTTTTCTCTAAACTAAGTGAATACTGAGAATTGAACATTTCAGGGGAGAAATCTGAGATTGAACCAGAGTGAATTAATCTAGTATGCTAGATGTGTGCATATCACAACCTATTCTCACTCAGGTACACTCTTAGAAAAAAAGGTGCTATCTAGAACCTAAAAGGGTTCTTCGGCTGTCCACGTAAGAGAACCCTTTGAAGAAACCTTTTTGGTTCCAGGTAGAACCCTTTTAGGTTCAATATAGAACCCTTTCCACAGAGGGTTCTAAATGGAACCCAAAAGGGTTCTCCCTGGAACCCAAAAGGGTTCTCCTATGAGGACAGCTGAAGAACCCTTTTGGAACCTAAGAGTATACACTCAAAAAATTAGCGGTTCAACAAGGGTTCATCTAAGATCCTCAAAGTTCTTCAAAGAACCTTAGGGTCCTTGGCACTGAAAATGGCCCCCAAAAGGTTCTTCCAAGAACCCCATAAGAGGTGGGGTTCATCGAGGAACCTCCTTAGATGGTGGGGGTTCTTGCAGGAACCTAATTGCCCAATTGAAACATGTGGATTTGAATTTCAAAGGACAGCAGGTGCAGGCACTTAACTGAAAAATGTTTGTCCCTTGTATGATCTAAATTTATATTGTTTTTTGATGATACCATCTATCTTTTCATATTTGTGCAAATCTTTCTAAAACAGAAAATGGACACAATTCAATGGATATCAATCAACAAAGGGGTAAGAATATGTAGGCTATAAGAATATGTTGAAGGCTGGCTGTATTGGGTGCAGATGACTGAACTGCTCACTTTTGTGTCTGTGTCTGGTATTGGTATGTTATGCAGATCACATTTACCATCCTCCTCCCTTACCTCTTCAATGAAAATCCCATAGGCCTCTATATTATGGACAAGGTATGAGTATGAAAACCATTATCAAAACAGTTTTTTCCCATTCACATTCACCACAATTACCAAGGTATGAATATTGTCGTGTGCATGTTTCTTTAATCATCTGTATAAAAAAAAGAATTGGATTCACAGACTTCACCCACCATACGCCTCTGATGAATATAACAGGAAACCTGTTCGATCACCATGTACTGCAAAATCATTCTGGCTATGGATACGGAGAACATCAACACATTAACATCACCACGCCAGAGGATATACTACCCATTGGACTTGGGGCTCTGCTGGAAGTTTACCTCTTATTTTGATTTTTTTATGCTGCTTTGTCACTAAAATCATAATAAACACTGACAACTAAAATATTGTGTTATTGTTGTTATTTTTATGCACCTTGGTTCTTTGAGGATACATTAAAAGGGGTTATTTGAAGAACCCTTTTAAAGGGTTCTTCAAATAACTTATAGGGGTTCCTCCACAGTTTCAATTTGAAGAACCCCTAAAGGATACTCCAGGAACCTTTTCTTTTTAGTGTAGGGATGATTTATTGAGTTTTCATTCATGGAGCTGTATGCTCTCCCTCTCACTTGTGATATTAGCTGTAATGGGAAAGCTCCACTTCAAATGGCTAGGTAAATCATGGCCAGTTCACCAGAAGTTATCTTAATGATATGTAGACATAAACACACTGAATTTTGGTCCTACTAACGACTGAGAACACACAGAGAGGAACGACTGAGAACACACAGAGAGGAGGGCCATTGCAGCCATTACAGGCCCCCAGTAGGATCCTGGACCCTCCACCTGTAGTCAACTGTCTCTGTACACATCGTCCTCCCAATTAAATAAAATGACTATGCCCTATTGCAGGGATTATCAACTAGATTCATCAACTTGAACTTGGGGGGCCAAATAAAACCACCTGCGGGCCAAATGTGGCCCGCGGGCCGCCAGTTGGGGAACCCTGACCTATTGGCTAGCTCAACCTCATCCACAGCATTTGGGTAAAAGGATAGGTTCCATCTTTCACTCACCCCTTTTCTCGAGAGGCCTCAAAGTGGATTAAAACTAAATTAGTCTCTGTGACCCTAATCTGGATTAAAGTAAAAAGAGGCAGAGCCACAATAGTGCAATTGCTTTACTAGAATGAATATGTCCTCCCACTCCCAGATTGCCAAAAATAAGATGCCCCTTATCGAAATATACAAGTTATTTTCTTTTTTCCCCAGTTGGTTTCTAGCGCTTGAATGATATTGTGGAAAGACTGAGGAAAGCAAGAGATACCCTCAAAGAATGAGACCATTTAAACTCTAACATGTTGCTCATGGCAATTTCCTATGACATACATAAAATGTCAGTTCAAACACAACACTCACTGTGGCATGTTTATTGGGTATGACGTATGATTGAGGCCCTTTTCAGTAATTCATATTTAAATGAGGGGAAGGAAATGAATTCAGAAAAGGAGAGAAAGACACATAGGAATAAGTCTATAGTCTTGTACACCAAACTGTTGATACTGTCATGCAATGCACAAACAACTAATTAAAAACATCCATATTTGCAGTATCATGATGTAAGATGGTGACATTTTCTGTAAAAATACTACAGGAATTCTCACATCATATCATGATTTACAGATTGAAGACCTGTAAATTTAAATGTAGAGCTCACAAAATGATGAGAGGCATTTTCCTGATGGCAGTAGCACTTTATTTATATTCTAACATGTCACCGCCCTGTAATACTGTCATAAAACATGTCATTAGCATATCACTGTAGGACATCTAGTGTTAATAATGATATTACAATTGTATTATCTGATATCACTGTCTTGCCCCACCCACATACACTTTCCTTTGTAAATAGGATCTGGATCATAAACATCTCAAATTAAGGATGAAGAGTTTCATGTTACACTCAAAAAATGTGGGGTTCAACAAGGGTTCTTCTAAGATCCTCAAAGTTCTTCGAAGAACCTCATAGGAGGTGGGGTTCATCGAGGAACTTCCTTAGTTGATGGGGGTTCTTACAGGAACCTAACTGCCCAACTGAAACATTTGGATTTGAATTTGAAAGGACAGCAGGTGCAAGCACTTAACTGAAAAATGTAAAGATCTCCTTAAGGTAAGGTTTGTCCCTTGTATGATCTAAACTGATAATGTTTTATGATGATACCATCTATCTTTTCATATTTGTGCAAATCTTTCTAAAACAGAAAATGGACACAATTCAATGGATATCAATCAACAAAGAGGTAAGAATATGTAGGCTATAAGAATATGTTGAAGGCCAGCTGTATTTGGGTGCAGATGACTGAACTTCTCACTTTTGTGTCTGTGTCTGCAGGTATACAGACGAGGAGGCATACAAAGGTATGTAAATTGGTATTGGTATGTTATACAGATCACATGTGCCATTCTCCTCCCTTACCTCTTCAATGAAAATCCCATTGGCCTCTACATTATGGACAAGGTATGTGTATGAAAACCATTATCAAAACAGTTTTTTCATTCATGTTAACCACAAAAACCAAGGTATGAATACTGTTGTGTGCATGCTTTGTTAAACATCTGTATAATTAAAAAAATTTGGATTCACAGACTTCACCCTCCGATGAATATAACAAGAAACATGTTTGATCACCATGCACTGCAAAATCATTCTGGCTATGGATACGGAGAACATCAATACATTAACATCAACATGCCAGAGGATATACCCATTGGACTTAGGGCTCTGCTGGGAGTTTACCTCTTATTTTGATTTTTTTATTCTGTTTTGCCACTAAAATCATAATAAACACTGACAACTAAAATATTGTGTCATTGTTGTTATTGTTATGAGTATTATTATTATTAATAATACAAATAGGGGAGAGGGGGTAGTTAAATAATGAACCCCAAAAAGTTCTTCAAAAGGTTCTTTGAGGATCCATTAAAAGGGGTTCTTTGAAGAACCCCTTTAAAGGGTTCTTCAAATAACTTATAGGGGTTCCCCCAAAGTTTCAATTTGAAGAACCCCTAAAGGATCCTCCAGGAACCTTTTCTTTTTAGAGTGTATTGTGCTTTCCATCCATGAAACACATTTTTGCATAAAGGGTCACATTGCGTCAAAGGGAGATAGAACAACCACAAACATCTAGACAAACCTCTAAACAAGACGTGACATGCACAGTCACACAAATGAACATGCACAAAATCCCAAGTGCAAACTGAGAATACAAATCACCCAAGTCTTTCTCTGCACCAATCATCTGAACATTTATCTATCCTGTCAGGACAAAAACTGGTTACGGAGAGTGAGAAAGTGGATGAATACATTTCAATGAGGTTTCACTCAGACAATGAAACCTTGTGGTCCCCACGAGAACAGGGGCCAGATTAGTCCATTAGCAAATGAAGAGCCCTACTTGCTTTACGAGTAATACCAGGTGTGACACCGCATGGTTTCTATTCCAGGGGGGGTAGGGTGGGGTGGGGAGGGTTGGAGGGAAAGCATGGAACAAAAAAAACATATGCATCTATACAGACTATTTGTTCTAAAAGGCTTTCAGGGCCCTGTTTTTCAGCACTATCTGGTCTAGGCCGAGGTTCACAGCTCTCAGTGTTTGAGCCGGAGGAACTGCTTTTAACAACCTCCGCTTCCCTCTAAAACAATGGAATCAGAATTAACTCTATTTGCCAAGTACATTTACACATCCTCAGAATGTGACTTGGTGATATGGTGCAGCTAGAGATGATAGACAACATTTAGAGACAGAATACCGACAGTGGAGTTTAAACAAAGTTGACATACTGTACATTATATACAACTATGTAGAGTGAGCATAAAGCTATAACAGAACGAGCAGTGGGTAAACAAATACAGTGGGGAAAAAAAGTATTTAGTCAGCCACCAATTGTGCAAGTTCTCCCACTTAAAAAGATGAGAGAGGCCTGTAATTTTCATCATAGGTACACGTCAACTATGACAGACAAATTGAGGAAAAAAAATCCAGAAAATCCCATTGTAGGATTTTTAATGAATTTATTTGCAAATTATGGTGGAAAATAAGTATTTGGTCACCTACAAACAAGCAAGATTTCTGGCTCTCACAGACCTGTAACTTCTTCTTTAAGAGGCTCCTCTGTCCTCCACTCGTTACCTGTATTAATGGCACCTGTTTGAACTTAGTTATCAGTATAAAAGACACCTGTCCACAACCTCAAACAGTCACACTCCAAACTCCACAATGGCCAAGACCAAAGAGCTGTCAAAGGACACCAAAAACAAAATTGTAGACCTGCACCTGGCTGGGAAGACTGAATCTGCAATAGGTAAGCAGCTTGGTTTGAAGAAATCAACTGTGGGAGCAATTATTAGGAAATGGAAGACATACAAGACCACTGATAATCTCCCCTCGATCTGGGGCTCCACGCAAGATCTCACCCCGTGGGGTCAAAATGATCACAAGAACGGTGAGCAAAAAATCCCAGAACCACACGGGGGACCTAGTGAATGACCTGCAGAGAGCTGGGACCAAAGTAACAAAGCCTACCATCAGTAACACACTACGCCGCCAGGGACTCAAATCCTGCAGTGCAAGAGCGTGTCCCCCTGCTTAAGCCAGTACATGTCCAGGCCCGTCTGAAGTGCATTTGGATGATCCAGAAGAGGATTGGGAGAATGTCATATGGTCAGATGAAACCAAAATATAACTTTTTTGGTAAAAACTCAACTCGTCATGTTTGGAGGACAAAGAATGCTGAGTTGCATCCAAAGAACACCATACCTACTGTGAAGCATGGGGTTGGAAACATCATGCTTTGGGGCTGTTTTTCTGCAAAGGGACCAGGACGACTGATCCGTGTAAAGGAAAGAATGAATGGGGCCATGTATCGTGAGATTTTGAGTGAAACCCTCCTTCCATCAGCAAGGGCATTGAAGATGAAACATGGCTGGGTCTTTCAGCATGACAATGATCCCAAACACACCGCCCGGGCAACGAAGGAGTGGCTTCGTAAGAAGCATTTCAAGGTCCTGGAGTGGCCTAGCCAGTCTCCAGATCTCAACCCCATAGAAAATCTTTGGAGGGAGTTGAAAGTCTGTGTTGCTAGCGACAGCCCCAAAACATCACTGCTCTAGAGGAGATCTGCATGGAGGAATGGGCCAAAATACCAGCAACAGTGTGTGAAAACCTTGTGAAGACTTACAGAAAACGTTTTGACCTGTGTCATTGCCAACAAAGGGTATATAACAAAGTATTGAGAAACTTTGTTATTGACCAAATACTTATTTTCCACCATCATATGCCAATAAATTCATTAAAAATCCTACAATGTGATTTTCTGGATTTTTTTTTCTCATTTTGTCTGTCATAGTTGACGTGTACCTATGATGAAAATTACAGGCCTCTCTCATCTTTTTAAGTGGGACAACTTGCACAATTGGTGGCTGACTAAATACTTTTTTTCCCCACTGTATATAGCGGGTATACAGTTGATATACAGTGAATGTACAAATGTACAGTATCAGTATGAATATATCTAAATGCAGAGATGAACAGAGTGCAATGCAGTATAATACAGTTATTTTGTGTACAGTTCAGAGATGGCTTGATGCTGTGTGCAGCATAGAGTGCATAGTCCTTTAGTCTCTATGGGCCCGATGGCCGGTTGGTGAGGGCCACAGCCCGGGGGAAAGAAACTGTTCAGGTGGCGGGAGGTTTTGGTCATGATTGGCCTGAACCGCTTGCCAGAGGAACATTTTTGGAATAAAAGATCAACAGTGTATCTAATTACTGACTGATGGTGACTATTCTGAAAACTACCTTCACAAACAGAGCACTTAGTTTAAATCTCCAATTCAACATGTACAATGTGGCATGTGGTGATAGATGAAACGTGTGTTTAGACTGAAGGAGTTTGTGATTTGATGAAGATAGATAACTAGGTGGTTGCCTAGTGCTTCTTAAAATGACACTGCATATGAAGTTGTAATGAGTAACCAGCACATGGAAAAGTCATCATCAACCCTCCATAGAACAAGCAAACAGACACATGGTTTCACCATTTATGGAGGATGGCCTGTCTGCCAGCATCATGTTTACTCATCAAATGTTGGCGTAGAGGGCTATAAACCTAAATTACAGGCCCACCCTAAACGCCTTCAAATTCCACTGTTTTAAAACCAGTGGCAACTGGCAACGGAGCTACAACACACAGTCCAACTAGAAAAACTGTCAACACGTGACATGCTATTATCATAGGGGAGGCTCTTTTTTCCACCCAGTTCAAGTAAAAAACGCCTGAGAGTGGGTGACAGTGACAAGTGAGGCACACTGTAATTTACATTGATAGGCATGTCATGTGACAGTGTCAGACAGAGGAGGACCTAAGTCAGATCACCCACTTCCCTTCCCAACCTGGTCTCAGAGCATTTCATATTATTCTGTATGTAATTCCGTGACACTCCATTTAGTATGATATGTTACGTTTGGTATGGTTACATAAGACAGATGGTTACTTAAGACAAAAACTACAGGAGGGTAGTTGGTCAGGCATATATAACGCGAACATCTAGCAACCCAAAGGTTGCGAGTTTGAATCTCATCACAAACAACTTTAGAATTTTGGCTAATTAGCAACTTTTCAACTACTTAGCGTGTTAGTTAACCCTTCCCCTAACCTTAACCCTTTTAGCTAACCCTTCCCCTAACCCTTTAACCTAACTCCTAATCTTAACCCTAACCTTAACCCTAACCCCTAGCCTAGCTAATGCCACCTAGCTAGAATTCGTAACATATCATGCATTTTTCAAATTCGTAGCATATTGTACCTTTTTTCAAATTTGTAACATATAATACTAATTGTAATTCGCAACATATCATACAAAATGGGTGATGGACATCCACAAAATAATACATACCAGACTAAACGTAACATATCATACTAAATGGAGTATCGCTGATGTACGTACAAAATAATACGAAATGCTCTGAGAACAGGTTGCCCTTCTTTCTCCCAAAGGACTACTCAGAGCTCCACTGCAGTTTGGTTAAATGTTGAGTCTGAATGCTTAAACACATGGTGCCTACCTGTAGGCTTGGAAAAATGCTTTCTTTAAAGAAATGTACAGAATGTAAAAAAGGCAAACTTCAATCTGCAAGGTGTGCCTGCCTCGAGGGGAAACACTGGTAAGTGTGCGCGTTTAAGTGCGTAATGTACATGTTTGGGGATGAACGTTTACCACACAAGTTTATCACACAAATTATTGTGAAAAGTCGGTTTACTGTTGTAATTATTGAAATCAAATGAGAGGACAGCGCTCCCAAATTGAGAGCACATGACTATCACCTGGCGAAACCTTTTCTACACACCCACGAAGTGTGGCCAGAGGTTGTACACACTTAATGCACTATACAACTTGCTGTTACGCAGTAGTCATGCTATGCGCAATAATGGTAGAGTGGCAAAATAACCTTCTAACCATGACTATAACTAGCTACAACTTTGTCTTCAC